>NC_052637.1:29525579-30125579 GCF_016161935.1 Mauremys reevesii
ACAGGGTTAATTTCTTTGCAGAGCATCTGATTCAACCAGTACCGATGCTTTATTTCACGGGCATGTAATGGACATGGTTCTAGATTTGCAAATCCTGATGATTTTTTTTTCCTGTCTTTGTTTGTTTGTCCAATTTCCCTTATTGCGATTTAAATAAATACATTTTATTAAACAAAGCCAAAGGGAGTGGCATTGCAGATCCACTTCCAAGCGATGGCAAAGTCATGTCTATCGCTTTTAAAAACACAAGGGAGCGGGGAAGAGGGGGTTGTTCCGTTGAAATGACCCTTACAAGCTTTGTAGCAATTTGGAAACTGTCTGATTTCCAGTGAAGAACGCAATCCTTTCAGTCTGACTGTGAGCAGTTTAAGGAGGCCCATCCAGGCTGTCGGTGTCTGCTGAAAATAACCCACCTCTTTACCTGATTGGTGATCCTGCTGGGAAAGCCATGTAGTAAGTTTCGCTGACTCCTGGGTGTAGTAGGGTAGGCATCCGGCAGAGAGGAGGAGTGGAGTGCACAGGTCGTGATGGAAAGACCCCCCTAGGAGCAGCTGCACCAGGGGGGAAGCCTTAGGCTGGGGGTTTGCATAGAGTTATTTTGGAAGTGTCGTGGTTAACAAACCAGACTCCAGGATGATTCTGTGCAGTTTTGTTCCGAGTAGGACGGGCTCACTACTTACTGACAGGTCCTTTTGGGGAAGTGTCATTAAAATGGTCGCCTCTGAGCTAGATACGAGGCGCTGCTGACATCAGGACAGGTGTCTCTTAAAAGCTGCCTTAAATTCTCCTCTCTTCCGTGACTCTGTCTAATCACCAAAATACAGTAACAGAACAACTCCCTGGAGTTTCCCTTTCAGACTAGACAGTTAATGCGGACGGTGGTGCTAACCCCAAGCAGAAGGACTGTCTCAGTTACTCAGACAGCGTGAAGAATAGGGCTCCAGTTCTTGAGACCTTGGATCATCCCTCCACAGTGTCGCCGTTTTGAACAGGTCTCTTGTCAGTTACAGCTGGCTTTGGAGGCATCAGCCCCCGGGGGATTCAAATGAAGCACTTCCACAGACAAAGCAAAATCTGAGCGCATTGACTAAACGTGTTTAATTTCAGCGGCAGCTCCGCTGCCATTCTGCCCGCAGGATGCGTCATTGCCCCCAAGTGGTAGCATGTGACTGAATTGGAAATCGCTGGGATCATTCCATTGCTCAGCAGTTTATTGAATTCACTTTCCAGCGCCATTCAGTGCATTTAACAGCTTCTGTTTCTTCTGACCCTTTTTAGGGAGCTACTTTGCCAGCCATTTCATCATGGGAGGTGAGAAGTTCGACTCCACGCACCCGGAGGGCTACCTCTTTGGAGAGAACAGCGACCTGAACTTCCTGGGAAACAGACCTGTAGTGGTAAAGTGAAATTCATTCAGCTGGGTTTGCAGTTAGGGAGGAACCTGATATTGTGAGACACGGGGCTTGAATTGCCAGGTGGACCGAGAAATCTGTTATGTTTGAGTTCTTATCCCACGCCTATTGCCATGGTATCTGGGTCTGAGCTACAAAATTCAGATCCCTGGATACAAGCTTCCCAAAGTTTGTGGGGGTGTTTGGATTAGCCCATTACAGAGAGAGGTGTGGAAGGGACAGCCATGAATTATAGAGGTGGGTGGTTTCAGACCCATCCTTACAATTAGAAGATGTCTGTCTGATGCTCTGCTTTCTGGGTGAGATCCCACTAATTTCAACAGGCCCAGGATTTCGCCTTCTAAATCTGTGGGTGACTCTAGTACTGTACTCACAAAATGGAGATGCCTATAGCACCAGTGGAGGCGGGCAATTGACGAGCTTCTCAAGGCAGCCATTCCAGTGCAGCTCAAAGCGGGTATGCAATGTTCCTTGCCGGCTCTCTTGAGAACACACGCTGCCAGTGGCGCTGAGCTGTGATGCACGCAAATGAGGCCGTCTACCAGAGACTACCCAGCTCACACTCCCTTGTGACGTGAGCTGTTGTTTGAGTCCAGGCATCAAAGACAGGAAAGGCCGGTGCATGCACCCGCTCCACCTACCATAGCTTCCATGGCCTCGTCTTTAATTTCCCTCCTAGTGCATGTGACGAGGCCCAGACTCAGCCAGTCAGCATTCACTGGTTTGTCCAAGGGCCGGGCTGAGGGGCACAGGCTACCCCTGCTGAGGTCTGCACTCTGCACACAGGAGGCTCCATTTCCAAACACCGGGCCCTCACTAGGCCATCTCAGTACTCTAGACGGGTCACCACCTGGATCCATGCATTTTCCGTGATTGCCTGTCCTGTGAGTGTCCATGTGCAGATGCTGGATTTGTGATGTTCTCTCAGGCCCCTGCATTCAAAAATCAGACTCCTAGTGTGTTTGGTGAAGGATATAGGGGAGCATGCCGTACCTCTCTCCACCCCCAGAAGTGTGTGTAAAGCAGACACTCTTTCCCAAGGGCAAGAGTCTGATTGTTGTCACCCAGCATCTTTTGCCGGTAACACCATTCTTCAGTGGCAGCAAAGACACTGATTCTTATAGCTTAATCAGCCCTATTTAGGGTGACCAGACAGCAAGTGTGAAAAATCGGGACAGGGGTGGGGGATGATACGATCCTATATAAGAAAAAGACCCAAAAATCGGGACTGTCCCTATAAAATCGGGACATCTGGTCACCCTAGCCCTATTTACCTAAGTCAAAGGTTCTTAACTCAACCACCCTGCTCTTCCCATACTCTTAACAGGGAGAGGGGTCCTGGCAAAAGGGGTGGCAGCCTGGGGAAAGGTTGAGAACTACTCACACAGGTGTTGAATATAAATACTGAGGTTAGAGACCACACCCACAGCCCAGCTGCCGTTTTGCCCTTGAGCTGCACGCGGTAATTGGCCTTGCGTGTGAATTTTATCATTTGCACGGACACTTGGAAAACTTGGCCCGTGAAAATCCGATTGCAGATTGACTGACAAACTGTTGCCTTTCTGCGTTCCCTTTGTTTTCCTCCTGGAGAAATACTGAAGTATGGGGGGTGGGGTGGCACATAAAGCACCAGCTTGGACCTGCATGTTTAAATGAGGGTTGGCAAGGGTAAAGCCAAAGGATTATTTTATATGAGAACTTTGCTTTGTAATTGCTGAAAAACAAATAGTCTCATCGCTTTTTAACTTCCCAAATTGACTTGGAAATGAGAGAGAAATATTTTCCAACTCTGTGGCTGAAGAGGAAGAATCTTTACCACATTCTACCATATTGACTCTTATCATGGGGGCGTGTTAATTTCAGGCTGTAATATTAATGTGAGTCACCCTTGCTGGGTCCTGTTGCCTTGACGGGATCGTTATTGCTTTAACGATTGGAGTGGAAAGTTCTGCGATCAGAGATTCCATCAGCCCCTTTCTTGCTTTGTGAATTGCCTTCACTTCCTGCCCACCTTTGCCGCGTGATGCGTTTCTGCATGTGACGTAAATTGTGTCAGCGCAGCTTTCCATCTCTGTAACCCGAAAAGGTGGGAGACTTTTTTTTTCCTAAGTCCATGGTACTGATTTTCTTCTTACTTACCCCACTATAACCCCTTTGGCTTCGGTGGCTTTACTCCTGATTTACATGGTAAATGCATAAATGTGCTTGTGTCCTCCAGAAATACTGCATTTAAGTTAGTTCCTGTCTATTTGTGACTTCCCTCAGAGACTTGCAGGTAAAATCCGGATTTTATTAAGGACGTGGAGGTCTGAGCCCTCGACACCATGAACTAGATCTGCTGGAGTTCAAACAGGAATCGCATCAGGGAAGTCCTAAGGCCTCTGTTACACAGGAAGATGATGATCCCGGTGGTCCCTGATGTTGCTCTTCATTTGCATCCCAATACACACACATCTGACTCGTCCCACCTGGCGAATCATTGGAGATTTGCTTTTGCCACCTTGCCTATGTTTGCTCGAAGGGCAAATTACCACAATGCAGCAATGGAAACAGGCAGCTCAGGATGAACATGGAAGCTGTTCTTTTCCTAGCTGCCCCAAACTTGAGATTTTTCGTTGCATGTCATTGTTCCTCATGTTGAGCCCAACCACCTCTTGGGGAGGGGAGGGGAGGGGGTCTAACTCAACCAGTGTAGACTAGGGTTACGTCTCCACTACCCTGGGGATGTGATTCCCCTGCTCGTGTACATGTATCCGCACTAGCACTCCTTGGGCTAGTGGAAGTATAAATAGCAGGGTAGCCACGGTAGCACCGAGAACGGCGACAGAGGCATGGCAGAGCTGTGCTGAGCACCCACACACCGATTTCAGGCAGCTCTGGCCCTCGCCCAGCTCGACTGTACCTCGGCTGCCGCGGCTCCCCTGCTTGCGCTAGCTCGGTGGGAGCTAGTCCGTGTACGCGAGCAGGGGAATCGCACCCCGAGCTGTAGTGTGGACGCAGCCTAAGGTGTGTGGTTTACAATGGGCTATGTTCTGAGACACTGAAACAACCTTTTGTTGGGGCTTCCTGTCAAGTCCCGGGCCTCTCCCAAAAGCCGCATTCCAGGTTGTCAGACCCTTTGCTGCTCGGTTACTAATGAAGCCCTTGGGGGGCTTGTGAGTGCCTAGATTGTGGACGCTAATGAGGCGTGGGGGGAACCCCACACTGCTACCTCAGAGGGGCTCTGTGAGGTAGGAAAGGCCGAAGGAAGGTTGCGGCCCTGCCACCAGGCCCAAGAGTCAGAGGGCAGCGCGCTCTCTCCACACTGCTCGGCTCCAGCAGCAGGCGGGGTAGGGGAGGAGGCAGGGGCACTCTAGCAAGCCGGACAGGGTGAGTGGATGGAGGTAAACAGAAGAAGGGACCTTGCATTAGGCTGGCCATGGGCCTCAGTCAGATTCCCTGGAGGCTCATGTTATCTCCCCCATGGAGCTCTTAGTCCGCATGAAGCGCGGTTGCCTTCCCTCACCCGCCAGCGTTAGAGCCTGAGCATGACCCCAGCACTTCTTCAGCCTGCTCCTGCTGGGGTCCCCTCTGCGCCTGCGGGTGTGCTGTGCAGTCTGCAGGAGAACCCGTCCAAGCAAGCTAGGCTGACCTGGACACCTGGTTTCCCTCTCTCATGCTCTGGGTGTGCAAGGGAGAGAGGATGGCTGTGTGTGAGGGCGGGAGCCTGGTATGCGGGAGATTTGGGATCTGCTCCCAGCATTGCTGTTGGCTCCCTGGGGCAGGTAGCTTAGGGCTTGATTCTGAAAGGGGCTGAGTCCTCTGCCCCTGATCCAGCAGAACTCTTAAGCACGTACCTAATGTCAAGCACAGGGGTTCTTAAAGTCAGGTGTGTGCTTTGGGGCTTTGCAGAATATTTGTGGACTGCAGCACATGCTTAAATGCTGTGCTGAATTGGGGCCTACATGGTGACTTATTAGCATGATCAATGCATTGTTAATGCAGGCCACGGTGCAGAGAATGCAGCTGCTGTTTGCCTGCATGGGAAAGCCGGACCATCTGATGTTGTTGTTGCCTGGTGAGTTTTATGATCCAACAGTTAAGTTTATCCATTGTTTAACTAAGGGGAAAAAAATAGACCTTACCATTCACCATCTTTGAAAGGCCCTGCCTCCCCATGCTCAGAAATGGCAGCGATATTTTGACCTCCATCCTAGCATCGGCCTGTCAAGATGTTAGCTTCTCATTTGATTATTTGTCTTCATTCTATTTAAGGCCATTTAAAGTGATGTATAATATTATCACAACTCATACTACAATAGCCGCTGAGGTCAGGGCCCCATTGTGCTGCTGGGCATGTGAGAAGATAGTTCCTGCCCCGAAGAGTTTGCAATCTAAAGGTCTGATCCTGCATACAGCTGAGACAGACAAAGCGTGGGAGAAAGAACCATCATCCCCATTTTATAGACAGGGAATTCAGGCAGAGGGTAGATCAGGTGACTTGCCCAAGGTCTTAGAGTCTGTGCCAGGGTTGGGAATTGAACCTAGATCTCCCGAGTCCTGGTTCAGTGCCTTAGCCAGGAAACCCTCCTTTCCGTGGCTAGAGTGTTTTATCTAGTAAACTCAGCTTCCCCTTTAAATTACATTTTTTTTTAATCGTTAGTGGATTTTAGTTAATTCCGCAGATGAGTGGCTTCTGGTGGCAGGATATATCCTTTTAATAAAAAGGAGAGCACATATTTTGGTGGGGATAATGTACAGCTGTGTGCAGTATTCGTCCATTCCAGAAATTATTCTTCCAAGTTGCTGGAGGGCTGTTTGCCTTCTGCTCACAAGAGTCCCTCAGTGTGCCGTGTGCTCAGTACGCTCTGTGCAAGTGAATGGGAGACGCTGTGCTAAGACGCTTTCCGTTCAAATAATAGCCAGAATTTATAAAGCCACAAAGTTTCCTCTTTCTGACTGTTTTGAATGCACGAAAATGAAAGGTGGAGCTGAGCCTTGAGCTGTTTGTTTCTTTGTTCCATTGCTTGCACATTCGGTAAGTGGAAGAGAAACTCATGAATGGTGGCCTGCCAGGACTGGTTTGTTGTGGTTGGCTTGCTTGTGAATGCTGGGGAGTAATTCCTTGTTTTTGCTTAAAGAGCGCTGAAGCTTTTGATTTATAAAGATAAACATGCATTTAAAAGACTGTGTGGCCCCTCGCAATTAGAGCTGCAAATGTTTGTGAGATATTTGGGGTTCTTTGCATTGGGAGCCGTATTATTATTATTATTAATTTGTTTGTTTGTTTGTTATTTGTATTATCGTAGCACCCAGGTGCCCTAGTCATAGCCCAGGACCCCACTGTGCTAGGGACTGTACAAATAGGGAGCAAAGAGACAGCCCCAGCCCCAGCAAGCTTACAGTACTGGCTCTTTTCATATAAGCACTCAACAAAATAATTATGGCTTGGAAAGACTTTGCTTGCTTCTTGCCGAATGAACCTATTCGGAGGAGGGAAAGCGCTCCTGTGATGCTGCACTTTGAGGTGTTGGGCTGCCAGTGCCATGCAGCAGCGAGGGAGTTAAGGGCTGCACAAGGATTTAGCTGTCTATTAAAATCAGTGGGAGTCCCACAGCTAAACCCTTCCCCCCAACATAAGAATGAAAATTCAGCCTTAATCCCAGTGTATTTTTTTTCCTCCAGCAATGATTGCGAGCGAGCCTCCTGAGTACAGTAAAAGCCTATAAACTGCCCACCGTGCATGCTTCCTTGTAGCAGAGACCCTGACATCAGATAGCCTTTACAGCATCTGAGAGGGTAAACAAACAGCTTGGAAAGAATTAATGCCGCATTTCCAACTGAAGAAACGACATCGTTTGCTCTTAATTAACGATGGGCCTGAGCTGCAGAATGTTGCTCTAGAGCCGCGTTTCTTCAAGGTTTCACGTGATTGGAGCTGGGGTTTTGGTTTGGCTCATTCTCGAGCTACAAGCTAGTCACCAAGTTTGACGTTCGGTGTGAACTTCCGTGAGGTGGTGTGGGATGTTTGGGTCCGTGAATTTGATTCGTTCCGCTCTTAGGGTCAGAGAGTTCTTCTGCAGGGCTTTCTCAGCGTACAGAGTATTGACTCCCCAAACTCTTTACAGAGCTCTCCTGAGTGAATAGTTACAGCCTCTGAGCAGGAGGAGAAGGAAAAGAGATGCTCTGAGATGGGATTTGGAAATAAAATGGAGCAATACAGGAAGGCACTTCCTGGTAGCAGGCGATTCAGAGAAGAAGGCTCCTGCACTGAGTGTCTGTCTACACAGCAAAAGCTGTGTCTGAGCTAGCCTGAATCCAGCTAGCGCGGGTAATAGTAGCAACTCAACTATTGCAGCGTGAGCTTAAGAATAGGCTGGCAAGCCAAGTATCTACCCAGGTCTATGCTGGGCTTGTGCTGCCTGTGCTGAGCTGTCTTCGTTGCTGCTGTTACCTGCGCTAGCTGGATTCAAGCTAGCTCCGACAGGCTAGCCCATGCTCAGCGTTTGCTGTGTAGGCGGACCCAGAGCATGGGGAGACTGGGTGGTGGGACTGGGAGAGAAGCGAGGCATGTGAGAGGCAGGCCTCGTGGATGGGTTTTGGAGACCTGGGTTTGATTCTGTGTCTCCGCCACAAACTTCCAGTGTAACCTTGGCAAGTCATTTAATCCCCCATCTGCACCATGGGGTCAATAATATTTCCCTAGGGGCGTCGGTAATTGGGAGGCTCGTGGAGGTTAGAGACAGCTAGGACTGAACAAGGGTTTTAAAAACAGGGAGGGTGGTTTTGAACTGGATCCTGAAATGAATGGGGGGGGTGGCTTCGCAGAGTTCCTTTGTCCATGAAACCCGCAGTCCATCCAATGACCACAAGGACTGTTGCTTGTTCGGTTCACTATGATGACGTGCGCCCAATGATATTGCTGACCATCATGGAGCAGCCCTGCCATTTTGCCATTGAATGTGCTCCACGCCACCCAAGAAAGCCAGGTGTGGGGTGCATTCCTGCAGCCTTCCCCTTAAGGCTTTACAAATACCTTCCCTGGACTGGCTTACAGTAGAAATCCAGACATCACCTCCCCACCGGTGTCCTGGCAGCACTGTGGCAGATGTGGCTGATACCTAAATCCCGATCTATGCGAATTGGATTTAGGATTCAGGTTTGGACCAGCAGAAGCCAAAGTGTTAAGCAGTATCTGTTGGACGCTCATGAACTCTTTCCAATACAGACAAGATAAATAGCTCATCCCTAACATGGAAGCAGGAAGGAGGCTAACAAAGAAGCCTGACAACTTGATGCAGAATAGTCTAGACAAGCTTTTGCTCCCCCTGCCGCTTTCTTTCCTTTGGTTCTGTGTGTCTGGATTTATTTATTTAAAAAACAGCCATGAAATGTCTGGGATCCTCTCGGAAACTGGAGTTTGCTGCGTTGCCGGTGAGTGCAGCAGAGTGTTAAATGTCAGCCGCCGTTGGGAGCCTGCCGGACTTGGGAGACATTCATTGTGGGCAGTGTTGCGGGGCGGGAGAGGTTGTTGTGTGGTTTACAGAGGGAGTAAACCAAAAGTGAGTTGTCACGCTGGCCTACAGTGGGAGGAGAGGAGGACACAGAAGAATCTCTAGGTCAGATGTTAGTGGGGACAAACCAATGTCAGGGGATGAAATTGGGGGACAGTAGTTCTTTAAATGGTCTGTGAACATACTTGGTGTTCTTGGAGAGATACCCAGGGCCATAACAAATGCTGACCTTGTGCACTGTGTGGAGGCATTGGCTTTGACTGTGGCCCTATAGACTTTAGTGTAGGGTCAGGAGGGGGAGACATCGGTGGTGGGAAGCCAGGTGTGGATACGTGCGCAGACCCAGCCACCACCACGCTGTCGACCAGATGAACCCTCTGAAGCCAGCAGCCTTGCCAAGGTTGATGTTGGCCCAAGGGGTTGGGGTGGGGAAAGGTGACAAGCTCAGTGGGCTCTCTGCTGCCATCCTTATTGCCCCTCTGCGGAATACAGTGGAGTTACCACAGGGCTCAACCTGGCCCATGAGCCAGAGAGAGAGGTGGATAGGGAAGGAGGTGCCTTATCGGCAGCCTGCTGAGACTTTAAGGCCAGAAAGGACCATCATGATCATCTAGTCCAGTGGTTCTCAACACAGCTGCGGCCCATGTGACACCCTCAGGCAGTACAGGCGAGTCTCATCTTACGCTGGGGTTATGTTCCACTGTCAGCGCGTAAAGTGAAAATCGCGTATAGTCAAAATTACACTGAGTGTAATGGCGGGCAGAATCACCCACACTACAGGTACAGTATTTCAATGATTTTTCTCTCTCTTTTTTTTTTTTTGCCGACTGTGCAAAGCTGAATTTGCGCATGTTAAATGCGCATGTTAAATGCATGTAAGATGAGACACGCCTGTATAATATATTGTGTGGATGCGGCCCACGTAACACACAGCGCACTGCGTGTGCAGCCCACACTTGTAAATAGGTTGAGAACCTGCAAGTGACCCATTTCCCATGCTGCAGAGGAAGGCGAAAAACCCCAAGATCTTTGCCAATCTGACCAGCAGCGCCGCCAGCTTTTTTGCCGTCCTAGACGGCAGAAAGTCCCGCCCCTGACAGAGGCAGCAGAAGGTCCCACCCCCGAAATGCTGTCCCCGACAGAGGTGGCGGAAGGTCCCACCCCAAAATGCTGCCCCCGACAGAGGCAGCGGAAGGTGCGGTTGCCGCCCCCAAATGTTAGTGTGGTCACCTAATGGGTTGTGCCGGCCCTGATCTGACCCCATGTAGTTGGTGCTTCGCTAGTCTTATCGTTCACCAATAGGGTGATAAGGAAGTTGAGGTCAGTGGATGAGGTCTTACTGTAATTAACTATAGTCTAAGAAAGCGCCGAACTGGAAATCTAAGGAGGCAGAGATCACATGTGCAAAATAGGAAATATATTGTTAATGGAGATGTGCAACCTTTTTGCAGTATAACTGAGACCAGTCAGAATGTGTGTGTCTCTACGTTTCACTGCAGAATCAGAAACAGGTCTATTTTTGCACACGCAAAACATTTATTGAAGGTTTTGTAGGATTTTTCTTTGACGGTCGCCTGTTTCGGGAGGCTATTTCTGGGACCAAAAAATAAAATAAAAATAGGCAAAGCTTTGAGTGAAGTTGTGCTCTTGTTCGCAGAAGTGGCTTTGAAAATAATAATTTAAAAAACCCTTTGAAAAGATGCAAATATTTGACATGCAAATGTAGGGTGCAAAATTTCATGAAAAGTCCAGCTGTTCTGGGTGTGAAACTGCGAACACTTTCGCAAAGCAACTCGTCCACAAAACTTCCTCATTTCATCCACTCCAAAGTGCTAGCATCCTTCCCGTTCTGAAGAATGCCTCTGAAACTCACAGTTGCTGGACAAATCACTGTCCAGTTCTCTTTAGCATTGGCCCTTCAGCTGGGAGAATGGCGACTCTGTCTCACAATACATAGGAGAGAACAATATAACTTGCAGAGATGGGCCCAAACCAAAGCCCGCTCCAGATCTGAACTTTGCTGCCACCTGTCTCCTACAATGGGTTGACCTGAACACCCCTGAAATCACAGAGATTTCACACCCAGAGCTGAATTTTGTGGCTCAGGTCCTGCTCTGTTGAGATGGGACTTTAACTCTTTATCACGGCTCTGTCTATTCTGCATGTTCCCAATGTATGCAAGGGTATGTCTACGCTGCAATCAGAGGTGTGACTGTGGCACGTGTAGAGACACCTGATCTAGCTGTGATCTAGTTGGCTTGAATGACAGCAATGAAGCTGTGGCAGCACGGGCTAGCTACTCAAATATATATACCCAGGATCCCTTGTAGAGCCCATGCACAAGGGCTTGTACATCCCATCATACCCACAGCTCACAGCTATTGTAATTCGAGTCAGCTTGGGTATGTCTACACATGCTGCAGTCGCATCTTCAGTTGCAGTGGAAATGTGCCAATGCTAGAAAACAACATCACAGCAGCTTTCTCTCGCTCTAATTCTGTACGTGACGTTGGGTCCCATTTTCTCCTTTTTGTGATGTGGACTGTGCGAGGCTGCACTGGCCCAATAGCGCGTGATGACTCCTTGACCGGAGACGGAAGCTAATGGAGACTGGAAATGTGCTTCATCACTGGGAGAATGCAGCTCTCGCTTTCTCTCTGCATTGAAGACGTAAAGAAAATCCTGGGCCGGCTGCCATGCGCCAGGCATTGCTTTACCATTTGTGTTCACGCATGCCCTCTGTTTATGTACTTGCTAATCAGACCATTTTTGCCAGCAGGAAATTCGGGCCAGATAATTGCTCACTCGCCTACAAAAAAAAAAGCCCACTTGGTGTCATTTGTCAGCGCCTCGCTCGTTGCAGCGTTTTGCCTCGGCGCTGCCCGAGGGTTTCAAGTGGTCGGCTTTCTCTTCTCAATGGCTCTGCATGGGTCCCATCAGCAGCGCTAACCATCCAAGCTTTGTCCTTCCAGCTGTGTGTGGCGTGGCAAGTTGTCACCTGTCTCTGTGCCCAGGTTTTCTGCGTGGCAATACGAGCAGCTCTTCCCAGGGATTTTTAATGTTTGCTGGGTCTTATCTCACGGCCATCCACTTTGAATCCAGTGCACGAAATCCTGCAGATCACTGTTCTACCTGCAGATCGGATAGTCTTGGACTAAGCACCCTCCTCTGAACAGAATATGCCCACTCTGTATATGGTCCAATTCTCCCCCATTTCTAGGAGTTTGGCTTTTTTTGGTAACTCATCTGACACCACTAGACAAAACTCAGCCTAAGTTTTCCTTGCAAGGTTGGCTGATCGTAGATTTTTTGATGCATGGCCTCTCTGTCCAAAACCTTAGCTCCTACCTAGAGAGAGATGCCAACCCTCTCATGTCCTGACTGCGGTTAACAAGATTCATCAGCGAATGATTCAGCAGGGAAGAGGTTGGATAGAGCCTGGACTGGGATTTGGGAGACCTGCGTTTGATCTCTGGCTCTGCCACAGACTCCCTGCGGAACTTCTGGCAAGTCAGTTCATCCAGCTGGTGCCTCAGTTCTTCATCTGTAAAATGGGAATAACATGTCCTTCTCACACAGGGTGGTGTGAGAATAAAATCCATGCATGACTTGGAGACTCTGGGACACTACAGTGATGCCGGCATTCCAGGTCCCTGGCTAGATAGCAGTAATTCTTTGCAGGGCCCTCTGCACCAACATCAGGATGGCTCTGGAGAGCAGCATTGCGCCCCTAAGCAGAGTCATAGATTCTAAGGCCAGAAGGGACCACTGAGATCATCTAGGCTGAGCTGTACAGCACAGGCCAGAGAACTTCCCCCAAATTCCTGGAGCGTGTCTTTTAGCAAAACATCCAGTCTTGATTTAAAAATTGTCAGGGATGGAGAATCCACCCCCACCCTTGGTAAATTGGTCCAGTGGTTAATTACTCTCACTGTTAAAACATTTATGCCTCACTTCCCGTCTGAACGTGCTTTGTGTCAACTTGTGTTAGACCCGTTTCTGCTGGATTGAAGAGCCCATTGTTAAATATTTGTTCCGTGTGTAGGTGTTATGGCCTGTACTCAAGTCACCCCGGAACCTGCTCTTTGTTAAGCTGACTAGCGTGACTCGTGAGCGGTAGGGTCTGTCTGCATAGCAAAAGCTGGGCAAGCACTAGCCTGACCCAGTGAGCTTGAATCCGGCTAGTAGTGAAGACAGCGCAGCATGGGCAGTACCAGCCCAGCACAGGCTCTGGCTACGTAATGTCCTCCGCACTCCAGCCTGCACTGCCGTGTCTTCTCTGCTGTCATTACCCAGCTGTGCACAGCTGTGCTGTGTCGACAGACCGTCTGCCAGCCTGTTACACTTGGGCTACTACAGAATTTGCCTTTTGGTGGCTCGCTGGGCTACTGTGGCTGTCTTCCTCTAACAGGGCAAGTTAGGTACATTTCTGGCCAGGTGATCAAAAGATGCTGTTTCTTGTTATTAAGGAGACTTGGTACGAGTGAGGTGGAGGTAGGGTGACCAGACAGCAAATGTGAAAAATCAGGACGGGGGGGTAATAGGTCTGAGTGTCTCCTGACAAGTGCTGAGTGCCCTCCATTCCCACTGGTGTCTGTGGATGCTAGAAGTCTGCAGCCATTGCGTCCCCACCTGTGTCCTTGCAGGGCTGTGGCTGCTTGTACGTGGGCAAAGACCTGGTCTTTCCTGCTGGGGTGAATTTAGCCCTTTCCTTCTGCTTTTCCATATCCCCATGGCAAATTTGTGCAACAGGCCCCTGAATGCTTCTTGCTGGGATGGGAGATCAATACCAATTTCCAGTGCTTGGTCCATGCCACAGACTGTAGCGTGTAATAAACACGGGCCGTTTGGGGGAGGGCAGAAAGGGCTGTAGAGATGCTGTTACAGTCTGTCAGCGCAGAAGTAGGTGCTGGGCTGTAACTGAAGTCTGTCTGGCCAGATTCTGCTGTTACGTGGGTGTAGGTCAGAGTAATAACTGCACTGACTTCAGAGCTGTAGCAGCTTCTGGCTCTGTGTGTCTCGACAAGTGGACTTTTCTTCCTCCTTCTGTAGGATCTGACTGCCATCCGGGCTGCAAGAGGGACTGTCCTTTCTGTTTGTATGGGACGCGGCTATTCCGAGGTGTAAGGGGACGGGTCTTCAGAACAGGGCAGTAATCATACAGTGGCGGGACTGGAGCTGTGGGGTAGGGGTGGGATCGGGGGTGTCAGTGAAGACTCCTTTGTGCTCAGGCAGGGACAGTCTTACCTTTGATATAAAATCACTCCCTGGGATTACCCAGGGCTTAGAGCAGTGCTTGGGAGCAGTACAGGACCCCGTATGGCTGCAGACTGGCAATTTATGGCACTGTACAGCTTCTCCAGGCTCCTTAGCTACACGGTTTCAAGGCACGAAGTCCTGGACTCTGTGTGAATGGATCTGGGCTCCTGGGTTACATGGACACCAGCTCAGGAAGCCTCGTTCGTTAGGGAAGTGAGAAGCGCTGTCTCCTTCCCTGTCTCTTCACTTGTCCTAAAATGTCTGTGCCAGGTCCAGTGTAGAATGAACATGGAAGCTCTGATGGCCACTTCCATGGCTACATACTCTGCCCTTTTCGAGTTCTCTCTGGATTTCTTGCATGAAGAAGGTGGATATTTACTCCCAAGCTTGCCCACTCTGCAGTGTTGCCAACTATTTGGTGCTTTTCTTAAAGGTCCAGCTGCAGGAGTCAGGTAAGAATTTCAGCTTTCATTTAAAACAAAACAAAACCCCGAAAGCGTCTGGCCCTCCTGCCATCAGAGAAAGGTGTGACAATGAAGTGGATATGCCCTAATGGGTCAGAAACCAAATGGCAATAAAAAGGACCCACATTTTATTTTTAAAAAGTCTCATGAATTTTTTTAGTTATCTTAAGTTTTTTTCAGTGCATGCGTTTTGTCAATACTGTGTATGCAGCATGGATCTTATCCTGTTTTGGGGTCTCATTCTGGGAGGGTTTTTTTAGATTTGCACTGTTCAAATGCAACTGGGCTTGTATCAGGGACTGGATTTCAGTAGGCTGTCTCCTTCCAGCTACAGAATACACACCAACCTCCTTTACTACATTCTCAGAAAGACAGGGGTTGGGGATGCTCCAAACTCCCACAAGCTCTGTGGATTTTTCCAGAATCCAAACCCTGATCCAAATTTTCTCAGTCCCCTCTGGGTACAATGGGTCAAAACCAAATCTCCTGCTCTAAATTCCCCTGAATTTGGTGTGGGGAGCTTTAGAATCTGAACATCGATCCAGACTTTGTAGCCTGGTTGGGCCCATCTCTGATGGCTACCAACTCAGTGTCTGTGTGTGTCTGTTTGAATGCGACCCCATCCTCCAGAGTTGGCGTGTTCGCAGCACACCTCGGCAGGCATGCAGGGCCTCTTTCAAGTCAATGAAGCGAGGGGCTGAATCCAGCCCTGTGGCCTGGAATCATTCATCATGGCTCAGTTTTTCTGCTGTCCGGTTGAGGGAGATGTTCCATGTAGGCTGCAAATTCTAATTGGCGCCCCAAGCAGTCATGCCGCCCGCAGGCGCGGGGGCGCAGCGGACCTCTGGCGCGGGCATGACGAGGGTCCGCGGTCGCTGCTGCTCGCGCGGCCGCGCGCGCGCGGCCGCGGTTCGCTGGTTCGCGGAGCTGGCAGTCATGCCTGGTCCTGCGGGAGGAGCAGCAGCAGGCGCCGCCCGCCAACATGCCGCAGTCATGCCTGGTCCGTCCGGTCGTCCCCCCCCTCCTCCGCTCCTCCGCGGCGGCCGCTGCGGCAGGTCCGCCCGCCCCAGCCCCCTGCCCCCAAGCGCCCCCAGGGGTGTGTGCCCGCTGGGCTCTAGAGCCGCCCCTGGTTCCATGTATCATGTCCTGAGAGAGGCTGAGCATGCACAATTCCCACTGAAATGAAGGGGATGGGGGTGGTTAAGCACTGACATTGGCCCCCGTTAAACATCCTCAGCAGTAAAATAGATTGGGAGAGATGCACAGAATAGGTGTGTTCATGTGAGTGATTGTCTCTGAAGAATAGGCTCATCTTCTATAAAGATGTTTCAACAGCTCCTTAAATGCCTGACTGCTCCTGCAGGAAGCTCCTGTGGATTTCGGGGGCTACTATACCCCCTCCGGTCAAAAGCTTCCCTGCCAGTGAAGCTAATTACTAACGAATCTGAGGGGCAAAGAAACTGTGTGTGACAAAGGCCCTGCTGAGACCAGCCCAGGGAACTGCATTAGCAGCCACCCTGGAGGAAAGGTGACTCTCCAGAGACCCGCTAACCTGCTCCTCCGATCCAGACACACCTGTATGTTGGAGGAGCTTGGATCCAGAGCTGCTTTCTGGGGCTTGTGTCTGATTCTACAGCTAATAGGCCCTGGCATTATTTGAGTAACTATATCAGGCTGATGTGGCAGCTCTTATTTGTTTAGAAAGGTGTCTTGACGGCATTAGAAATGTAACAGGCTCTGTCAGGTGTTGGTGAATCGGTTGTTACGAAAGGCAAGCTGTACAAAGTAGGGAATGCAGACCACCCAACGCAATTGGAGTTACTCTAGGATATGGGCCATGATCACGTTGCACCAGGCAGGTTTTGCTGAAGTGCCTACCCTGAACCAGGGCTCGAGAGGAGTTTCCTCAACGACTGCTCATGAAGGCGTTGAAACCAGTGTACAACCCCAGTCACATGCTTGTTTCCCGTCCTGATCCCCCACGTGCTTGTTACGAGAAGGCTGTATTTAGCTACCATGTCCTCAGAGTAAAACTGACAACTTCTTCCAGACTCTGAAAGTTCACACAGCTTTGTCTAGCGCTGGGTTGGCTTTTCAGATGTTACAAACGTTGATGTTTGTCTCTAAAGTTGCAGCGCTGTTATTTCGATGTGCTGACTAATTATGATACCACATAACCAAACTGATTAAATAACCAGAGCTGCCTGCTGGTAGGACATGAGCTCCAATAGATTGGTGAGCACAGGGAGAAATGCTCTTTATCGAAAAGGTCCCCTCTCTCATTTGAAAAAAGAAATTGCTTTGTGTAGCAAATCCATGGTAATTCATGCATCTGACGCATCTCATGTGTCTGACGAAGTGTATATTCACCCATGAAAGCTCATGCTCCAATACATCTGTTAGTCTTTAAGGTGCCACAGGACACTTTGTTGCTTTTTACAAACACGGCTACCCATCTGATACATGGTAATTCAGGTATTCTCTGTTGCCCTGTGCTGCATCTCATGACCACTTGCAACTTCATAGTGATGCAAGGGGTAGAACGGCAGTCCCACTCCCAAAGGACAGGCCCTTTCCCCTTGAGCTGAAGGATCTCCTTCATTAGCTCTTAGCAGTATAGGGCCTGTGAAACACAGTCAAGTGATTCTGATAAGGGCTTGTCAAAAATCTTCCTTGAAATTGTTTTTATTTTTTTTGTATGGAAACTTGGGTTTTGACTGAACACATTTTTCTGTGTGACAAGTGGCTGCTCTCTGGAAAATGTTGATATTCTGGTTTTTGATATTTCTCTGAAAAATCCAGGATTTTCTGGGGAAAACATTGACAAATGATCAAAATCTCCTGGAGGAAACTCCACTACTTTCCAACCGGGTCTGGCTCAGCTTCTATCCGATGCTAGACAGTCCCAGTAGCTAGTTCAGTGGCTGTTAGCTTACACTGCATACGGCCTGTTAAAAAAATTGATCATTATTAGAGCTGGCCAGAAAATTTTGGACAGAACAGTTTTCCGTCAGAAAATGAAGTGTCATCAGAATGTTGGGAGCCGTGCTGGTAATTGTGGGATAGCTACTCGGAGGTCTGCGTGGCCGCAGTACATAGAACATTAGCATAGATGCAGAGTACAAACTGCATTAGAAATAGCATGCCCAGTTCGGCCATACTAGGCTGACCTGCACCAGTACTGTCCCATTGGTTCACTCACCAGTAGTTCACTTCTCTAGTCTAGATGCAGCTAATCTCCTGATTCCCGGACCTGTGCTTTAACCACTCTAAACAATGCTGCTTCTGACATGGAATGAAATGGATTTCTGTTGCTTTAGACACCCACTGCTGCTTTGAGAGATCACTTAGTGTGCTTCAGCTGTAGCGTGGCTTCGGCGCAGCTCTCAGGGTTTCCTTGAAGCTGAGCCGTGAGAGAATTAAACAGCTGTCCAACATCGCTGTTAAATTAACTGCAGAGCGCTCTTTCCATCTAGGGTGCCCACAGATGTTTATATTAATAGCCGGGAAGTCAGGGGCAGCAATCATGCGGCACAAATTTCTCTCTTCTCTAGCGTTTTGTTCCAGATGAAATTAGCAATACTGCAGGGTTTCCATTTAGTTCTCATGACTCATTAAAAAGCTCATTACCTTGAAGTTAATGACTCAGCAACCTTTTGCCTCCTTAAGGCTGTGTGTGTAGGGAGGGTGGGGGTGGTGGAATGTGAAGATGTCTGAGATTCCAAAAAAAAAAAAAGATTTACTGACTTTGTCATTGGCTGAGAGCCTTGCAGTCTCATTGGCTCATGGGCTGTCTGTGCTAAGGAGTGCCTGAGTTTTGACACTTTATCGCCTCAGAGGAGATCTGAAGTCTCCACTTTCCTATGATCAGCAAAATAGAACAGGCTAACAGAAAACAGTTCTCTAATACTAACAATCACCCCAGCCTCTAGATATAGCTGCATTAGCACAGAGCTGATTTAATGCAACAGACTAAAGGACGATTCTGCCTTGTTACTGTGGTGACAATCGGGAAACTCATGGAGATCAGTGATGTTACATTGGTGGGAATCTTTTGTAAGTGTGGCCAGAAGCAGTCCCAGATGGTATTGAGATTGTGGAGTTATGTAGGCTGTGAAACTGTAGTACTTTTGTATACTGCACCTTCAGATTTTGGTGTAAGCCATCTTGTTCTGGAGTTGCTGTAGCATGTTAGAGGAGATGCACACGCTATGCTCTCTCGCATGATGCCTCTATGGCTGTTCTTCTTTGGTGCAGGTTTAATCAAATTAGACCTGAATAAAGACTGGGAGTGGATGGGTCACTACAGAAACTAATTTCCCTCTGCTGATACTCACACCTTCTTGTCAACTGTTAGAAATGGGCCACCTTGATTGCATTGGCCTCATTAGCACTACAGAAGTGATTTCCCTCCACCCCCCTTGGTATTCACCCCTTCTTGTCAACTGTTGAGAATAGGCCACTTCCAGTTTAATTGAATTGGTTCATTAGCACTGGACCCCTCACTTAGTAAGGCAACGCCCATCTTTTCATGTGCTGTTTTATTTATACCTGCCTACTGTATTTTCCACTCCATGCATCTGATGAAGTGGGTTTTAGCCCATGAAAGCTTATGCCCAAATAAATTTGTTAGTCTCCAAGGCGCCACAAGGACTCCTTGTTGTTTTTTCAAAGAGTAGTTATCAATAGTTTGCTGTCAAACTGGGCGGGTGTATCTAGTGTTGTCCCACAGGGATAAGTCCTGGGTCTGCTACTATTCAGTATCTTTATCCAAGGCTTGGATAATGGAGTGGGGAGTATGCTTATAAAATGTGCAGATGATACCAAGCTATAAGGGGGTGCAAGCACTTTGGAGGACAGGATTAAAATGCAAAATGACATTTCCAAATTGGAGAATTGGTCTGAATTCAACAAGATGAAATTCAATAAAGATAAGTACAAAGTGTGTGTGTGTAGGAAGGAGAAATCAAATGCACAATTACAAAATGGGAAGTGAGTGGCTAAGTGGTAGCACTGCTGAAAAGGATCTGGGTGTTATAGTGGATCACACTGAATATGCGTGAACAATGTGATGCAGTTGCAAAAAAAGGCTAATATCATTCTGGGGTGTGTTAACTGGAGTGTTGCAATTGTGCTGCTGTCCTGGGCACTGGTGAGGCCTCAGCTGGAGACCTCTGTCCAGTTCTGGGCACCACGCTTTGGGACAGATGTAGACAAATTGGAGAGAATCCAGAGAAGAGCAACAGAAATGATAAAAGATTTAGAAAACCTGAGCTATGAGGAAAAGTTTAAAAAAAAACTGGGCATGGTTAATCTTGAGGAGAGATGAGTGAGGTGAGGACTTTGATAACAACCTTCAAGTATGTTAAGGGCTGTTATGAAGAGGACAGGGATCAGTTGTTCTCCATGTCTGCTGAATATAGGACAAGGAGTCATGGGTTTAATCTGCAGCAAGGGAGGTCTAGGTTAGATATTAGGAAAAACGTTCTAACTCTAAGGGAAGTTAAGCTCTGGAACAGGCTTCAAAGAGATGCTGTGGAATCCCCCTCATTGGAGGCTTTTAAGAACAGGTTGGACAAACACCTGTCAGGGATGGTCTAGGTTTAGCACAGGGGGTGACTTCCCAAGGTCCATTCCAGCCCCATATTTCTTTGATTGCATGGCCAAATTTGGAACCCCTCCACCCAGGAGGTGAAAGGAGCATAGCTGGACCTGAGACCTCCATTTAGACACCCCCCCTTCATTGGATTACAGCTCTGGAGGATTCCAGGGCATGATGGATCCTTTGTTAGCAGGGAATAGTTTTGAATGAAAAAAACATTTTTTGCGGGGCAGAGGGCTTGTTTTGGTTCTGATTTGCCATTTCCCAGCCTTGAACCTGTCCCATTAAATGAAGCAAGAATTGGGTTTTTGGCCAAGCCTGGCTCCTCATTCATGTAGAACAGCAGCCTGCTATCCCAGCAAGGTTTGCCAAACAGGTCTAATGTCCCTTCTAAGGCCGCCCCGTTAGAGCTTCATGGCTTCAATCAAATTCTGCAGCAGAAATCTTCTGTCCTCTTGGACTTGCTGTAGAGGGTCAGAGCTCTTTAGTCAATTAAACCGAGTGGAAGAAGGTGGAAGGTGACTTCAGCTGGAATTACGCCTGCTTCCAGCATAGCTGGATCTGTCCAATTACCCCGTCCCAGTTATAAAAGGCATCATGCCCGATTGCCGCTGTTGTGCGGCTGGTTTAAGGTAACAGTGCAGTTTCACCACTCGGTGGCGCCAAAACGTTTCAAATAAGGAGGCTGTTTGCATTGTCTGCGGGACAGTGGCCTGTGCACTGGGAGTGTTACTCAGGGTTGGCGTTTGAAGATCGTGCCCTGCTGATTCCATTCGTAACTTTAAACGTTCCCGGGTGGTAGCAAGTCTGTGCAGAGGAAAAGCTTTTGCGGCTCTCGGGCTTGGGATCCCACAGCTCTCTGGGAGTTTTGCCCGATTCCCACTGACTGACTTGCACTGAGAGTTGGGTGCCAACAAATGTACACTTGGAAAAGTCTCCCTGGAGTTCACAGTCTGGCACTCGCTGTTTGGAACTGGCAGTAAGTGGTTTTTGAGAAGAATTAAACTAATCCAACTGGAAGCTCTCTGGGGCGGGGACTCTCTCTTGTGTGTGCAATACCCTGCACTGTGGAGCACTCCTCCCTTATGGGGGCCTCTGAGCTCTGCCACAATAGAGCAGCAATTAGCAAAGAACGGCAACTCTATCCACGTGTGTTCACTCCCACGTGTGTTTTCCCAAGCGTGCGCGTACCCTGAATAGAGCACTTCTATTGCGGTGCAGGGAGCATCAGGCCCAGCTGGCATGTTCAGCAGCTTCATCCGTGCGTGTCTGCGGCAGGTACCTGCCTGCTGTTGAGTGGTGCAGTCGCTGATGGAAGCTGAAAGGTGAATGTGGCGTGCGGTCTCCGGTTTCCTTTTGAACAGCCTCACAGTCGGAACAAACAAAGCTTTGTAAAAGCCACTCGCAATGGGAGCCGGCATTGTCTGTCTTCTAGAACAAAGAAGAGTGCGTGTGAGAGAGATCAACTAACAGTGCAAATCTTTGAACTATCTGGGGGCTGATTCGGCTCTCCCTTACCCCAGTTTAACAGTGGAGTTGCACCTGATTTACACCAGCAGATGTGATCAGAATGGGCCCTGTTTTTTTTCAAAGATTTCTTTTTTTAAGCCATGAACTTAAATAAACTCAGAGCAACTGTCTGCGATGCTTTCAAAACCACCAAGAGCATCCCTGAGTCAAACTGTTCTGTTTGTGACTCCCGCCAGCGTTGGTCTATGGTGTTTCGATGCATATCTGAGTCTGCAGCCATAGATCTGTCTTCGCTGGAGAGAAAAGGATACATTGGAAACACCAAAAGAGCAAACGCAGGCTCTGTTAGCACCTAGGAAATGAGATTGGAATGTCACAGCTGCATGGCTCGCCCATGCATGGAGGAGCTGCTAACTGGCAGCTGCCCTTGCTATGGGCAAAGCCTGGCTTTGCTCCCCCACAGGATACTAAATGAGTGTAAATTACACTCCTAGGGTGCCTTCACTGTGTGCCAGGGTGGTGCAGCTTACACGGCTTTGCCCCCTTGATCTGTTTTCTGATTACACTTCTTTGCTGGCCTGGGTAGGAGAAGCTGTGGGAAGATTGTGCGGGGCTGCGCAGGGGTGGGTGGCCACTCAGGATGGTGCAGCATGTGCCCAACTCTGCATCCAGCAAGTCCTGCAGAGGGGCCGGGCAATGGCCTCGTGTAACCCTTGCACCTTTCGCGGCTTGCGTGTGCCCCAAGGGGGGTGAGGAGGAGCAGACCTCACAGGGGAGTGCATGGCAGAGCTGCCTGAGGAGCAATGCAATCCGCTGCCAAGACTCTAGCATCTTGGAGCCCGTCAGCATCTGGCATCGTTTCCACCTTAGTGGCTGCTCCCTGGTGATCTCAGACCTAAAGGCTCTGCCCTGCCCCTGTGAACGGCAGCCAGCCTGAGCACTCAGCTCATGCGCTCAAGGTCACCTTGACGCACGGCTGCGATGCCTGCCATCCCCCAGGCATTGATCCTGTGTGACTCCAGGATGCCGCGGCTCTGGCCCTTCCTGAGTCAGACGCCCTCCCGAGGTGGGAGAGTACTCTGTCAGCGCCTTTCAGTGCGACTCACGAAAATACCGTTTCTTCCTGTCTATCTCGGGAGCGCAGCTGGTTAAATGGGCAAATTTATATTCATTCCATAGCAGCCAGGCAGAGACTGAGCTCTGCCCCCATGATCCTCATCGGAGAGTGTGTTCTGCAGCATCAGCAGTCTAAAAATACCCACCATTAGCATGCCGGACACATTAGAGTCCGGCAAAGGGCTGGCGGGGAGGAGAGCTGGGGGAATCTCAAAGGTGCTTTATCTCCCCATCGAAAGGAGCTGGAAATCAAAGGCAGAAACCAGCCCACTTCATGGAACCTTACGACCAAACCACCTGACTGGTTTGCTTGTAAAATTTCAATGTCACGGTTCCCACGGGAGCCATGACCAGCTGCGCCATGCATGGGAAGCACCCCAGGGCTGCTCTTTGGTGGGATCGCGGCCCTCCATGAACACGTTGCCGAGGAGTGGGAGATGTTAGGGGCGGGATGGATTGTTGGGTCGTTCTGATTGCTCCATCCCAGCCGTCGCAGGTTCGTGCTGTGCGGCAATGGCTGGTTCCCGTGACGTCAGTTCGGAGCTGCAGTTCTGAAGTCAGTGGAATTAGGGCCAAGCCCTGATCCAGGTGGAATCCGAACTGCTGCTGAACTCACAGGGGCCAGGATTTATGCCAGGGTAACTGAGGTCAGAGGCTGGCGCAGTGTGCATATCCCTGGGTGACCTTGGGACGGAGACGTCATTTCATTCCCTGCGCGTACTTCCGAGCTGTAAAGCACCGCGGGCCTGATCCAAAGCCCAGCCTCCCCTTGACTTCCGTGGGCTTTGAATCTGGCCCCCTGGCTACCTCTGGCTTGTGTCCCAGCCCGGCAGCCCTCGCTCCCACGGATTGTGCTCTCTATGGGGAGCAGGTTAATTTCACCGGGAGTGGCGAGTTCCTGGCACTGCTTTGGGCCAGACCCTGTGGCGGGGATTTTCCCAGGCTGTAGCCAATGGGATTTGGGTGCATCACTCCCTGGGATTCCTTGCAAGTCTAATCTGTATTAATAGCAAGGAATAATGACCGCACTAAGCCCACCCAGACAGCTCCCCACTGTGCATGCCCCGCATGCTGGAGTAAAACCTGCCTGACTTCTGTACTCCTCAGCCCAAACACAGCAAAGCAAGTATCCCTCCCCGAGGCCAGTGATACCCACAGGCCCCTTTCAGAGTCCTCCAACCACATCGGAAATGTTTGCCAAAGCCTGGACAGCACGTGAATCCCTCCTACCAGATAGTTCAGGCTCCTGACTGGAATGCTACCAGGCACTCCATTCCCATAAGAACGGCCATACTGGGTCAGACCAAACGTCCATAGAATCATAGAATCTCAGGGTTGGAAGGGACCTCAGGAGGTCATCTAGTCCAACCCCCTGCTCAAAGCAGGACCAAACCCAACTAAATCATCCCATCCAGGCCTTTGTCAAGCCTGACCTTAAAAACCTCTAAGGAAGGAGATTCCACTACCTCCCTAGGTAACCCATTCCAGTTCTTCACCACCCTACTAGTGAAAAAGTTTTTCCTAATGTCCAACCTAAACCTCCCCCTCTGCAACTTGAGACCATTACTCCTTGTTCTGTCATCTTCTACCACTGAGAACAGTCTAGATCCATCCTCTTTGGAACCCCCTTTCAGGTAGTTGAAAGCAGCTATCAAATCCCCCCTCATTTCTTCTCTTCTGCAGACTAAACAATCCCAGTTCCATCAGCCTCTCCTCATAAGTCATGTGCTCCAGCCCCCTAATCATTTTTGTTGCCCTCCGCTGGACTCTCTCCAATTTGTCCACATCCTTCTTGTAGTGTGGGGCCCAAAACTGGACACAGTACTCCAAATGAGGCCTCACCAGTGCTGAGTAGAGGGGAATGATCACATCCCTCGATCTGCTGGAAATGCCCCTACTTATACAACCCAAAATGCCATTAGCCTTCTTGGCAACAAGGGCACACTGTTGACTCATATTCAGCTTTTCGTCCACCGTAACCCCTAGGTCCTTTTCTGCAGAACTGCTGCCCAGCCATTGGGTCCCTAGTCTGTAGCAGTGCATGGGATTCTTCCGTCCTAAGTGCAGGACTCTGCACTTGTCCTTGTTGAACCTCATCATATTTCTTTTGGCCCAATCCTCTAATTTGTCTAGGTCCCTCTGTATCCTATCCCTACCCTCCAGCGTATCAACCACTCCTCCCAGTTTAGAGTCATCTACAAACTTGCTAAGGGTGCAGTCCACACCATCCTCCAGATCGTTAATGAAGATATTGAATAAAACCGGCCCCAGCACCAACCCTTGGGGCACTCCACTTGATACCGGCTGCCAGCTAGACATGGAACCATTGATCACTACCCATTGAGCCCAACCATCTAGCCAGTTTTCTATCCATCTAGCCCAGTGTCCTGTCTTCTGACAGTGGCCAATGCCAGGTGCCCCAGAGGGACTGAACAGAACAGGTAATGATCAAGTGATCCATCCCCTGTCGCCCATTCCCAGCTTCTGGCAAACAGAGGCTAGGGACACCATCCCTGCCCATCCTGGCTAATAGCCAATGATGGACCTATCCTCCATGAACTTATCTAGTTCTTTTTTTTTTTAACCCTGTTATAGTCTTGGCCTTCACAACATCGGGCAGAGAACAAGCCTGGGAAATTCCAACCCAAAGGGGGATTTTTCTGGAATTCTGTAAGTGTCCGAATAGAGCCGCAGCGTCTTCTCAGCGATACCTCTCAGCAGAGAGCTCCAGTCGCCCTGCTGGCTGGGAGAAACTTCCCAACCAGCCAAAGACAAATAGGCCATTATCGGATGCCCACAGGTGCAGTGGCATTGGATTGTTAGCCCTTAATATCACTTTCAGGAGAGAGAACTCTGGCTGGATTCTGATCTGTTACACCCATGTCAATCTGGAGTAACCCACTGACTTCTAGCCACAAGATGATGTTGGCAATGCAGCCTTGAAGCCCTCAGTTGGTGAGAACGTGTTAGGGCAGGTTGAGTGGTGATGGAAGTCTCGCTCCCCCTCTACTCTCCTGGGCCTCGCAGATGGTCAGGGTTCTGTTCTCCCAGGCCAGGCAGGCTGCCTGGAGGAAAGGCCATCCCTCCTCCTGGTCTGGCTGGGCTGGTGTGAAAGGAGAACGTGCACGTGCATTGCAAGGAATTTGGTAGCTTCAATCAAAAACTTTAACCAAAGCCACCCTACAACTTGGTACCGACGCCCAGAGTGGGACAGGCTCTATCAGCACTAGGTGGGCGGAGCAGCGTGTGGGAACCATGCACGCTGCCCCTGTGCATTCAGTCCAGCTCTGGTCTGTGTTGTCAGTCACTTACTGTCATGAGCATGGGGAAAAATTAACCTGATTTGTATAAACAAGCCCAGGCTCGGCCTTGCAGAGCCTGGGGGGCTGAGTGCTGCTGCGCAGATCCGGGTGTCGCATCAGGCGAGCGCACTGCTGCTGCAGGCGTTTTGGAGAGGTCTGGCCCGCAGGGACCTTACCTCCCTCTGTCCAGCCACAGGAAACGAGCAGCCTTGTCTGTTCTGCGGCGGACGCTCGGAGGATGACCTGATGCAGACTGGATCCTGCTGGGATCCATACCCAGGACTTTGTCCTCAGAGTAGCTGGACCCAGGGCTTCCGGAAGTGTTCCGGGTGCTCAGCGCCTCTCCGGGTGAGACCCTAGGTGTGAATGCTGGGGACTTGTGCACCCAAATTCCCCATCTCTGTGGCTGCTCCCTAAAAGGGCCTCAGGAGCTCAGTTGTTGGCACCCTTGGTATCAGGCCGACTCCGAGGATGTTTTGG
This sequence comes from Mauremys reevesii, assembly GCF_016161935.1. NCBI lineage: Eukaryota > Metazoa > Chordata > Testudines > Geoemydidae > Mauremys > Mauremys reevesii. The sequence continues at coordinate 29,552,178 of NC_052637.1, forward strand.
GTGAAAGTCCTGTGCCAAGGTGATGGGAAACTGCACTGTCCCCAGTGCCAAAGGTTCAGTGGGAACACAGGGCAGTGTTCAGGATCAGGCCTGGGAAGAGACTAAGGCAGCTGCTGGAGCCACCAGCATAAGGATGCGCTCCCCGTGCAGTGGCGTGAGTTGAGGACGTGCCCTGTGCTTCACCGTGGGCACAAATGGGATCCTTTCTCTGCGCTAGACTGGAGACACAGCGGGGACCTAGGCCCATATGAGACATTGCTAGGCTCCTCCATAGGCAGTGCTGTGCAGCGGGGAATAGCCCTGTGCACCATCTCTTCCTGAGCAACAGCCCGTCACGGTGCCGGCACAGACTTCGGCTTCTGACCTGCTCTGCCTTTCCCAGCAGGGAACCTCGATCCCTGGGCCGGGCGTCGTACTTACCTTGAAACCTGCGCATCTCCGAAAAGCAGCCCGGGGGAGAGTTACTGAGCCAGGGCTCCGATCCTGCAAGGCGCTGAGCACCTGCCATCCTCGAGGAAGTCAGGGAATTGAGGGTGCTCTGCGCCAGGCAGGATCAGACTCCCTGGGCCAGATCCTCAGCTGGGGCAACTCACTCTAGTTCCCTTGACATCAGTGGAGCCATGGCAATTGATTGGGTCCCCACTTTGCACAGGCTGAGTGGCATGGAGCTAGTATTGGATCCCTGCTCGGCACAGCGTGGGAGGAGTCTGGGGGTTGTATTCCCATTTAACATGGTGGGGGGACATTTCGGGGTCATATTGGGTCACTGCTTTGCTTGGGGTCAGAGAGTGGGTCGTTCTGGGTCCCGTTCATCCGCAGCTTTCTGTGGGACGTTCTGGCCTGCAGGGAGGAGTGCTGTTGGTGCTGGCAATCTCGTCAGTGGTCTTGTGCTCGGTGGTGCTGTTCTTATAGGCCCGTCCCCTGGAGACAGGGGGTTGCTGTGAATCTCGGCTTCTGGGTAGAAGTGACAAAGCAGGTGTCTGGGTCTTGTGGCTAGGGCGAAAACTGGAAAACGTGACCCTAGAAGTCTCAGCAACCGAAAAGCAAGCAGAAAGCCCCAGCACGTGTTACTGTTCTTGTACAAATCTCATGGCGCCTAAGCCGATCTCATGACTGGCAGAGGAGGGGTACAAATTCTGATTGTTGCAGCTGGCGTTGGCCATATGGGGAAAGGGGCTCTGTCCGGTTGCAGAGATGAGGTCTTTATGGCCTCTGACTTGGCACATGCACTTACTCCTGACCAGGGGGTGGGATCCAGGCCTGCTGCAGGCTGAATGATTTCGCCTTAGGTGATGCCTCGGCCCCTGGTGCTACAAAAATCAGCTGTTTCAATGTTCTCTCTTTTTCACCCTAGTTTCCTTACGCCGCCCCACCCCCGCAGGAGCCAGTGAAGACACTCAGGAGTTTAATCAACATCCGCAAGGACACTCTGCGTCTAGTCAAGTAAGTCCCCGTTTGCAGCGGTGGGAGTTTGCATGGTCTGTCTGGGAACCCTGCTGCAGCTTGCAGCATCCCAGTGGCTTAACCAGTTAGGTGCCTGCATCAGCTGAGCAGTAATGTTCCGAACCACCGCCAGAGGGACCTCTACACCTACCCGCATGTCTGGGTTAAAGCAAGGTGCATGGCTCTGGGCTGGCTGGGAGGGGATTTGGGATTGTGAGGAAGGGATCTAGCGGGAGTGGGCCCTGAATGGAAGGAATAAGGGGTGCCCAGAATCCCGACTACACCTGGTTGGTGAGGGGAAGCTCACGAGTAGATGCTGGAGTGGAGGAGTCATGGTGTGCTGAGAGCAACCCATCAGCCGGCATACCAAGAGGACTAAGCATGATTATAGTGAAGCCACTGAGGATGAATGGTGGTGCCACGAGGTGGCATCCCGCGGAGAAGCCTCGCCCCCACTCTGGTTATTGGACAGATGGCTCGCCTCGGATTTTCACCTTCCTAGTTGATCTGCAGGGTCATTAGAGGTGACAGCAGGAGCCAGGCCAAGCTAATCCCTCTCCCACTGCCAGGGCAGGAACCAGCATGCAGCAGCACAGAGTTCAGGCCTGGTGGGGAGAAGTGACCCAGGGGGCCGTGACGGGGGTGCTGGGTGGGCAGTGGGGCGGCCAGTGCTGCCTGTGCCCTTGCTACTGTTCCCACCAGGCCGGGAATTTGGGGGCGGTCTAAGCAGGACCAGGGCTGCCCAGAGGTTTCAGGGGGCCTGGGGCAAAGCAATTTCAGGGGCCCCTTCCATAAAAAAAAGTTGCAATACTATAGAATACTGTATTCTTGTGGGGGCCCCTGCGGGACCCAGGGCCTGGGGCAAATTGCCCCACTTGCCCCCCCCCCACCCCCACCGCCCGGGCGGCCCTGAGCAGGACAGTCCTGCAAAACCCTTGACTGTCGGGAGGTACGAACCTGTGACGACTTAAAAGCTGAGTGGAGATGGGCTAAAGGTGGAACCGACACTTCACGGCACCAGCTTTTTGTCTCTTCCAAACTTTTGTTTTCCTCTTGCATCCTCCAAATTCCCAGCGCACACAAGTCACTTGTGCAGATCGCTAACCTGCTGGGCAAACAAAGGGAGTTCTGGAACATTCTGTATCCTGTCCATCGTGTCCCTGACCTCGGCTGGGTTACGTGGACTTTACTGCTGCCTTTGCAGTTATTTTTCCAAATGGCTTTATTAGAAGGAAGGGCAGGAATGTGGTCAAGTGATTAAAGCAGAGGAGAAGGAGTGAGACTTGGGTTCTGGGCTCACCTCTGCCACTGACTCATTGCATGACCTTGGGCAAGTCATTTCTCCTGTTTTGCCCCTCGGCTTTGCTCTGTGTTCATTGGGGGTGATGATATTTATCTACCAGACCGGGGCATGGAGAGGCTTTGGTCTATCAGCGCTTGGCAGGTGCTTCGAGAGCTGAGAATGGAAGGTGCTAGAAAAGGCTCCGAGGGGTGGCTGAAGTGTGTTGATTGCATCTCAGAGCGATGGCAGAGTTAATAGTCGTACATCTCAGGTTTTATAGAGCGGCATCTGGGAAAATGGGGCACCTCCGACTTGGCCTCAGTTGCTCCCCCCGGAGGCTAAACTGCAAATCTCAACTAAAGAATGTTGGAAGCTCTTTGTACAGTGCGGAGTGTGGCACAGAACTGGGCTCTAAGTGCCGTCCAGATCTAGAGTGTACTGCTTCCCTCCTGCTGGGCGCATTTGCCTATTCATCTGTGGATTGCCTCCTGCGCTGCTGCCTATTACACCTCTGGCTGGCCCAGCCCCTGGAATAACTTTCTCCCAGCAGCACACACGCCCAGGCATGGAGGCAGAGCCATTCAGAAGGAACAGAGGCTGAGCTTGCTCTTTGAATGCAAATGTGGGTTTTGTTGCAGTGAACAGGGATCTGGGGCAAAAATTGGTCCTGCTAGTGAAGGCAGGGGGCTGGACTCAATGACCTTTCAAGGTCCCTTCCAGTTCTAGGAGATTGGTATAACAACGCCAGGGTTTATAGCACAGGCTCCAGAGAGCGCGCACAATCCCCGAGGAGGGGAAACAGACCAGACAATCCAGTGAGTCGTTACTTTGCCCTTTCATCCCAAACAGTGCAACACAAGCTTTCTCCTCGTGACGCTGGGCCAGGGGGTGGTCTCATTTACACTGATGTACATCTGGAGTGACTCTGATGGTAATGGTGTTACTTCAGGTTTACATTTGAGTCACCCTCCAATCGGAGCATTGCCCGTGGCACCTTTTATCTGACTGTCTTAGATAAAATGGATTTAGCCTCTCGATGCCATTGGGAGCTTGGGCAGGGCTGTTACCCTTGTTGTAACATGGGGATCTGAGGCATGGAGAGGTTACAAAAATTGCCCCAGGTCACACAGGAAGTAAGTGGGGGAGTTGAATTCAGGTTTCTGGACCACTTTGCCATCCATCCATCGTCCTCTATTGTCCTCTGTACTGACCAGAATGGAAAGGCCAGGCCAGACTCCAGCTTTCATTAATGAGGAGTCGCCCTTCCTTACCCCTAGGGCCTGAGCCTCCTTTCTACCAGGAGCCAAGCCCTTCCCTCTGTCAGGTCACTCTTTGCTAAAGCTGCTGATCCGCTGGCCTGGGTCTCCTACAAATTGCCCAGTATGACTTGAAAGACTCCAGCTGTTTGCTTTCTATGGGGCTTCTATACACGGCCCTTGGATCCAGCCCAAAGCTCAGAAAAGCCTCGGATTTGAAACTGACTTTCCCCCCACCCCCAAAAAAAGCTTCTTGCCCTCGCTTGCTGGGCAGTGTCAGGCCTCGCACTGGATGAGGCATGGGGGCACGGGACGGAAGCGGATTCTTGTTGTCGGGTGGTTGGATTTATACAATCTCTGGCAGTAACATTGTTACACAACACCGGGGACCACTTCATCCCCCTGGCAGCCTTTTAGTTGCTGGTGTCTACCCTTAGATCATAGAATCATAGGGTTGGAAGTCTTGGACATGGTTGGGGTTTGTTGTCCGGCCAGTGCTGGTCCTTGGATGCAGCTCACTGTGGCTCCGTCACATATTGGCTTTTCCAGAGGGAAGGGGATGGAATCTCTCATTTTTCCCCAGAGTAGTTACGTTGTGCTCCAGAGCCTTTCACGGGGGGCGTTTAAGGGGCTTCTGGATCCAGGGTAAGTTCTGTCTCCCTCTGTGATTTGCCAGGTGCACGGAAGAAGTGAAGACCCCTGGTGAGGAAGTCAGCAAAGCCAAGGTCCGCTACAATGTGGAGTTCACCTTTGACACTGACACACGAGTGGCCATCACCATTTATTACCAGGCTACCGAAGAATTCCAGAACGGAGTAGCCAGGTGAGAAGAATGCAGGAGGTTCCGGGGGAGGCATTTCCTCCATAAACCAGGGGGGCTGAGGAGAGGGGCTTTCCCCCAGCCCTTGGCTAGCACGGCTTCCCGTAGAGCCAGGCCGGAGCACAGCTCTCCCTGTGTTACTGCCCGGGAGGACTGTCGCTCCAGGGAGCGAGAAGTCCAGTCCAGTTCAGTTTTGCTGCTGTTGAAGATTAGAGGTGGGCTCCCCACACTCCTCAGCCCAGGTGCCAAGGCCTGTTCCAGACCATGGCCTCCCCCAGGAATCCTGGCCAGCCCAGTGCCCCCTGAATGAGTTGAGAGTCCTAGACTGCTGGAGTCTCATCCCGTCCCGCCCTCCCAGCTCTTGTCGCCTCCACCTCTGTGCGGAGGGCACCCAAGAAAAGGGAGGATGGGCTCAGAGATGTTCCTTTGCTGGGCTTCCCCTTGCACAAGGCTGAGGTGTGCTAAGCAGGTGGCCCATGGGCGCCAACTTATATGGGCTCGTGGGGCTAAAGCCCCAGGAATATTGACAATCAGGGGCTCTGCTCCACCAATATTTGGAGCTAGGTTTCTCCCCTGCTTGGAGCGCAGGGGAGTCAGAGGGCTCTGGGCTGCCTGCAACCGCGGGGAGCCCAGAGCCCTTTGAATCCCAGCCCCTGGCCGCTGATTGCCCCCTCCCCAGACCCCTGTCCCAACTGCCCCCCAGGACCCCCACCCCCTATCTAAGCACTACTGGTCCTTGTCCCCCGATTACCCCCTCCCAAGACCCCTGCCCCTAACTGCCCCTTGGGACCCCAGCCCCTATCTAAGCCTCCCTTCTCCTTGTCCCCAACTGCCCCCTCCTGAGACCCCACCCCACTTCCCCCCAGGACCCCACCCCCTACCTGTCCCCTGATAAACCTCCTGGACTCCCATGCCTATCCAATTGCTGCCTGTCCCCTGACTGCCCCTCCGAACCTCTGCCCCATCCAACCCCACCTGCTCCTTGTCCCTTGACTGCCCCCCGGAATCCCCTACCTCTTCTCCAACCCCCAAACCGCTTACTGTGCCACTCAGACCAGTGTGTCTGGCTCCGTGCAGCTCCAGATAGTTGCTGCCATGCTCCCCCATGGAGCCCACAGCCCTCTCCCACCCCCAGCACCTGCCTTCCAGATTTGAACACCTCAAAATTCAGGAGTGCTCAAGCTCGGTTTGGGCAGCTTTTACTTCATTTCTCCCAAATCAGTTTCCCCTGCAAGGTGCCAACTGAAGGTGTTGGAGAACAGAGAGATCGGGTGGCCTCCTAATGCCTGGAAAAGAGACAAAGGCCAGAGGAGGGAGTATCAGTGCCTGTGCGGACTTCTGGGAAGTGCACGGTGTGGAAGGGGATGCTGTGATGCTTTGGAACAACTCCCTACAAAGCCAGTCAGGACTCTGGGGGAGCCTCCTCTCTCTGAGCAGACTGTCTCCAGGGCAAGAAGCTTACACCTTCCTGGGTCTGACCTCGGAGCATTCAGCATGCCCTTCCACATCATGCACTTTCCACAGCGAGTCTGCCCAGGCGGGTCCTGGGGCAACCAGAGGTCCCTGCACCCCAGCTCCGCAGTCAGATGTGACTCTCAGCCAGACAGTAAAACAGAAGGTTTATTAGATGATGGGAACACAGTTTAAACAGAGCTTGTTGGTACAGAAAACAGAACCCCTCTGTCAGGTCCATCTTGGGGGGTGGGGAGCCCAGAACCAAGTTCTGGGTCTCTCCCCATTTCCCCAGCCAGCTCCAAACTGACACTCCCTCCTCTGGCCTCTGTGTCTCTTCCGGACAAGGAGGCCACCTGATCTTTGTCCCCAACACCTTCAGTTGGCATCTTGCAGGGGAAACTGAGGCACCCACACAGTATTCAGAGAAAATATTAAGAATATTCCCACTTCATCACAACAGGTGCAACAAAATATAATACTGTATATTGAAGTAGACAAGTGCTGCTTCTGACTTTCCACTTTTAATTGACCCTTGTAATCTTGTGGCACTGACGCGTTGTAGCTTCATTTTATATCGGCTTACAGGGCAGGAGTGGGGGGGCACCACCATTTTGGGCCCCACCAAAAATTATACAAACCTGCCGCCTATGAGGTGGCCCCCTGTAGGACCGTTAGACCTTGATGGAGTGTCTCCAATCTTGCCAAGGAGAGTGGCCACATGTTGATCTCTCCCCATCCTGGATGGCTGTTGGGACATCAAAACATGCCTGAAATAGCTTTGGCCCTCAGAGGGCTACCAGCCTTCAGCCACCCTGGATAGGGAGTGATGGGACCAAACCCAGGTTTCTCACAGAAGACCTGGGAGGAGGCGGCTCCTGTCTCCGCTCTTCGGGAGCGCTCCTCGCTGGGGTGAGCCGGTGCACTGCGGAACGGATAGCGGGAATGCAAAGCCTGGGCAGTAACTCTGTCGCATCTGATTGGCAGCTACCTCCCCAAAGACACCAGCTTGCAGTCAGAGACGGTCCATTACAAACGAGGGGTGTGTCAGCAGTTCTGCGTCCCCTCCCACACCGTTGATCCTTCCGAATGGGCAGAAGAGGAGGTAAGCCAGCCCGGCAAGAAGCCACAACACGGTGGCTTGTAAGCTCTTCTCGGTCAGCCACACTCGCTGAGATCTGGGCTGCCCTGTGGGTAACTCCCACCTGTTGGTATGTGCTCTGTGGTTTGGAACAGCTCCTGGGCCGTGGCAGCAGAGTGCACGCAGCTGAGTGGGACGTGGGTGGCAGTGGCATGTTGGGAGCCAGCACTCTCATCACTACAGTAAAGAGAGGAGGAAGCTGGAAAGCAAGTCACAAAAGTCTGAGGGACCAGTGCTAGTGATGAACCAGTGACGGGGAATCACTGAACAATAGCATTGATTTAAAATACACAAGCTAAAGCAGGGTAATGTGGAGCCCTTCAAAGCTGCTGAACCCTGGGGAGGTAAGGAGAGCGTTCTCCAAAGCTGTAGAGCTGCATGGTTCCCTCCATTAGAGTCTGAAACTGGGGTCATGTGTCCTTTGTTTTCAGCATGGATATAATCTGGTTTTGTAGAGAGAGATGCATCCCCTCTTGAGCTGCAGAGGTATCAAAGTGCCTTGCAGCCATATAGTCGTCCTTCTGCTGCTTTTGTGGCACCTCCACTACTGGAGGATTGCAACCATGGTAGCCCGTTCTGAACAATCCTCTGCCAATCTCTTTGCAGATGGGTAGTCCTTTCGATCCTCTCAGGATACCACATCGTCCAGCCAAGGTCATCTTTTTTTCTTCCTCAAATTCTTCTGCCAGCGACTTTCCCTGCTGGTGCCCGCAAACGCATGTTGCCTGCTAAATCTCTTAAAATGTGCCCTGCAAATCAAATGTTTCTTTTCATAAGATCTCTAGCTAGTATTTGCTGAGTTCCAAGCATCTCCAATACTTTTTGTTGGTTACGTGGTCTATTGGTGATGTTTTCAAAATTCTATAATACCAGGATTGGAAGGATTGTAGTTTCTTTCTTATCAGTTGTTTGGATGTCCATGTTTCACAGCCATAATTTAACGCATCAAATGTAAATTAAGAGTCAGAATTCAGTCTTCAGGTTTATGTCCCTTCTCATCTTGTTTATTCTTCCAGAATGCCTCTTTCACTCTTGCTATTCTGGTGCTGAGTTCAGTATCCAGTCTTCTATCTTCTGTAATGATGGTTCTTAAGTAGCAATAATTTCTCACTTGCTGTAAAACTGTGTCGTTCACTGGTGTCATGCATGTTTTCCCAGGATCCTTGCATACAGCCCTAGTTTTTTGTCTTTTTTCCATGTTCAACTCTAGATCATAATCTTTGTCATCTTCATATATAATTGACACTAATTTCATCAAACTTTCTTCTGAATCAACAGCAGTGTGTCGTCTGCATAGCAAATACTATTTACCTATTTTCCTTCTCTTTCTTGGATTAATTTAATCAAACACTCACTATAAATGTTGAGTCAAGGTGATATAACAACCTTGTCTTCCTCCTCTCTTGATCTCTATTCGATTTTCATTTTCATCTCCCATTATAATTGCTTTCTGATTCCCGTATCATTGTTTTATTACTTGGAGTTCATATCTGTCAGTCCCCACAAATCTTCATATGTTGAGCAATTTGTAGTGGTAGGTGCTGTCACATGCTTTTTGGAAGTCAATGAAACAAGTGTACTGTTTTCCCAATTTCAGCCAGTCTTTCTAATGTCAGCTTCATGTCCCTAATAGTGTTCATCGTGCTTTTTCCACATTTGAAGCCGTTATTTCTTTCACTTATTTCCTCATCAATCTTTCCTTGTATTTGGCCTTCAACAACTCACAAAAGTATCTTAGAGGCATGAGACAGTAGGCTGACTGTTCTGTAGGCTTTACAATCTATGGTGGCAGCCTTTGGGGGGATTTGGATACACAGTGATGTTGTTGTGAAGACTTCTGGCAATTCTGCCTGACACATTCCTCCTTACCTCTGACAGGGCTTTCAAGCCTTTGTCCCCGATGCTTTTTAACAATTCAGCCAATATTCCGTCACAGCCTCATGCTTTTCCACATGCTGCCATGATTTCTTCATCCACTATTGGCAGATAGTTGTAGTCAGATCTAACAGGGAAGAGGCCTGGGCCAAAATGCAGAGGTAATGAGCAAGGGTCAGCCAACAAGATTTCAAGAAACCTTGTGCCATCGAGGGGTGGGAAACAACCCACTCTTTACTGTATGAAGCTCAAAACACAGAGTAAAAAAAACAGGGGACCATTAACAATACACGGAACTGAAAAAGACCCTGAAAACATTCCAAGCATCAGCAACTGTACCTCACAGAGGAGAGAGCAGAATTAGCTCTGCGGGTGGAATCCTGTCTTTTTCACCCTAGAGAAAGAGTCAGTGACTGGTGCTGTATGACTAAGAGAGGCTTTTTAATTCCTTCGCTCTTACGCACCAGAAAAGTAGCATGGTCTGGTACGTTCTGTTCATGGTCCTTCTTAGAATATGGGGGGGGGAGGGACTTTGGTGATGGGGTTAACTAAACTGGTTTGCATGGTTAAGCAGTGACAGATTTGTAATTGCATAGAGCTACTGAGTAAACTTCAGCGCTTTACATGAAACTGAGGGTCATTCACATCCTGGGGCCTGGGATATACCAAAATGTAATTGCACCATAGCAGCCTGAGAGCTGTGAGGAGCTGAGAGCAGTGAAGTGCTTATTTCTGTGCGTCCGTGTCTTACACCTTCACTGCAGAGAAACGTCCCTGGGCACTTCTTAAGGATGTGTTCGCTGTAATGGATCAGATCCCTAGCTGGTGTAAATCAACATAGGACCATTTGCATCACTGGGCTGGCTCCCACAACAGGTGTCAATTGGTATAGCTCCATTGAAGTCAGTGGAGTTGCATTGATTTATACCAGCTGAGAATCTGGCTCAGTGACTCTTCCTGCAATAGTAACACGTTTCCTTCTCTCTCTCCCTCTCTTTACAGCTGGGCTTTGACCTGGACCGAGAGGTGTATCCCATGGTGGTGTATGCAGTCGTGGACGAGGGAGATGGTAGGAACAGACCCTTGGGATTGCAGGGCTTCATTTCCCGAAGTCCGCAGCGAGGTGGATGAGCCTTAAGGCTCTGGTGCCCTGCGCGACTTGCCCTGCAGATGGTGTTTGTGTTCTTACAATGCAGCCTCCGTTTGCGCAGTGAACTTTCAGCGTCTGTGTGTTGCTCCAGTCCCCTGTGCTGGTACAAGACAGCCCAGATGGCCTGATAAATGGATTTACTTTGCTCTTGCTGGAGAGAGAAAACAAAGGCTCATTATTGATTCCTCAGCAGCAGTTTTTCAGCCTTATCCTCGAGGCCTTTGAGATTATCAGCTCTTTGGGGCAGGGCCTGTCCTTTATACCATGTTTGTACAGCACCTAGCACAATGGGCCCGGCCTGGTCAGGCTCTTTTAATTATCACAGAAATGTAAACATTAAATAATAACAAAAGGCCATATCCAGCCGGACGTACAGCCGAGGGCATGGATGCTGCAGCACGGCACATCCTGCAGCCGCTTCATTTAAACTGAGAAAGAGAGGGGTTTGTAATGAACGATCTCTCCTGGCCAGGAGCCCTCAAGCCTTTGAGGCTGATATTCGGTTCAGGGCTCAGGACCCCGCTGAGCGCTCTGTGCGAGGGCCCAATGCACAGCTCACTGAAGTCAATGGAGCCAGTGGGCTTTGGTCAGGCCCTTGGGGAAGGAAAGCGAGTCCTGAGAACTCCATAGCGGGCCTGACCCTGTGTGGCACTGAGTGTCCTCTGCCCTCGCTGGAATCCAGGGCGCGCAGCACCCTGCAGGATCAGGCCCTGTATGGAGACGGCTGGGGGTGTGGTAGATGTAGACCCTCCCCAGGCCCCGTCTTGCTGAGTTTAAGTGGCACTGGGGGCTGTCAGGGAATTAATTCTGAATCCCAGGAAATGCATTTCCCCTGCACTCCAGCTGGGGCCCCCTCCGCGGGCCCTATAAATATTTGTCCTCTGCTTTGGTGAAGGTCACTCAGTGAGGTGGTTACACTTCCTCTAGCCCAGACAAGGAGCCCGGGCAGGGCTCAGCTTTCCCTTGGGGAAGTGGGTGGTTCCTGGCTTATAACAGCAGCAGCGCTCAGCGGGAGCCCAGGCCAGGCCTCCACCAGGAACTCTGCCTGGGGGCTCTTGGTCGGAGCCCCACTTCTATGGGTGCAGGGTGACCAGACAGCAAATGTGAAAAATGGAGACAGGGGGTGGGGGGTAATAGGAGCCTATCTAAGAAAAAGCCCCCAAAATCAGGACTGTCCCTATAAAATCGGGACATCTGGTCACCCTACTTGGGTGCCGATTATCTGACATGAGCCTTTCCCCTTAGCCCACTGGAGTCTCTCCAGACTCAGGAATTGGCTGACATGTACCCAGGCTTCCAGAGCTGCCTTGTTAAAAGCCCTTGTCCTGCCCCTGGGGAGTACGGAGCAGCGTGCGGAGTGAGGGACGCTCTCAGAGGCAATGGAAGACGCATCCTTTTGTAACCCCCACGTTCCTGTCCCTTGTGAGCCCTCCAGTGTGCAGCATGAAAAGATTTGGCCTGTCTCAGAGACCGTTCTTGCCCAGGGGCCAATATGGTCTAGGGGGAGTCAGCGTGGATTAGGGGACTGGATTCTAATTCTTGCTCTGCCGCTGAGCCGCTGGGGGTCAGTCACTCGGCTTCTTCATGCCTCCGTTTCCCCCTCACGCAGTAGGGATACCGTCCCCCAGGGGAGCTAGGAGGATTCGCCAGTTGAAGTCTGTACAGCGCTTTAAAATGTTACAGACCAGTTGTTCCTGTTTTCTGGATGATCCTGGGTCAGAGAGGTGGGAAATAGGCTGGTTCTAATAAGGTCACAGGGCAAATTCACTGCAGTCAGTGAAGTTACCCCAAAGAGGAGTTTGGCCCCGGCATTCCCAGTTCATTCCCTTTACATCCTTGTGCCTTCACATTGCAGCTTTGCAACAGCGTCACGGTTCCTTGGGGACGAGCCAGGCTTTGCGGCAGTCGTCTCAGTCCCATATGGGCCTTGGGTGTTACGCCCTAGCCCTGATCTGCTGGGCAGAGGCAGCACATTGCAGCTCGTACTGTGCGTCCACGGAGCCATTTCCCTCCAACCCTCCACGTAACAGCTGCGCCTTCAACGGGTGGCTGGGGAGAGGGACTAGGAGCTTAGCTCACATACATGCTAACCCATAGCAGTCCCCTGCCTCCAGTCTGTAGGAGTTAGAGAGAAGAGACTGAGCGGTTCCTCCTGCCTGACCATGGGTTGTGCAGGGATAACGTGTCATCTTCCCTGTATCCAAACATGGCACCTCTGCTTTTCCCATTGCAGTGCCCAGCAGGCAGTGCTCCTGCCCCAGATCAGCTGGATGTGGTGTTCCGTTTCCCACTCCTGCAATGGGTGCTGGGGCAGTGACCTGGATTCCCAGCTGCAGGGCATCCTTTTTACCTCTCAACCCTGCCCCTTTTGTCTTGCAGAGCACCTTGGCCACTGCCACGTACTGCTAGCGACGTTTGAGAAGGTGAGTGTTGAGTCACCGTCAGGTCCATGTACCGTACAGTCTGGCTTTCCTGTCCAGTGGAGTGGGCCGTTTAACCCCTTTCCTCCCAGCATGGATGGGACAGCAGGACCCACAGGACAAACTGCCACAAGTGGAATTAAAAGACAGACACCTAACTCTGGGTTTAAGCCCCTAGGGCAAAAAATGATCTAACTTTTGAGGTGTCGAGCCTGATATCCAGGCTGCTTATTTATTATTTTCCTGAATATTGATTTGAGAGCTTAACTTTAGACCCTCAAGTTGGAAAGTTTTGATCACAATGCCTGATCCATTGAAACAGCACTGGAGGGGCCTTTGTGTTGCATATTCCTGTGGTACGTTTCTAACTTTACTGTAGATTGATAAACTGGTGTTTGCATACGTGGAGAAAAGATCTTGATATAAGATCAGCTGGTTAATGGAGAATCTGTTGGCCGTCTACATGGCTAGGCTTGGCTGAATTTGGTTTTTATTTTGTTATCCTTTTGACAGATAATGATGTTTATTTTTAAGCATTTATTTCAATTTTTATCAAAGTAAATTCTCACAGTTATGCATAATTAGGGGGTTTAATCATTTTTCTCTATTTATCCAAATTTTCACGATTGTGGGAAGTTATCGGGAGGGGGGGCAGACAATGGGCTGACTCAGACAATCGTTATTTAATTACGGTGGACGTTGAGATTCAAAAAGTTCAAGCTTTACAACCATTAAAACACAAATGATCAGCATCACATGTCCAAATAGACAAAGTAAATAGCCTTAAGTCAACCTCTAAGAAGGTCTTAAGCAGCATTTTTCTTATTTTGCTTCTCTGTACATTTCTAGTATTATCAATGGCAATAGCTCAGTGGTTTGAGCAATGGCTCAATTTAGGGTTGTGAGTTCAATCCTTGAGGGGACCATTTAGGGATCTGGGGCAAAAATCTGTCTGGGGATTGGTCCTGCTCTGAGCAGGGGGTTGGACTAGATGACCTCCTGAGGTCCCTTCCAACCCTGATATTCTATGAGTCTATGGTTTTTTCATCAGTTTGCATGTGCATGTGTGAAATTGACATTTACTGATAACAATCAAATCCTGCCAAGCCTAGCTACAGGTGTCACAATATACAGCATGAGATAAATACACCACAGCTCCCTTCCCTCCCTCTAGTGTCTATGGTTGCTTTGCATTAACTTGGAGTACAATTTCCTTGTTTGCAGCATGCAGATGGTAGCTTTTGTGTGAAACCCCTGAAGCAGAAACAAGTGGTGAGTGTATGTGGGGTTGGGGCTGGCTAGCACTGGCCTGGTCCTGGGGGCTGAGGGGCAGTTGTTCCTTGCTGGTGGGCTGGCCTGGATGGGAGCTTGAATCCAGGAAGGACTGCGGGTCTGTTAGAATCACTGATGCGATGACACCCCCTTCGCAGTGGGGGTGGGGTGGGCTGGCATACATAGAGACAGCCTGTACCCAGCGTAGGGCACTGGGGGTGAGGTCATGGGGAGGGGGTCCCTCCTCACATGATGGGGAACGGGAAGGCGTAGAAAGAGGCCGTCCCAAGGCGAGTATCTGAAATGAGCTGGCGAGGCGGCACCAGCATAACTGCATCGCTCATGTGACTTCCCCGTCTCTGTGGGTTCCAGGTGGATGGAGTTAGCTACCTCCTTCAGGAGATCTACGGGATCGAGAACAAATACAATACACAGGACTCCAAGGTAAGGATGTGTCCCCCGGGGGTGGGAGGTGCAGGTCCTGGGAAAGGGGGGTGCCCTGCTTAGTGGCTGTTCTCTTTGGAGCACACATCTCTCCTCTTCCACTTTAACTTAACGCAGTGACTGTTCAGCACTCTCAGGAATCGGGAGTTTATAGAACAGTGCATTGGCCTTGGCCCAGCGCTGCTGTTGCTCCACAATGGTACGCTCCAGCTAGCCCTGCTATCCCAGTCTTGGGTTCCCCACGCAGTGTGACCAGTGCCCCTCAGGCCTGGCCAGCAGTGCCTGCGTCAATCCCAGGCGTATCCCGTCTTCGCAGTCACCCTCCTCTTGCTCTGGTGCAATCCTGGACCCACCTTAATGCCTTTTCCACCCAATAAGCACTAGGGGGAGATCTCCAAGCTCGTGTTCAATAAGGATTTGAACCAAGGCCCTTGGAGGTAAAAAGCCCAAGGTCCTCTTTTCCATGGGCCTTCCTGTTAAATTGTCTCTCCACATAGGGCTGCAGTGACTCTCTGGGGTGAATCCTTGCCTGTCAAGGGCCCTAGCTGCTATGGAGCTGGTGCAATCCTGGATTGGTGGGAGCTGCATGGGGAAGCCCCAGGCATAACTCCTCAGGGCTCCCTGCGTGTTTGGGTAGCAGTGGGTTAAGGGCTGAGGTGGGCCAGTTGATCCAGGCCCGCCCCCAGCGTGCGTGGGGCGGGCGCCGCGGCCCCGGCCGGGGGGGCGGCAGGCTGGGGGGCCGGCCGCAGTCATGCGCGCGAGGTCGGGTCGCCGCCGACCGCGACTGGCCGGCTGAGCTGGAGGGGTACTGGGCGCGGGGCTCGGCTGGACCTCTCCGGACTGCAGGCCGCAGGCTCGCTGGCAGAGCGGGCTCGCCTCTGTGGCTGCTCCGCGGGCATGGGCGCTGGCGGGGCGGCTGGGCTGGCGGCGCTGGACCTCTCGCAGGCATGCCTGCGCAGCTAAGCCGCGGACCGGACGCCGCCCCCCCCGCGCGCAGCCGCGGGCAGCCCAGCCGAGCGCCCAGCGACGACTCTCTCCGCCCGCATGCCCGCAGGAGGTCTGCTGCCCCTCGGACGGGGCGCGCGCGCATGACTGCTTGGGGCGGCCAAAAAGGTAGAGCCGCCCCTGAGTTGATCCACCACTCTGCAGATCTGTGAGCCATTGACCTCTGCCGAACAGGAGCTGCCAGGCTTGCTGCAGGCTCCCACTGCAATAGCAGCCGCTCCAAGGGCAAGGCTTTCTCCCACTGCAGAGACCCCCTGTGCCAAGCCCTGCTGGAGAGGCTCATTCTCTCTCTTCCTGCCCAGGTGGCTGAGGACGAGGTGAGCGATAACAGCGCAGAGTGCGTGGTCTGCCTCTCGGATGTGCGGGACACTCTGATTCTACCCTGCCGCCATCTTTGCCTCTGTAACACTTGTGCGGACACCCTGCGTTACCAAGCCAACAACTGCCCCATCTGCAGGCTGCGTAAGGCTCAGGGCTCTTTTCAGATCCCGGGGTGGAAGAGGACTGATTCCTAAGGGGGAGGATTGAGAGGGGGCATTGTCCCAAGTTGTTTTACTCTTTAGCTTGGGAAGATCTGTCTTGCACATTTTACACATGGAGTTCAAGCAAGACAAAACTCTAAGGGTATGTCTATACTGCCTGCCCGGGTCGGCGGGTAGCGTTCAACTTCCCGGAGTTCGACATATCGCGTCTCATCTAGACGCGATATGTCGAACTCCGAACGCGCTCCCGTCGACTCCGGAACTCCACCACCGCGAACGGCGGTGGCAGAGTCGACGGGGGAGCCGCGGACTTCGATCCCGCGGCGTCTGGACGGGTGAGTAGTTCGAACTAAGGTAGTTCGAGTTCAGCTACGCTATTCACGTAGCTGAACTTGCGTACCTTAGTTCGACCCCCCCACCCCCTAGTGTAGACCAGGCCTTAGCTTCACCCAAACTGCTCATGTGATGACTCTGTGCAAGGAGCTGAGATTGGCTGGCACTGGCCTTTTCCTAGGGAATAAGAGTTGGCTGGCCTGGAATAAGGGCTTGAATCTAGGAAGGACTGAGGGTCTATTAGAATCGCTAGTGCATTGACAGATATCGTCATCTGCCTGGTGTTAGAGGTAGCTCCATGCAAAACCCTTTTCTATCATTTTTACAGCACTGTTCTGAATTTCATTTCAAGAAATTTTGCACCTGCATTGTTTGTGGGTTTTTGGTTTTTATGTTTTTCGAAATTTTGTGAACTGAGGTTTTGGCATTGATAAAAAAAAATACCCAAATTCAACTTTTTTTTTTTTTTTTTTTTTTGTGTGTGTGTGCAAATTCTGGGGCAAAAATCTTTGTCTGACCGAAACTTCCGAGTTTGGAATTTTGAAAATGTTAGTGTCTCCTGCTTGAAAATAGGTCCGCCCTGAGTGATGAACAAGTCATTTTTTTCTCCCACCAAAAACAGCTGAATTTTTAAGGTGGAAAAACCTGAAATTTTGCAGGTTTTACACAAAATGTGTGACATTTCAACAAAATGCAAAACCTCCGGTTCCATCCAGACGATTTTGTATGGCCTTCACTAGCGTGGAATAGAAGAAAGAAAACAGCTCATATGAAAACAAGCGACATTCTCCGGGGGCGGTTGGGTCTCCCGCTTGTTAAATTAGAAATGAACTTTCTGTATCCTCCCCTCCCCTCCCCGCACTGTTCAGCATTCCGAGCCTTGCTCCAGATCCGAGCAATGAGGAAAAAACTTGGCCCTCTCTCTCCAACCAGCTTCAGCCCAATCATCGCCTCCCAAACGTCCGATTCTGAGGAGCACTCGGTGAGTATTGACCAGAGGAGCCAACCCATCAGCCCTCATGTGCGTAGTCCTGACCCCGCTGTTACTCCCCACGGTGTATAGTCACTGGGATGCAAAACAGCTTGCAGGCTTCTAAACAAAGGCTAACCCAGGAAGGGGAATTCCTTCCACTTTCAAGCCTGATTTTGTGGGAGTGCTGAACTCGCACAACATCCAGGAACAAGGTGCATTGGCAAAGCTGAGGTGGGGCGCAGGGCTAGCGTAATGGGGGGCTGAGGGGTGCGGTAGAAGCTTGCACAGCCCTTGCCTGCTCTCTGCCTCCCTCCAAGTGGTGGTCTCAGGCCCTTGCGTTCCTGGCCACCAAGTTTCATATCTATAGGCCGCCGCTTTGGAATGAATTGCCCTGCCCGGAGCGGAGGGGGCAGTTGTGTTGTGAAACCTGGGCTGTGGTATGCTCATTCCCAGGCCTGTCTCTGCTCCCTGTAGTCTTCTGAGAACATCCCTCCTGGTTACGAGGTAGTGTCTCTCCTGGAAGCTCTCAACGGGCCTCTCACTCCGTCCCCGGGCGCCCTTCCGCTGCACGGGCTTGGGGACAGCCACGGGACAGGGATGCTGCCGTCGTATGGCAGCGACGGCCACCTGCCTCCCATCAGGACGCTCTCTCCCCTCGACCGCTTGTCGGACTGCGGCAGCCAAGGGCTCAAACTCAAGAAGAGCCTGTCAAAGTAAGTCACTCACTGCCTTTACCTTCGGCACGTTACTGGACGCTCTTGCAGCCGGAGGGAGAGGGATTCTGGCCTAAGCTTCCTCGTAGGGTCCTGTCCCCAGCCTTTGGTTTCCAAAACACCGGAGGGCAGAGCAGGCAGGGCCGGCTTTAGGAAGTGCGGGGCCCAATTCAAACAGTTTGGACGGGGCCCTGGCATGGATGACTTAAAAAAAAAAAAAACACGTAAAAAAAACATGTGGGGCTTGTATTCACGGGGTGGTGCTCTGAGTCTTTGGCGGCACTTCGGCGGTGGGTCCTTCACTCGCTCCAGGTCTTCAGTGGCACTGAAGGACCCACTGCCGAAGTGTCGCCGAAGACCCAAAGTAAGCGAAGGACCAGCAACTGAAGTGCCGTCGAAGACATGGAGAGAGTGAATGACCCGCCGCTGAAGTGGCGCTGAAGACCCAAAGGGCCGCCAGGTGAGTAAAAATTTAAAAAGCGCCTCTAGCCAGAGAAGGGATTCTCATTGGGCGCGGGGACCTCTTAGGCACGGGGCCCGATTCGGGGGAATTGGTGGAATAGGCCTAAAGCCGGCCCTGCCTAAGGGTAGGGCACTTGGAGCTAGGGTTAGGGTTCCCATGACCAAAGCTTACCGCACTAGGGTTAGGGTTCCTATGGGTACGGCTTCCCGCCCTAGGGTTAGGGTTCCTATGGGTAGGGCACTTGTAGCTAGGGTTAGGGTTCCTATGGGTAGGGCACTTGGAGCTAGGGTTAGGGTTCCTATGGGTAGGGTTTCCAGCCCTAGGGTTAGGGTTCCTATGGGTAGGGCACTTGGAGCTAAGGTTAGGGTTCCTATGGGTAGGGCACTTGGAGCTAGCGTCAGGGTTCCTGAGGGTACGGCACTTGGAGGTAGGGTTACGGTTCCTATGGGTAGGGCTTCCCGCCCTAGGAGTAGGGTTCCTAAGGGTAAGGCATTTGGAGCTAGGGTTAGGGTTCCTATGGATAGGGTACTTGGAGCTAGGGTTAGGGTTCCTATGGGTAGGGCACTTGGAGCTAGGGTTAGGATTCCTATGGGTAGGGCTTCCCGCCGTAGGGTTAGGGTTCCTATGGGTAGGGCACCTGGAGCTAGGGTTAGGATTCCTATGGGTAGGGCTTCCCACCCTAGGGTTAGGGTTCCCAAGGGTAGGGCACTTGGAGCTAGGGTTAGGGTTCCTAAGGGTAGGGCACTTGGAGCTAGGGTAAGGGTTCCTATGGGTAGGGCTTCCCACCCTAGGGTTAGGGTTCCCAAGGGTAGGGCACTTGGAGCTAGGGTTAGGGTTCCTAAGGGTAGGGCACTTGGAGCTAGGGTTAGGGTTCCTAAGGGTAGGGCACTTGGAGCTAGGGTTAGGGTTCCTAAGGGTAGGGCACTTGGAGCTAGGGTTAGGGTTCCTATGGGTAGGGCACTTGGAGCTAGGGATAGGGTTCCTATGGGTAGGGCACTTGGAGCTAGGGTTAGGGTTCCTATGGGTAGGGCTTCCCACCCTAGGGTTAGGGTTTCCAAGGATAGGGCACTTGGAGCTAGGGTTAGGGTTCCTATGGGTAGGACACTTGGAGCTAGGGTTAGGGTTCCTATGGGTAGGGCACTTGGAGCTAGGGTTAGGGTTCCTATGGGTAGGGCACTTGGAGCTAGGGTTAGGGTTCCTGTGGGTAGGGCTTCCCGACGTAGGGTTAGGGTTCCTAAGGGTAGGGCACTTGAAGCTAGAGTTAGGGTTCCTAAGGGTAGGGCACTTGGAGCTAGGGTTAGGGTTCCTATGGGTAGGGCTTCCCGCCCTAGGGTTAGGGTTCCTATGGGTAGGGCACTTGGAGCTAGGGTTAGGGTTCCTATGGGTAGGGCACTTGGAGCTAGGGTTAGGGTTCCTATGGGTAGGGCTTCCCACCCTAGGGTTAGGGTTCCCAAGGCTAGGGCTCTTGGAGCTAGGGTTAGGGTTCCTTAGGGTAGGGCACTTGGAGCTAGGGTTAGGTTCCTATGGGTAGGGCGCCCCGCCCTAGGGTTAGGTTTCCTATGGGTAGGGCTTCCCGCCCTAGGGTTAGGGTTCCCAAGGGTAGGGCACTTGCAGCTAGGGTAAGGGTTCCTTAGGGTAGGGCCCTTGGAGCTAGGGTTAGGGTTCCTATGGGTAGGATTTCCCGCCCTAGGGTTAGGGTTCCTATGGGTAGGGCGCCCCGCCCTAGGGTTAGGTTTCCTATGGGTAGGGCTTCCCACCCTAGGGTTAGGGTTCCCAAGGGTAGGGCACTTGGAGCTAGGGTTAGGGTTCCTATGGGTAGGGCTTCCCTCCGTAGCGTTAGGGTTCCTAAGGGTAGGGCACTTGGAGCTAGGGTAAGGGTTCCTTAGGGTAGGGCACTTGGAGCTAGGGTTAGGGTTCCTATGCGTAGGGCGCCCTGCCCTAGGGTTAGGGTTCCTATGGGTAGGGCTTCCCACCCTAGGGTTAGGGTTCCCAAGGGTAGGGCCCTTGGAGCTAGGGTTAGGGTTCCTATGGGTAGGGCCCTTGGAGCTAGGGTTAGGGTACCTATGGGTAGGGCACTTGGAGCTAGGGTTAGGGTTCCTATGGGTAGGGCTTCCCGCCGTAGGGTTAGGGTTCCTAAGGGTAGGACACTTGGAGCTAGGGTTGGGTTCCTTAGGTTAGGGCTCTTGGAGCTAGGGTTAGCGTTCCTTAGGGTAGGGCCCTTGGAGCTAGGGTTAGGGTTCCTATGGGTAGGACACTTGGAGCTAGGGTTAGGGTTCCTATGGGTAGGGCACTTGGAGCTAGGGTTAGGGTTCCTATGGGTAGGGCACTTGGAGCTAGGGTTAGGGTTCCTATGGGTAGGGCTTCCCGCCCTAGGGTTAGGGTTCCTAAGGGTAGGGCACTTGGAGCTAGGGTTAGGGTTCCTATGGATACGGCTTCCTGCCCTAGGGTTAGGGTTCGTATGGGTAGGGCACTTGGAGCTAGGGTTAGGGTTCCTATGGGTAGGGCACTTGGAGCTAGGGTTAGGGTTCCTATGGGTAGGGCTTCCCACCCTAGGGTTAGGGCTCCCAAGGGTAGGGCTCTTGGAGCTAGGGTTAGGGTTCCTTAGGGTAGGGCACTTGGAGCTAGGGTTAGGGTTCCTATGCGTAGGGTGCCCCGCCCTAGGGTTAGGGTTCCTATGGGTAGGGCCCTTGGAGCTAGGGTTCGGGTTCCTATGGGTAGGGCCCTTGGAGCTAGGGTTAGGGTTTCTATGGGTGTGGCACTTGGAGCTAGGGTAAGGGTTCCTATGGGTAGGGCACTTGGAGCTAGGGTTAGGGTTCCTATGGGTAGGGCACTTGGAGCTACGGTTAGGGTTCCTATGGGTAGGGCTTCCCACCCTAGGGTTAGGGTTCCCAAGTGTAGGGCACTTGGAGCTAGGGTTAGGGTTCCTTAGGGTAGGGCCCTTGGAGCTAGGGTTAGGGTTCCTATGGGTAGGGCCCTTGGAGCTACGGTTAGGGTACCTATGGGTAGGGCATTTGGATCTAGGTTTAGGGTTCCTATGGGTAGGGCTTCCTGCCCTAGGGTTAGGGTTCCTATGGGTAGGGCACTTGGAGCTAGGGTTAGGGTTCCTATGGGTAGGGCACTTGGAGCTAGGGTTAGGGTTCCAATGGGTAGGATTTCGCGCCCTAGGGTTAGGGTTCCTATGGGTAGGGCGCCCCGCCCTAGGGTTAGGTTTCCTATGGGTAGGGCTTCCCACCCTAGGGTTAGGGTTCCCAAGGGTAGGGCACTTGGAGCTAGGGTTAGGGTTCCTATGGGTAGGGCACTTGGAGCTAGGGATAGGGTTCCTATGGGTAGGGCACTTGGAGCTAGGGTTAGGGTTCCTATGGGTAGGGCTTCCCACCCTAGGGTTAGGGTTTGCAAGGATAGGGCACTTGGAGCTAGGGTTAGGGTTCCTATGGGTAGGACACTTGGAGCTAGGGTTAGGGTTCCTATGGGTA
Organism: Mauremys reevesii; assembly: GCF_016161935.1. Lineage (NCBI taxonomy): Eukaryota > Metazoa > Chordata > Testudines > Geoemydidae > Mauremys > Mauremys reevesii. The sequence continues at coordinate 29,574,175 of NC_052637.1, forward strand.
GGGCACTTGGAGCTAGGGTTAGGGTTCCTATGGGTAGGGCACTTGGAGCTAGGGTTAGGGTTCCTATGGGTAGGGCACTTGGAGCTAGGGTTAGGGTTCCTATGGGTAGGGCTTCCCGCCGTAGGGTTAGGGTTCCTAAGGGTAGGGCACTTGGAGCTAGAGTTAGGGTTCCTAAGGGTAGGGCACTTGGAGCTAGGGTTAGGGTTCCTATGGGTACGGCTTCCTGCCCTAGGGTTAGGGTTCGTATGGGTAGGGCACTTGGAGCTAGGGTTAGGGTTCCTATGGGTAGGGCCCTTGGAGCTAGGGTTAGGGTTCCTATGGGTAGGGCTTCCCACCCTAGGGTTAGGGTTCCCAAGGGTAGGGCTCTTGGAGCTAGGGTTAGGGTTCCTTAGGGTAGGGCACTTGGAGCTAGGGTTAGGGTTCCTATGCGTAGGGTGCCCCGCCCTAGGGTTAGGGTTCCTATGGGTAGGGCCCTTGGAGCTAGGGTTAGGGTTCCTATGGGTAGGGCCCTTGGAGCTAGGGTTAGGGTTCCTTAGGGTAGGGCCCTTGGAGCTAGGGTTAGGGTTCCTATGGGTAGGGCCCTTGGAGCTAGGGTTAGGGTTCCTATGGGTAGGGCCCTTGGAGCTAGGGTTAGGGTTCCTATGGGTAGGGCACTTTGAGCTAGGGTTAGGGTTCCCAAGAGTAGGGCACTTGGAGATAGGGTTAGGGTTCCTATGCATAGGGTGCCCGCCTAGGGTTAGGGTTCCTATGGGTAGGGCCCTTGGAGCTAGGGTTAGGGTTCCTATGGGTAGGGCCCTTGGAGCTAGGGTTAGGGTTCCTTAGGGTAGGGCCCTTGGAGCTAGGGTTAGGGTTCCTATGGGTAGGGCCCTTGGAGCTAGGGTTAGGGTTCCTATGGGTAGGGCCCTTGGAGCTAGGGTTAGGGTTCCTATGGGTAGGATTTCCCGCCCTAGGGTTAGGGTTCCTATGGGTAGGGCACTTGGAGCTAGGGTTAGGGTTCCAATGGGTAGGATTTCCCGCCCTAGGGTTAGGGTTCCTATGGGTAGGGCGCCCCGCCCTAGGGTTAGGTTTCCTATGGGTAGGGATTCCCACCCTAGGGTTAGGGTTCCCAAGGGTAGGGCACTTAGAGCTAGGGTTAGGGTTCCTATGGGTAGGGCACTTGGAGCTAGGGTAAGGGTTCCTTAGGGTAGGGCACTTGGAGCTAGGGTTAGGGTTCCTATGCGTAGGGCGCCCTGCCCTAGGGTTAGGGTTCCTATGGGTAGGGCTTCCCACCCTAGGGTTAGGGTTCCCAAGGGTAGGGCCCTTGGAGCTAGGGTTAGGGTTCCTATGGGTAGGGCCCTTGGAGCTAGGGTTAGGGTACCTATGGGTAGGGCTTCCAGCCGTAGGGTTAGGGTTCCTAAGGGTAGGACACTTGGAGCTAGGGTTAGGGTTCCTATGGGTAGGGCACTTGGAGCTAGGGTTAGGGTTCATAAGTGTAGGACACTTGGAGCTAGGGTTACGGTTCCTATGGGTAGGGCACTTGGAGCTAGGGTTAGGGTTCCTATGGGTAGGGCACTTCGAGCTACGGTTGGGTTCCTATGGGTACGGCTTCCTGCCCTAGGGTTAGGGTTCGTATGGGTAGGGCACTTGGAGTTAGGGTTAGGGTTCCTATGGGTAGGGCTTCCCACCCTAGGGTTAGGGTTCCCAAGTGTAGGGCTCTTGGAGCTAGGGTTAGGGTTCCTTAGGTTAGGGCACTTGGAGCTAGGGTTAGGGTTCCTTAGGGTAGGGCTCTTGGAGCTAGGGTTAGGGTTCCTTAGGGTAGGGCCCTTGGAGCTAGGGTTAGGGTTCCTATGGGTAGGGCCCTTGGAGCTAGGGTTAGGGTTCCTATGGGTAGGGCCCTTGGAGCTAGGGTTAGGGTTCCTATGGGTAGGGCACTTGGAGCTAGGGTTAGGGTTCCCAAGAGTAGGGCACTTGGAGTTAGGGTTAGGGTTCCTATGCATAGGGTGCCCCGCCCTAGGGTTAGGATTCCTATGGGTAGGGCCCTTGGAGCTAGGGTTAGGGTTCCTATGGGTAGGGCCCTTGGAGCTAGGGTTAGGGTTCCTATGGGTGTGGCACTTGGAGCTAGGGTAATGGTTCCTATGGGTAGCACACTTGGAGCTAGGGTTAGGGTTCCTATGGGTAGGACACTTGGAGCTAGGGTTAGGGTTCCTATGGGTAGGACACTTGGAGCTAGGATTAGGGTTCCCAAGAGTAGGGCACTTGGAGTTAGGGTTAGGGTTCCTATGGGTAGGGCTTCCCAGCCTAGGGTTAGGGTTCCCAAGGGTAGGACTCTTGGAGCTAGGGTAATGGTTCCTATGGGTAGGGCACTTGGAGCTAGGGTTAGGGTTCCTATGGGTAGGGCACTTGGAGCTACGGTTAGGGTTCCTATGGGTAGGGCTTCCCACCCTAGGGTTAGGGTTCCCAAGTGTAGGGCACTTGGAGCTAGGGTTAGGGTTCCTATGGGTGGGGCCTTGGAGCTAGGGTTAGGGTTCCTATGGGTAGGGCCCTTGGAGCTACGGTTAGGGTACCTATGGGTAGGGCATTTGCATCTAGGGTTAGGGTTCCTATGGGTAGGGCTTCCTGCACTAGGGTTAGGGTTACTATGGGTAGGGCACCCCGCCCTAGGATTAGGGTTCCTATGCGTAGGGCACTTGGAGCTAGGGTTAGGGTTCCAATGGGTAGGATTTCCTGCCCAAGGGTTAGGGTTCCCAAGGGTAGGGCTCTTGGAGCTAGGGTTAGGGTTCCTTAGGGTAGGGCACTTGGAGCTAGGGTTAGGGTTCCTATGCGTAGGGTGCCCCGCCCTAGGGTTAGGGTTCCTATGGGTAGGGCCCTTGGAGCTAGGGTTAGGGTTCCTATGGGTAGGGCCCTTGGAGCTAGGGTTAGGGTTCCTTAGGGTAGGGCCCTTGGAGCTAGGGTTAGGGTTCCTTAGGGTAGGGCCCTTGGAGCTAGGGTTAGGGTTCCTATGGGTAGGGCCCTTGGAGCTAGGGTTAGGGTTCCTATGGGTAGGGCACTTGGAGCTAGGGTTAGGGTTCCCAAGAGTAGGGCACTTGGAGTTAGGGTTAGGGTTCCTATGCATAGGGTGCCCCGCCCTAGGGTTAGGGTTCCTATGGGTAGGGCCCTTGGAGCTAGGGTTAGGGTTCCTATGGGTAGGGCCCTTGGAGCTAGGGTTAGGGTTCCTTAGGGTAGGGCCCTTGGAGCTAGGGTTAGGGTTCCTTAGGGTAGGGCCCTTGGAGCTAGGGTTAGGGTTCCTATGGGTAGGGCCCTTGGAGCTAGGGTTAGGGTTCCTATGGGTAGGGCCCTTGGAGCTAGGGTTAGGGTTCCTATGGGTAGGGCTTCCTGCCCTAGGGTTAGGGTTCCTATGGGTAGGGCACTTGGAGCTAGGGTTAGGGTTCCAATGGGTAGGATTTCCCGCCCTAGGGTTAGGGTTCCTATGGGTAGGGTGCCCCGCGCTAGGGTTAGGTTTCCTATGGGTAGGGATTCCCACCCTAGGGTTAGGGTTCCCAAGGGTAGGGCACTTAGAGCTAGGGTTAGGGTTCCTATGGGTAGGGCACTTGGAGCTAGGGTAAGGGTTCCTTAGGGTAGGGCACTTGGAGCTAGGGTTAGGGTTCCTATGCGTAGGGCGCCCTGCCCTAGGGTTAGGGTTCCTATGGGTAGGGCTTCCCACCCTAGGGTTAGGGTTCCCAAGGGTAGGGCCCTTGGAGCTAGGGTTAGGGTTCCTATGGGTAGGGCCCTTGGAGCTAGGGTTAGGGTACCTATGGGTAGGGCACTTGGAGCTAGGGTTAGGGTTCCTAAGGGTAGGACACTTGGAGCTAGGGTTAGGGTTCCTATGGGTAGGGCACTTGGAGCTAGGGTTAGGGTTCCTAAGTGTAGGACACTTGGAGCTAGGGTTAGGGTTCCTATGGGTAGGGCACTTGGAGCTAGGGTTAGGGTTCCTATGGGTAGGGCACTTGGAGCTACGGTTAGGGTTCCTATGGGTACGGCTTCCTGCCCTAGGGTTAGGGTTCGTATGGGTAGGGCACTTGGAGTTAGGGTTAGGGTTCCTATGGGTAGGGCTTCCCACCCTAGGGTTAGGGTTCCCAAGTGTAGGGCTCTTGGAGCTAGGGTTAGGGTTCCTTAGGTTAGGGCTCTTGGAGCTAGGGTTAGGGTTCCTTAGGGTAGGGCTCTTGGAGCTAGGGTTAGGGTTCCTTAGGGTAGGGCCCTTGGAGCTAGGGTTAGGGTTCCTTAGGGTAGGGCCCTTGGAGCTAGGGTTAGGGTTCCTATGGGTAGGGCCCTTGGAGCTAGGGTTAGGGTTCCTATGGGTAGGGCACTTGGAGCTAGGGTTAGGGTTCCCAAGAGTAGGGCACTTGGAGTTAGGGTTAGGGTTCCTATGCGTAGGGTGCCCCGCCCTAGGGTTAGGATTCCTATGGGTAGGGCCCTTGGAGCTAGGGTTAGGGTTCCTATGGGTAGGGCCCTTGGAGCTAGGGTTAGGGTTCCTATGGGTGTGGCACTTGGAGCTAGGGTAAGGGTTCCTATGGGTAGCTCACGGGGAGCTAGGGTTAGGGTTCCTATGGGTAGGACACTTGGAGCTAGGGTTAGGGTTCCTATGGGTAGGACACTTGGAGCTAGGATTAGGGTTCCCAAGAGTAGGGCACTTGGAGTTAGGGTTAGGGTTCCTATGGGTAGGGCTTCCCAGCCTAGGGTTAGGGTTCCCAAGGGTAGGACTCTTGGAGCTAGGGTAATGGTTCCTATGGGTAGGGCACTTGGAGCTAGGGTTAGGGTTCCTATGGGTAGGGCACTTGGAGCTACGGTTAGGGTTCCTATGGGTAGGGCTTCCCACCCTAGGGTTAGGGTTCCCAAGTGTAGGGCACTTGGAGCTAGGGTTAGGGTTCCTATGGGTAGGGCCCTTGGAGCTAGGGTTAGGGTACCTATGGGTAGGGCATTTGCATCTAGGGTTAGGGTTCCTATGGGTAGGGCTTCCTGCACTAGGGTTAGGGTTACTATGGGTAGGGCACCCCGCCCTAGGATTAGGGTTCCTATGCGTAGGGCACTTGGAGCTAGGGTTAGGGTTCCAATGGGTAGGATTTCCCGCCCTAGGGTTAGGGTTCCTATGGGTAGGGCGCCCCGCCCTAGGGTTAGGTTTCCTATGGGTAGGGCTTCCCACCCTAGGGTTAGGGTTCCCAAGGGTAGGGCACTTAGAGCTAGGGTTAGGGTTCCTATGGGTAGGGCACTTGGAGCTAGGGTTAGGGTTCCTATGGGTAGGGCTTCCCTCCGTAGCGTTAGGGTTCCTAAGGGTAGGGCACTTGGAGCTAGGGTTAGGGTTCCTATGGGTAGGGCACTTGGAGCTAGGGTAAGGGTTCCTATGGGTAGGGCACTTGGAGCTAGGGTTAGGGTTCCCAAGGGTAGGGCACTTGGAGTTAGGGTTAGGGTTCCTATGGGTAGGGCTTCCCACCCTAGGGTTAGGGTTCCCAAGGGTAGGGCTCTTGGAGCTAGGGTTAGGGTTCCTATGGGTAGGGCTCTTGGAGATAGGGTTAGGGTTCCTATGGGTAGGGCTTCCCGCCGTAGGGTTAGGGTTCCTAAGGGTAGGACACTTGGAGCTAGGGTTAGGGTTCCTATGGGTAGGACACTTGGAGCTAGGGTTAGGGTTCCTATGGGTAGGGCACTTGGAGCTAGGGTTAGGGTTCCTATGGGTAGTGCACTTGGAGCTACGGTTAGGGTTCCTATGGGTACGGCTTCCTGCCCTAGGGTTAGGGTTCGTATGGGTAGGGCACTTGGAGTTAGGGTTAGGGTTCCTATGGGTAGGGCTTCCCACCCTAGGATTAGGGTTCCCAAGTGTAGGGCTCTTGGAGCTAGGGTTAGGGTTCCTTAGGTTAGGGCTCTTGGAGCTAGGGTTAGGGTTCCTTAGGTTAGGGCTCTTGGAGCTAGGGTTAGGGTTCCTTAGGGTAGGGCCCTTGGAGCTAGGGTTATGGTTCCTATGGGTAGGGCACTTGGAGCTAGGGTTAGGGTTCCTATGGGTAGGGCTTCCCACCCTAGGGTTAGGGTTTCCAAGGATAGGGCACTTGGAGCTAGGGTTAGGGTTCCTATGGGTAGGACACTTGGAGCTAGGGTTAGGGTTCCTATGGGTAGGGCACTTGGAGCTAGGGTTAGGGTTCCTATGGGTAGGGCACTTGGAGCTAGGGTTAGGGTTCCTGTGGGTAGGGCTTCCCGACGTAGGGTTAGGGTTCCTAAGGGTAGGGCACTTGGAGCTAGAGTTAGGGTTCCTAAGGGTAGGGCACTTGGAGCTAGGGTTAGGGTTCCTATGGGTACGGCTTCCTGCCCTAGGGTTAGGGTTCGTATGGGTAGGGCACTTGGAGCTAGGGTTAGGGTTCCTATGGGTAGGGCACTTGGAGCTAGGGTTAGGGTTCCCAAGGGTAGGGCACTTGGAGTTAGGGTTAGGGTTCCTATGGGTAGGGCTTCCCACCCTAGGGTTAGGGTTCCCAAGGGTAGGGCTCTTGGAGCTAGGGTTAGGGTTCCTTAGGGTAGGGCACTTGGAGCTAGGGTTAGGGTTCCTATGCGTAGGGTGCCCCGCCCTAGGGTTAGGGTTCCTATGGGTAGGGCCCTTGGAGCTAGGGTTAGGGTTCCTATGGGTAGGGCCCTTGGAGCTAGGGTTAGGGTTCCTATGGGTGTGGCACTTGGAGCTAGGGTAAGGGTTCCTATGGGTAGGGCACTTGGAGCTAGGGTTAGGGTTCCTATGGGTAGGGCACTTGGAGCTACGGTTAGGGTTCCTATGGGTAGGGCACTTGGAGCTAGGGTTAGGGTTCCTATGGGTAGGGCACTTGGAGCTACGGTTAGGGTTCCTATGGGTAGGGCTTCCCACCCTAGGGTTAGGGTTCCCAAGTGTAGGGCACTTGGAGCTAGGGTTAGGGTTCCTTAGGGTAGGGCCCTTGGAGCTAGGGTTAGGGTTCCTATGGGTAGGGCCCTTGGAGCTACGGTTAGGGTACCTATGGGTAGTGCATTTGGATCTAGGGTTAGGGTTCCTATGGGTAGGGCTTCCTGCCCTAGGGTTAGGGTTCCTATGGGTAGGGCTTCCTGCCCTAGGGTTAGGGTTCCTATGGGTAGGGCACCCCGCCCTAGGATTAGGGTTCCTATGCGTAGGGCACTTGGAGCTAGGGTTAGGGTTCCAATGGGTAGGATTTCGCGCCCTAGGGTTAGGGTTCCTATGGGTAGGGCGCCCCGCCCTAGGGTTAGGTTTCCTATGGGTAGGGCTTCCCACCCTAGGGTTAGGGTTCCCAAGGGTAGGGCACTTGGAGCTAGGGTTAGGGTTCCTAAGGGTAGGGCACTTGGAGCTAGGGTTAGGGTTCCTATGGGTACGGCTTCCTGCCCTAGGGTTAGGGTTCGTATGGGTAGGGCACTTGGAGCTAGGGTTAGGGTTCCTATCGGTAGGGCACTTGGAGCTAGGGTTAGGGTTCCCAAGGGTAGGGCACTTGGAGTTAGGGTTAGGGTTCCTATGGGTAGGGCTTCCCACCCTAGGGTTAGGGTTCCCAAGGGTAGGGCTCTTGGAGCTAGGGTTAGGGTTCCTTAGGGTAGGGCACTTGGAGCTAGGGTTAGGGTTCCTATGGGTAGGGCCCTTGGAGCTAGGGTTAGGGTTCCTATGGGTAGGGCACTTGGAGCTAGGGTTAGGGTTCCTATGGGTAGGACACTTGGAGCTAGGGTTAGGGTTCCTATGGGTAGGGGACTTGGAGCTAGGGTTAGGGTTCCTATGGGTAGGGCACTTGGAGCTAGGGTTAGGGTTCCTATGGGTAGGGCACTTGGAGCTAGGGTTAGGGTTCCTATGGGTAGGGCTTCTTGCCCTAGGGTTAGGGTTCCTAAGCGTAGGGCACTTGGAGCTAGGGTTAGGGTTCCTATGGGTAGGGCACTTGGAGCTAGGGTTAGGGTTCCCAAGGGTAGGGCACTTGGAGCTAGGGTTAGGGTTCCTTAGGGTAGGGCACTTGGAGCTAGGGTTAGGGTTCCTATGCGTAGGGTGCCCCGCCCTAGGGTTAGGGTTCCTATGGGTAGGGCCCTTGGAGCTAGGGTTAGGGTTCCTATGGGTAGGGCACTTGGAGCTAGGGTTAGGGTTCCTATGGGTGTGGCACTTGGAGCTAGGGTTAGGGTTCCTATGGGTAGGACACTTGGAGCTAGGGTTAGGGTTCCTATGGGTAGGGCACTTGGAGCTATGGTTAGGGTTCATATGGGTAGGGTATCCTGCCCTAGGGTTAGGGTTCCTATGGGTAGGGCACTTGGAGCTAGGGTTAGGGTTCCTTAGGGTAGGGCCCTTGGAGCTAGGGTTAGGGTTCCTATGGGTAGGGCCCTAGGGTTAGGTTCCTATGGGTAGGGCCGATGCAGCTAGGGTTAGGGTTCCTATGGGTAGGGCACTTGGAGCTAGGGTTAGGGTTCCTATGGGTAGGGCCCTTGGAGCTAGGGTTAGGGTTCCTATGGGTAGGGCACTTGGAGCTAGGGTTAGGGTTCCTATGGGTCGGGCTGGGGGCGGTAGGGTTAGGGTTCCTATGGGTGGGGCACATGGAGCTAGGGTTAGGGTTCCTATGGGTAGGGCATTTGGAGCTAGGGTTAGGGTTCCTATGGGTAGGGCTCTAGGAGCAAGGATTAGGGATCCTATGGGTAGGGCTTCCCGCCCTAGGGTTAGGGTTCCTATGGGTAGGGCACTTGGAGCTAGGGTTAGGGTTCCTATGGGTAGGGCACTTGGAGCTAGGGTTAGGGTTCCTATGGGTAGGGCACTTGGAGCTAGGGTTAGGGTTCCTATGTGTAGGGCTTCCACCCTAGGGTTAGGGTTCCTAGGGGTAGGGCACTTGGAGCTAGGGTTAAGGTTCCTAAACGTAGGGCACTTGGAGCTAGGGTTATGGTTCCTATGGGTAGGTCACCTTGATCTAGGGTTAGGGTTCCTATTGGTAGGGCTTCGCACCCTAAGGTTAGGGTTCCTAACGGTAGGGTACTTGGAGCTAGGGTTAGGGTTCCCAAGGGTAGGGCCCTTGGAGCTAGGGTTAGGGTTCCTATGGGTAGGGCACTTGGAACTAGGGTTAGGGTTCCTATGGGTAGGGCACTTGGAGCTAGGGTTAGGGTTCCTATGGGTAGGGCACTTGGAGCTAGGGTTAGGGTTCCTATGGGTAGGGCACTTGGAGCTAGGGTTAGGGTTCCTATGGGTAGGGATTCCAGCCGTAGGGTTAGGGTTCCTATGGGTAGGGCACGTGGAGCTAGGGTTAGTCTTCCTATGAGTAGGGCACGTGGAGCTAGGGTTAGGGTTCCTATGGGTTGGGCTTTTTGCCCTAGGGTTAGGGTTCCTATGGGCAGGGCACTTGGAGCTAGGGTTAGTGTTGCTAAGGGTAGGGGACTTGGAGCTAGGGTTAGGGTTCCTCTGGGTAGGGCACTTGGAGCTAGGGTTAGGGTTCCTATGGGTAGGGCTGAAGGACCTAGTGTTAGGGTTCCTATGGTTATGGCACTTGGAGCTAGGGTTAGTGTTCCTACCGGTAGGGCACTTGGAGCTAGGGTTAGGGTTCCTATGGGTAGGGCACTTGGAGCTAGGGTTAGGGTTCCTATGGGTAGGACACTTGGAGCTAGGGTTAGGGTTCCTATGGGTAGGGCACTTGGAGCTAGGGTTAGGGTTCCTATGGGTAGGGCACATGGAGCTAGGGTTAGGGTTCCTATGGGTAGGGCCCTTGGAGCTAGGGTTAGGTTCCTATGGGTAGGGCTTGGAGCTAGGGTTAGGGTTCCTTAGGTCAGGGCACTTGGAGCTAGGGTTAGGGTTCCTATGGGTAGGGCCCTTGGAGCTAGGGTTAGGGTTCCTATAGGTAGGTCACTTGGAGCCAGGGTTAGGGTTCCTATGGGTAGGGCTTTCTGCCCTAGGGTTAGGGTTCCTATGGGTAGGGCACCCCTCCCTAGGGTTAGGGTTCCTATGGGTAGGGCACTTGGAGCTAGGGTTAGGGTTCCTATGGGTAGGGCACTTGGAGCTAGGGTTAGGGTTCCTATGGGTAGGGCACTTGGAGCTAAGGTTAGGGTTCCTATGGGTAGGGCTTCCCACCCTAGGGTTAGGGTTCCTAAGGGTAGGGCACTTGGAGCTAGGGTTAGGGTTCCTATGGGTAGGGCACTTGGAGCTAGGGTTAGGGTTCCTATGGGTAGGGCACTTGGAGCTAGGGTTAGGGTTCCTATGGGTAGGGCACTTGGAGCTAGGGTTAGGGTTCCTATGGGTAGGGCTTCCCGCCCTAGGGTTAGGGTTCCTAAGCGTAGGGCACTTGGAGCTAGGGTTAGGGTTCCTATGGGTAGGGCACTTGGAGCTAGGGTTAGGGTTCCTATGGGTAGGGCACTTGGAGCTAGGGTTAGGGTTCCTAAGGACAGGGCACTTGGAGCTAGGGTTAGGGTTCCTATGGGTAGCGCACTTGGAGCTAGGGTTAGGGTTCCTATGGGTAGGGCCCTTGGAGCTAGGGTTAGGGTTCCTATGGGTAGGGCACTTGGAGCTAGGGTTAGGGTTCCTATGGGTAGGGCACTTGGAGCTAGGGTTAGGGTTCCTATGGGTAGGGCACTTGGAGCTAGGGTTAGGGTTCCTATGGGTAGGGCACTTGGAGCTAGGGTTAGGGTTCCTATGGGTAGGGCATTTGGAGCTAGGGTTAGGGTTTCTATGGGTAGGGCATTTGGAGCTAGGGTTAGGGTTCATATGGGTAGGGCTTCTTGCCTAGGTTAGGGTTCCTAAGGGTAGGGCACTTGGAGCTAGGGTTAGGGTTCCTATGGGTAGGGCACTTGGAGCTAGGGTTAGGGTTCCTATGGGTAGGGCACTTGGAGCTAGGGTTAGGGTTCCTATGGGTAGGGCACTTGGAGCTAGGGTTAGGGTTCCTATGGGTAGGGCACTTGGAGCTAGGTTAGGGGTCCTATGGGTAGGGCTTCCCGTCCTAGGGTTAGGGTTCCTATGGGGAGGGCTCTTGGAGCTAGGGTTAGGGTTCCTATGGGTAGGGCACTTGGAGCTAGGGTTAGGGTTCCTATGGGTAGGGCACTTGGAGCTAGGGTTAGGGTTCCTATGGGTAGGGCCCTTGGAGCTAGGGTTAGGGTTCCTATGGGTAGGGGACTTGGAGCTAGGGTTAGGGTTCCTATGGGTAGGGCACTTGGAGCTAGGGTTAGGGTTCCTATGGGTAGGGCACTTGGAGCTAGGGTTAGGGTTCCTTAGGGTAGGGCACTTGGAGCTAGGGTTAGGGTTCCTATGGGTAGGGCCCTTGGAGCTAGGGTTAGGGTTCCTATGGGTAGGGCACTTGGAGCTAGGGTTAGGGTTCCTATGGGTAGGGCACTTGCAGCTAGGCTTAGCGTTCCCAGGGGTAGGGCTTCACACCCTAGGGTTAGTGTTCCCAAGGGTAGGGCTCTTGGAGCTAGGGTTAGGGTTCCTGAGTGTAGGGCACTTGGAGCTAGGGTTAGAGTTCCTATGGGTAGGGCCCTTGGAGCTAGGGTTAGGTTCCTATGGGTAGGGCACTTGGAGCTAGGGTTAGGGTTCCTATGGGTAGGGCTTCCTGCCCTAGGGTTAGGTTCCTATTGGTAGTGCACTTGGATCTAGGGTTAGGGTTCCTATGGGTAGGGCACTTGGAGCTAGGGTTAGGGTTCCTATGGGTAGGGCACTTGGAGCCCTAGGTTAGGTTTCCTATGGGTAGGGCACTTGGAGCTAGGGTAAGGGTTCCAATGGGTAGGGAACTTCGAGCTAGGGTTAGGTCTACCATGAGTAGGGCACTTGGAGCTAGGGTTACGGTTCCTATGGGTAGGGCACTTGGAGCTAGGGTTAGGGTTCCTATGGGTAGGGCACTTGGAGCTAGGGTTAGGGTTCCTATGGGTAGGGCACTTGGAGCTAGGGTTAGGGTTCCTATGGGTAGGGCACTTGGAGCTAGGTTAGGTTCCTATGGGTAGGGACCTTGGAGCTAGGGTTAGGGTTCCTATGGGTAGGGCCCTTGGAGCTAGGGTTAGGGTTCCTATGGGTAGGGCACTTGGAGCTAGGGATAGGGTTCCTAAGGCTAGGGCGCTAGGAGCTAGGTTAGGGTTCCTATGGGTAGGGCTTCCCACCCTAGGGTTAGGGTTCCCCAGGGTAGGGCACTTGGAGCTAGGGTTAGGGTTCCTATGGGTAGGGCACTTGGAGCTAGGGTTAGGGTTCCTATGGGTAGGGCACTTGGAGCTAGGGTTAGGGTTCCTATGGGTAGGGCACTTGGAGCTAGGGTTAGGGTTCCTATGGGTAGGGCACTTGGAGCTAGGGTTAGGGTTCCTATGGGTAGGGCACTTGGAGCTAGGGTTAGGGTTCCTGTGCGTAGGGCACTTGGAGCTAGGGTTCTGGTTACTATGGGTAGGGCACTTGGAGCTAGGGTTCGGGTTCCAATAGGTAGGGCACTTGGATTTCGGGTGAGGGATCCTATCGGTAGGGATTCCTGCCATAGGGTGTAGGGTTCGTATGGGTAGGGCACTTGGAGCTAGGGTTAGGGTTCCTGAGGGTACGGCTTCCTGCCCTAGGGTTAGGGTTCGTATGGGTAGGGCACTTCGAGTTAGGGTTAGTGTTCCTTAGGTTAGGGCTCTTGGAGCTAGGGTTAGGGTTCCTTAGGGTAGGGCCCTTGGAGCTAGGGTTTGGGTTCCTATGGGTAGGGCTTCCCACCCTAGGGTTAGGGTTTCCAAGGATAGGGCACTTGGAGCTAGGGTTAGGGTTCCTATGGGTAGGACACTTGGAGCTAGGGTTAGGGTTCCTATGGGTAGGGCACTTGGAGCTAGGGTTAGGGTTCCTATGGGTAGGGCACTTGGAGCTAGGGTTAGGGTTCCTCTGGGTAGGGCACTTGGAGCTAGGGTTAGGGTTCCTATGGGTAGGGCACTTGGAGCTACGGTTAGGGTTCCCAAGGGTAGGGCACTTGGAGCTAGGGTTAGGGTTCCTATGCGTAGGGTGTCCCACCCTAGGGTTAGGATTCCTATGGGTAGGGCCCTTGGAGCTAGGGTTAGGGTTCCTGTGGGTAGGGCACTTGGAGCTAGGGTTAGGGTTCCTATGCGTAGGGTGCCCCGCCCTAGGGTTAGGGTTTCTATGGGTAGGGCCCTTGGAGCTAGGGTTAGGGTTCCTATGGGTAGGGCTTCCTGCCCTAGGGTTAGGGTTCCTATGGGTAGGGCACTTGGAGCTAGGGTTAGGGTTCCTATGGGTAGGGCACTTGGAGCTAGGGTTAGGGTTCCTATGGGTAGGGCACTTGGAGCTAGGGTTAGGGTTCCTATGGGTAGGGCTTCCCGCCGTAGGGTTAGGGTTCCTAAGGGTAGGGCACTTGGAGCTAGGGTTAGGGTTCCTATGGGTAGGGCACTTGGAGCTAGGGTTAGGGTTCCTATGGGTAGGGCTTCCTGCCCTAGGGTTAGGGTTCCTATGGGTAGGGCACTTGGAGCTAGGGTTAGGGTTCCTATGGGTAGGGCTTCCCACCCTAGGGTTAGGGTTCCTAAGGGTAGGGCACTTGGAGCTAGGGTTAGGGTTCCTAAGGGTAGGGCACTTGGAGCTAGGGTTAGGGTTCCTATGGGTAGGGCACTTGGAGCTAGGGTTAGGGTTCCTATGGGTAGGGCTTCCCGACCTAGGGTTAGGGTTCCTAAGGGTAGGGCACTTGGAGCTAGGGTTAGGGTTCCTATGGGTAGGGCACTTGGAGCTAGGGTTAGGGTTCCTATGGGTAGGGCGCCACACCCTAGGGTTAGGGTTCCTATGGGTAGGGCACTTGGAGCTAGGGTTAGGGTTCCTATGGGTAGGGCACTTGGAGCTAGGGTTAGGGTTCCTATGGGTAGGGCACTTGGAGCTAGGGTTAGGGTTCCTATGGGTAGGGCACTTGGAGCTAGGGTTAGGGTTCCTATGGGTAGGGCACTTCGAGCCTGGGTTAGGGCTTTCCGCCCATGGGTTAGGGTTCCTAAGGGAAGGGAAGTTGAATCTAGGGTTAGGGTTCCTAAAGGTAAAGCACCTGGAACTGCGGTTAGGGTTCCTAGGGGTACGGAACTTGGAGCTATGGTTAGGATTCCTAAGGGTAAAGCACCTGGAACTGGGGTTAGGGTTCCTATTGGTAGGGTTCTTGGAGCTAGGGTTAGGGTTCCTATGGGTAGGGCTTCCCACCCTAGGGTTAGGGTTCCTATGGGTAGGGCACTTGGAGCTAGGGTTAGGGTTCCTATGGGTAGGGCACTTGGAGCTAGGGTTAGGGTTCCTATGGGTAGGACCCTTGGAGATAGGGTTAGGGTTCCTATGGGTAGGGCCCTTGGAGGTAGGGTTAGGGTTCCTATGGGTAGGGCTTCCCACCCTAGGGTTAGGGTTCCCAAGGGTAGGGCACTTGGAGCTAGGGTTAGGGTTCCTAAGGGTAGGGCACTTGGAGCTAGGGTTAGGGTTCCTATGGGTAGGGCGCCCTGCCCTAGGGTTAGGGTTCCTGTGGGTAGGGCTTCCCGCCCTAGGGTTAGGGTTCCCATGAGTAGGGAGCTTGGAGATAGGGTTAGGGTTCCTATGGGTAGTGCAATGGGAGCTAGGGTTAGGGTTCCTATGGGTAGGGCACTTGGAGCTAGGGTTAGGGTTCCTATGGGTAGGGCACTTGGAGCTAGGGTTAGGGTTCCTATGGGTAGGGCACTTGGAGCTAGGGTTAGGGTTCCTATGGGTAGGGCTTCCTGCCCTAGGGTTAGGGTTCCTATGGGTAGGGCACTTGGAGCTAGGGTTAGGGTTCCTATGGGTAGGGCACTTGGAGCTAGGGTTAGGGTTCCTATGGGTAGGGCACTTGGAGCTAGGGTTAGGGTTCCTATGGGTAGGGCTCTTGGAGCTAGGGTTAGGGTTCCTATGGGTAGGGCACTTGGAGCTAGGGTTAGGGTTCCTATGGGTAGGGCACTTGGAGCTAGGGTTAGGGTTCCTATGGGTAGGGCACTTGGAGCTAGGGTTAGGGTTCCTATGGGTAGGGCACTTGGAGCTAGGGTTAGGGTTCCTATGGGTAGGGCACTTGGAGCTAGGGTTAGGGTTCCTATGGGTAGGGCTTCCCACCCTAGGGTTAGGGTTCCCAAGGGTAGGGCACTTGGAGCTAGGGTTAGGGTTCCTATGGGTAGGGCACTTGGAGCTAGGGTTAGGGTTCCTATGGGTAGGGCACTTGGAGCTAGGGTTAGGGTTCCTATGGGTAGGGCACTTGGAGCTAGGGTTAGGGTTCCTATGGGTAGGGCACTTGGAGCTAGGGTTAGGGTTCCTATGGGTAGGGCACTTGGAGCTAGGGTTAGGGTTCCTTAGGTTAGTGCTCTTGGAGCTAGGGTTAGGGTTCCTTAGGGTAGGGCACTTGGAGCTAGGGTTAGGGTTCCTATGGGTAGGGCCCTTGGAGCTAGGGTTAGGGTTCCTATGGGTAGGGCACTTGGAGCTAGGGTTAGGGTTCCTATGGGTAGGGCCCTTGGAGCTAGGGTTAGGGTTCCTATGGGTAGGGCTTCCCGAGCTAGGGTTAGGGTTCCTATGGGTAGGGCACTTGGAGCTAGGGTTAGGGTTCCTATGGGTAGGGCACTTGGAGCTAGGGTTAGGGTTCCTATGGGTAGGGCTTCCTGCCCTAGGGTTAGGGTTCCTATGGGTAGGGCACTTGGAGCTAGGGTTAGGGTTCCTATGGGTAGGGCTTCCCACCTAGGGTTAGGGTTCCCAAGTGGGTAGGGCACTTGGAGCTAGGGTTAGGGTTCCTTAGGGTAGGGCACCTGGAGCTAGGGTTAGGGTTCCTAAGGGTAGGGCCCTTGGAGCTAGGGTTAGGGTTCCTATGGGTAGGGCCCTTGGAGCTAGGGTTAGGGTTCCTAAGGGTAGGGCACTTGGAGCTAGGGTTAGGGTTCCTATGGGTAGGGCACTTGGAGCTAGGGTTAGGGTTCCTATGGGTAGGGCACTTGGAGCTAGGGTTAGGGTTCCTATGGGTAGGGCACTTGGAGCTAGGGTTAGGGTTCCTATGGGTAGGGCACTTGGAGCTAGGGTTAGGGTTCCTATGGGTAGGGCCCTTGGAGCTAGGGTTAGGGTTCCTATGGGTAGGGCACTTGGAGCTAGGGTTAGGGTTCCTATGGGTAGGGCACTTGGAGCTAGGGTTAGGGTTCCTATGGGTAGGGCACTTGGAGCTAGGGTTAGGGTTCCTATGGGTAGGGCACTTGGAGCTAGGGTTAGGGTTCCTATGGGTAGGGCACTTGGAGCTAGGGTTAGGGTTCCTATGGGTAGGGCTTCCCGCCCTAGGGTTAGGGTTCCTATGGGTAGGGCTTCCCACCCTAGGGTTAGGGTTCCCAAGGGTAGGGCACTTGGAGCTAGGGTTAGGGTTCCTATGGGTAGGGCACTTGGAGCTAGGGTTAGGGTTCCTATGGGTAGGGCACTTGGAGCTAGGGTTAGGGTTCCTATGGGTAGGGCACTTGGAGCTAGGGTTAGGGTTCCTATGGGTAGGGCACTTGGAGCTAGGGTTAGGGTTCCCATGGGTAGGGCACTTGGAGCTAGGGTTAGGGTTCCTTAGGGTAGGGCACTTGGAGCTAGGGTAAGGGTTCCTATGGGTAGGGTGCCAGGAGTTAGGGTTAGGATTCCTATGGGTAGGGCCCTTGGAGCTAGGGTTAGGGTTCCTGTGGGTAGGGCACTTGGAGCTAGGGTTAGGGTTCCTATGGGTAGGGCTTCCCACCCTAGGGTTAGGGTTCCCAAGGGTAGGGCTCTTGGAGCTAGGGTTAGGGTTCCTTAGGGTAGGGCACTTGGAGCTAGGGTTAGGGTTCCTATGGGTAGGGCTTCCCGCCCTAGGGTTAGGGTTCCTATGGGTAGGGCACTTGGAGCTAGGGTTAGGGTTCCTATGGGTAGGGCCCTTGGAGCTAGGGTTAGGGTTCCTATGGGTAGGGCACTTGGAGCTAGGGTTAGGGTTCCTATGGGTAGGGCACTTGGAGCTAGGGTTAGGGTTCCTATGGGTAGGGCACTTGGAGCTAGGGTTAGGGTTCCTATGGGTAGGGCTTCCCACCCTAGGGTTAGGGTTCCCAAGTGTAGGGCACTTGGAGCTAGGGTTAGGGTTCCTTAGGGTAGGGCCCTTGGAGCTAGGGTTAGGGTTCCTATGGGTAGGGCCCTTGGAGCTAGGGTTAGGGTACCTATGGGTAGGGCACTTGGAGCTAGGGTTAGGGTTCCTATGGGTAGGGCTTCCTGCCCTAGGGTTAGGGTTCCTATGGGTAGGGCACCCCGCCCTAGGATTAGGGTTCCTATGCGTAGGGCACTTGGAGCTAGGGTTAGGGTTCCAATGGGTAGGATTTCCCGCCCTAGGGTTAGGGTTCCTATGGGTAGGGCGCCCCGCCCTAGGGTTAGGTTTCCTATGGGTAGGGCTTCCCACCCTAGGGTTAGGGTTCCCAAGGGTAGGGCACTTAGAGCTAGGGTTAGGGTTCCTATGGGTAGGGCACTTGGAGCTAGGGTTAGGGTTCCTATGGGTAGGGCTTCCCTCCGTAGCGTTAGGGTTCCTAAGGGTAGGGCACTTGGAGCTAGGGTTAGGGTTCCTATGGGTAGGGCACTTGGAGCTAGGGTTAGGGTTCCTATGGGTAGGGCACTTGGAGCTAGGGTTAGGGTTCCCAAGGGTAGGGCACTTGGAGTTAGGGTTAGGGTTCCTATGGGTAGGGACCTTGGAGCTAGTGTTAGGGTTCCTATGGGTAGGGCCCTTGGAGCTAGGGTTAGGGTTCCTTAGGGTAGGGCACTTGGAGCTAGGGTTAGGGTTCCTATGGGTAGGGCGCCCCGCCCTAGGGTTAGGGTTCCTATGGGTAGGGCTTCCCACCCTAGGGTTAGGGTTCCCAAGGGTAGGGCACTTGGAGCTAGGGTTAGGGTTCCTATGGGTAGGGCTCTTGGAGCTAGGGTTAGGGTACCTATGGGTAGGGCACTTGGAACTAGGGTTAGGGTTCCTATGGGTAGGGCTTCCCGCCGTAGGGTTAGGGTTCCTAAGGGTAGGGCACTTGGAGCTAGGGTTAGGGTTCCTATGGGTAGGGCACTTGGAGCTAGGGTTAGGGTTCCTAAGTGTAGGGCACTTGGAGCTAGGGTTAGGGTTCCTATGGGTAGGGCACTTGGAGCTAGGGTTAGGGTTCCTATGGGTAGGGCACTTGGAGCTAGGGTTAGGGTTCCTATGGGTAGGGCTTCCCGCCCTAGGGTTAGGGTTCGTATGGGTAGGGCACTTGGAGCTAGGGTTAGGGTTCCTATGGGTAGGGGCTTCCACCCTAGGGTTAGGGTTCCTATGTGGGGCTCTTGGAGCTAGGGTTAGGGTTCCTTAGGGTAGGGCACTTGGAGCTAGGGTTAGGGTTCCTATGGGTAGGGCACTTGGAGCTAGGGTTAGGGTTCCTATGGGTAGGGCTTCCCACCCTAGGGTTAGGGTTCCTATGGGTAGGGCACTTGGAGCTAGGGTTAGGGTTCCTATGGGTAGGGCACTTGGAGCTAGGGTTAGGGTTCCTATGGGTAGGGCACTTGGAGCTAGGGTTAGGGTTCCTATGGGTAGGGCACTTGGAGCTAGGGTTAGGGTTCCTATGGGTAGGGCACTTGGAGCTAGGGTTAGGGTTCCCAAGGGTAGGGCACTTGGAGTTAGGGTTAGGGTTCCTATGGGTAGGGCTTCCCACCCTAGGGTTAGGGTTCCCAAGGGTAGGGCTCTTGGAGCTAGGGTTAGGGTTCCTTAGGGTAGGGCACTTGGAGCTAGGGTTAGGGTTCCTATGGGTAGGGCACTTGGAGCTAGGGTTAGGGTTCCTATGGGTAGGGCCCTTGGAGCTAGGGTTAGGGTTCCTATGGGTGTGGCACTTGGAGCTAGGGTTAGGGTTCCTATGGGTAGGGCACTTGGAGCTAGGGTTAGGGTTCCTATGGGTAGGGCACTTGGAGCTAGGGTTAGGGTTCCTATGGGTAGGGCACTTGGAGCTACGGTTAGGGTTCCTATGGGTAGGGCTTCCCACCCTAGGGTTAGGGTTCCCATGGGTAGGGCACTTGGAGCTAGGGTTAGGGTTCCTATGGGTAGGGCACTTGGAGCTAGGGTTAGGGTTCCTATGGGTAGGGCTTCCCGCCGTAGGGTTAGGGTTCCTATGGGTAGGGCACTTGGAGCTAGGGTTAGGGTTCCTATGGGTGGGGCACTTGGAGCTAGGTTAGGTTCCATGGGTAGGGGAGCTAGGGTTAGGGTTCCTATGGGTAGGGCACTTGGAGCTAGGGTTAGGGTTCCTATGGGTAGGGCTCGACGCGCTAGGGTTAGGGTTCCTAAGGGTAGGGCACTTGGAGCTAGGGTTAGGGTTCCTATGGGTAGGGCACTTGGAGCTAGGGTTAGGGTTCCTATGGGTAGGGCACTTGGAGCTAGGGTTAGGGTTCCTATGGGTAGGGCACTTGGAGCTAGGGTTAGGGTTCCTATGGGTAGGGCACTTGGACCTAGTGTTAGGGTTCCTATGGGTAGGCATTCCTGCCCTAGGGTTAGGGTTCCTATGGGTAAGGCACTTGGAGCTAGGGTTAGGGTTCCTATGGGTAGGGCTTCCCGCTGTAGAGTTAGAGTTCCTAAGTCTAGGGCACTTGGAGCTAGGATTAGGGTTCCTATTGGTAGGGCACTTGGAGCTAGGGTTAGGGTTCCTATGGGTAGGGCACTTGGAGCTAGGGTTAGGGTTCCTAGGGGTAGGGCTTCCCGGCGTAGGGTTAGGGTTCCTATGTGTAGGGCACTTGGAGCTAGGGTTAGGGTTCCTATGGGCAGGGCACTTGGAGCTAGGGTTACGGTTCCTATGCGTAGGGCACTTGGAGCTAGGGTTAGGGTTCCTAAGTGTAGGGCACTTGGAGCTAGGATTAGGGTTCCTATGGATAGGGGTTCCCGCCCTAGGGTTAGGGTTCACAAGGGTAGGGCACTTGGAGCTAGGGTTAGGGTTCCTTAGGGTAGGGCACTTGGAGCTAGGGTTAGGGTTCCTATGGGTAGGGCTTCCTGCCCTAGGGTTAGGGTTCCTATGGGTAGGGCACTTGGAGCTAGGGTTAGGGTTCCTATGGGTAGGGCACTTGGAGCTAGGGTTAGGGTTCCTATGGGTAGGGCACTTGGAGCTAGTGTTAGGGTTCCTGTGGGTAGGACACTTCGAGCTAGGGTTAGGGTTCCTGTGGGTAGGACACTTGCCCTAGGTTAGGGTTCCTATGGGTAGGGCTTCCACCCTAGGGTTAGGGTTCCCAAGGGTAGGGCACTTAGAGCTAGGGTTAGGGTGCCTATGGGTAGGGCACTTGGAGCTAGGGTTAGGGTTCCTTAGGGTAGGGCACTTGGAGCTAGGGTTAGGGTTCCTATGGGTAGGGCACTTGGAGCTAGGGTTAGGGTTCCTAAGGGTAGGGCACTTGGAGCTAGGGTTAGGGTTCCTATGGGTAGGGTACTCTGCCCTAGGGTTAGGGTTCCTATGGGTAGGGCACTTGGAGCTAGGGTTAGGGTTCCTATGGGTAGGGCTTCCCACCCTCGGGTTAAGGTTCCTAAGGGTAGGGCACTTGGAGCTAGGGTTAGGGTTCCTATGGGTAGGGCACTTGGAGCTAGGGTTAGGGTTCCTATGGGTAGGGCCCTTGGAGCTAGGGTTAGGGTTCCTATGGGTAGTGCTTCGCTCGCTAGGGTTAGGGTTCACAAGGGTAGGGCACTTGGAGCTAGGGTTAGGGTTCCTATGGGTAGGACACTTGGAGCTAGGGTTAGGGTTCCTATGGGTAGGGCACTTGGAGCTAGGGTTAGGGTTCCTATGGGTAGGGCACTTGGAGCTAGGGTTAGGGTTCCTATGGGTAGGGCACTTGGAGCTAGGGTTAGGGTTCCTATGGGTAGGGCTTCCCAACCTAGGGTTAGGGTTCCTAAGGGTAGGGCACTTGGAGCTAGGGTTAGGGTTCCTATGGGTAGGGCACTTGGAGCTAGGGTTAGGGTTCCTATGGGTACGGCTTCCTGCCCTAGGGTTAGGGTTCGTATGGGTAGGGCACTTGGAGCTAGGGTTAGGGTTCCCAAGGGTAGGGCACTTGGAGTTAGGGTTAGGGTTCCTATGGGTAGGGCTTCCCACCCTAGGGTTAGGGTTCCCAAGGGTAGGGCTCTTGGAGCTAGGGTTAGGGTTCCTTAGGGTAGGGCACTTGGAGCTAGGGTTAGGGTTCCTATGCGTAGGGTGCCCCGCCCTAGGGTTAGGGTTCCTATGGGTAGGGCACTTAGAGCTATGGTTTGTGTTCCTATGGGTAGGGCTCTTTGAGCTAGGGTTAGGGTTCCTATGGGTAGGGCACTTGGAGCTAGGGTTAGGGTTCCTATGGGTAGGGCACTTGGAGCTAGGGTTAGGGTTCCTATGGGTAGGGCACTTGGAGCTACGGTTAGGGTTCCTATGGGTAGGGCTTCCCACCCTAGGGTTAGGGTTCCCAAGTGTAGGGCACTTAGAGCTAGGTTAGGGTTTCCTATAGGTAGGGCCCTTGGAGCTAGGGTTAGGGTTGCTATGGGTAGGGCACTTGGAGCTAGGGTTAGGGTTCCTATGGGTTAGGGTTTCTAAATGTAGGGCACTTGGAGTTAGGGTTAGGGTTCTAAGGGTAGGGTGCTTGGAGCTATGGTTAGGGTTCCTATGCTTAGGGCACTTGGAGCTAGGGTTAGGGTTCCTATGGGTAGAGCTTTCCGCCCTTAGGTTAGGGTTCCTATGGGTAGGGCACTTGGAGCTAGGGTTAGGGTTCCTATGGGTAGGGCACTTGGAGCTAGGGTTAGGGTTCCTATGGGTAGGGCGCCCCGCCCTAGGATTAGGGTTGCTATGGGTAGGGCTTCCCACCCTAGGATTAGGGTTGCTATGGGTAGGGCACTTGGAGCTAGGATTAGCATTCCTATAGGTAGGGCACTTGGAGCTAGGGTTTGGGTTCCTATGGGTAGGTCTTCTGGAGCTAGGGTTAGGGTTCCTATGGGTAGGGCACTTGGAGCTAGGGTTAGGGTTCCTATGGGTAGGGCTTCATGCCATAGGTTAGGGTTCCTATGGGTAGGGCACTTGGAGCTAGGGTTAGGGTTCCTATGGGTAGGGCCTTGGAGCTAGGGTTAGGGTTCCTATGCGCAGGGCCTTGGAGCTAGGGTTAGGGTTCCTATGGGTAGGGCCCTTGGAGCTAGGGTTAGGGTTCCTATGGGTAGGGCACTTGGAGCTAGGGTTAGGGTTCCTATGGGTAGGGCACTTGGAGCTAGGGTTAGGGTTCCTATGGGTAGGGCACTTGGAGCTAGGGTTAGGGTTCCTATGGGTAGGGCTTCGCGCCCTAGGGTTAGGGTTCCTATGGGTAGGGCACTTGGAGCTAGGGTTAGGGTTCCTATGGGTACGGCTTCCTGCCCTAGGGTTAGGGTTCCTATGGGTAGGGCACTTGGAGCTAGGGTTAGGGTTCCTATGGGTAGGGCACTTGGAGCTAGGGTTAGGGTTCCCAAGGGTAGGGCACTTGGAGTTAGGGTTAGGGTTCCTATGGGTAGGGCACTTGGAGCTAGGGTTAGGGTTCCTAAGGGTAGGGCACTTGGAGCTAGGGTTAGGGTTCCTATGGGTAGGGCACTTGGAGCTAGGGTTAGGGTTCCTATGGGTAGGGCACTTGGAGCTAGGGTTAGGGTTCCTATGGGTAGGGCACTTGGAGCTAGGGTTAGGGTTCCTATGGGTAGGGCACTTGGAGCTAGGGTTAGGGTTCCTATGGGTAGGGCACTTGGAGCTAGGGTTAGGGTTCCTATGGGTAGGGCTTCCCACCCTAGGGTTAGGGTTCCCAAGGGTAGGGCTCTTGGAGCTAGGGTTAGGGTTCCTATTGGTAGTACACTTGGAGCTAGGGTTAGGGTTCCTATGGGTAGGGCTTCCTGCCCTAGTGTTAGGGTTCCTATGGGTAGGGCACTTGGAGCTGGGGTTAGGGTTCCTATGGGTAGGGCACTTGCAGCTAGGGTTAGGGTTCCTATGGGTAGGGCATTTGGAGCTAGGGTTAGGGTTCCTATAGGTAGAGCTTCCCCCCTAGGTTTAGGGTTCCTATGAGTAGGGCACTTGGAGCTAGGGTTAGGGTTCCTATGGGTAGGGCATTTGGAGCTAGGGTTAGTTTTCCTAAGGGTAGGGCACTTGGAGCTAGGGTTAGGGTTCCTATGGGTACGGCTTTCTGCCCTAGGGTTAGGGTTCCTATGGGTAGGGCACTTGGAGCTAGGGTTAGGGTTCCTATGGGTAGGGCACTTGGAGCTAGGGTTAGGGTTCCTATGGGTAGGGCACTTGGAGTTAGGGTTAGGGTTCCTATGGGTAGGGCTTCCCGACCTAGGGTTAGGGTTCCTATGGCTAGGGCACTTGGAGCTAGGGTTAGGGTTCCTATGGGTAGGGCACTTGGAGCTAGGGTTAGGGTTCCTATGGGTAGGGCCCTTGGAGCTAGGGTTAGGGTTCCTATGGGTAGGGCACTTGGAGCTAGGGTTAGGGTTCCTATGGGTAGGGCCCTTGGAGCTAGGGTTAGGGTTCCTATGGGTAGGGCACTTGGAGCTAGGGTTAGGGTTCCTATGGGTAGGGCACTTGGAGCTAGGGTTAGGGTTCCTATGGGTAGGGCACTTGGAGCTAGGGTTAGGTTCCTATGGGTAGGGCACTTGGAGCTAGGGTTAGGGTTCCTATGGGTAGGGCACTTGGAGCTAGGGTTAGGTTCCTATGGGTAGGGCACTTGGAGCTAGGGTTAGGGTTCCTATGGGTAGGGCACTTGGAGCTAGGTTAGGGTTCCTATGGGTAGGGCTTCCTGGAGCTAGGGTTAGGGTTCCTATGGGTAGGGCACTTGAGCTAGGGTTAGGTTCCTATGGGTAGGGCTTCTTGGAGCTAGGGTTAGGGTTCCTATGGGTAGGGCACTTGGAGCTAGGGTTAGGGTTCCTATGGGTAGGGCAACATGAGCTAGGGTTAGGGTTCCTAAGGGTAGGGCGCTAGGAGCTAGGGTTAGGGTTCCTAGGGGTAGGGCTTGGAGCTAGGGTTAGGGTTCCTAAGGGTAGGGCACTTGAGCTAGGGTTAGGGTTCCTATGGGTAGGGCACTTGGAGCTAGGGTTAGGGTTCCTATGGGTAGGGCACTTGGAGCTAGGGTTAGGGTTCCTATGGGTAGGGCACTTGGAGCTAGGGTTAGGGTTCCTATGGGTAGGGCACTTGGAGCTAGGGTTAGGGTTCCTATGGGTAGGGCACTTGGAGCTAGGGTTAGGGTTCCTATGGGTAGGGCTTCCCACCCTAGGGTTAGGGTTCCGAAGGGTAGGGCACTTGGAGCTAGGGTTAGGGTTCCTATGGGTAGGGCACTTGGAGCTAGGGTTAGGGTTCCTATGGGTAGGGCACTTGGAGCTAGGGTTAGGGTTCCTATGGGTAGGGCACTTGGAGCTAGGGTTAGGGTTCCTATGGGTAGGGCTTCCTGCCCTAGGGTTAGGGTTCCTATGGGTAGGGCACTTGGAGCTAGGGTTAGGGTTCCTATGGGTAGGGCACTTGGAGCTAGGGTTAGGGTTCCTATGGGTAGGGCTTCCTGCCCTAGGGTTAGGGTTTCTGTTGGTAGGACACTTGGAGCTAGGGTTAGGGTTCCTATGGAGAGGGCACTTGGAACTGGGGTTAAGGTTCCTAAGGGTAGGGAACTTGGAGCTGGGGTTAGGGTTCATATGGGTAGGGCACTTGGAGCTAGGGTTAGGGTTCCTATGGGTAGGGCACTTGGAGCTAGGGTTAGGGTTCCTATGGGTAGGGCTTCTGGAGCTAGGGTTAGGGTTCCTATGGGTAGGGCACTTGGAGCTAGGGTTAGGGTTCCTATGGGTAGGGCACTTGGAGCTAGGGTTAGGGTTCCTATGGGTAGGGCTTCCTGCCCTAGGTTTAGGGTTCCTATGGGTAGGGCACTTGGAGCTAGGGTTAGGGTTCCTATGGGTAGGGCACTTGGAGTTAGGGTTAGGGTTCCTATGGGTAGGGCTTCCCACCCTAGGGTTAGGGTTCCCAAGTGTAGGGCTCTTGGAGCTAGGGTTAGGGTTCCTATGGGTAGGGCACTTGGAGCTAGGGTTAGGGTTCCTATGGGTAGGGCACCTGGAGCTAGGGTTAGGGTTCCTATGGGTAGGGCACTTGGAGCTAGGGTTAGGGTTCCTATGGGTAGGGCACTTGGAGCTAGGGTTAGGGTTCCTATGGGTAGGGCACTTGGAGCTAGGGTTAGGGTTCCTATGGGTAGGGCACTTGGAGCTAGGGTTAGGGTTCCTATGGGTAGGGCACTTGGAGCTAGGGTTAGGGTTCCTATGGGTAGGGCACTTGGAGCTAGGGTTAGGGTTCCTATGGGTAGGGCACTTGGAGCTAGGGTTAGGGTTCCTGTGGGTAGGGCACTTGGAGCTAGGGTTAGGTTCCTATGGGTAGGGCACTTGGAGCTAGGGTTAGGGTTCCTATGGGTAGGGCACTTGGAGCTAGGGTTAGGGTTCCTATGGGTAGGGCACTTGGAGCTAGGGTTAGGGTTCCTATGGGTACGGCACTTGGAGCTAGGGTTAGGGTTCCTATGGGTAGGGCTTCCCCCCCTAGGGTTAGGGTTCCTATGGGTAGGGCTCTTGGAGCTAGGGTTAGGGTTCCTATGGGTAGGGCACTTGGAGCTAGGGTTAGGGTTCCTATGCGTAGGGTGCCCCGCCCTAGGGTTAGGGTTCCTATGGGTAGGGCCTAAGGAGCTAGGGTTATGGTTCCAAGGGTAGGGCACTTGGATCTAGGGTTAGGGTTCCTATGGGTAGGGCTTTCGGAGCTAGGGTTAGGGTTCCTATGGGTAGGGCACTTGGAGCTAGGGTTAGGGTTCCTATGGGTAGGGCACTTGGAGCTAGGGTTAGGGTTCCTATGGGTAGGGCACTTGGAGCTAGGGTTAGGGTTCCTATGGGTAGGGCTTCCCACCCTAGGGTTAGGGTTCCCATGGGTAGGGCTCTTGGAGCTAGGGTTAGGGTTCCTTAGGGTAGGGCACTTGGAGCTAGGGTTAGGGTTCCTTAGGGTAGGGCCCTTGGAGCTAGGGTTAGGGTTCCTATGGGTAGGGCACTTGGAGCTAGGGTTAGGGTTCCTATGGGTAGGGCACTTGGAGCTAGGGTTAGGGTTCCTATGGGTAGGGCACTTGGAGCTAGGGTTAGGGTTCCTATGGGTAGGGCACTTGGAGCTAGGGTTAGGGTTCCTATGGGTAGGGCTTCCCGCCCTAGGGTTAGGGTTCCTATGGGTAGGGCACTTGGAGCTAGGGTTAGGGTTCCTATGGGTAGGGCTTCCTGCCCTAGGGTTAGGGTTCCTATGGGTAGGGCACTTGGAGCTAGGGTTAGGGTTCCTATGGGTAGGGCACTTGGAGCTAGGGTTAGGGTTCCTATGGGTAGGGCTTCCCACCCTAGGGTTAGGGTTCCCAAGGGTAGGGCACTTGGAGCTAGGGTTAGGGTTCCTATGGGTAGGGCACTTGGAGCTAGGGTTAGGGTTCCTATGGGTAGGGCTCTTGGAGCTAGGGTTAGGGTTCCTATGGGTAGGGCACTTGGAGCTAGGGTTAGGGTTCCTATGGGTAGGGCACTTGGAGCTAGGGTTAGGGTTCCTATGGGTAGGGCACTTGGAGCTAGGGTCACGGTTCCCATGGGTAGGGCATTTGGAATTGGGGTAGGGTTCATATGGGTAGGGCTTCCCACCCTAGGGTTAGGGCTTCTATGGTTAGGGCACTTGGAGCTAGGGTTAGGGTTCCTATGGGTAGGGCACTTGGAGCTAGGGTTAGGGTTCCTATGGGTAGGGCACTTGGAGCTAGGGTTAGGGTTCCTATGGGTAGGGCACTTGGAGCTAGGGTTAGGGTTCCTATGGGTAGGGCTTAGGGACCTAGGGTTAGGGTTCCTATGGGTAGGGCACTTGGAGCTAGGGTTAGGGTTCCTATGGGTAGGGCACTTGGAGCTAGGGTTAGGGTTCCCAAGGGTAGGGCACTTGGAGTTAGGGTTAGGGTTCCTATGGGTAGGGCTTCCCACCCTAGGGTTAGGGTTCCCAAGGGTAGGGCTCTTGGAGCTAGGGTTAGGGTTCCTTAGGGTAGGGCACGTGGAGCTAGGGTTAGGGTTCCTATGGGTAGGGCACTTGGAGCTAGGGTTAGGGTTCCTATGGGTAGGGCACTTGGAGCTAGGGTTAGGGTTCCTATGGGTAGGGCACTTGGAGCTAGGGTTAGGGTTCCTATGGGTAGGGCACTTGGAGCTAGGGTTAGGGTTCCTATGGGTAGGGCTTCCTGCCCTAGGGTTAGGGTTCCTATGGGTAGGGCACCCCGCCCTAGGGTTAGGGTTCCTATGGGTAGGGCACTTGGAGCTAGGGTTAGGGTTCCAATGGGTAGGATTTCCCCCCCTAGGGTTAGGGTTCCTATGGGTAGGGCGCCCCGCCCTAGGGTTAGGTTTCCTATGGGTAGGGGACTTGGACCTAGGGTTAGGGTTCCTATGGGTAGGGGACTTGGAGCTAGGGTTAGGGTTCCCAAGGGTAGGGCACTTGGAGCTAGGGTTAGGGTTCCTATGGGTAGGGCCCTTGGAGCTAGGGTTAGGGTACCTATGGGTAGGGCACTTGGAGCTAGGGTTAGGGTTCCTATGGGTAGGGCTTCCCGCCGTAGGGTTAGGGTTCCTAAGGGTAGGACACTTGGAGCTAGGGTTAGGGTTCCTATGGGTAGGGCACTTGGAGCTAGGGTTAGGGTTCCTATGGGTAGGACACTTGGAGCTAGGGTTAGGGTTCCTATGGGTAGGGCACTTGGAGCTACGGTTAGGGTTCCTATGGGTACGGCTTCCTGCCCTAGGGTTAGGGTTCGTATGGGTAGGGCACTTGGAGTTAGGGTTAGGGTTCCTATGGGTAGGGCTTCCCACCCTAGGGTTAGGGTTCCCAAGTGTAGGGCTCTTGGAGCTAGGGTTAGGGTTCCTTAGGTTAGGGCTCTTGGAGCTAGGGTTAGGGTTCCTTAGGGTAGGGCCCTTGGAGCTAGGGTTAGGGTTCCTATGGGTAGGACACTTGGAGCTAGGGTTAGGGTTCCTATGGGTAGGACACTTGGAGCTAGGGTTAGGGTTCCTATGGGTAGGGGACTTGGAGCTAGGGTTAGGGTTCCTATGGGTAGGGCACTTGGAGCTAGGGTTAGGGTTCCTATGGGTAGGGCTTCCCGCCGTAGGGTTAGGGTTCCTAAGGGTAGGGCACTTGGAGCTAGGGTTAGGGTTCCTATGGGTACGGCTTCCTGCCCTAGGGTTAGGGTTCGTATGGGTAGGGCACTTGGAGCTAGGGTTAGGGTTCCTATGGGTAGGGCACTTGGAGCTAGGGTTAGGGTTCCCAAGGGTAGGGCACTTGGAGTTAGGGTTAGGGTTCCTATGGGTAGGGCTTCCCACCCTAGGGTTAGGGTTCCCAAGGGTAGGGCTCTTGGAGCTAGGGTTAGGGTTCCTTAGGGTAGGGCACTTGGAGCTAGGGTTAGGGTTCCTATGCGTAGGGTGCCCCGCCCTAGGGTTAGGGTTCCTATGGGTAGGGCCCTTGGAGCTAGGGTTAGGGTTCCTATGGGTAGGGCCCTTGGAGCTAGGGTTAGGGTTCCTATGGGTGTGGCACTTGGAGCTAGGGTAAGGGTTCCTATGGGTAGGGCACTTGGAGCTAGGGTTAGGGTTCCTATGGGTAGGGCTTCCCACCCTAGGGTTAGGGTTCCCAAGTGTAGGGCACTTGGAGCTAGGGTTAGGGTTCCTTAGGGTAGGGCCCTTGGAGCTAGGGTTAGGGTTCCTATGGGTAGGGCCCTTGGAGCTACGGTTAGGGTACCTATGGGTAGGGCATTTGGATCTAGGGTTAGGGTTCCTATGGGTAGGGCTTCCTGCCCTAGGGTTAGGGTTCCTATGGGTAGGGCACCCCGCCCTAGGATTAGGGTTCCTATGCGTAGGGCACTTGGAGCTAGGGTTAGGGTTCCAATGGGTAGGATTTCCCGCCCTAGGGTTAGGGTTCCTATGGGTAGGGCGCCCCGCCCTAGGGTTAGGTTTCCTATGGGTAGGGCTTCCCACCCTAGGGTTAGGGTTCCCAAGGGTAGGGCACTTAGAGCTAGGGTTAGGGTTCCTATGGGTAGGGCACTTGGAGCTAGGGTTAGGGTTCCTATGGGTAGGGCACTTGGAGCTAGGGTTAGGGTTCCTATGGGTAGGGCACTTGGAGCCAGGGTTAGGGTTCCTATGGGTAGGGCACTTGGAGCTAGGGTTAGGGTTCCTATGGGTAGGGCTTCCCACCCTAGGGTTAGGGTTCCCAAGGGTAGGGCTCTTGGAGCTAGGGTTAGGGTTCCTATGGGTAGGGCCCTTGGAGCTAGGGTTAGGGTTCCTATGGGTAGGGCCCTTGGAGCTAGGGTTAGGGTTCCTATGGGTAGGGCCCTTGGAGCTAGGGTTAGGGTTCCTTAGGGTAGGGCACTTGGAGCTAGGGTTAGGGTTCCTATGCGTAGGGCGCCCCGCCCTAGGGTTAGGGTTCCTATGGGTAGGGCTTCCCACCCTAGGGTTAGGGTTCCCAAGGGTAGGGCCCTTGGAGCTAGGGTTAGGGTTCCTATGGGTAGGGCACTTGGAGCTAGGGTTAGGGTTCCTATGGGTAGGGCTTCCCGCCGTAGGGTTAGGGTTCCTAAGGGTAGGACACTTGGAGCTAGGGTTAGGGTTCCTATGGGTAGGGCACTTGGAGCTAGGGTTAGGGTTCCTAAGTGTAGGACACTTGGAGCTAGGGTTAGGGTTCCTATGGGTAGGGCACTTGGAGCTAGGGTTAGGGTTCCTATGGGTAGTGCACTTGGAGCTACGGTTAGGGTTCCTATGGGTACGGCTTCCTGCCCTAGGGTTAGGGTTCGTATGGGTAGGGCACTTGGAGTTAGGGTTAGGGTTCCTATGGGTAGGGCTTCCCACCCTAGGGTTAGGGTTCCCAAGTGTAGGGCTCTTGGAGCTAGGGTTAGGGTTCCTTAGGTTAGGGCCCTTGGAGCTAGGGTTAGGGTTCCTATGGGTAGGACACTTGGAGCTAGGGTTAGGGTTCCTATGGGTAGGGCACTTGGAGCTAGGGTTAGGGTTCCTATGGGTAGGGCACTTGGAGCTAGGGTTAGGGTTCCTATGGGTAGGGCACTTGGAGCTAGGGTTAGGGTTCCTATGGGTAGGGCTTCCCGCCGTAGGGTTAGGGTTCCTAAGGGTAGGGCACTTTGAGCTAGGGATTGGGTTCCTATGGGTTCGGGTTCCTGCCCTAGGGTTAGGGTTCGTATGGGTAGGGCACTTGGAGCTAGGGTTAGGGTTCCTATGGGTAGGGCACTTGGAGCTAGGGTTAGGGTTAGGGTTCCCAAGGGTAGGGCACTTGGAGTTAGGGTTAGGGTTCCTATGGGTAGGGCTTCCCACCGTAGGGTTAGGGTTCCCAAGGGTAGGGCTTTTGGAGCTAGGGTTAGGGTTCCTTAGGGTAGGGCACTTGGAGCTAGGGTTAGGGTTCCTATGGGTAGGGCACTTGGAGCTAGGGTTAGGGTTCCTATGGGTAGGGCCCTTGGAGCTAGGGTTAGGGTTCCTATGGGTAGGGCTTCCCGCCGTAGGGTTAGGGTTCCTAAGGGTAGGGCACTTGGAGCTAGGGTTAGGGTTCCTATGGGTAGGGCACTTGGAGCTAGGGTTAGGGTTCCCAAGGGTAGGGCACTTGGAGCTAGGGTTAGGGTTCCTATGGGTAGGGCACTTGGAGCTAGGGTTAGGGTTCCTATGGGTAGGGCTTCCCACGCTAGGGTTAGGGTTCCTATGGGTAGGGCACTTGGAGCTAGGGTTAGGGATCCTATGGGTAGGGCTTCCCGCCCTAGGGTTAGGGTTCCTATGGGTAGGGCACTTGGAGCTAGGATTAGGGTTCCTATGGGTTGGGATCTTGGATCTAGGGTTAGGGTTCCTATGGGTTGGGCTCTTGGAGCTAGGGTTAGGGTTTCTAAGGGTAGGGCGCCCAGCCTTAGGTTTAGGGTTCCTATGGGTTGGGCTCTTGGAGCTAGGGTTAGGGTTCCTTAGGGTAGGGCACTTGGAGCTAGGGTTAGGGTTCCTATGGGTAGGGCTAAACGACCTAGGGTTAGGGTTCCTATGGGTAGGGCACTTGGAGCTAGGGTTAGGGTTCCTATGGGTAGGGCACTTGGAGCTAGGGTTAGGGTTCCTATGGGTAGGGCACTTGGAGCTAGGGTTAGGGTTCCCAAGGGTAGGGCACTTGGAGTTAGTTTTAGGGTTCCTATGGGTAGGGCTTCCCACCCTAGGGTTAGGGTTCCCAAGGGTAGGGCTCTTGGAGCTAGGGTTAGGGTTCCTATGGGTAGGGCCCTTGGAGCTAGGGTTAGGGTTCCTATGGGTAGGGCCCTTGGAGCTAGGGTTAGGGTTCCTTAGGGTAGGGCACTTGGAGCTAGGGTTAGGGTTCCTATGCGTAGGGCGCCCCGCCCTAGGGTTAGGGTTCCTATGGGTATGACTTCCCACTCTAGGGTTAGGGTTCCCAAGGGTAGGGCCATTGGAGCTAGGGTTAGGGTTCCTATGGGTAGGGCCCTTGGAGCTAGGGTTAGGGTACCTATGGGTAGGGCACTTGGAGCTAGGGTTAGGGTTCCTATGGGTAGGGCTTCCCGCCGTAGGGTTAGGGTTCCTAAGGGTAGGACACTTGGAGCTAGGGTTAGGGTTCCTAAGTGTAGGGCCCTTGGAGCTAGGGTTAGGGTTCCTATGGGTAGGGCACTTGGAGCTAGGGTTAGGGTTCCTATGGGTAGTGCACTTGGAGCTACGGTTAGGGTTCCTATGGGTACGGCTTCCTGCCCTGGGGTTAGGGTTCGTATGGGTAGGACACTTGGAGTTAGGGTTAGGGTTCCTATGGGTAGGGCTTCCCACCCTAGGGTTAGGGTTCCCAAGTGTAGGGCTCTTGGAGCTAGGGTTAGGGTTCCTTAGGTTAGGGCTCTTGGAGCTCGGGTTAGGATTCCTTAGGGTAGGGCCCTTGGAGCTAGGGTTAGGGTTCCTATGGGTAGGACACTTGGAGCTAGGGTTAGGGTTCCTATGGGTAGGGCACTTGGAGCTAGGGTTAGGGTTCCTATGGGTAGGGCACTTGGAGCTAGGGTTAGGGTTCCTATGGGTAGGGCACTTGGAGCTAGGGTTAGGGTTCCTATGGGTAGGGCACTTGGAGCTAGGGTTAGGGTTCCCAAGGGTAGGGCTTCCCACCCTCGGGTTAGGGTTCCCAAGGGTAGGGCTCTTGGAGCTAGGGTTAGGGTTCCTTAGGGTAGGGCACTTGGAGCTAGGGTTAGGGTTCCTATTGGTAGGGCTTCCCGCCGTAGGGTTAGGGTTCCTAAGGGTAGGGCACTTGGAGCTAGGGTTAGGGTTCCTATGGGTTCGGCTTCCTGCCCTAGGGTTAGGGTTCGTATGGGTAGGGCACTTGGAGCTAGGGTTAGGGTTCCTATGGGTAGGGCTTCCCACCCTAGGGTTAGGGTTCCCAAGGGTAGGGCTCTTGGAGCTAGGGTTAGGGTTCCTATGGGTAGGGCACTTGGAACTAGGGTTAGGGTTCCTATTGGTAGGGCTTCCCGCCCTATCGTTAGGCTTCCTGTGGGTAGGGCAGTTGGAGCTAGGGTTATGGTTCCTACGGGTTCGGCAGTTGGAGCCATGGTTAGGGTTCCTATGGGTAGGGCACTTGGAACTATGGTTTGGGTTTCTATGGGTAGGGCACTTGGAGCTAGGGTTAGGGTTCCTATGGGTAGGGCACTTGGAGCTAGGGTTAGGGTTCCTATGGGTAGGGCACTTGGAGCTAGGGTTAGGGTTCCTATGGGTAGGGCACTTGGAGCTAGGGTTAGGGTTCCTATTGGTAGGGCTTCCCGCCGTAGGGTTAGGGTTCCTAAGGGTAGGGCACTTGGAGCTAGGGTTAGGGTTCCTATGGGTACGGCTTCCTGCCCTAGGGTTAGGGTTCGTATGGGTAGGGCACTTGGAGCTAGGGTTAGGGTTCCTATGGGTAGGGCACTTGGAGCTAGGGTTAGGGTTCCTATGGGTAGGGCTTCCCACCCTAGGGTTAGGGTTCCCAAGGGTAGGGCTCTTGGAGCTAGGGTTAGGGTTCCTTAGGGTAGGGCACTTGGAGCTAGGGTTAGGGTTCCTATGCGTAGGGTGCCCCGCCCTAGGGTTAGGGTTCCTATGGGTAGGGCCCTTGGAGCTAGGGTTAGGGTTCCTATGGGTAGGGCCCTTGGAGCTAGGGTTAGGGTTCCTATGGGTGTGGCACTTGGAGCTAGGGTTAGGGTTCCCAAGGGTAGGGCTCTTGGAGCTAGGGTTAGGGTTCCTATGGGTAGGGCTCTTGGAGCTAGGGTTAGGGTTCCTATGGGTAGGGCACTTGGAGCTAGGGTTAGGGTTCCTATGGGTAGGGCCCTTGGAGCTAGGGTTAGGGTTCCTTAGGGTAGGGCACTTGGAGCTAGGGTTAGGGTTCCTATGCGTAGGGCGCCCCGCCCTAGGGTTAGGGTTCCTATGGGTAGGGCTTCCCACCCTAGGGTTAGGGTTCCCAAGGGTAGGGCTTCCCACTCTACGGTTAGGGTTCCCAAGGGTAGGGCCCTTGGAGCTAGGGTTAGGGTTCCTATGGGTAGGGCCCTTGGAGCATGGGTTAGGGTTCCTATGGGTAGGGCTTCCCGCCGTAGGGTTAGGGTTCCTAAGGGTAGGGCACTTGGAGCTAGGGATAGGGTTCCTAAGTGTAGGATACTTGGAGCTAGGGTTAGGGTTCCTATGGGTAGGGCACTTGGAGCTAGGGTTAGGGTTCCTATGGGTAGGGCACTTGGAGCTAGGGTTAGGGATCGTATGGGTAGGACTGCCCGCCCTAGGGTTAGGGTTCCTATGGGTAGGGCACTTGGAGCTGCGGTTAGGGTTCCTATGGGTAGGGCTTCCCACCCTAGGGTTAGGGTTCCTATGGGTAGGGTTCTTGGAGCTAGGGTTAGGGTTCCTTAGGTTAGGGCTCTTGGAGCTAGGGTTAGGGTTCCTTAGGGTAGGGCCCTTGGAGCTAGGGTTAGGGTTCCTTAGGGTAGGGCCCTTGGAGCTAGGGTTAGGGTACCTATGGGTAGGGCTCTTGGAGCTACGGTTAGGGTTCCTATGGGTAGGGCTTCCTGCCCTAGGGTTAGGGTTCCTATGGGGAGGGCACCCCGCTCTAGGGTTAGGGTTCCTATGCGTAGGGCACTTGGAGCTAGGGTTCGCGTTCCAATGGGTAGGATACTTGGAGCTAGGGTTAGGGTTCCTATGGGTAGGGCGCCCCGCCCTAGGGTTAGGTTTTCTATGGGTAGGGATTCCCTCTCTAGGGTTAGGGTTCGTATGGGTAGGGCTTCCCACCCTAGGGTTAGGGTTCCCAAGGGTAGGGCACTTGGAGCTAGGGTTAGGGTTCCTATGCGTAGGGCGCCCCGCCCTAGGGTTAGGGTTAGGGTACCTATGGGTAGGGCACTTGGAGCTAGGGTTAGGGTTCCTATGGGTAGGGCTTCCTGCCCTAGGGTTAGGGTTCCTATGGGTAGGGCACCCCGTCCTAGGGTTAGGGTTCCTATGCGTAGGGCACTTGGAGCTAGGGTTAGGGTTCCAATGGGTAGGATATCCTGCCCTAGGGTTAGGGTTCCTATGGGTAGGGCGCCCCGCCCTAGGGTTAGGTTTCCTATGGGTAGGGATTCCCTCTCTAGGGTTAGAATTCCTATGGGTAGGGCACTGGGAGGTTGGGTTAGGGTTCCTATAGGTAGGGCTTCCCGCCGTAGGGTTAGGGTTCTTATGGGTAGGGCACTTGGAGCTAGGGTTAGGGTTCCTATGCGTAGGGCGCCCCGCCCTAGGGTTAGGGTTCCTATTGGTAGGGGTTCCCACCCTAGAGTTAGGGTTCCTAAGGCCAGCAGGGATGGCAAGATTTGACCCATAGCCAGTAAAGGCATGCGCTTCTGAATGGCCTCTTCCAGCTCCCTTTGCTGCCAATGGGAATCCTTCCATTGAATTCAGCGGCCTCTGTATCAGGCCCCGGGAGCTCACCCTGAGGGGTCCTATCTGCCGTGTGCTTCTTCCCTAATGGTGTGGTCCTGCCTAGCATGCTGGAGGAGAAACATCCTCTTCCCCCGTCCCCTCAGTGCTGCCTCACTGGCCAGTTGCATCCCGATTCTCCAGGGGACCATTGGCACTTGGCAGAAATGCTGTGGCGGAGACTTGCAGAAGAAGGATGAATGTGCCAATGCCAAGGAACCCCAAGTGTTGGCTAAGGGTTGGGTCCTGTTGGATGTCGAACACCCTCAGATCCTATTTGGGTTCAGCACCCCAGTGACATCCATGGAACAGCTCTGGATTTATCCTGGCATAACTGGGGAGAGATTTTTGGTCCAGCAAGCAGAACAGATGGGAGGAGGACCCTGTACAGAGAACAGGGTGAAGGAAAAGATGCTTGTTTCACTGATCCATATAAATACCACTTTTTACCTTGCCGTTCTGTCTGTCATAAAGGTGCCCCAGAGACCTGACATGGGTCTGGGCTACAAAGGGTTAACCCCCCTGCCACATGACTGCAGCTACAACTGTTACACCCTCCATTGGCCCGCTCCTGGAGCACTGGCTTCCTGTGGAAGGCTGCAGACAGTTGCAGTGACAGCATGGGTTGTGCTAGTGAAATCACTGATGCAATTGTAAGTTAACAGGATGCTCCTTTCCCCTCCTTGCTAGGTCAGTTTCCCAGACTTCCTCAGTCCTGCACGAAGAAGATGATGAGAAGTCCTGCAGTGAATCGGAAATCAGGATTTCCAGGAGGAAGTCTCCTCATCAGCATGAGGAGGTGATTGTTTAACAGTGTTCTGGTCCAGCCGCCTGCTCAGCAAAGAGACCCATGGAACTGGCATTCTGGAGTTCCTTGTTTGTTTTGTTCCGCAGTCATTCTGTATAAAATGAGTGGAACTCCTTGCCTGAGGAGGTTGTGAAGGCTAGGACTATAACAGGGTTTAAAAGAGAACTGAATACATTCATGGAGGTTAAGTCCATTAATGGCTATTAGCCAGGATGGGTAAGGAATGGTGTCCCTAGCCTCTGTTTGTCGGAGGGTGGAGATGGATGGCAGAAGAGAGATCACTTGATCATTACGTGTTAGGTCCACTCCCTCTGGGGCTCCTGGCATTGACTACTGTTGGAAGACAGGATGCTGGGCTGGATGGACATTTGGTCTGACCCAGTATGGCCATTCTTATGTTCTTATGAGTCCAGTTTGCAAGCAAAGCAAAGCTGTGTTGTTGTTTTTGTTTTTTTTTTAAACTGGCAACCCTACAAACTCAGCCTGGGATCTAAGAGTCAAGCTGGGCTCTTTCTTTCTTGTGTATCATCACCAGCAATGAAGATTCTTCAGCCAAGTGCTGTCTTCTCTGAATTACCCCTGTGTAGCCCTATTGTCCTCTGGGCTTGCACAGATTTAACTGGGGGCATAATCTGAGGAGGCTGGGGATGCGCAGGTGACCTTGGAATCGGAGTGCAGTTAATATTTCTGATACAACCAGAGACAGGAAAGGATCCTGCTGGTTGTCCCAGAGCTGTGTTTGTTCTGCTGGGCTGATGGCAGTAAATATAGCAGAGACTAAGTAGATTGGACTCTGAATGCCCTCTCAGGGCAGATCTATTAAATACATAGGTGCTATTTTTACACAGTCATTTTCTGGGTAGAGTCATTAATTAGCCTCTCATTCACAGCCCCTGCTATCTAACACTTTGCAGGTTGAGTCAGACCCCCATGATACCCATGTGCTGTGGGTCCATATTAGCCCCCTTGTCTAGATGGGTAACAGGTAAAGTAAAGTCATAGAGTGCAAGTCAGTGGGAGGGCTGGGAATATCACTCGAGAGCTCCTGTCTCTCAGCCTGGCTCTGTGACCGATAGGTTGTGCAAAGATCAGTAGTGGAGTCTGTTGGTGATCAATCAGTCTGTCGTACATGGCCCGAAAGCCTCCGGCTCACTCATTGGTGGGTTCCCGCTCTCCAGTGCATTCGACAAGATGTCCACATCAGTCCATTATCAGAATCTCTTAGCAGTTTGATGGCTAATGTGAAAGGAGTTGGTGAGTTTTAGCCCTAATGTACAGGGGGTCCATGCTGCAAACAAACACCCTGATAATTGTCTTTCTTGTTGGCAACCTCATCACAAGGCCAAAGGTGGAATGAGCACCAAGAGTTAAAAACCCTTCTCCCCCCTAGAGGTGGCCCTTGGAGAACAGGCATGTTAGTGGGACACTGTGAAGATACCTGCTCTATTTATTGTCCTGAAGCTTCAAAGACTTTAATCTCCAGGGCTACCAATTCAGAAACTGCCAGGAGCCCTAAATGGCTTGAAAATACCAAACTACAATAAATTGCTTCATCTGCAGGGACCTGTCGTCCTCTTACTCTGGTGTGTTTGCTCTCCTTCCAGGAATGTGGTGTGACACCAGAGAGTGAAAACCTCACCTTGTCCTCCTCAGGAGCAATAGATCAGTCTTCATGCACAGGAACCCCTCTCTCCTCCACCATCTCCTCCCCAGAAGGTACGGTAGGAGAAGAGGGACAAGCAGCATTTCAGTGGTCACTTGGCTTCCTGATGGTTGCGTTATGCAACGCCATAGGAGCACATGGCACTTTGCATTTGAGGAAGAGAGGACAAAGACCTTGTCTCAAGATGCTTCCAAGGGTCTGATCCTGCTTGGGAGTAATGTGTGAATTAGGTGAACAGGATTTGAGCTGGCTTGTTAATATCTTAATGGTCAAACCCCATTATCTGTAGATTTCAGAGACGTTAAGGCCAGAAAGGGGCCATTGTGATCACCTAGTCTGACCTCCTACATGACATGGCTGGAGATCCTCACCTAGTGATGCCTGCGTCCAGCCCCGAAGCTGTAGGCTAGATGCAGGCATTGCATGCAGCAGTAGCTTATTCCCATTGGAGCAGTTAAGAAGCCCCCCATAAAGACAAGCAGTTTCTTTGTCAAGTGTTCAAATGGCAGTTAGCGACTGCAGTCTCCAGGCCACAGGACGTGGAGGCAAGGACCCAGCTTAAAGGTGCCAGTACCAGGGTTCGGAGAAGGAGAGCGTGCAAAATCGACACCCATCATCGTAGAATCAGTCTTGCAAACTGTTTCCTTTGCAGTCAGACCTGCATAGCCACAGCTGCTCTGCCCTCTCTAATGCTGCCCTGCGTTCTCCACGCTTCCCTTTCTCCCTAGATCCTGGCAGCAGCAGCCTGGCCCAGTCCATCATGTCCATGGCCTCCTCCCAAAGTCAGCACTCCCAGATCAGCACTGACACCATGTCTTCCATGTCTGGCTCCTATGTCGCTCCGGGCACAGAGGAAGAGGGGGACACGCTCCCATCCCCTGCTGCTGCCAGTGGGATTCCTTCAGAAGGAGAGGTAAGTATAATGGACCTACAAGCATTTCATGCATTGGGGGATAAGCTGATCACCATCGCAAGAAATGTACCTCTGTGTGGACT
This sequence comes from Mauremys reevesii, assembly GCF_016161935.1. Taxonomy (NCBI): domain Eukaryota; kingdom Metazoa; phylum Chordata; order Testudines; family Geoemydidae; genus Mauremys; species Mauremys reevesii. The sequence continues at coordinate 29,612,396 of NC_052637.1, forward strand.
AGTATTATACAATGCCATTGATTATTTGCGGGTAGGGCTGTATGTATGCTGGGGAGCAATGATTTGCCAGGGGGAGGGGAGTTTGTATTCACGGGGGTAGTTTACATCTTCATGTGAAGCATCCAGCCTTGGCAGGCTACCAGATTAGGTGAACCAGCTGTGTGGGAGCCTAGTGATTTCTTTGTTCATATGGAATAACACCAGAGACTCTCTTACTTGTTTTCACTGCACTTCTGCTTTAAGATCTGGGGTCAAGTTTTCAAAATGCTCAAGTGCCTTAGTGCCTTTTGTGACTAATGACTAGTCAATAGGGACTCAGGCCCTTTGAAAGTCAAAGCAACTTAGACTGCTAAGTGCCTAAGTCCTTTTGAAAATGGGAGTTAGGCTCCTAAGTCATGTAAGCACATTGGAAAATTTGACCTCAAGCTATTAACCCAACTCTGGTCTGACTGCCCTTCTAGACCAGCACTCCGGTCACTAGAGGGTTCATGTCTTTGGAACGCATGTGCAGTGAATGATGCACCCGTTTGTCATTTCAATTTGGAGCAGCTAAAGTTTTAGTCATTTTCTAAAACCTTTTGCTTTCAAACAATAGAAAGAAAACTTTCTGGTAGAGGAGCCCTGAGGCCTTTCTCCCTTCCTTTCCCTTCCTCCTTGCTCCTCCCACTTTCCTTTGTAACTGTTAGATCCATTTCAAAAGCATGTGTCAGAGAAAACACTGTAGAAAAGAACTGGCTTTTGGAACCAGCATGGTCCAGTGGGGTAGGGCACTGGGTGGGGAGTCAGGAGACGGAGCATCTATTCCTGACTCTGCTACAGATTTGCTGTACAGCCTTGGGCAAGTCAGTGCACCTCTGAGTCGCTCCTGTATATCTGCTGAGACTGTCAGCTCTTCAGCACTGGGACTGTCTCCGTGTATGTCTGCACAGTGCCTAGCACAATGAGGCCCTGATCTCAGTTAAGGCCTCTAAGTGCTACTGTCATACACATAACTTCAGCTTTTTGGTTGCCAGGGGGGTTATCCTAAACAGCAGCTTGACAAAATCACTGTCAAAACTATAATTTTGAAGCCCTATATATTGAACTCAGAAATATTTTTTTGGCTCAAGGGACATGGGTTGGAATCTTCCTTGAAAAACATTTTTTTAGCTCAATTGTGCAGCACTAAATAGAGAGAGTAAGTCAGCTAATGAGCCTTCCTCTGTCTGGGTGAGCCTTCGCGGTTCTGAAAGACAGCGCTGGGGTCTATTATCCCAGCTGCCTAAGGGCAGCCCCGATGATGGAGAATGTTAGCTGCGTATTGCATTGATTCATGGATGCACCATCCAAGCAGAATTGTCTGATTTCTCTTGTCCTCCTTTTTCAGTCAACCCCTGTGGAATCTCCGGATAGGAATTTTGTCAGTATCCCTGCGGAGGAGCAAGACTCAGAGGTAAAAACCTATGTTCAAAAGGAAGGACCTTGTCACCAGCCTTTCCTAATGATCAGTGAGCTACGTAATACACTGGATGCATGTGTGTGATCACACCGGTTGCTAGCAGCTGGTCCCAGGGCAGTGCTTAATTTGTACCAGGGCTGAACCCTGGCACCTCGGGGCTTGCCAGGTCAGCTGTGAAAGTAAAAAATTTGGCACCTCTTTCGGTACAAATTAAGACCTGCCACGGCGAGTATAAGACCTTGTGACTTACCTGACGGGACTATTCCTTAGCTCAAGCTTTAGAGGCATGTGCTTTTGTGCCAAAAGTCCTGGGTAGAGCTGTGTGAATAATGAATTATTTTGTTTGGTTTGCTGGCAACTCAGAATTTGAAGGGGAAAAAAAAGCATTTCGGGTCAAACCAAAAATGAAACTTTTGGCACATCAAAGAGTTTTAAAAAAATCCATTTCTGGTCCAACAAAACGTTCCATTCAGCCTGACGTGAAAGGCTTTCGTTTCAGTTTTGAGCATTTTTAAGCTTTTAAAAAATTTTTAAAAATAGAATTAAAGGAAAATTTAAAACAAGCGCTTCAGACTGAAAAACTGAAAGCAAACGTTTCGATTTTTTTTTTTTTTAGAATTTCTTCTCGCTCTTTTTCAATGGAAAGAAATTGTCAAAATTTGCAGAATGTTTCGGTGTTGCAGAATCTGCCTTTTTCACTGCCCCCGCCCCCCCAAAAAAGTTTTAGTCAAACAAGTGCACCCAGCACTAACCCTGGGTTCTGTCTTGGCTGATGACTCATGGTGGCTCTGTGTAGGTGGCCTGAATATAATTACACTCGGTGTCCTTCCTTGGTTGGAGAAACTGGAGTGTCAAGCTCTTGAGGGGTGGGGGGAGAACTGAGATGAGTGAGAACTGCCACTAGGAGAGTTTTGTCGTAGCATCGTGAGGTGAGGAGATGCACCATCCCCGGCAGGACTGGCCATAGCTGTGGGAGGGGCAGATCCTCTGGCAGTGATGCAGTTTATCCCTGGGACCAGCTCAGAGGATGAATATTCACTAAGGCATGCAGGACTTTGCCTGGGTTCTGCGGAGTCTGAGCCACATTCACTCTGGCCCGAGTGGGCGGAGCCCGGCCGAGTCCCTTGGCACAGCACCAAGCAGGTATCCTGAGTGCCGCCAGGAAAGTCAGAGTGAAAGGTGTGTGAGTCTGGCTACGGGTGCCTGGGGGAGCTAGGGAAATGCAGGGGGATGGAGGGCAGCATGGGTTCGTGGCCAGCCTGCCTGTGGAGAGGAGGCTGGCAGTGTTGGAAGGACTCAGCTCCGTGTTCTTGGACAGAGAGTCCTCTGCTGTTCACGTTCACTGCATGTCTTCTGTGTCGCAGGGAAACGATGTCATGGAGGAAGAGGACGGATCTCCCACCCAGGAAGATGGTAATGGAGGTGGATCATTACTCCCCTCTCTGCTAGTTTTCATTCTGTTTCACCGGCAGGCAGCAGAGCGTATGCTCAGGGCATCGTGCCTAGTCAGAGAAGGGGAGCCAGCCTTCCCAGGAACGCTATCCTGCCCAATTATTGTGGGGGGAATAGGAGAGGGGGCGTCTTCTCTTCCATAACAATGAACTGGGCTCAGGGTGGAGGGGTAATGGGGAAAATGAGAGGGTGGGAGTTTTGGCGGAGGGCGGGTGGGAGAAGGAGACTCTCTGTGGCTTTGCAGTACGTTGGGGAGGCACAGACGTGGTTCTGTTTGCACAGTAAGTGGTGTGTAGACAGTACAGTTTGCAGTGTCCTGGGATCCCCCTTCTTCTCCCTTTCTCCTCTCCCTGGCTGGTTATCTGAGCTGCAGCTCAGGCCTTTAGCGGGCAGCAGAAACTAGAGATGGGCCCAGGCTGAAGAGAAGATTGTGAACATCCCAGAGATGAAGGGGTTTCTGCTCTGGGGGGTTGGTTCAGGTCCTCTGGAGAAGAAGCCAAAGTGTTCTCAGTGACGGATTATCTTCTCCACTGAGCAGCTGAGAAATAGTCATGTTTAGGATAAGCCATTAACAGAGGAGAGAAAAGCACGGGCGGAGCAGAGAGGGGAAACCCTGCAGGTTTTTCTCCCACTCCTCCTCTTCCCAATTCTGCCCGTTTGCCAGGCAGCACCAGCTCTAATGACAAGGACAGCGGCCTATCAGAAAGGAGAAATCTAGCGGATAAGGTGGAGTTTCACAAACGCTGCCATGTTAATTGGAGCCCAGCTCAGCTAGTGCCCAGGAATCCGCGACACAGCTTGAGAAGCAGAAAACAGTGGGGTGTGCTTGGGTGGCTCAGAAGGAAGCTGTACTTTAGGGACTGCTGCAACGGGGCCCTTTTCCTTTCTGCGCCCGGCCCAACTGCATCTAGAACCCTGCGCAGAACCTTTCTGGGCAAAATCTACCCCCCATCCAGAGCACCAGCAGGATGCATAGGCACCAGCGGGGCTTTCAAAATGAGTAGGGCCAGCATCATGTTAACTCTCTGCCCAGGGGTGAATTTAGCTCTACCAGTGAAAAGCTAACAGGGCGAAACTCACCAGTGGCTTAAGCAAATGCAACGTCATTTGCTTCGTTGGAATTCCACCCACTTAGGCCAGTGGGGAATTAACCCCAATGTCTCTTGCAACACCTGTATCCCCTTTAAGCAGCCCCTGCTGCAAGGAACATGTTGATAGCTGAAGCATTCGGAGCTGATATGTGCTGGAGGGATCAAAGAGGCCCGGTGTCATGGATCCACGCAATCAGAGCTACGCCCCCAGCTCTGGAACGAACCCCTTTGATGTGCTAGGCCCTCAAGGGGTCTCACTCTTCCTTAGGCTTGGACATGCAACCTCCTAAAACCGAGCCTCTGGAGGTTTCAGCAATGCTGCTTCGTACCCTGAGCTGTGCCTAGCAAGTCCAGCTCAGACAGACTCCTGGTAGAGACTTGTCTGGACTAATGCACCTCCCCAGTATTTGCAGTGACACGCAAGCAGCATAAGATTTGAGAGTCACCTGGACCATAGCAATGGGAGCCCTTAGGTTAGCACAGAGAAATAAAGGCTCATTCTGGTCAACCCAGAGCAATTCCCCTTTCCATGTCTGGTTAGACATGAAGCCAGAAATAAATCCCCAACCCACCTTGAAAAAGCAGTTCTCTCCCCCTGCCAAGTATGGCATTTCCCATGCAAAAGTAACAGAGCACAGACTCTGCTGTTTTGTTTCTTTACAGTAGAATCTTGCTAATTAGCCCTGATGACTGGGGGACTCGTTCCAAAGTGACTGAAATTTGACGACTAGCAAATCAACAAAAACGTACTTAAAATAATCATCCTCAAGACTGCAGCGGTGTGAAATGTCTTTTGTTCATTCATGTTAACCCTTGCAGTTCACTTTATTACTAATCCGGCTTCATTCTGCACCAGTGGATAAATCAGCCGTGAACATTTTGCAGCTCAGGCACAAATGATCTGATGCCATTCTTGCTGAGGAACTGATCTCGTGCCCAAATCATTGGAGATATTCCCATTGATTTCCCTGGGCACTGGATCACACAGTATTCCAAGGCAAAAGTCTTTGGGCAAAGGGAGGTGGATTTACTAGTGTAAATTGGGAGTTTTTCTTTGGCAGTCAGTTGACTTACCCATGTGTAAAATGGGTGTGAGAGGAGAAACAGACACAGATCTACCCTTTATCTGGCTGATAAGAGCACCATCAGAGAAAGATGGAGTAAGATTTTGCAAAGCCTGACCGTTGTGTATTTTGTAAATTAGGTGTGGTTGACAGTTAACTCTGTGCTGAAAGCGGGGAGAGGTTGCCAGCAGTTTGTATTTTGGGGGGGGTGGCAGTGGTTATCTCCGCCGATTAGCACGGTGAGATTCGACTGTGTTAGTTTTTATTTTGCAGACACACATCCCCATATTCAGAAATGCATCAGATACAGACCAGAGCATGGACAGGGAGTAATCTTACTAGCTGCTTTCTTTAGCTTTTCTTAGCTACTCTCTTCTCTGCCTTTTCACCTGCATAATTACTGCTCTTACAGATGTTTCTGTTAAGTATCCTCCTGGATTCCGCAGCCCTCCTTGGTGACATCAGTTGTCATGGCACGAGAAAGGAGGCGGCTGGGGAAACGGAGCAGGATGGCTTGAAACAAACGCACGCACACGGATCGGAGTCCTTATTGTCCACTCTCTACCCATGTAGTTCTCGTTGTTATTTTTAGAGCGATGCGATTACATTTGATTTCCGTCTCTCGTCCTTTATTTTACGAGGAGGGGGGGACCCAATTGCCTCTCTAACTGCGTTAACTCCGTTACAGGCCAGAGGACAGGTGCTTTCCTAGGTATGGAGTGTGACAATAACAATGACATTGACATCGCGAGCGTGAAAGCGCTGGACAATAAGCTGTGCTCTGAGGCCTGCTTCCCTGGTGAGTGGCAGTCGGCTGAACATGAACTTTGGTGGTGGGGGGGGAGGGGACAGCATTTCCACTCTCCCTCTCTCTCACTCCCCACTCCTGTCCTGCTGCAACAGGCGTGCGTGCGTGTGTGTGTGTGTGTGTGTGTGTGTGTCGCTAGACAGCCGGGAGCAGTAGATCATCTGGAAACAGGCTGAAGATGTTCCATTGTAGTGCCCATCTTCTTATGAGCATAGTCCTGGATCAGGCCACTGGGGCAGGGAAGGACTGCAGGTCTGCTACTCCCACTCGAGTCGTCACGGAAGGCTGTGAAATGAATCCTTTGCCTCTATTGGCCAGAGTGTCCAGTAGGTCCCGGCCATCTGTTGCTTACTGGGTGAGCCCTGAAGCCAAACGAGCCCCACTTCTTTTCAAACCATGCAGCACTCAGGTGAGAGGGTGGGACAGGGAGCTGGGGCCTGTAGCCCAAACCGTATTTTGTAGCCAGACAGGGCTGGGCCAAGGGAGAAGATCAGTGATCTCCCCTTTCCTGACTGCTCCCAAACCTGCTGTTCTGGGCCTCTAAGGAAAAGGGTCCAAAAGGGACCATAGGACAGACCTCTTAGGAGGCCAAGATGGGGGAGGTCCTGCGAGAAGCTTCTCCCCATTTTGTCAGTGCTCGCTGAGCGTGAGTGAGGAATGATGCTGGCTCGGTGGGGGTTTCTACCTGCCTAGGCTAATTTATGGAGGAGGGTTGTTGGATGATCATCATTTGTTTATTTACTGGCCAGCGTCTGCCTTTGGGTCCCACCTTCCCAGTGAAGAGCCCCCATGTTGCAACATTCAGTTATGCACCTTCGCCTGCAGTGCAGTGAAAACCGGCTTTGGTCTGCTTATGCGGACAGGAGCCAGGCTTTATCCACGGTCCTGAATCCTGCTGAAGCCCCACCAGGTGGGAACGTGGTTTGCTGCACGGCCAAACTGGGTCTCAACTGGGACGGGGGCTACTGTGTTGTTTCTGGTTCTTCTTCCAACACAGTGGCTTTTTGTAGGCTGCATTTTAGTCACAGCAGCGGCGGGTCTGCTGGTTAGATGTCGGAATGTGTGCTGCTTGTAAGCAGAAAATAGATTGTTTTAGTAACACAGGCCTTGATTGGCTGCTGGGGTAAATTGGAGTAGTTCTGTCAGCTTCAGTGGAGCCACACTGATTTGTACCAGCAGCCGATCTGGCTCATAGTCTGTGACATCCAGTAGCCTTCAGACTTGGCAAAAGAACAGCACAAAATTCCATCAGGCCCTCTTCTTCCTTCCAAATCAAGAACCAGCCATGCCACTGGTCAGTTGCTTCCAGGCATCCTGTAGACCTGTTCTGATCTAAACACCAGTGCTTCAGAAAGTGCCATCCACAAAGCGGGTGACTAGTGGGGTAGCAAATGAATGGGTGTAAACAGGCTAGTTATTGCTGGTTTTACTATTCCTCCAGTGCGGCTCCCAAAAGACCCATCTCTCCTCCCCACTTCTTAACTCTTTCTCTCTCCATTTCTTCCTGCCACATTTTTTTACTAACTACGGGTCCGTCTCTCCTGTATTTGTCTCTTGAGTTTGTTTTCACTGGACTCCATCTGTGTGAAAGTTCATGTTCACTCTGTCCCAACACAGTTTTCTCAATCCATGCTTCTGTCCTTCCCACGCCCAGGGTTGCTCAACGGTCACAAATTTATTGGGAGTCCCTGAATGAATCTGGATGGGAGTAGGCGTGGGGATAAAGAATCACAGTTCAGAGCTGCTGTGGGATCTTTCCTACGGGTCAGGGTTGCTTTCTTAAGTGTCATGGGGGCAAGATTGAGTTGTCAGTTCAGTGTCAGGGAAAGGGAAAAGAGTAAGAGCATTTGATTCCAGCAGGATCCACTGGGCAGGAAATAGAAGTGGCCAGCTTCTTTGTTTGATTGGTTGAACTGCTTTGTGATACACCAGTACATCTGACGACATCAGTAAATTTGTGGACAAGCTGAATGCAACCCTGCCTATCCCTCCCATACACCCCTTCCCCAGATCTATAAATCAGGGGGCTCTCTGACGGCTGTAGACCTGACATATTTGGAGAAATCTCCAAGGACCTAGTTTTATTAGCTGTTGTGGGCGGGGGAATCCTTCACCCCACCCAAAAAACGCTGGTGCTTCCTCCTCTGCCGCCTCCTCTCCCGTTGCAGCCATCCTATTTCTGTTACAATTTATTCCACTTGGGGAAATGCAGCCAAGAGGTCGAGACAATACAGTGTCCTGCCATAGAACAGAGCCTGCAAAAAAGGCGGCAGATTGTGCATTCAAATGCCTTTCTCCAGGGCTGGCAGCTGGTTTAAAGCTTCCACATGCAGGAGTGGTGGGAATGGTTGGACCAAATCAGACACCCGGCTCCTTCCCTGTATGCTCTGATCTGGTAAGAAGGGACTCTTACCAGAGCCAGGAGCATCCTACCTGAATGTCTTTGGAAGGTGGTGTTTTAAACTACGCTCCTGTGGTTGTTACCTTTTCTAATCCGTGGTTTTGCTAATGAAGCAGCCATGTTGTGGAAGATAAGGAAGGCTGAATAAATACTCAGGACCAAATTCTGCCATATTCCACTGCTGTGAATCCAGAGCAACCACATTGCGTTCAGTAGTGTTACTGCCATGGTTTGCATCCACGTAACCGAGAGCAGAATCTGGTTCTACAGAGCGTAGCTCCTGCTGTGTTGAATGGTACATGGAGAAGGCCAAATCTAAGGCGCTCTTGTGGAATAAATTGGGCACTGAGTACGCGGCCGAGAGACGTGGTGTCCATCCACCAGCCTGCATGGCTGTCTGCTGGCTTTGCTGCTTGTGAGCCCCTTGCAGAGCTCTCTCCTGCCTTGAGCGTAGGGCAGGGCATGGATCTCCTAGCCCTGCTCAGGGCGCTCTGCATCTCTGCTTGAATCCATCTCCTGCTTCAAAGCAGACAGCACTACTCACCTGGGGGAGACGGGGAATGCATACGTGAATCACAACGGAGCACAACACCTTAAGGTTGCCTGTCCACAGATACGCGCGGTCCCAGCCTCCTCACACGGTCCTGCCCGGTGTCTGTGGATCAACTAGGGGCAGAGGCTCTGTGCATGTGCTGAGCCTGAGGTTCCTCTTTTCAACTTGTTCTCCAGTCTCTGACCAACATCTCTCCTTTTCCCCTTCCCCAGAGTGACTCCTATCCTACTCTGTAGAGCTCTTCATGAAAGCTAGCTGGCTTAATGGGGCTGGGTTTTCATTTTACTCCAGGATCCAGTCCTTGATTCTCCCCCTACCTCCTTAGTTCAGAGTTTATTCTATGGGTTTCCTTCCTACAGTGTTTCTTTGGTGAAAAGTTGACTCAGATAACAGATGCTGAGGGTAGGTAGCATGGATAGAAACACAGAGATTCTAGAGATAGATAGAGGAGGTGCAGATGGAAGGGAAGTCAGTCCAGAGAGAATTGGGCTTATTTAGTCTGCAGAAAAGAAGAGTGAGGGAGGGATTTAATAGCAGCCTTCATCTACCTGAAGGGGGGTTCCAAAGAGGATGGAGCTCAGCTGCTTTCAGTGGTGGCAGATGACAGAACAAGGAGCAATGGTCTCAAGTAGCTGTGCGGGAGGTCTAGGTTGGATATTAGGAAAAACTATTTCACTAGGAGGGTGGTGAAGCACTGGAATGGGTTACCTAGGGAGGGGGTGGAATCTCCATCCTTAGAGGTTTTTAAGGCCCAGCTTGATAAAGCCCTGGCTGGGATGATCTAGTTGGGGTTGGTCCTGCTTTGAGCAGCGGGTTGGACTAAATGACCTCCTGAGGGCTCTTCCAACCCTAATCTTCTATGATTCTATGAGAGGAAGTTATGTGATGAATCATGAGGTGAGTGATCCCTGATGAAACAGATGATTCATATTGGATCAGGCCTTAGATCTGCTGACTCCGATTGATTCCAGTGGACATCGGTTCTGGCCTTTATTGAATAGGTTATTGAGTCATCAGAGAAAAGGAGCAACTCTTTGCAGTACAGTACAGGCACGCACAGGCCAGATCCTCAGCTGGTGTACAGGCTCCACTGAAGTCAGTTTCCCACCAGCTGAGGATCTGCCCCACATATATTCATGTGTCGAGCTTGATGCACAAAAAGAGGTGGAGGCAATGAGAAAAATGTCCTGTTTCTTTATCAGTTTCAGTATCTATTTTATAATACCCCTTCTGCTGTGGGGTTCGCTCTGCCGCACCCATCCCAACCCCGGACTGTCTTCTTTCTGCCTTATGCGCCACCAGCAGCAAGAGCCTGGTGTGCATTTAATCTCAATGAATTACCTAGTCCAACTTAATTTGCTTTGAAACAAAACTGACCTTGAAGACAGCTACATTTTTTGGAAAGAGATGTGTTTTCTGAGGTTTGCATGCCCCACATCCACCTAAAAATTGAGATAATGGATGCAGAAAGCAGCATGCACAGCAAGAAGCAGCCAGCTATTCAGAACAGGGTAAATCTGAGCTTCTTTCCTGCAGATTCAATGCACCCAGCTGCTGTCATAATGTGCACGTCCATGCGACAATTTCAGGAAAATTATGTGGGCAGCTCTGATTGCATCCAGGTTACTGGAGGCAATTGAAAGCCGTGACCACACTACTGTTGAACTGTGTAAGGCTTTGTTTGTCACAATCATGGGGTTTGTGACAAAACCCTTGCCCCTTGTGGTGTTTTCACAAGGCGTTGTGGTCTTTCCACCTCCAGGCGGCGCGTGGCTGAGCAACATTCGGTCAGTTCTCAGCAATGTGAATCTGTAAACATCCAGTGTTGTGCAGCATCCAAGAATGACCTGGATTTTTAAATGGTGGAATTTTATTTTTTATTGAAAGATAAAGAATTTTGCCCAAAAGAGAGCTGAGCCAGGGCTCCCCTCCCTGTGTTTTCTGTAATTTGGGGTGTGGGAGTTGGAGGGAGGCTGCCATGTTAAACCAATGACTTTTTTTCAATGATAAATGGCCAGCCTTGGAAATGATACGTGAAAGCAGAGACCCTTTTTTAAATATAAGGAGATATACTATCTCATAGAGCTGGATGGGACCTTGAAAGGTCATTGAGTCCGGCCCCCTGCCTTCACTATCAGGGCCAAGTACTGATTTTGCCCCAGATCCCTAAATGGCCCCCTCAAGGACTGAATTCACAACCCTGGGTTTAGCAGGCCAATGCTCAAACCACTGAGCTATCCCTTCCCCCATACTTGATCCTTGATCACTCGTTTCACTGCTGTGGATGTCTTTTTAGAGGAGAATTAGGTAGGAGCATCCTTGGAAAGCTCACAAGGCAGCATCCCTCAGGGAGACTTGATACAGCACAGGAGGGTCTCGGTTACGCTGCCGGCCTCCCAGCGGGGACGAGGTTTAAATAAACCTGACAGGCTAGTCTGACTCTTCAGCAGATTTAAAGTCAGGCCAGGGCCCTTGTTGTAATTTATGTAAATTACTAGAAGCATAAGCATTTTTGCAGCAGGCTTATTTCAAATGGCTGACTTCTATTCTGGATGCTTTTCCAAGAGTCCATCATTATGGATCCGATCAAAAGACCATTGAAGCAAGAGAAAGATGGAGGAAAGGGTAGGTCGTCAACTGAGCAGGGAAGGAGAACTAATAACCGATGACATCAAAAAGGCGGAGGTGTTTAATGCCTGTTTTGCTTCAGTCTTCACTACAAAGGTTAATGGTGAGCAGATATCCAGTGTAATTAATATTAACCACAAGGGGGTAGGAATGCAAGCCAAAGCAGGGAGAGAGCAGGCTAAAGAAAATGCAGATAAGTTAGATGTATTCAAGACAGCAGGGCCTGATGAAATTCATCCTAGGGTTCTTAAGTTAGTAGCTGGAGCAATCTTGGAAGCATTTGGTTGAGGTCCCAGCCAGCGCTACATTTCTATGATTCTGTGAAGTCGGGGTGGAGTCGGGGGAGTGTGTGTAATTGATACCATGTTTCTCTGTATCAAGTCTCCCTGTGGAATGCCACCTTGTGATCTTTGGAGGACTCTCCTCGCTAATCCAGTTCTATAAAAAGAGCCATCTTAGTGATGCAATGTCTAGCTCCTAATGGATTTTCTCATCTTGTTAATTTCCCGTCACCTCTGGGACATAGAGATTTATTTGTGTAGCTCTGTAGCTCAACCTCGAAACGAAAATCAGTTAACATTAGAAATATAGAATTCCACAAAACGGCAAATAATCTTTGATGCAAAAATGCCAGAGCATTGTAAAGTGAGTGTAAACAGTGTGACGTAAAGGGGCATTAGTGTAAATCAGAATTGGGCCCTTAATGTCAATTAGCAAAAGATAACTCTGCTATTGGGGAATGATTTGAAGGTACTGTATTACTGACCAAAGCCAGCAGGCAGTTTAAATGGACACACTTTGCAATATACTGTGTACACCAGGGATCGGCAACCTTTGGCACGTGGCTCTCACTTGCCGTGGCTCTCTGCTCCAGGCGAATGGGAGCAGCAGGACATGGCGGCCAGCACATCCCTCAGCCTGCGCCGCTTCCCACAACTCCCATTGACCTGGGAAGGCAAACCACAGCCAGTGGGAGCCATGATCGGCCGAACCTGTGGACGCGGCAGGTAAACAAACCAGCCCGGCCCACCAGGGGGCTTATTTTGGCGAGCCGCGTGCCAAAGGCTGCCGATCCCTGGTGTACATCTCAGTTAAATTGGGACCTTATTTTGCAGTGTAGGTGTCCAGAGATAGCAACCTTTATTAAGGGCTTACATTTTCCAAGTTGCTGATCAAGGGCAGCCTCCATTTACTGCACTGGGAAGAAACTGTGAGTGCCTCAACCCCTTTGAGTAATGCATCCTTTATTTAGCTCGGAAGCCTGGTAAATTTTGGCCGTTGGGCCCAGTTCTGAACTCCTGTCAGTATAGATCAGATGTGACTCCTCTGAAATCAATGGGAATACACCCACGTCAAACTGCACTGATGTGAATTCAGAGTCAAGGTCATACTGTTTCATTTTGATTGTTGTTTACTTTCAGAGTAATTCACTCCACTAGGTACACAGCACAGCCCTCCACAGAAAGCTGCCTGGTGGTAGCACACTCTGTTTACATGATGCTTATGTAAATTTACTTTCTGTCATAACACTTCTTTCAGCAAAGCATAGCTACATTAAAGGCCAAGAGTGTGTGCTTAGTAAATTGCCCAGTATTAGCTTTGGACATTGCAATATAAAATGAGCATCCAGCAGATCTCATATGGACAACTATCTCTTGGGTAAACAAGGCAGAGGTATTCTCTTCCTCTCCGGAAATATGTAATATTGCAGCTCACTGTTTTAAAAGCTGATCTGTTTGATCCCAAGTATCAGAGGGGTAGCCGTGTTACTCTGGATCTGTAAAAGCAGCAAAGAGTCCTGCGGCACCTTATAGACTAACAGACATTTTGCAGCATGAGCTTTCATGGGTGAATACCCACTTCGTCGGATGCAAGAGATCCATTTCGTATTCACCCACGAAAGCTCATGCTGCAAAACGTCTGTTAGTCTATAAGGTGCCACAGGATTCTTTGCTGTTTGATCCCAGTCATAGCTGACATAATATATTAAATCAATGTCTTTGTTTAAAAATAATAATAATAATCTATTACAAACTCAGTTCCAAACAAACAGGCTTTTACCCAACTTGAGTTCTAGCTTTGTCTTTTTTGTTTACCAGGGCTGCTCCCTGTGTGGAACACTATATAGCACAGAGACATCTAGTGGCTGAATAATATACTCTAAGTAAGCAATTCACTGATAAGGAAAAGGGATCCTTGTGTAAGTGCTTCTAGCACAGGGGTGGGCAAACTACGGCCTGCAGGATTGCCACCTCCGCACCGCTCCCAGAAGCGGATGGCACCACATCCCTGCAGCCCCTGGGGGAGGGGGCGGGCCGAGAGCTCCACGCGCTGCCCTTGCCTGTGGGTACCTCCCCCAAAGCTCCCATTTGCCAGGAATGGGGAACCATGACCAATGGGAGCTTTGGGGGAGGTACCCACAGGCACGCAGAGCCCTCTGCTCCCCCTCCCCTGAGGCTGCAGGGACATGGTGCCGGCCACTTCCCAGAGCGGCGCGGGGCCAGGGCAGGCAGGCAGGGAGTGGTGCCGGGCTGGATCCCTCACCCTGAACCCTTCCTGCACCCCAACTCCCTTCCCCGAGCCCCCTGCCGCACCCCGCACCCCTCCCTGCACCACTGCCTTGAGTCCTCTCCTGCATTCTGCACCCCCTCCTGCACCCCAACCCCCTTCCCTGAGCCTCCTCATACTCCCCACACCCCTCCTCTGCGCCAGCCCCTTGCCCTGAGTCCCCTCCTGCACACCACACTCCCTCACGCACCCCAACCCACTGCCCCAGCCCTACATTCATGGCCCTGCAAGCAATTTCCCCACCCCAATGTGGCCCTCAGGCCAAAATGATTGCCCACCCGTGTTCTAGCATGTGGTCCTACTTCTATTTAAGTCAGTAGCAATAGGATCAGGCCCATCGTTTCTCAAGCACTTTGGGGTCTGTGGTGTAATACATATACTATAATACACTGTACAAACAAGCGTTTAACTACTTAGTGCCCAAGGAGAAAATGGCCCCGAGGCACTTCACAAACAAAGGTTTTCCCAACAGTGGATTTTCCCAGAGTAATTCCAGTGGCAGAGGACACATGAGAGGGTTCCTGGGTATGTATTGTCAGAGTTCCATGGGAGTTGGGTGCTGATCTCCCACTCAAATTCTGCAGGATTTGAGCTCCTACCCACGTTAGGTCCTTTGAAAACACCAGCCTAAACCCTAAACACCAGCCTATGAGATACCTTGGAGCACTGGATCCCTACACTTTGCAGGCATCCCCCACAGAAAGTCTGTGGAGTGTGAACTCCATGGGGCTAACCTTGTTCTCACTTACGCTGGGTTAAATCAGGAATATCACTGTTAACATCACTGGAGATAAATTGGTGCAAAACCAGGGCAGGTGCGGTCAGAATCAGGCCCACTGGGTTGGGTGGCAGGAATGTTCGGGGTGCAGCTGCACCCAAACACTCCCAAACCAGAAGTGAGCCCAAGCGGTGTGATCTTTTTTCACAAGGACACATTTGGTTCTTTCTCTTTGGCAGTCGGGGACAGATGTAAGGGAGCCATGCGGATCCCGGGGGATGGACAGGAGTTTGGGAGGAAGAACTCCCAGGGGGGAAGTCTGTCTCTCTCGTTATAAAAGAAGCCTGGCTCGTAGATGTGAGCTGTCCAGGACGTGTCCTCAAGACTTGTCTTTTGCGGGTGTCTCTTCCATTAGATTTAACCGTGCACTCCTGTCTGTGGTAATCGGTGGAGAACTCCACCGTAAACCTGCTCGTTCATATGCTGTGAACATGCCATTCAGCTTGTAGAGTCGAGTGGTAGTGCCGTGCTAGAACATGTGGCTTTGATGGGCTTTGTTTCCCAACCCAGCAGTGTTAATGGCATGAGGTGGGAATACAGTGCCCCTTGGGTGCCACTTCTATCCCTTCCGCACAGTAGGGAGCCAGGGTGGGTTCCTTCCATTTCTCCCAGCACGGCCAACTCAGATGGTCTCTAAGGAACATCGTCCGAGCTGGAGCACGGTGCCAGAGCCTTGTGTTAACCCAGCCGGGGCGTGGCGGGGTTTGCATGGAGAACCTCCTGCAGTAATACAAAGATCACAGGGTAACGAACCTCCTGTGTATTGCTCTTTCTGTTTTGTGCGTGTGTCTTTTGTTCACCATTTGCTTTTGGTCTTTTCTGCTGAACAGCCGCGGTTCCGGAGTCCTGCCCTATAAACATTGACGAATAGGTATGAGATACGCAAAGTCTGAACAACCCTCGCTCTCCTTTTACTGTTTGATTTTTTTTTATTGTTTTTTAGACTTCTCTTGATGAGCAAAATTGCCCCCAGGCCACGATTAATGGGGAAAAAAATCTGGCCCTGCCCCTGTATGCCTTGATGGTGAGGGCGTCCCCTTGAGAACATGAGGGGATTTCCAAACCCGATGAGCCTGGATCGCCATTGCTCTGCACCTGGGGTCGTCACTGACACCAATGCACAGTGGGTGTCAAACACTCCTGGAGCAGAACGTTTCACCCACGGGGCACTGGCATAATGGATGCCACAAAGTGCAGGACAATGGAGAACGGGGCCTGCTGCTTGTATTCAGCGCGAAAGACCAGTCGTATGTTGGGGGGCTTATTCTGAAGCTGGGCTGCTCTCCTCCGGCCCCCACCACTGGCTGTGGTTTAAAAACAAACAGTGAAGGCTTTGGTGAGTTCTGCTGGCGTGTGCTACCCATCCACGTGCAAAGGGGAAAAAGCCACTCCCAGCGCAGTTCATGTGCCCCTGGCAAAAAACCAACCAACCCAAAATACCCTGGGGTGGTTTGTAGGGGAATAAATTACCCCTCCATGGTGTAATGGAATATTGCTTTCGATGGGGAGGGCAGGTTCTGGTTCGTGTTGGAGTTAATCAGGCAAAATGGTTTCTCCCTGGAGAAATCTTCCAAATCATAGCCCCAGCCATGCCAAACGGAGTAACTAGCCCAACAGGGGACGTGTCTCTGTTAACATTAACCTCTGATTTTATAATTTACTTTGCAGTGAGGCCTGAAGACCACTAGTGTGCTGGGTGCTGTATGTACACACAGTGAGAGACGGTCCCTGCCCCCAACTACCTGACCACTAAATAGACAAGACGCACAAAGGGAGCATTGTTATTTTCCGCCATTCACAGATGAGGAGCTGAGAGCTGGGGCCCAGAGGACTAGGCCTGAGCCGGCGCTATTGAAGTCTAAGGGTTCAGTGAGAGCAGTGACTTGCCCAAGGTCACACAGGGAGTCAGTAGCAGAGTCAGGACTGAATCCAGGTCTTCTGATTCCCAGTCCAGGGCTATCTCCCATTGAAATCAATTGGTGATAGGGACTTAAATCCCTTTAACAATCTGGCCTGAAATCCCTGTACATTGCTTTGAAAACCTAGGGTTGTAGCTCTGAACAGAGCCCTCCTACCCCCCATCCAACATCCCCATTTTATAGCCTGAGAATCCTGTTGACCTCTTTGTGTGCATTAGCAGTTAAGGTCTTCAGCCTCCCCTAACCTGCTGGATTTGACTGATTTCTGTTGACTTTATGCCGTGAGAAAGTACATGTCAAGTCAGTGACCTTTAATCCTGAAAAAATCCCATGTGTACCTAGAGCAGTGATAGGCGGCCTTTGGCTCTGGCCCCCTGTGTGGCACTGAGAGGAGCATCTTATGCCAGTGGCAGATTAACAAATTTGCTGCCCCTAGGCCCTCAAAAAATTGCCCCCCACATCAGCTCACCTCCGCTCCCCCACGGCAAGCCTGGGAGGGAGGGGGGAGAAGGGGAGCTGTGGCGCGCTCGGGGGGATGGAGGAGGTGGAGCGATGGTGAGCTGGGGCAGGGGACAGAGAGCGGTTCCCTGCCCCCCACCCGCCAAGAGTTACTCCCCGCGCCCGCCGGCCCCAGGTCACCTCCGCTATCCCCCGAGTGCGCCGCTACTCGCTTCTCCCTCCCAGCGCTTGCATGCAGCAAGCCTGGGAGGGGGGGAGAAGGGGAGTTAGGGCGCACTCGGGAGCAGTTCCTGCCTCCCCCCCCCCGGGTTACTCCGCGCGCCTGCGGGTCCCAGCTCAGCTCTGCTCCGCCTCCTCCGTGTGCTGCTACTGGCTTCTCCCTCCCTCCTAGCGCTTTCGCGCAGCAAGCCTGGGAGGGAGGTGAAAGGAGGGAAGTGCGGCGGGCCTGGGGGAGGAGGCGGGCCGGGGATTTGGGGAAGGGGCGGAGTTGGGGAGGGGGCATGAGCAAATTTGCCGCCCCTGCAAATTTGCTACCCTAGGTCTAGGCGATAATACGCCGCTGTCTTGTGCCCTACCTAGTCTTGGGCAGGTGGCCCAAGGCCTCTCCATAATGCGCGCACACTGGTGGGGGAAATGCTAAACCCTGGGATCCCTTTCCATCTTCCCAGCAGCCAGGAAGGAAGGGGCAAGCAGCTGATAGACCAAATTCATCCCTAATGTAATTCCATGGCAGTCAGTGGAGCTACACTCCAGATTTGCAGGGACCTTGCTGACAGCCAGAAAACAATCCCAGGTGCCATCCTGCCGCTGCATCTCCATGGTAGCTTTCAGTGGTGGCATCAGGCTGGGGTTGTGGTGGCCCCACAATGTGACGTACACATTGCCCTTCCAGGATGTCACGCCAGGATTAGTTTTGTGCCTCTGCAAGGCCTGCTGCTGCTGAAGTGGATTTCCAGGTTTCAGGGGGGGAGAGGTGGGAGAACCCCCCTCTTCTGGGATGTTTCTTCCTTCTGTCAGCAAATAAACAAACTGAGGGTGGTGCCATTTTGATTCTGGAGCAAAACCCTCCAAGGCTTGGGAACCTTGATGTAAACTCACGGGAGTTAGTCGCCTCGGTTAGCATTGTGCTGTAGGCAGGCTAAGCACCATAAATTTCCCGGGCAAAAGTGTAATGCCTTTGGCCTAAATTAACACAGACACGCTTCCTGCACTAAGCAAAAATCCCAGCTCAGCACGGCGGTTATGTTTTTAGTTTATCCACAGCCGCAGGCTCTGTTTGGAAGCCAGGTAATTAAGACATACAATGGATTGTTGTTGCCATTGTACATTTTGATTGAAGCGAGCACTCGTGTATCCCAGTCATTTCCACAGCAAAGAGCCTTTGAGCCGTTACAGGGCGATCTTTGTCCTGTGCAACCAGCGCCGCTTTGAGGCGGCAGTTTTCCGTCTGGTGGAAGCCAGTTAGAGTGAAATCATTTTTCCCAGCACGGGTTGTAAAATGAGGTTCTCCTCTAGCTGTAATCCCCACTGGTTGTTTGCAAAGCGCTGAAGCAATGTGGGACTCATTGGAGCGCCGCTGTCTGTGAACTCGCACATTACCTGAAATTCTGCCACTGGCCATGAACTCCTAGAAGTTTGGATAAAATGGGGCCCAGTGAGGAGACCAGCCCGCTGCAATGTTGCAAAAAAGAGTCCAAAACCCAGCTGTTCCTCAGCTCCGTGCAGCTGTCCCATCTTCCTTCAACTATAGGAATTCCACTCTGTGCCCAGATTTAAAATCTCAAGTGGTATCTCTGAGGTCCCCTGCTCTCTGCTGGCAGTGGGCACCCGCTGTGCAGTGTGTAATCACTGTCTTCTCTTCTCCAGGCATCAAGGGCTCAGATGACAACGCCCTGACCCGCAGGCCTGCCCAGAGGCACCGTCTGTCTTCCAGCAACATCAGCCTGGAAGAGGAGGAAGATATGCAGTGCATGGTGGGCCCGCTGGCTGTCTGAAGAGACTCCACCCTCTCTGGGACTGCATGCTCATTCCAGCATCACACTGGAGGGAGGGCAAAGCCCCCCCCATCCACCACACTTCCCCAGCACTAAAGAAACGCAGAGCAGCAGCTCTGTGGGCATTAACACCTCAAATCCAGCCGATGTAGCGATACTGATTTTTACACAATTGAACCTGGACGTCTCATTGCTCCTCTCTGTGGACCCTTTCCCGATATTTATGCTAAGACAAACTGGGCTCACCGTAATCACAGCAGAAGGGGGTTTGTTTGAATTAAGGAAGAGTGTGAAGCTTTCCAGTCTCCTCCTGACATCTGCCCACGTGCTGAAGCCAAGGGCTACACCCACGCACTCCTGGCCCCTTCAGTGTGGTGACCAGAGAATAGGGGAGGAAAGAGGTGATGTTTTGCACCCTTCCTCCACTCCTGCCTCTTCTCTCCAGTCTGCGCTGATAGTTTGAGCCTCTAGCTTCTTAGCTGGGCCCCAGGGCAGTGCTGAAAGGTCTGCGTGCGTGATGCCGCAGGAGATGTTCCAGGGCGGGAGGTCTGCATGACATCGAGGGCCTCCCTCCGGGGAAGTGGGGGAGGGGAACGAGCATTCCTCTCCGGGTTGGAGAGGCGGGCGCCGTCTGCACTTGGTGGTTGGTTAAGAGAGGAGCATGACTGGGAGCAAGCCTAGCTGCCCATAGGCAGGCTCTCCCTCCCGTGTCCATGTGCATGTAGAGGCACTCACAATTAGCTCACATCCATCTACCTCGCAAGCGTGCAGTATCCACCTCGCTCGCTCAGCTGCACGCACGTTGCTGGTGTAAGTTTCCCCAAGGCTGAGCCACGTAAGGCTAAATCCCGATCTCATCAAAGTCAATGGGAACGTGGCCATTGCCTTCGGTGAGACCAGGATTCAGCTGCCCGTGCTCGTGATGAGCCTCTGAGGGGCAGGCTCACACACACCCATGGGGCCATCTGTGCTGGTGCATGCAAGCAGGTGAGCTTACAAATGAGGGCTGGCATACCTGAGTAGGTGCACTTAAGCGTGCAAAAGACCGTGCATATGTAGGCTTATAGAATCATAGAATATCAGGGTTGGAAGGGACCTCAGGAGGTCATCTACACTCCAACCCCCTGCTCAAAGCAGGACCAATCCCCAACTATTTTTTTCCCTAGATCCCTAAATGGCCCCCTCAAGGATTGAACTCACAACCCTGGGTTTAGCAGGCCAATGCTCAAACCCTTATGTACATGGCAGCGTGCATGGACCCTGAAGCACGTATGTGCATGAGGTTGTGAGTGCATATTCACGTTTGCCTAGCCCTCCCTTGCCCTGCCAGGTGGTGATGTTTTTACCCTGACACTGACGCGTCAGAGTCAAGCCTCCAAATTCATGCTTTAAATGCGGCTGATTTCACACCTTCAAAATATCCCTTCGGTCCCCCTTACCCTCCTCCCTCTGCCATCCTGTGGCTCCAGGCCTTTCTTCCTTCCACAAAACCAACCCAAGCAATAACCCAGCTCCCCAGCTCTGAGCCGTGACTCAGCAAGACATCAGAGGAAGGGCAATTATTGGCCTGGAGGTGGGGGCTCGCTTCTTAATCTTCAGCCCTTGCTTCTGTCTGGTATTTAACTAGAGGATCTGGGGCAGGGAAATGGTAACCTAGTTCCCTACAATGAAAGCCACGGCAGGGGCCCAACAGCCAGCTTCTCGGAGACGGTGAAGGGACTTTTCCACCTCGTCCTCCAAACTGCCGCCATGCTGGCTCCATTCGTCTCAGCTGGAGGGGGCTCAGCGCCTGCCGATGCCCCTCTCTCCGGAACAATTGCAGGGAAAAACTCAGTCCCTTTCTTTGTTCCTTCTCTCTAAAGCACCTTGCCGAGAGCATCGGCAGACAAGGACATGTGCACTGCGTGGCCCCCCGATCTCCCACCGCCGGTACCGTTCCTCCCACTCCCCCGCCACTTTTCACTCCTCGGTTTTCCTTTCGATTTCTGGGGGTACTGGCCTGACCTGTTAGTCTTGGAGCAGCGTGGCCCAGAGAGGGGGGGTCCTTTAAGAATGCAGGATAAGGTGGAGCAAAGTGTAGCAGACCCCCAAGCAGGCTGTGGCGTGAAGTGATCTGGCTGTAACCATTCAGCTTGCCCTTGGGACAGAGGGGGAAGGCCTGGGCTTCTCCCGCAGTTACCAAGGGGCCCTTTGAGAAGCCCGAGGGCAGGTGCAGATGGGATGCCAGGAATCATCTGAGTCTTTGTTATATTCCCTACCTGAAATACTCCTCAATAAAACAACTGCAGCAATTGACAGTAGTAGTAGTAGTAGTCGGAGCTTTTTGGGAGTTGGAGCCTTTTGGCCCATTGCTGTAGAATACAAGAGACAGATGAAGCAATGGCAGACGGACCCCCCTCCCCCCGTCTTCTTCCCTTCGCTCTGTTTTCTCCATGCTACAGCTGGGTGTCCAGTGCGGGCTGAGCGTGATGGACCCCCCCCTTTCTGGGGCCTCGGCTCTTTCCTGCAGGAGGAGGAAGGCGGTCAGACCCGAGGTCATGCATGTCTGTGATTCTCACTGTGCAGAGCCCAGAGTGATCCTTGGAGCAGAACGCGGGTGGCACGATCCCACTCTGCAACTGCAGAGCGATTCTATTCCTGCGGCTGCATGCACCAGGATGGGGGGGATGTACACCCCTGTACAGGGCCGCCCAGAGGATTCAGGGGGCCTGGGGCAAAGCAATTTCAGGGGCCCCGTCCATAAAAAAAAGTTGCAATACTATAGAATGCTATATTCTCCTGGGGGCCCCTGCGGGTCCTGGGGCAAATTGCCCCACTTGCCCCCCTGGGGCAGCCCTGCCCCTGGTTGCACACTGGTGCACTTGGCAAAGGCCGTGATGCAATACGTACTTATTGCTGCATGGTTCTAACCGTGAATAAACCTGTTTCTATGGGAGGTGCAGCCACTAGCTGGAATTGTGGGTTGTGTTTGCACAGGGAATGGGGTCAATTTTCTTTACAGTTTTCTGGTCCATTTTTACCTTTTCTAAGGCGCCAGGCCAGGGCTCAGCCAGTGCTACTGATGCTTCCTCTGTGCAAAGTGCTCTTATCCCTTTTAGGCTCTTGAAATGTGCTGAACAGCTGCAAGTTCCACTGAAGCCAATGGGGGCTGCAGGTGTTTGGAATCTGGCCCTTAGAAACAGCTTCCATGTTGCATTTCTGTGGCAGAATTTCCCCTTGTCGTGAGTGACCAGCTAAGGGGATTGAGGAGGGGAGGGGATCACCAGTCTCTCCAAAGGCTAAAGATTCTGCCCGACAGGAGCACCCCAAAGCACACAAATTGTAACTTGTAGTGCCGGGCAGCCTGTCCCATCGGTGCAGGTTAAGGCCAAAGCTGACCAGCTGCAGGGTAATATGGTAAACTCAGTTTCTGTTCCTCTCTCAGGAAAGATCCCATTGTGGGAACTATGGCTTTGGGTTGGAATTTTAAAAACCAAGTGGATCTCTAGGTCTGTTGAGGGCAGCCCTGGGGCTCCTGGCAAGTTGCCATGGTGGCCCTCTCTCACCTGGCCAGTTTCTGCCCTGCCCCACGTGCTCCAACTTTTGCATCAGGCTCTAGGGCAGATTTCCTGTTCTCACCAGTGAGATGACATTTCAGCCTCTCCTTGGTGGAGACTCACTGGAGCCCAGTCTGAGCAGCCATACCGGAGCTGGGTGCTGGCTGGAAATCAAGAGTCTTATCATTGAGAAGATGGTAAAGGCCAGGCCTGGCTCGGTTGTAACATTGACAAGGTGACCTAGTCAGGGGTTTTCCACTTTATCTGCTCTAGGACTCTCAGGTCTCCTGCCTCCCGCTGCTGGTGTGTGTCCCAGAGAGACTGGGGAGGGGTTACCAGGCCACATTCCTTGGCTGCAGCATTCTCTCTAGGCAGTGCATGGAGCAGGTTTTGTTTATTCTGCTCTGCCAGTCAGAACTGAAGTGCTGCGTAGTAATTACAGTATAAGGGGAGGGCAGGAGGGTCCAGGTCATATTAGCTGGTTAGATAATTGAGGCATATTCCACCCTTGTTTACACCAGTGGAGTAACTCCAGATTTGCCCTGGTTGAACGGAGAGCATCCTATGGCCCACTGGATAATGAAGCATTTTGTTGCTGGGAGGAAAAGCCAGCCCGTTGAGGGGAACCTGGGGGTTTCTGCTTCCCAGCATCCCTGCATTATACGCTAGCACCAGGGTAAGTGGAAGGATAACGATGAACGTTAGATGCAAACCTAGGATGGCTACATTACACGCTTACCAAGGCTTTCTCTCGCCTGGCTTAAAAGGGGACATAAAGAGCTCTTGGGGCCTGTTTCACCAGTGGCATGGAGAGTGGGAGTCCTGGTGCATTGCAGAGGCAGTTCTCCTGGACTGGGAAGGAATGAAGGTGTCTTTGCTCTTTGCCTTTTCTGACAACCAAGTTCTGGAAGCGAGTGTCTATTAAGTTTAACAGAGACCTTTAAACCAGCTGAGCCTGTCTGAGCCGCACAAGGAGCTGCAGAACAGCAGCGAAGGAACAGGGAAAGGGAGCACCGCATAAGGTACTCACATGAAGTGACTGCTAAAGCTGGTAGTACAGGGTGATTCCCAATTTCACCTTTAGCTCACTGCTATAAACTGAACATGTGAATGAATCTGGGTGGCCAGGTGGGCTGATGTATTGTAGCAACCTTCCCCCATGAGAGACGTGGGTTCACATTCAGTTTGGCAGCATTATGGTAATTCCTACTGTCTACCTGATGGGCATTTGGTGCTCAGGAGAAGCCCAGCTGAGATCCTTTGGAAGAGCCATTTGGGTGATCAGCATTACCATGGAGCGGTTTGCAGGCAAGCGTCAGGCAGGCTGGCAGAGCTTTCCAGGGGAAGCTTACATGACCCCTTGTCACATGTGAAGAGACACTCATCCCAGCCATTTCTAGTGGAGTGATTCTCCAGCTGTGGGCCATGACCCACCAGTGATAGGGGGAATCAAAGAACAAAACATTTTGAGCTGCCAGCAATGGGCGACTGAGGGGTTTGGAGGAGACCTGGGGATGGGGCATCTAACTCTTAGAGTACTTAAGAAATGGGGAAAGTTGAGCCTTAGCTCAACCCCTTGGGATGCGCAGCACTGTCTTGATAGTGCTTGTGTCTCCAGAAGCAAGGTCCTAGTGCTACCAGCCATTCACAGATGCACTTGCCAGCCCTCTTCGCTCGCTGCTCAGTCTAATTAACCTAGATCGTCATCTGTCGTGAACTTGAGAAGAAAGGAAGCCAGTGCCAAATCTTGCTTCAAGCATGTTCTTGGTGGTTAAAAGTATGTTTAATGAAAGGTTATCGTGCATCTGTTAAGGGCCAAAAATCTTCTCTCCGTGACACTGAAGGAAATTCAGAATAACTTTACTGACGTCAGTTGAGTTCTCCAGATTTACAGGGGTGCAGTTGAAAACAGGCTTGGGCCCTTGTATCTTAGCCAGGTCGCCAGCCAGACAAAACCTGCACAAGCCAATTTTGCAAGCACCTTTCTGTGTGTGGGCAAAGACGTTTAGCATTATAAAGACACATGCAGCATGAGGGAGCACGAATGGGGATATTTTGCTCGCCCTTTTCTTAGCTGTGACGATCAGAAAGGTCAGATAAGGAAGAAGCTCCTTTCCCTGTAAGCTCTGAATGGTTTCTCTTCCTAGCGATGAAAATGGATCTAGAGGTTTTGGTTGGAGCATCTGGTACAATGCTGTTCAGCAAGGCAGAATGCAGCTGATCCATGATGACTCAGCTGCTGGGTCTACCTACAGGGCTGGGTCACTGACAGAATGTAGTGATCACTTACAATCAGCAGGTGGCACGCATTAGTCAGAAACATGGCCGAGGATTAGTCAAAGGATGAAGGGCCCCCGCATCCTTGCACAAGGGATCGAAATTATTCTCCATTATTCACTTCTCCCTGACCCAGAGGAGATGCAAAAAAAGGAGTTTTACAAAGGGCGGGGGAAGAGCAAAAAAGACGTGGAGAGCCCACAACGAAGGCTGTGATCAACTCGAAGTAAAGTACGACTGATGAAAGAAAACGAATGGAATGATTCTGTGCGCCTAGGACAGGGGGAGTTTGATGCTGATGAGTAATTACTACACCATACTTTGCATGTCTATGGCACCATCCATCGATGGATTGCAAAGCACTGTACAGGAACTGATGGATGTTACTTAGATTGTAAGCTCTTTGGGGCAGTGCCCCCCCTGGGTGGGTGTGTTTGTACAGCACCTAGCACAACGGGGCCCTGGCCCATAACTGGATGCCTAGAGATTACTGCAATACAAATAAATAAATGATGCTCATCCCAATATCCCTTTGAAATAGGTCTGTATTATTATCCCACTCGTGGGGAAACTGAGGCACAGAGTGAGTAAGTGACTTGCTCATTGGTCACCCAGGAAACCTGTGGTAGATGAAAGACTAGCGACTAGATCCCTTCGAGTCCCAGTCTTGCCCTGTTGCTTGGATGCTGTATCACGGGGCGGGGGGGGGGGAGGGAGGGAGTGAGCTAATCACTGTGGCATCAACATGGTGTCTCCTTTTAAAGCTGGGCCTTTTATGTTAAAAGGGAAACGCTGATTATCATGCCCCACAGGAATGGGTTTCCTCTCTATTGATCTCAGAGACTGGGGAACCATCACATCAGGGCCAAATCTGGAGAGACGGGCTCATGATTTAACTTACTTCAACTCAGGCGAGTTCCCATTAACTTCAGGGGAAGCTTCCCCTCCGTGGGGATGGAGCCGATGCAGGGTAAGGACGACAGGATTTCCCCTGTAAGGACTGGCTGGGAATCCCCGGGAAGCAAGGCTGTCCTTACTCAGGGCTTGTCTTCACCTACAGTGCTGCCGAGGCACAACGGCAATGCTTTAATAGAGATGCTACTATGCTTGGCATAATTAATGCGCCTCTCGGAGGAGCAGTAGCTCTGTTGGTGGGAGGGGCTCTCCAGATGACCTAGTGCTGTCTACGCGGGGCATTAGGTGGCTATAACTACATTGCTCAGGGGAGTGGATTTTTCACACCGCTGAGGGACATAGTGATACTGATGTATGTTTGTAATGTAGACCTAGCCTAACAAACCCACCTGGTGTCTGGCGGTTTAAGGGCCTCCCTGATTCCTAGTGAAGAAGCACAAGGAATTAGGGTTCTTTATGGGGGAGCAGGTACATTCTGAGTGGCACCCAGGGGTGTTGTGCTGGGAGCACAAAGGAGCATGGAGAAAAGCAACATCTTATTTAAGGAAGGCCCAGTATCATACCCCCTCCTGGGTAGTTCTGCGAGCTCTAATGCACCCCGACGCCCTGCTTGCTGACCACGAGGCAGTTGCTGTGGTGAAGCTCTCAGGTTGTCTCTGATGGAGCCAGGAAGGAAAATCATTTTCTGTAGGATTTGCATTAAGTACAAAGCAGCCACTCACAACAGGCTCTCTCCTGGTCCATGTGCTGCCCACCCTGCTGTCAGAGACACATTCCCTGGGTGGCACAGGACACTTCAGCTGGTTATTGTTAAAACCTCAGAGTCTGATTTTGCTTAAGCACACAAACCTCCATTCCAAACTGCGTACGAACTTGAAAACGTTTAGCAGGGCGCCTTGGCTGTCCATGTGCTTGGTAACTGTCTAGATGCCACGAGAAAGGACTGGGGCTTTGTGGGAGCTCCCAAAATCGACTCAGTAATGCTTCATTGATCACTTCTGTACTGCCTGCCTGTGTCTGCATTCACTTCCCCCCCACACACACCTTCCCACCAGTAGGAGCACTAGTGTAGACAGGGCTGCAGGTTCTAATCCCTGTCTCGTCTAACCCTGCTCGCAGGGCCGGCTCCAGGCACCAGCATAGCAAGCAGGTGCCTGGGGCAGCCAATGAAGAAAGGGGCGGAACGTGTGGCCGTTCGGTGGCAATTTGGCAGCGGGGCCGTCACTCCCTCTTGGAGCAAAGGACCTGCCGCCGAATTGCAGCTGTAGAAGAAGCGGCGGTAGAGCTGCTGCCGATTGCGAACAAGGCTTTTTTTTTTTTTGCGACACATGGGTCGGCAAAAACGCTGGAGCCGGCCCTGCCTGCTCAGAGCAGCTCTAAGGTGACACGGAGGTTAGAACACCTGCAGCTGCTAGTGCTTTGTTCACACTAGAGCGCCCCCTTTTGCTAGCATTAGTAAAGCTGGATCAGCGGGTGCAAAGGTGGGAAATTTTAGGGAGTGCAGGAATGGAGAAAACAGAAAAGTTCTAAGAGCATCCGCACGAGGTGTTGGAATCTCCATCACTGGAAGTTTGTAAGAGCAGGTTAGACAAACACCTGTCAGGAAAGGCCTAGATAATACTTCGTCCTGCCATGAGTGCCGGGGACAGGACAAGATGACCTCTCGAGGGCCCTTCCAGTCCTGTGATTCTATGAGCATCGGCATAACACCCAAAGCCTCGCCCCAGCAATGCATGTCTTGTGCTCACTGGAAAACCTGGGCTGGATTCTCTGCTGGGTCGCCTCCCCTTTGGTTGGTCCAGAGTCCTGGGTATGAATATGGAGGGGATGGTCTTAGGCTATTGCAAGGTGCTCTTTCAAACATGCTCCTTAGCTGCCGCTCCCAGGTTGTTCACAGGCTGCTTTGGAGGCCTGGGGCACCAGAGCTGTTATCCCACAGGGATACTTTATTTGGAGAATCAAAGGATGAAAGTAAATTTACGTTATCCTGATTTTCCTGCTTTATTTTTCGCACTGGGGCAGCACCTTAGGTGCCCCAGGGGCAACCCCCCGCCCATGGCCTGCATGGTATATTGCAACCTGCACTGTTTGCTTGTGGGCAGGGTGGGTCAAGACCCCTCTGTGCCAGATCTGCAGATGGTGTGAGTCTGTTACAGCCCCAGCAGAGCAGCAGCACATGCTTTTAGCTGCGTCAGCCAAGATAGCAGCCGTCACATTTGTATAGGAATGTGTTGAGCCCAATCCATCCCTGGTGTGACTCTGTGGCACGTGGCTGACGAGGATGCACTGTATGATGCTGTTGTATGGCAGTCGCTATGCAAACCCCAGTGGTACAGTATTGGGGTGGTTGTTCTCCTGTTTCAGGAAGAGATCAGAAGCTGCTGATGACTATCACGTGGCAAGGAGTGGCCGGCAAATATCAGCACTGACCAGCCTGCATCTCCGCAGTAATTCAGTGAACTTCCTTGACATGGCTCAGGAGCTGAAGGAAAACCAGGGCTACACAGTCTCAGCTCTTCCCTCCCCTTCCAGTCCTTCACCGGGTGGGGCCGGAGGGGAGTTTTGTTTATCCCTTTTGCTTCCCCCATGGTGCAGCCCAGTTGCAGCGCTGAGATGACTGATTAACAGGGATTTGGGCTGCCAGGAGCACGTGTGGCCATGTGGCCGTCCCATTGGAGGGTGGGCCCAGATGCAGAGCTGAGGGCCAGCAACCCTTGCATCCTAAACTCCATCTCAGAGCTCCAGCTAACCTGGGGCAGTGCTGGGCTTCGGGCAGCGTCTCCCACTGACCCATGTTGGCTGTCCCGGGGAGTGTGCTGTGGAGGGCAGTCTGCTTTTCTCTCTTGAGCGGGAGTTATTTTTCATTAAGGACTCTTAGAATAACTGGCTTGTGGGGGCAGAGGGGCAGGGAGTCATTATAGGGGAATGTGACTGTAACCGTCTTAATTAAACCACGGCAGAACCCAGCAGTCTCTTTGATTGAGGGGTCTGTCAGCCTCTCACCCCCTTTCAGTTTTCCGCCTGAGCTAATGACTTCAGGTTACACACAGAGGTCACAGCTTCATAGATCCCAGGCAGGTAAGTGGAAGAGGGGCCCATTTCCTCCCAGATGCCAACTCCACTGACTGCAACAGGGCTGCCGCAGGGGTGAATTGGGCCTCCGAATGCTTAGCAGCATGAAAGGCTTGCTATTAATTCCTCCTACAGCAAAGAGAGAGCCTCGGGAAGAGGGGGACCTCTGTGCAGGAATGCTGCCTCCCCCTCCTCATCCTCTCCTAGCAGCAGACAGGGTAGGCAATTGGAAAGAAGCCCCCTTCCCTGGGCAGCAAGAAGGGGCTGGTAAATGGAGTTTAACTGGGCAGAGGGAATCCCGAAATTTGTCCCAAGGGAGTGGAGAGCCGAGGGTTTAAACCATTCCCTTCTTTTCAGGGCATCGATCATTCTGGTTGTCAAGTTTTTGGCCACAGTTTCTTTAGCATCCCAATGAATAATAGGCATCTGTGAGCTATTTCAACTGGACTTTAATTTGTCTTAATGAAACTCAGGGCAGTCGTCCCACCTGGCCCCTCTTTTGCTGCTACCGCGTAAATCAATGGCCGGCGACCCCCCACATACCAGCTCCATCCCCTTCGAAATCAAACCGGGCCCAGTCTTAGCTGGGGCTTGAGATGGGTGCTCTTCCCTAGCCTCCAGATGTTAAACATTCCGATCCGCCAACAACAACTTACTAGGGAAAGGGGGAGAGGAAAGAGGGGGAAGAAGAAAGAAAAAAAGTTTGTGCAAAGTGGCAGAACTGCAGATGAAACTGGCAAGTGACTGAGCTCTCCATGGAGATCAATGGGCCAATGGCAAGGATGGAAGCTGTTTATAGGGGAGGAGCGTCTCCATAGCATCCAGCGAAGCCTTTTTGAGCAGCTACTTAATGACAGTCATTCTGCTGCTTACAAATCACTGCAGCTCTGCCATAAAGGAGCTCTGGCACCGCTTTGGGTAATAATTTATCCAAGGGGGGAAAAGTAGAAATTCCCTTTTTTCCAGAACATTCCTGCTGAGCTGTGAACTTTGGAAACCGTGGGACTTTGATAAGGATCAGGTAAGGACCCCAGAAATATTTAGAGAGCTCGTTTTTGTGGCAAATGCATTTAGCTTTGTTTCTGCAGCCCAGGACATTGGAACGTGCAGATAGTTTTTTCTGCTGCTGAAGGTGTCATACCGGCTAACCTAATCAAGGCCGTAAGTAAGAGAATTTCTTTGAAAGTTAATGTGTAACTACGCCATAGTTTGGGGTTTTTTACTTGCAGGTGCATTTAGACAGAGCATTTCTTTTTCCCACTGCACAGAAGTATTCTAGAATTTTCATGGGTTGGGGCAGTAACACCTCTGATTTTTGCTCAGTTTTGCACCTTTTGTGTGTTAACGAGAGGGTGGATCTGTTGCAAATCGTCACTTGCTGGGAGTTCCTGGATTGTTACTTTTTTTTTTTTTTTTTAATTTTGAATCTCCAGCATTTTATCTTAGTTATTTAACAGCTACATTAGCCAAAGAAGACACCAGCAGAATTTACCATTACACCTGGCTGTTAGCTTGGCACATAAGAGATGCTACACACCTCTTTGGCCTGAAATAACATTTGTATTCTAATTGTGACTGCATTTCTCTTTGGAAGAAATACACAGTTATGACTGCCAAAGCAGTCAAAGGGATTTAGCTGCATCTTCCATTAACATGAATAGATGCTATACCTCTAAATCCCCTGGGTTGCTATAACTATCTTTATACACCTGTTGTTTTCAAAGATGGCAGGGCCCTGCATAAAGGAAAAAAAGGAAATGGAAATGGAAATTAGTAATCTAGGAAATACTCAGGGCACTTTGACAAATGCAGGAGGCTATTATTTTGGTTTGTCGCCCATGGAATTAAAGTCCACCAAGCAAAGTGTTAGCACCCAGAAGGAGGAACAAGTCTCTGGTTTGGTGTAATGCTCCCATGGTAATTCTAATACAGTGTCAATAGCATCAAAGCTGCTTGGATTCTGGTGATTCAGAAGATAGCGTGCTGTAAATGGCACAAGTGAACTCCATCTGCCTTGTGTGGGAGGCTGGATGGAGACTCAGCCATCCCTGGTGTGACTTTGGTGTCATCTGCAGTGGCACACCAGGGATAAATGGAGCCAGGCTCTTGGTGAGCATCAGGTTGAAAACCTGTTGACTATTGTGAGTTGCCTGTTTGTCAGGGATCTTGAATCTTTTCATGTTGTTCTTGCAGGATTGCCCCTTTCCCCCCTCCCTTCCCCCACCTCGGTTCACCCCACACCTCCTGAATGTTGGACCTGCCCATTCTGGCCTCCCCAGACATGGCTGACAGCTGGTTGAACCTGCAGTCAGAGGAAGAAAGAGGGCAGGAAAGCAGCATGGGGGACTCTGCCAACCTGGATGACAGCCTGACCAGCCTACAGTGGCTGCAAGAGTTTTCCATCATCAATGCCAACGTGGGCAAGTCTTCCTCTTCTCCCAGCAGCTTGGACCCTCACGGCTACCACAAGATTCCTGGGTCTGCTGCTCCTTGCTCCCCCTTGGCTGCTGACCCAGCTTGCATTGGGATGCCCCACACCCCCGGCAAACCCATTTCATCTTCCACCTCCAGGACTACTCACCTGGGGATGGGCATGCAGGCCCAGCCCTTGGAAGACATAGATTACAAGACCAACCCCCATGTGAAGCCCCCTTACTCCTATGCAACGCTCATCTGCATGGCCATGGAAGCCAGCAAGAAAACCAAAATCACCCTTTCGGCCATCTACAAATGGATTACGGACAACTTCTGCTACTTCAGACACGCTGACCCCACCTGGCAGGTAGGGATCCCAAAGAGCCACCATCCCTCCCTCTCTGCATCTGTCCCTAAAGATAGGCATGTGCTGGTGGGGCTGGGGTGGACTTGCCCTAGCTGGTCACACACTGCAGTAATGGTGCCAGTAGAAGAACTTGGGCAAATAGATGAAGTCAGGTATTCCTCAAGAGCGCCGGCTCCAAATTGGCCCAGAGCAGTACAAGAAAGAGCAATGCAGACTGTGTTCCAACATTGTTCATCTAGCATCCATTCCACATGTGTTTAAAGGCACATCAGGAGCTGTGCTGCCAATTCTAAATGGTTCTGCAGAAGTGGGAGTCTTCTGTTGAAATATTAACATTGGCAGCAGACCTTCTCATGAAGGCACTCATGGCAGCAGTTCTTTCTTTTTTTCTTTCTTTCTTCAGGATGCAATGAATGACTTTTGGTGTGTTTCCTGCCCGGGTCTTTTGCCTTGAGTGAACATTCTGTAGCACACAGAAGCTGCGGTAAATGAGACCATAGCCCAGTATAAACAGGAATTTACCCTTGTAAAAGTTAGCCATTATCTGTCACTCCTCCAGTGCTGGACAGAGACTGAGACTGGCGACAAAAGCACAAATTCTCCTCTGTTACATCAGCACACTTCAGCGGTGCTGCACCAGTGTAATGGAGAAGAGAATTTGGCTGAGAGAGCACAGAAGAGAGAGGAGAGGGACAGGGGGAAAGAAAAAGACAGCGGAGAAGAGGGGATGAGATTGGGGAACAATGACAAAGGGAGGATGGGAAAACAGGGAGAACGAGCTGAAGGGAGATTGTATCTGAGGTGTTTAAGTTCTATATCAGGATCAGAGACCGCAGGGAGGCTCCCCTATTCCAGAGATTAGAAACCCAACAGTGCCTTGAAAGGCGGCTTTGACCAGGCGAGCTATTGGCCGCAGTGAGATGGCCATTATCCCGCGACAGGCCACTGCCATTTTGATGATACTGAAAGGTACAAATTCTGCTGTAAGTGGTTGAAACTCCTCCCTGCCGCTTGACGGCGCTCCCATTGGGAGCATCTCCATCCCTGAGCACCACCTCCTTGTTCTCTTCAGACGTACGAGCTGGCAGCCCTAAAACTGAGGACTCGTTTCTTCAGTCCCCTGGTGGATTAGTGAATTCATCAGATCTCTGAGCCAGCAATTTCTACAGCCACAAAGGAAAAGATCTAGGGGAAGGGTTAATACCTTCATGCAGAAAATCCCTGATCAGCAGTGTTTAGAGCCGCAAACACTGTTCCTTTCCAACGTATAGCACAATGGAAAAGCTGTGTCCCCTTTCAGTACAGAGCCTCGTATCCTTCAGGGGCTTGTGGCATGAGGAAAAGGAAAGGTTTCATCACTGTGATGAGAGCCCTGAGCCTCAGTGTTCCTTTGTCTTCCCTTCCTTCTGCCAATGGAAAAACATGTCCAGGGCCAGCTTCCTTTGCCTTCTGTTCGAAGGAAAAACAACTTCCCTAGATTGCTGGAGATCCTCATAACAAAGATAATGATAAGTAACACCCTGCACTCCTTTCAAGACTGAACCCTGCCCTAAACTGGCTGCAGCCTGGGAGTTAACCTGAAGATGTTCCCCAAGCTGGTGGGGGGAATCACCGGACCAGGTTCATCTCTGGTCACAAAGCCACCTTAGGCCCCCTAGGGAACATATTCACCACAAGGACTTCCCCACCTACACGGGCTCCATGCCCTCCCCTCCCTGGAACTCCTGGCACAGGAGGCGTTCCAAGGGTGCGTCATGGGTAGGAGGAGGCGTGGCCAGGCTGTTCCCACACCCTGGTTAATCCCAGGCTGCTGCAAGGGCCATATTGGCCATGGCAGGCAGGGTGCCAGTGGAGTGTTGCCCTCGCCTGCGCTAGAGACTGAGCTGGTTCTGGCAACCCCAGGATAGGAGAGGTTCAAGCGTCTGTTGGAGCCTACATTGGGCTCTTCAGCAGCACAGGAGTAAATCAGGCCCATCAAACCCAGGTTCTCATGGCAGTGGGCACTGGCCAACCACAGATGAAAAGGCTGCAAAATCCAGTTTCCACGGTTCAGCTGCCTGCTTACCCCGTTAACGTGCCAGCTCCTTCTGGCTGTCGACCGTCCTTTTAAGAACTTGGAGAACAAGGAGACCAGACCTGCCCTGCTCAGGACTTAACTCCAGAATTGTTCTGAGTTTAAACAAAATCAGTCTGACAAAACAAGGAGTTGCACCCAGGTGGAGGTTAGCTAAGCCTGGCAGCAGCCATGGGACCATGCCTAGATCAACCAGTGCCCACTGCCTCCCATTCAACCTCACTCGCTGTACACTGGGGTGAATCCTGGACATCTCCAACCCCCAACTTGTGCTTGTGATAGCGCCCCAATTTCCATTCCGGGCTGGCCCATGTACCGCCAAATGGGAGAGGGCAGCAGTGACTGGTTCTGCTCTCACTTACTCCATAAATTGGGAGCAGTTCCATTGGAGCCGGCAGGGTCACACTCAGGGTATGAGTGCTGGCCGAGTAGGGCAGAGTACAGTCACAAAGGCTGCGAACACCAGCGATTGAGGGAAACTCACCTCGATAAAGAACAGCCACAAATAAGCGTTCTTGTCAGTTTACATCCCCTAGAATTAGCAAGTCAGCGTTCTTGGGCCCTGGGGAATATACAAGAGGAGGCAAGTGGAAGTATTTTGACTTCTCCTCCGAATTCTGGATAATTACCATATTTTCAATTAAATGGGTTTATTAAAAAAAAATTCTCAATCCCTCTCTGCAAAGATGCAGGTGGTTAGCTTGCTTGTTGCAGGGAGGAATGATAAATATGCTAACTGGCTGGGTAATAATCAACTGCAGGCAAGCCAGGCTGAATGAAATTTGGGGGTGGGGGTGGAGAATTTGGCCTGGAATTCTCTGACCTTTGTAAAATTTCATTAAACAGTAAATTCTGAATCCCTGGAGTCTGGAATGTTTGCTGGATTCCCCCCTCCACCCCCCCGACCCTTCTTTCCTATTCTCCCACCGTAGCTGTGTTCTCATCCCTCTACCCCAATTCCTGTAAGTGGAGACAGACTCAAAAGGTCATGCCACCCATACGCAGGGGGAGATGGATAGATTCCTGTGGGAGCTGCATGCTTTGGAGAGGAGCCAACTTGCCCAGGGAGTTTCAGCCTGGAGGAGGGGTGTTGGTTTTTTGTAGTTTGTAAGGGCTCCAGGCATTCAAGCTTTGTTTTTGCTATCCGGCAATACAGATTATGGATGAATAAGCATAAAGATATCCAGGCAACATTTTAAAAAAAAAAAAAGCCCTTCACCATATCCAATCTCTTTACACCCTCTTGGCTTTGTATAGTGTAACACAGCGTTATTTACCCAATAACTGAGTTTCCTTTCTGATTATGCACATCACTCTAGACATTCATGTTTTTCAGAGCAGCTCGACGGGAAGCAGAAAGTTCCTTTTCTTTTTTGCAGCTGTTTTGATTTGTGTTTAGGAAGATACAGACAGTGATTTCATACCAAGCTTTCCTAAGCCTTGCGGACAAATTCAGCAACGGTGCTCGAAACGGGAGCAATTAATGGGGGGTGCAAATCCAATGTAAATAGGTGTCCATGGCCAAGACCAACCCCATGTGCAGTCGGTTCCTAGTCAGAGTAGAGCTAATCAGCACGTGGGCCTGTGCATTGAGGGGCATTTCTGAGGAAGGGAGCATGCAAGCCTAAGTGGGATCTGGGTGCCGTGATGACACCTGAGGAGTAGGGTATCTACACTTGGCTATTTTTGCCAATTCATTTCCCACTGTTGCTAACACTGGCACAGCTCACACCCCATCCCGCCTTTCCATGGGACTGATCCAAATTCAAGAGAAAAGACTCCTGTTGAATTTAGTGGGCTCTGGATCAGGCCCCTTGGCTCTGTCTATTTTGGATCGGTTTGGAATGGAGGTGGCTGCCTTCCCTTTGGCACTCGCACGGCTGGCCAAGGAGGTTTCTGCTCTGCCACACAACTCAGGATTTGGCCTGGGATGTGTTTTCCTGTTGCAGCCCTCTCTGTCTCCTGATTGTTGGAAGCTCCCTGATGGGCTTTTGTATCTTCACCCCACTGGAGGGGTTTATGTTTTGTAATGGATCATTTACAAAGTTGCACATGTCCAACCTTGCTGTTTTCTTTTGGGTTTAGAATTCCATCCGGCACAACCTATCCTTGAACAAGTGCTTCATCAAGGTGCCGCGAGAGAAGGACGAGCCAGGAAAAGGTGGATTCTGGAAGATCGACCCTCAGTATGCAGACAGGCTTATGAATGGGGCCTTCAAGAAACGCAGGATGCCCCCTGTGCAGATCCACCCGGCCTTCACCAGCAGAGTCCAACAAGAAGCTGGGACTGCTGCCAACCAGGCAGCATCCTCTTGGTCCAACGACAGTGTCCTGAATGTCAACATGGAGTCACAGCAGCTGCTCAAAGAGTTTGAGGAAGTCACGAGTGACCAGAATTGGAACCCAGTGGATGGGAAAATGGGCCATAAACGTAAGCAGCCATTGCCCAAACGGATGCACAAGACAGCTCGTCTCTCTAGCTCCCCCTTGCTCACCCAGGAAGAACAGACAGAGCTTGGCTCATTGAAAGGTGACTTTGACTGGGAAGCTATCTTTGACACCACCTTGAATGGTGACTTCTCCACTTTTGAGGATCTGGAGCTCACACCTCCTATTAGCCCAATAACCAGAGATGTGGACTTGACGGTGCATGGAAGACACATTGACTGTCCACAGGAATGGTGCCCAGTTGGGCAAGATCAGGTCCTAACAGAATCCAACCAGAACAACTTAGACTTCGATGAAACCTTCATGGCCACTTCTTTCCTTCAGCATCCCTGGGATGAAGAGAGAAACGATTATCTCTCAAATTCGGTCAACATGGACCAGTTGTTTGAACTCAACGACTCTTCTTTGCCCACAGACATGAGTGACTGGAGCAGTATGGGATCTTTTTTATAAGAGGCTGCTGATGGTTAGAAGGATCAAGTCAAACCCAGGTAGACTTTATCTATTCGCAAGATACTCCCATTGCTGCTGGAGATTACAAGGGACAAGATCTCTAGAAACGGGGACATACACGTTGACTTTTATCAGCTGCAAAGTATGGTTATTCACAGAAACTCCAGAAGAAACCCAGAAGATTTGGCTGGATATATCTGTAAGCAACACATCAGGAGAAGTCTCTGCCTCTTGGGTTTCCCTAAGAGAAGAAATAACTACTTATTTTGGAACTCTGGTTTTTTAAAGAAATGTAGATTATCCTATGTTTTGTGGGAATGGAAGAAGCATATGTTCCCTCTAGGAAAAAAGGAGAACAGTTGCTAAGTTACATGCAAGAGCTGAGATTTCCTGATGACTTTGGACATTGTAGACGATGTGCAATTTCCTTCTCCTTCTTCTCCCTCTCTCTCTCTTATTTTTTTTTCTGTCCAGGGATATTCCCAGGTATAACATGAGATAATTAAGTAGCAAGTAAATAAAAGTCCCTTCTGGGTTCTATAAGTTCAACCTCCCTCCTGAATTGGGGCTAGGGAAGAAGACGAGATCTGTAAAATCAGATGCAAATCAGCAAGTCGGCCTCTTCAGATGTTTTTGTATAGTCTATTATATATAAATATATATCTATTCAAAGAAACCTATATTTTTAGCACAATCAGTAGAATATCTTTTGGATGGGATGGCAGTGGAAATGAGTTTTTTTTCTGTGCTGTATAAAGACTAATGTTAATTGTTCTGCAAATTAAAAATGAAGCGTGTCAAATGTTTATTGTAACAAAATATGCAAAGGAAAATTCCTACATCAGAAGCAATGAATTTCTTTAAGGACCGAGAAAAGGATGAAGACAGGAGGGAAGGAGAAGAGACTTGACTTTCTCCAGATTGTGCTCTTACTTATTTTTGTATCCTGAACTCCTTGCCTCGAGTCATGAGCGACTGTATTTGCTGTAAGGCCTAGAATGGTGTCACTGTGAACCTGCTACATTTCTGAATGATTGACAAAACAATGTTCTATTTTCTGATCAGAAACTGTGAACCGAAAGCATCCTCTTCATCAGCCTGTACATCAGGCTCTGAACAGCCTTTGCGACGATCCAGGAGACAAATCAAGGGATGGGTGATTAAGGACCAAGCCTCCTTCTCCCTCAGTGAGACAGCTGTG
Organism: Mauremys reevesii; assembly: GCF_016161935.1. Classification (NCBI taxonomy): domain Eukaryota; kingdom Metazoa; phylum Chordata; order Testudines; family Geoemydidae; genus Mauremys; species Mauremys reevesii. Next base: position 29,650,307 of record NC_052637.1, read on the forward strand.
ATCAAACGTTGCTTTCTTTTGGAATTGTCATACTGGGGTTTCCCATGCAGGGGGATGCTCACCAGCTCTTGGTGATTTTGTATTTTATTTAAACGAATGTTCTTGTATGGGACTAACGAAAAATGAAATCTGGATCCGGGGCTCAGTCAGGGAGTAAGAGGCCAAAGACTGTGTGTGCAACAAACATTAGTTATGAACAAAAGCAGAGTTTAGAATCCCTTCTCTGCCTTACCTAATGTGTCCCCTTTATTCTGCTCCTCTCCTAAAGTAATAATCAGTCTGACCACTCACCGTCTCCAACCTGCTGCGCAAAGGTTAACCAGTTAATGCTCACAGCACCCCTGCAAGGTAAGTATTATTATCCCCATTTTACAGATGGGAGTAACAAGGCAGGGATCAATTAACTGATTTGCCCAAGGCCTAACAGCACAGTCTCACTCCCAGTCCTGTGACCATACTGCCTCTTAAAGGTGTGAAGGGGATGCCGGCAGGCTAAAGGTTTCTCCAAAGCAGGTAGAAAATATCATGGTGTTTTTGAGTGCCTGGAAAGGCAGACCAAGGAGAGGCCAAGTGCCTGACTCCTTTCTCAAGACGTTTAACAACCCGGGACCAGAGCCTCAGCTGGTGAAAATTGCTGTAGCTCCACTGACTTCAACAGAGCTATGCTGATTTACCTGCCGAAGATCTGCCCCTAATTGGTTTGCTAATGGGAGTGTTGACAGGTATCTGTGAAATATGCATAGGCAGCAAAGAAATATTCCGGTAGTTAAAAATAAAAAAGTCTTGCTCAAACTTGAATTCAAGCTCTAGAGAATCAGATTTTAAGCCTCTCTGTTGGTACAGGCAATATAGTTAATGTAACGTAGCTGCTAGTTAGCAGAAAGATGAGGTTACTTTGGAGTGTGTTAGACTTGTTGAAAAACATAAAACTATAAACTTTTTTTGTTTGTTTGTTTAGAAACTATAGTAAGAATTTAGGAACCTTGATGTGAGCAAACTAACTTAGCTGGAGTCTAGTTGTCGTTTAAAAAAAAATAGCCTGATTTAATGCTGGAAAAGACAACCCTTGTATTAACTAATGAATTAACTTGCATTCAAGGTCACAGAGGTCAGAAATGCAATGCATCGCGTCTGGGTTTTCAGGTACACAGGGCTAGAGCCTCAGCTGGTGCAAATTGGCCCAGCTCCATTGAGGTCAATGGAGCGACTCATGCTTACAGCAGCAAAGGATGTTGACCCATTGATCTCCATAAAGGTGGCTGCTGGAGTGGGGTGGAACTCTTAAGGTGTGTCTACACTTCAAAAAAAAGACCTGTGGCATGGGCCAGGTCCACTGGCTTGGGCTCAGGTTGCAGGGCTAAATATTGCAGCAGGAGCCCGGACTCTGAAACCCCATGAGGCTCCAGCCCAAGCCTGAACATCCACACTGCAATTTTTAGCCTGACAGCAAGAGGCCTGCAAGCCCAACTCGATTCACCTGGGCTCTGAGACTCATTGGCATGAGATTTTTCTTGCAGTGTAGATGTAACCTTAGGGTCCATGGTTTAGACAGTGCTCCCCTGGATCTGGCGGACAATCAAAAGATACAAGCGGCAATGACTGCCAAATAGCTCCAGAGGGTCGGTCCCATTAGTCCTCTATAAAATGAGGAAGTAGGGTTGGAATTTAAACCATCTCACCTACTCAGTGAACAACCTCCAAAAAACCTCTGCAAAAACTAATGGGGGTGCCCTCCACCAGCCGGCACTGCTTCGAGAGCTGGCTGCATTTCCACCCGGTGAGATATGGCTGCCTGGCTTTCATCTCCATTCCAAGACTACCGGTGATCAGACTGGGCCTAGTCCAGGGTTTTGTTTCTTTTTTGTAATGCTTCATATTTTTTTGTTTCTTTCTCCTGTTTTGGGGCCCGTTTCACACAGATGCTGGAAGAACTACAACGATACGTGTGCAATTTAACCTTTTTCATGGAAAGCTATTTACAATTAAAAAACATGTTAAATGAAAAACTGGTTTTGCCTCCTTGTTTCCCTAAAGCTCTGATCTTGAGTCTCTTTCTGGCTAGTACATATATGCCCCCTCCATTTACCATGGCAGCCAAACCCCTCACAATATAGTTAATGCATTTATCCTCACCGCACTCCTGTGAGGTTGGCCAGTGCGGTTGTCGTCATTGTATAGATGGGGAACGGTGGCACAGACAGGCTAAGTAACTTGCCCAAGGTAAGACCGAATGTCTGTAGTGGAATAGGGACTTCAACTCTGGTTCTCCAAGTCCAGAGAGTGCCCTAACCGCTGGACCATCTTTCTTCTCTTTTCATGGAAGTATAAGATTTTTAGGGATGGGACAAGGACATCAATCTGAGGGGCCAAGATGTAAAATGCAATATTATTATTATTTCTACTACAGTAACTAGGGGTCACAGAACGTAGAGGGGTCACCCAATGAAATGAATAGACAGCAGGTTGAAAACAAACAAAAGAAAGTATTTTTCACACAACGCACAGTCAACTTGTGGAACTCCTTGCCAGAGGATGTGAAGGCCAAGACCATAACAGGGTTCAAAAAAGAACTAGATAAGTTCATGGAGGACAGGTCCATCAATGGCTATTAGCCAGGATGGGCAGGGATGGTGTCCCTAGTCTCTGTTTCCCAGGAGCTGGGAATGGGCGATGGGATGGATCACTTGATGATTACCTGTTCTGTTCATTCCCTCTGGGGCACCTGGCATTGGCCACTGTCAGAAGACAGGGTACTGGGCTAGATGGACCTTTGGTCTGACCCAATATGGCCGTTTTTATGTTCTTAACGCCTAAGGCCTCTCATGGGTTGAGAAGAAAAGCTTGAAAACATGACCTAAGTGTGCCTGAATCTGCAGAGATCCTGCAGTAGTAGCTCTGTGGAGTGTGAACTGCCTCATTCATCTTAATGGGGTGTTAACACCAAGATTTATTGGGCTGGGAGGCCTGGCCGACACTAACCCCAGCAGAAGTAAGTGAGAGAGAGAGAGAGAGAGAGAGAGAGAGAGAGAGAGTGTGTGTGTGTGTGTGGGTGTGTGTGTGTGTGTGTGTGTGTGTGTGTGTGTGTGTGTGTGTGTGTGTGTGCATGCAAGGGCCACCAAAAGTGCCACCGGCTCAGCCCACCCAACCAGGTATGCCTCCGTTACTAGGATAAGTCCTGGGAGATGCCCCTGCTACTGCACCTGTCTGAGAGTGGGGAGAGGGGACCCCGTCAGGGAGCAGAAACTCCTGGGAGGGAAAGTGGGGCCCCATGCCACTGCTTCAACCTCTCTGGTATGGGTAAGGGGCCCTCATGTCACTCAAAGTGAGGAGATGGGGCCACAGCATGGGGTGGAGCCAAAAGAGGTCCTGTGCCTTGGTGGGTCTAGGCCCCTGTATTGCCTTAATCTGTCTGTACAGTATCCACACACAGTCAGAATCAGCGCGGAAGGCGTTACCATCTAACTACTAGACAAAAGGAGGATTATTCTCCTCAATTTACAGCTGGGGAACTGCAGCACAGAGAGGTGAAGTAACATGCCCAAGATGATAAAGGGAGTCTGTGGCAGAGCTAGCATCTGACCCCAAATCTCCTGAGTCCTAGGCACATGTCTGTCTTAGCCCCCAAGAGCACCCTTCCGCCCCACCCATTCCTCTTCTCCTGATAGGACCCGTGCTCCTGCTAATGTCCAAGGCCATCAGGGTTGCCTGTAATTAGAGGTTCTGCAAACCCACGTATGAGATGTCTGGGTTTCATTGCTCCAAGGGGAAACATTTTCACCCACTCTGGTCTAGGAACTTTCACTCCAGGGGAGAGCAGAAGAGGCAACTTTCCAAATACAAAGCGCTAGGGCCCAAAGTCTTTACACAAGCAAACTTCCATTGAGCCAACTCCTGAGGTCTTTTCACTCAGTCCTTCCTCTGTTGGAACATCCACTGACCTCAAAGAGACTTTCACCTGAGTGACTGGCCCACATTTTGCACACACACATTTTTGAGACACCCATGATGCCCAGCACTGGAAACTAATCTCTCAATGGGCAGCTCATTGAGGGACTCACCCAGCTGGCTGGAAGTACCATATACACCTTTGTCTTTTAATACTCTAATGGAGAAGAAGGACCAGAGATGGTAGCCAGGAGCTCTGGCCCACCAGGAATATGTTAAAGATGTCCATGGAGCAGCAGGATGGCCCAGTTTTGGGAGCTGTAATGATGTTTTTCCATCTAGACTTCTTACAGTAGAGAGATGTGTGGCTGGTTATTGGCAGGGGAATTGTGAGACACTTGGGAGTAATATGACTAAAAACACTTCTAACAAACAATAGTTCAGACCAGAAGATATTACATGTCCTTAGTGAGTTCAAATGGTCTCCTCTAGGTCCCATAGCTGCCACCAGGGAGGAGCCATTCAGCTTAATACTAGGGGCTCTCGCTGAGTTTTGCCCTGACCCCACATTGTTTTGCCAGGGTAGAGAAAGGAGCATTTAGCGCCCCCACGTCCTCAAAAATTAACTGGATGCAAGTGGGGTTCAGGGGTGAGGCGCTGGTCCCCTCGAAAGCAACTGGATCCGCAGAAGGCCGTTCTAAGGGCAGTTGTGGTGGAAAACGCTTCCTGTCGCTCAAAGCCAGCCAGCCCTTCAGAGCAAAAGAAAAGCCCCTGCAACCCAGGGAAGGAGGCCATGAGCTGGGGAGGGTGGGGGAACCGCACAAAAGAGACGGTAACAGATGAAACCACTTGAGGTTAATTACGTTGAGAAGCAATTGGCTCCACAAGGATGTTGGAGGCAGGGGGGAAAAAACTTGAAAGGCTGGGGAGGGTGAACTCTTCATGACCTCAGAGGTGTGCAGAGGCAGGTTATGGGGCACTCAGCCCACACATGGTGGGGATGGTGAGGGGCAGAGGACGGGGACAACAGTGGGTGAGGGAGCACAGCCAGCCACAGAGAGCAAAGGGACATGGATGATTTTGCACAGAATGTTTTCAGTATCATTTCAATTTGACCTGGCCCCATTGGCTGCTGCCTGATCCCCAGGGCCTGATGGCCCCATGGGGTTGCTGTCTGATGGCTTGGCTCAAGGTAAGATTTTTTTTTTTTTTTACTAGCTGCCCTCTAGGTTGGGTCAACTGAGGGCAACTCTTTTAGTCTCAGCCCTGGCTAAGGCGTCCCTGAAGAGCAGTGGGAATTAGAGCCAGGAGGAGAGCGACACAAGCCCTGCTTGTGGAGAACGAGCGCCTTCGTTTAAAAACAAGGCTGATCAGCCGCCTCGGCCCACAGGCGAGGCCCAGAAAGCAGCAGAGACGGTGAAGAGGGAAGGATGAAGCCAAGCTGCTCAGCACTGCCGTGCAGGTAGCCCAGGGCTAGGTCTCTAGTCTTGGGCTGGTGAGGCCTGGGAGCACTGGAGGCGCGTCCAGTTGCTCAGCCTTACACTACAGTCCTGAGGGGCTCCAAAGGGAGCCAGTGCCGTGCGCCTAGAACGGAAGGCAGGCGTTTGAACAGAGGAGCCTTGAGAACAGGGGTACAAAAGCAGGTCGAGGAGACAGGAAAGGGCGCCTCTGTGCCCTGACAGAGATGGGGGACCTTCCCCACCCCCAGAATACACTGAAAGTCCAAAGTCAAGGGCAAAGGCAATATACTTTAACATCGAAGGATCCAAAAATGTTTTCCAAACAGCCTGGGATGGCAAGCACAGCCTGGCCTGTGTAATAAACAGCCAGTGTCTCTTTAAACCTGCCTTTAAAAATCTGTGTTCCTGGTCCTTTAAAAAAAAAAAATCTATTGGGTGCATAGATGGAGGGTAAAGGCCCTTGACCAGAAAGGTTGTGGATTAGTTCCTTCTGCCACTACCCGCTTGATCTTTGGCACTAACTCTCTCTGCAGAGCCAGTGCATTGGCACCACCCATAATGCACCTGCACCAGCTACAGTCCCAGCACCACCAATCCCTGCACCAGGGCCCTGTAGAAAGATAGCAGCTTCTACTACCAGCAGCACTCCTCCCAGCGGGAAGGGTGGAGCCTCCTCACCATTGACAGCAGCTGGTCCCCCAAGCAGCAGAATCAAAACTAGCATCCAAGGTAGGTGTCCTGGCGGGGGAGATAAAGGCTGTGCATGTGTTGGACGCTGGTGAGAGGGCACTGGAGGAGAGAAGGCGCAGAAGGTCTTTAATCTGGTCTGGAGGGAGCGCAAGGCAATGGGTCACACACCAGATGACTTAAGCCACCATAGCTCGCCCCTCTGTTCATCTCAAATGGCCCTGAAGCATGGATCCTAGAAGGGATCTTGAGAGGTCATCAAGTCCAGCCCCTGTGCTAAGGCAGGACCAAATAAACCTAGACCAGGCCTGATAGGTAACTCCACACATGGGAATCCCACTGAAATGCAGCCACCTCTGGGGTGGGGGGAAGCTGCTAACTGGAACACAGTGGCAAAAGCGGGAGTTTGGCCAAGCCATAGCCATATTCTTAAGAAAAGAGCAATGAGGATTATAATGTTCATGCAAAGCAGACAGAAGCTTGGTTTATAACTCTTGGTTCGATCGCAAGTGAGATTTGGTGGGTTTTTTTCCTTAAAGTCCCAAACTGCTGGAGTCCTGTTATTATGTAGGAATCTCAACTTTCTTTCTAGTTGGTTTGTTTTTCACAGTGAGTTTCTAGTTCTTGTCATGAGAAAAGGTTGAAAGCATGACCCTCAAAGGGTTAAAACCCAGAAGGCAAATAAAAAGATCCCAGCTTTGACTGTTTCTTAATATCTCGTGAGTTTGGGGGAGGGGAGTGACTTCTGATTTTTTGACTGCTCAGTGTCAGCCATGCTGTTAGAAGCAGGGCCATGTGAAGCAGCCCTTTTTAGCTTTGCAAGAGGCAAGCTGCTTGCTTTTGTTCAACCCCCCCTTGAAACAGATGAGCATTTTGCATGGATGTGGGAAATGTAAAGGGATGACAAACATAATGCCCCAATAGGAGATGTGGACCTTTAAAGGGGGAGAGATAGGGGGAGCACCAAGCAAGATCTGAAACCACCACATTTAGTTCAGCCGTGAAACCAACAAAACAAACTTCCAAGCAAAATTTTTTCAATGGTTTGTTTTTTTTTTTACAGCAGCCAGAAGATGTATGACTAATGTGTGTGTAGGGGGAGGCCTCGGCAGACGGGGACAATACTGTAGTAACCAGGGAGAGGGGAGGGCTTGGAGGTCTTTTCTTCCATCAAAGCTTGGAGCTTTCTTCCAGCCAAGGAGATTGAGAGAAAGAATGCAAGACAATAAACTTTCTCCCTGGGTTGTAAACTTTGCCCTCCAATGCAGGCTAAAGAGACTGGGCTGCCTTTTACAAAGCGCTGTGTGTACTCAGTGAGAAAGGGAGCGAGAGAGAAAGGAAGGTCAAGGCCCCTTCAGAGCCTGGCCTGTCCAGGCTTGCCTGGGAGAGCGTGATTTTTCAAACACTGCAGCTTGCAGCCTGGCCTCTTTCTCTCCCATAGATCCCACTGCTTCAATCCGTTCCCGGGGCTGTGGCGCGTTTTCCCCCCTCCCCACCCCACCCCTGCTCCTCTCCACCCCCACTCACACACAAATGCTACAGTGAATTGCAAAACTAACTAGCCAAATGGGAAAGTGGGGGAGTGTTTTTGTTTATTTAGCCAGGCGGGCTCCCAGTGAGGCTTAGGCCATCTCTGCAGGAGCTAAAAGGCTGTTTGCCAGTTTGACTGGCGGCTGCCCACGCCAATACACTTGCAAAGAAAAATGCAGCACACGTCCTGATGGCAGCAACACCATCTAGCATATCCTACAGGTGCTGCCTGGACCAGGGCCGGACCTGGACTCCCCCCTTAGCCTTCTCTGCCCAGAGTCCTGCTGAAATCAACGGTGTTACGCCATGTTTGGTTCAATGACTCTTCTACTGTTCTCTCTTCTCAGACTTTTACAGCCCCCTGGTATCTGGTCACCTGCCTTTCCACCTCCTCCCTCTCTCTCTTCTTATGTCTCTCCTTTACCAGCTTTCTTGTGTTTCTCTTCTCTTTCTCCTTCCTTTTACCCCTCTCGCCAGGTAGCAGTGTGGAGACAAGGAGTTCTGTGCCTCTGTGACATCCCCTGAGAGCCAAGGGGTTTGGGAGGGCAAACTCCCTGCCTCTTCACTGGGGAAAAACCCCACACCCACAATGGGAGAATTAAGAGGAGACTTTGCAGAGTCAGGGACTTCCCATCCCCCTGCATGGGTTGGTCTTGTGTGGTGGAACATGGGCCCTGTCCCTATGGGAACTAGGAAAACCTCTTTATGCAGAGATAATGAAGGCCTCATGAAGGCAGCATTCGACGTGTGTTAGTACAATAAGGACTTTAACGGTTACAAATATTAGTGGCTGCGGAGTACGTACACAGGTTGGGGTGACCTGGTCTCCTTCCATCCTGGGTATTATGATGCTACTACAAATATAATCGACTGGCTTGCTAGATTAGTATACTGAACCCAGACGCAGCTGTGTAGCTTCAGCTGAAGTAAATAGGAACGGTGCATGTATCAACAGACATGGACTCCAGGGCCTGATTCTGTGCCCTGAACTGGATATTGTCAATTTCACCAGTGCAAAGTGGGTGTGAAATGCAATCCTTCCGATGGGGGGAAGTGTATTAATTACATCCTGTGTGCACTCGCTTTGTCCAGGTGCAGTTGGCCACTCAAGAGAACCAGATCTGCAGTCTTTGCTTCCACTGCACTGTCTTTCCATAACATGTCCTATTCTATTACTGCCAATTATTCCCTGCTCAGGGAATGCCACGAATGTAAATAGCCACTTAGTCGTTGGGGCAGAGTTAGACAGATCCGTGGTTAGAACACGGGCGCGGATCTCTGCCTGAGCACCTGGCTGTCACTGGTGGATCTCATCAGCAATAGCAACAGCAGAAAATGTAAGAACTGTCGAGTCCAGACATAGCCATGGGTGTTGGGTGGAGTTATTTCAGTCCACTGAACCATCTTCCATGGTTCCTATGGTTTTGCTGAAAAGATTTAAAAGAAAGCTCCTGCCTGCTCTGTAAGAGATGGGGGATTAGCCGGATTCCTGGGTTGTCATGCTCCTAGCTAAATCCCCACTGCACTTCAGTTGGAGATGGTACATTTCCTCCTATCCTGTAGTGTTGCTGTGGACTCTGAGGCCCTGATCCAGAAAAAACACTTAAACGCATGCCTCACTTTAAGCCCACGAATAGCCATTTGGAATTCTGCTTAAAGTGACTCAAGAGCTGAAGAGTTTTGCTAGACTGAGGCCTACAAATATATAAATAAAAAACTGCCACGCTCCATCCTAGAGGTGGCTGCATTTCAGGGATGCAGGAAGCGATCCTGCTTTGTGAGTGTGCGGAAGGGAAGCTGGGCAAAGCCGGTAAGCCTTTATTCCGGCCAAACGTCTCTGAAATCAGGGAGCCAAATACAGGTGATCAGCACCTGTGACTCCTGCAGGAACCAGTGGATGCCTTGGCTGGGTAAGGAGCTTCAGGGATTACCTCAGAGTTTATGCAAAGTTTGTGGAGTGTCTCGGGATGAAAGGATCCAGGCATCAATGCCAGCCATTAGGATCATCACAATCATTCCTTTATTATTTATTTCCCATATTCCCCCCAGATGTCCCTTCATCTATCATCCTTTCTTAATGGGCAAACAACACCACCTCAAACCAATCTCCCGTTCACAGAGGGAACACATACACATAAGCCCTTCTTTTCTCTCCTTTTCTTGCCTTCTCTTTCTTTCTCTTCCATTGAGCGGGGGGGCTGGCACAGAGCCAACCTGGCAACAACCTGCTTTCACTTGCTAATCATTCTAAATATTGAAAATCAACGCTCAGAATAAACAGCTCAGAGATTGGGGCTGTCTCTGGTCTGTTTGGAAATGCTAATCTACCCAGCTTTTGTTTTCCTTGTGTAGATTTGATGCCTTGTGTTCTGAGGAGGTCACAGCTGATGGGCCCCCACCCCGTCCCCTTATTTTTTCTCATCATGAAAATTCAGCCAGTTTTAACATACTAGACTGGGAGGGGAGGGGGGCAGGATATAAAAGGAGGGAAGGGAATGAACACGCTTTGCATAGCAATGAACGAACCTCCAAAGTTTGGGAATTCAGGTTCCCAAATAAGCATCCAGAAGTTCAAATGCTTTATCCAAAAGTCCCCGTGTCTGCGGAATTGGCCAAGAAATTTCATGGGAAGATTTCTGGTGAAGTTTCCGGCATTTCCGCTTTGAATGGCAAGTCCCACAGGTAGTTCAGGTCCAGGGCTGAGATTTGAACTGCTCCGAAGTTAGAGAGCATCTGGGTGCAGGACACCTACCGGAAGAGAGAGAACTCACCCAAGGCTTGGACGAGGGCAGCTGTCCCAAGTTCAACCCAGAAGTGAGGCTGATCTCAGGAGGCTAGAATAGATCATCGTCATGGTCCCTCTGGCCTTAGACTCTTTCAGTCTAGGTATGAAGGAGGAAGCACCCTGAGGAGCTGCCAGTATTTTACCCTCCTCAGTCACTGAGGGCATTGGACCAAGCAGCTCAAGATGACATTTCAGAGCTAGCTACTCTGTCTCCCCAGGAGGGTTTTGCCATCGTCTCTCAGATGGAGACTTGGCCACAGTTGTCCATGGTTGTGTCACCTTCCAGGTCAGACGACTGGTAACTTGCTCGATCTGAGGTTGGATGCAGCTACTAGAGAGAGGCTGAAGGGGTCCAGCGGGCAGCAGCTACCCTTGTTTGCAGCAAAGAGTGCTGTTAACACAGCACAGCTAGGCTTCGCAAATGCTACTGGCTCCCTGTTTGCTTCATAGGTCTGGGGCCGGGTTATTGGTTAAGCCTAACCTGCACGCGGTGTAGGAACAGAGGTGGGGGAGGAAGCGGGGAAGACGGTTGAAGCCTAGAGCCCTTTCCATGACCAAAATAGCATAAAGGAAAAGCAAGCCCACAAGGCACTTCACTTGCAGGACCATTCTACCCCCGCTAATCACCCAAGACAACCGCACTCCTCCGGGGTGAGAGACTAGGAGTAAGGGGGGCAGCTAAGTGCTTGAAAATCTGATCTCTAAAATAGGAGGGTGGGACATTTTCCCTTCCTGCCCCTACCTCCCCTCCCTGCTGCTCACAATGAGCTAGGTGAGGTGAGTGTCATTATCCCCACAAAAGAGCTGGGGAAACTGAGGCACAAGGCAGGGCAGTGACTTGCCCAAGGTCTGGAATGGACCCAGAGCTCTTGAAATATCTACACTTCAAATGCAGTGACAGATTAAGGTGCAGCCCCCACTGATCCCCCCCATCCCCACTTTTTTTCTAGCTGCACCCCTCCCTGCTAGTCCTGTAGCCTCCACCTCCTCTTCTGCTCGTGTCCTGTTTTCCAGTCCCCTAATTGTGAATCTATTTCCCAGCATCACCCACTGTCTCCCTTCAGGGAGTGTTTTGGGGGCTCTGGCTTTTTCGCTGAGCCTGGCTGTGTTTCTGCGACAGTGGTTTGAGATGGGCAGACAAGGAGGCTCTTCCCCATCCTCGTGCCATGATGGCACCTATGCCAGCCGCAGCGTCTGTGTGTGTGTCCTACCAAGCACAGAGCCCCAGGGACCCCATCTACTCCACGGCTGTTATTATTACCTTTCCCTTCTCTCCCTCCCTGGAGAGGCCAGAGAGGTAAACAAATATAAACAACATCCATGGCACCCAGCCGTTACAGGCTGACGTTCCTCTCAGCTGCAGCAGGGAATGCGAGACAATGGGCCGGCAGGTCGGGGCATGCCCGTGAAAAGAGAAAGGAGCTTGAAGAATTAGGCCAGCATTGACCCGAACCAACAGGTGCAACCAGCCCCTTTCAGCTCTGCCTTGGACAATGTGTAAAGGCTGTCAGGAGAAGATTGCTGTGAATTCCAACCCCCCTCCTCCAGCCCCCTAACCCAGGCCCAGGTAGTTCGCATTCTTCCTGCAAACCGCAAACTCAGGAAGGTGGGGAGCTGCGGGCTAAAAGGCCTGATGTGGGGTGGGGGGAAGAAGGAGGAGGAAGGAGTGGCCTTGCAGAAAAGAAAATGCCACCCATGACTCTGCAAAGCCAGCAAGTGTTGGGCCTTTTGGTACCTAGAAAGGGGGTTTAAGCCCTCACTGCTGATGCTATGCATGTGTGTCCTGAATAAGTCACTTTGCCTTGTGTATCCATTCAATAGATGGGAGAGGGGGAAATCTATTGAAAGAGCAGCTCAGGTCAGAGAAGTGCCCCTGGTACCTTCTTATGAAACAGATCCAGTATTGACAACCCCCTAGTGTTCAAATATCAGGAGCCTGGGCTCCAAAAATCACGAGACTGCCTTAAAAATCATGAGATTTTTTTTAACAATAAATTTTGGATTCTTTTTATTTACTTCTGGGTTTTGAGCTGTTAGGGCAGGGGTGGCCAACCTGAGCCTGAGAAGGAGCCAGTGTACATTGCCAATGTACGTTTCCAAAGAGCCAAAGTAATACATCAGCAGCCCCCCATCAGTTCCCCTGCCCCCGCTCCCAGGGCCTCCCACCCACTGGCAGCCCTGCCGATCAGCGCCTCCCTCTCCCTACCTGACCTCCCGATCAGCTGTTTCGTGGCATGCAGGAGGCTCGGGGGTGGGGGGAGGAGGAGCGAGGGCACGGCAAACTCGGGGAGGGGAGGGGAAGGGCTGGAGTGGAGGCAGAACCTGTGGCAAAGCCAGAGGTTGAGCAGTGAGCACCCCCCGACACATTGGAAAGTTGGCACCTGTAGCTCCAGCCCCGGAGTTGGTGCCTATACAAGGAGCCGCATATTAACTTCTGAAGAGCTCCATGTGGCTTCGGAGCCACAGGTTGGCCACCCCTGCTTTAGGGGGTTACATTTTCAAGCCTTTCTCTGCAGCCACGAGGGCTAGGGGCTTAACGTTTAAAAAGTGAAAGCTGAGATTCTCATGTAGTTACTTGTGTCCGGGAGCTGGGCCTTTAAGAAAAACATCAGCCACCACAAGAGTTGGCAATTCTGCAGGATCTACTTCCTGTGGGCCTGCTTCTCCACTGGTGTGCGCCTTGAGTAGGCACCTTCAACAGGGCTAACTCTGGGCCCAGGTGTACATGGCTACGCAAGGTTCAGAGCAGTGGAGAATCAGGCCCAGGGTGGATTCAAAGGAGAATCAGGTTCAACCCCCCTTTGCAGTTGGGGTAAGATTGGTTCCAAACCTGAACTTTGCAGCTGGCTGCTGTTCTTTGAAATGATCCAAGCCAACCACCCTGAACTCTGGGAAACTTTAGACCTGCTTCTAATTCATAGTCCCGGCTGCTTTCCTTCCTTATGAAAATAGGTTTCTGCTGGGTTTTACACCTGTTCGTCTTGCAGAGAATGAGCTGGATTCTATTTTGGCTTGTGCATCACCATCAACAGAGGAGTCCGCTCTCTTTGGATGGAGAACATTCCTGGTGTGGTGCACAAGCTACAACAACCCAGCTTGACTTCCATGTCCTGTGGGGAGTTTGCAGGGCTAGTAGTTAGAAGAAAACGTTGTTGTGGTTGTAAACTGAGCACATTGCCCCTGGAAACCATTGAGACATAATGAACATAGACCTCCCGATGCTGTTTATACATGGTCACTTTTCAGAATGGAATGGAGCTCTCAGGGCTCTGGTGCATCCCTCTTGTAGGATAAGGAATGAGTTTGAAACCATGGGACAGAACCCCCTCCAGAGTCGTAAGGGTCTAAATGACCATGGCCACTAGTGACTGCTTTTTGAACCCAGCCCACCAGAATGAGCGCTTCCTCACCGTGATGGTGTCGGTGTGTCACCGTGCAAGCTCATGTCACAACTCAGTGATGATCATACATAGCATTTATATACCATTCTTCATGCCATTGATTCCAGATTTCATATGTTAGTACTAGAACGGCAGGAGTTGGTCTTCTTACCTGTATTTTACAAGTGGGGAATGCTAAATATCATGCCCAAGAACCCACAGCCAAGCCATGAATAGATCCCAGTCTCCTGGTGCCTGACCCTCTGGACCATGACAAGCTAACCTGGTTTGGTTTGAGGCCCCAGGCTCAGTTTGAGTGCCCCACACAACCAGCTAGCCCCAGGCCAAAATGGCAGTAATGAAGTGAGACCCCACTACTGTATTTGGAGACATCCAGCCTCAGCAGGAAAAGTGCTCCTCGTGGCTGGATCTGCTATGTCGTTCTGTACTCGAACATCAAAATGCTGTAGCCCCCCCCTGAGCCTGGGACCTTGCATATGAGCCTGGTTTTACAAATATTCCCAGCCCATGACTTTTCCCTGAGTTCTGATTGAACCTGTTTTGGCCTAGGCAGGGCCATATTCAGAGGTGGGAGCGGTAAGGAGGCAGTGTCAACATGGTGATTACAAAAGCCTGTGTCCTAGCCACACCGGCACTTACACTGTAGTTAACACCCATGGCACTGCACCATTGGGGAATTACAGCTGGTTGCTTGTGCAGAAGCAATCTCTGGGTGTGTGCGCCCCTCTGCTTGTGCATGGGAGCAAAGAGATCTGTTCGTGTGGGTGTGCGCACACTCTTTTGTAGACTAGAAGGATGGCGTGGGGGAGGACGCGAGAGGCGGACACTGATGAATTGGCCGGAGGAATCTGAGAGGTGACCCCCATGGCCACATGTGTGCTGTGTTTGCGGGAGGTAATGGTTTGCTCCAGCAGCATTTGGTATGAGACACATTAACAGGGAGGAATGTATAAATATCCAAAGGTCACTGAGCTCCGCTAGGTGGAACGTGATTTGCAGTTACGTTAAAGGAGCCTGCCATAACACTCAGCCCCTATGGTAAGGGGCGCGATAGGAAACCCCGGGAGAGAGAAAAAGGAGGAGATTCCGGCCCCCAGGAGTCAATGGCAAAACTTCACTAGGGCCAGAATTTCACCCAGAGCCAGAGCATGCTCAAAAGCCAGGAGCTCCTGTGTGACAGAGGCAAATCCAAGCACTGCCTGCCTGCAATATAGAGACAGGATAAAACTGTAGCCCATATTTTCTGCCTTATTCTGCTGTTCCTTGAAATTGGACCCTACTCCACTTGGCATCAGTGAGAGTCACATGGTTACATCCTTGCATATTGCTTCCAAAATGCACCCTGCATGGGACCTGCTCTTCTCTTTGCCTCTAAGGCACCATGCACAGCCAGGGTGCTTTTTAAAAACACAAGGCAATAGATCACCGTTGCTCAGGTGCTTTAGCACTATGATTGAACTGGAGTAAAAACGGAAGCTCTGGCAGCTCTAGGAGCCTGATTCTCAGTGACAGGCTTTAAGGAACCTTTACGCTGCCAACCTTACGGTCACTGTAAGCACCTTTGCGCTGCCAGGATGATGCAAAGGGGCTTTAATATAACTGACAATCATGCCCTAGAAGTTTATGGGGTTGATTTCAACCTGTGAAACCCCAAATGGCTGGATCTTGGCTGCCTCTCTCCCTTTCTGACTCATGGGCCTGCTCCGTGCACAAGAATTGCACTGATCTGTTGCTAAATTGATGTAGTTAAATTGATGCCACCCCATTGGGTGGGCCCTCTTAACTCAGCAGGTATCGATTTAGGTTGCAATTTGTGTGTGAGGTCAGGCCTCAGTCTCTGGAACTAGTAACAACAAAAAACAAACGAGCAGATAAAAACAAAGGGCAAGTGTTAGAGGAGGCTCTAGTGGACATGGGAAATAATAATCCTTTTCCTCCAGAGATCTCTCACATCTACAGGAGAGGAAATTGAGGCACAGAAAGATGAAGTGACTTGCCCGGGGTCATACAATAAGTCAGTGGCATTGACTGGAATAGAACCTAGGACTCCTGATTCCCCCTCTAGTTCTATATCTACTGGTGCCTGTTGCCTCATCAATGCAATGAGATGTGTGCACCAGCCACAGGACAGGGAATGTGGCAGACAAGTCAGTGGTTACGATGAAGCTGAGGAATGAGAAGAGCTGGCAGTCTGGACCCCACTCTGCAGAGCAGTTTATTTTAAAACTGCAGACACTAGGAAAATAAACACCAATCTCTATGGCTGTCTGAAATTTGCTTTCCCTTACTGTGATGCCAAAGTCTGCTTGATCTACAGATATCAGGGTTGGAAAGGTCATCCTGGACTACCTCTCCCACCCTCTGGGTCACTGCAGGATCGGACATAGATTTGCACAGTGATGGACATTGTGATTCAGCATCTCACCTAACATAAAATTCAGGCAGCACCATGTGCGGTAGCTACTCTGCACGCGGGACCGGATCCTGCCCTCACCCACACTCATGCAACCAGTGATATCAGACTCTCTCTTTCAAGTCTGGTGGGGAATTTCCTTCCATAGCATTTTGGATCGGAGACCTACAGACCTTTCTTGGCTTGTGCACACGGGATTTGGGGCAGTTATTAGCATCTCATTCTTCTCTTGTATAGGATGGCTTCTTGGTGGTCCTAGGAACCCTGGCAGAAACCCGCCTCTAAGGAGAAAGGCGAGTGGGGGAGGGGTTATTTCTAGCCCCCCAAATCCCTTCATCTCTGCCTGCTGATGGAATCTGCCTGTGCCCCTGGACCTTAGACAGCATAGCTGGAGGATTCAGAGTTGCAGGGGGCCGAACACTAAGTAAACACTGTAAAGCGGAGGCTAGTTAATCCTGATCATTCATTTACAAATAGTCATTTAGGGACCACTATGCAGGCAGCTAGCAGTGCAGAGGGAAGGCTTTCCCAGCAGGACAATAATTCCTTGGGCAAATAAAGCCTGGGGAGGGAGACCACAGCTTGTGCCTGTAATGCACTAGTTGGGGTTCATTCTGGGATATCAGCCTGGGATCTTCCTCAGGGGCCAGCCAAGAGTATTTTGTCATAGGGAGCTAATCCACATACAGGGCCCCATCCTGCCACTGCTGGAGTTTTGCCATTGACTTCAATGAGCACAGGAGCGGGGCCTTGAATGATGGATTTTCAGCTTCTCCTGAGGGATCCCATTGCTAACCAGTCACTCAGAACCCATGGTACTGATGGTAACACTCCGGCTAAATAGGTTGTGTTCCCCTCTAGTGCCTGATCCACAAAGAGGATAACTGCCTACTACTACTGCCATGAAGTCACTCTGTCTCCGTGATGGAGACCTGTGTGTTTCAGCTGAAGGTCTGGGCTTCTATCTCCACTGGATGCCCATGGTGAGGGAATTGTTACACCAAGAAATTGTAGAATTTAACTGCCTGGAGCCAGTGTGCCAAACCCTGCTCTCTAGTCCACCCTTGCTCATATGGGAGACTAATAGCTATTGCAAATCCCATGCTTAGGGAGCACTGAGGGTCTTCAGTCTGAACCATGCTGGAAGAAAAGGTCCCAGCCAAATTTTAAAGAGTAGGAAAGTGAGTTCATTGCAAGTGCTCTGATCACTGGCCATGGCCTCTCTCAGTAGCTTGTTGCTCATTAGTTCAAGACCAGGTTAGTAGTATCCAAACCTCACTACCTTCTCAGTCATATTCGGGTTCCCATGTCAATGAGTTTGTGGTCTCAGTTCATTTCCCAGGAGATCATAGAACCTCAGGAGGTCATCTAGGCCAACCCCCTGCTCAAAGCAGGACCAATCCCCAGTTTTTTGTTGTTGTTGTTTTTAAACCCCTGTTTAAATGGCCCCTTCGAGGATTGGGCTCACAACTTTGGGTTTAGCAGGCTAATGCTCAAACTACTGAGCTACCCCATCACCACAGGACTGAAGCACTGTGGTGCTGTGGCAACTGCACCACCCTCTTGCCCAGAGTTCAGTGGGAGATGGGGCAGTGGGAAGCTCGCACCGCTGCCTATGCTGTGCTTGCTCTGTGCATTCTCCAGGGCTGCCTACCTAGCAAATCTCACCAGCACTAGACGTATTTATACGCTGCCAGCGAGACTGAAGAGAAAGACTGTACAGAGCTTAAGTCTGGGGGAAACTATTTAGCGGGTGAGCCAGCAGCCATTACAGATTGAGCTCCTGGACTTTGTGATTGCTCCCAGGCCAAGGCTGCTCTCTCATTGTCCCATCATGGTGCTGCCCTGGGACACCACCTCTGCACCTGTCTTTTGTAATTCTGCTCCTCCCTTACGTCTGCTCTATCCAGGGCCTGACGTCTCTTACTGCTTCTGTCCCTAATTCTTGTCAACGGGGGCCAGTGGGGAGGGGACTTTTGATCCTAGCTACAGCATTTGGAGCAGGGAGTGGAGGAGAAGTGGACTTGGCCATCTCTTGATCCTTCATCCATTGTCTTCTGTCTGCTTTGGACCAGGCCCTTAGAGCCCCTGGGTAAGTCTATGCTGGAACCGGACGGTGTAATTTCCAGCTCGAGCAGATATACCTGCGCTAGCTCTGATCGCACTAGCACACTACAAGTAGAGTGTAGCTGCAGCGGCACAAGCAGCAGGACAGGCTGGCACCCTGAGTACGTACCTAGTTTCTTGTTGGGATAATACTCCGGACACTAGCTCCTCTCCCCTCTCACTCCACCCTGGCTACACTTCTATTTATAACACAGTAGCTTGAACAGAGCTAGCGCAGGTATGTCTATTCGAGCTGGAAATTACACCTCCAGCTCCAGGGTAGAAGTGCCCTGAGTGAGACAGGTCTGAACCCCGAATTGGTGAGCACCTGCAACTCCCATGTGTGGGGCTCAGCACCTTGAGGAGGTTATGGGTGCCTGGCCTTGCCTGAATATAGCTTCAAGATTCCAGTGAGATGTTGTTATAAACAACAATCCCAGACGGGACTTTAACAGGAAGGATGGTTCCCTTCTAACACTTGCACCTCCAAATTAATGGACGCACTCCCGCATGCACTCTGTCTCACTCCCATACACACACCTGTATGCTCGCTCTCTCTCTCTCTCTCTCTCTCTCTCTCACACACACACACACACACACACACACACACACACACACACTTTAACCCTGTCGGCAAGTGAAATCTGGATGACCCAATGAAATGGATAATAGACTCTGTCTCTGTGGGTAAGACAGGGGGGTGGGGGGACGGGCATGGGGAGGCAGTGGTTGGTGGCATTGGGGAGGTTGTTCCCACGCGTTCTATCATTCTAGGGCATCAGGAGGTCACACAGGAAGGGGAGGAGGAATCTGAGATGGGGGCGCGCTCCCAGTGTGGGACGTCCCTTCAAGCGATAATGAAGGTTTTGTAATTTTATGTTAATCCTGGCTGCTCTGGACTCTGTTCTCTCTCTCTTCTCCCACAGCAAATGCAAAAACCTTTTGTAGACTTCTCGGTGCTGTAATCTTTCCCCGTTGTAACATACTGGGAAACCTGGAATCTCAGCACTCAAAAAAGCATTGTCAAATTTCACATATATCTTTCTATCTATCCACACGTGCTCCTTTGCAGTCACAGCATGCTTACATTGCTGTGTGTGTAGGACCTACAGGAACTGCAGCACTTTTTGTAGCATATTTAATTTTGCAGTAAAGAAGTAATCAGTTTTAAGCAAGAATCCTTCCATGATATTAGGAAGACATTTAACCATAATATAAGGGTAGGAAACCATTCACTTCTGGAGCTACGAATACTTGGTGTGTTTTGCCAGATTCTGATCAAAGTTATATTCTTTGCGTAGCAGCCCTTTGGAACGTGAGAGGGAGCACTGGAAATCTGGCTTCCGTTCCCAGCTCTCCCACTGAGTTACTGTGCGGCTTTAGGCAAATTACTTCATTGCTCCATGCCTCAGTTTCTCTATCTGTAAACTGGGCTAGCGATACCTTCCTGTGAGTCGGAATTCATAAATGCCTGCAAAGTGCCATCAGATCCTTGGATGGAAAATGCTAGAGAAGTGCAAAATATTATAATTTCTTCCTGCCTCCCTGTGCCTATGACACTTGCTATTGTAACCTACCTTTTAAAAGTTGTATCTAAGCTATGGGGCCCTTTAAGTAGCCTGACAGGGGTAACTGTTTTGAACCGGACAGCATGATCAGAGCTACCGAGCCCTGATCTGACCACAGCATCCCAGGCAGTGACGTTTTCAGCATATCAATTCTATCTTTGTTCAACACGCCCTGCAAACAAAATCGTTACTCTTGCGCAATGGGTGCCCTGGCCAAACGATACCGAGGAACAGATTCTCATTCAGAACCATTTTCTCTGTTTACTTCCTCCTGTTTCCCAATGCTGCCGCTTCGGCCGTGCGTGCGCACGGTCACCTGTCTTGCTGCTCTGAAGTGACACTGGAAAGCTCTGTTCCCTGCACCGCAATCAAGCAACCACAGAGGCCCCACAGTATTATTATTCAGCTTAATTGGACTAGTCTGCCCCGACTCCTGCAATAACAAGGAGGGCTGCTCTTTCCCTCTCCCCCTCCTGCTGCCTGGTAATAAGGAGGCTTCCCCGATGACTTGGCATTCTGCTGAAGCCCCCTTGCTGACATGCCCTGGCCAGTTCTGAATCAACGTGTCTCCTACTTTCATTCACTCTGCAGAAAGGTTCCTCTCAAGTCAGTATCAGTTGCTCTACCGAACTGGAAGAGGTGCCTGGGGGAGTCCTGCCCCCTGCAAAACTGCAGGACAATTTTCATGGAGACAAAAGTAGTCTACATACTGCAGCTTGTTATTGAGAAAATCCTTGGTGGAAAACGTCATTAGGATGCATGTGATCAATCTTGCACTGAAGATGGGAGTGGGTTCTAAGGATGTTCCCAGACTAGAATGCCACAGCTGTTTGACCCACAGAGGGACTGGAAATCTTCCCAGAGCAGGCACTGGTACTTCCTGCTTCCCATTGGTGGCCCAGGGTACCTGTGTGGTCATGTAGGGTACTTAGGGTGACCAGACAGCAAATGTGAAAAATCAGGATGGGAGTGGGGGGTAATAGGAGCCTATATAAGAAAAAGACCCAAAAATCAGGACTGTCCCTTTAAAATCAGGACATCTGGTCACCCTAAGGGTACTGCTCATACAGAGACCACAAGTCCAGCCCCCAAACAGTTACCCGCTCCAGTAGAAGAGGCTGCCAACCCCCTCAGGCCTCTAAGTGGACCCAGGGGCTGTGCAGAAAGGCCATTGCTGGCTCATTGCCACACACTGATATGTGGATCAAGCCCCTTGACCTCTAGACCACTCTAGGGCATATCCTGCAATGCCCCCTCTGGTCATGGAAGATCTGTGGCTTCTCCATGACTCTTAGAGGGGCCAGCATGGGGGCACTCAATTTCCGCTGACTCTCCACCCCTGACCTCCTATTCCTACAAGCAACTGCAGTTTCGTTGCTGGGGCACCAGCAAGAATTTGGCCTTTATAGTGTTTCCTCCTCCTTTAAGATTCAAGAAACATGTAGGCCTTACTCACTCCTCCCCCTCCCATTTCCCCAGAGTTCTCGCCCTGCATGTCTCTCCTCTGGAGACAATGGATCCAAAACAGGCTCAGCCTCATAACTGTGTTCCCGGCCTTCCACCTCCTTCCCCTTGGCCAAGCGGGTAGAAGCTTGTGGTCAAGAAGTTTCCCTCCCTTGGGTGGTTTGGCAGGTTGGTCCACGCAAGAGGTTGGAGAACAAAGCTGAGGAGAGGCAGAGAAAAGGGGACAGGCCACGGCAACAGGAGGCCTTTGCTCTTCTCCCTTTTTGGAATCCTTGCCTGCCAGTCGGACTCAGCCCTGCCACTGGCTGGAGAACAGCAGAAGCTAAATACTCAATGGGGCCTGGAGACTGAACACCCCTCTCAGACCAGGGGGACCCACAGGGTCAGGAATGCACAGGTGTTAAAGAAAGGGGGTGCAGTGGGAGTACAGCTCCCATTCCTCATCTGAAAGCCCTGGTTTGGGGGAGCGGTGCATCCACACAGCTCCCCCTCCTCCTTGGCTGGTACAGGGAGAGCTTCCCTGCTTGTCTCTCCTTTAATCAGGCCAGCATGGGGGAAGCTGGCGCTGCTGCTGCTGCTGCCCTGCCTGTTTTGTGGAGACGAGAGTTCCTTCTCCAGGTCTGTCCGGCGGGCCCCTTTCACCAGCACAAAATCCAGACACAGCACTTAATCTGCCTGTATGTGCCAGGTGCAATAGGAGTTATTGTCACTTTGCTGGGACCCACATGCACCCAGGGGGTTCAGTCCTCACGGGCCCTGCAGTCCTTGCTCTCCCTGCTGAGTCGGACAACAATTGACAGTAGTTTGGTTTGAGGGGGGGTCACCCCTGCACCAGGGAACAGGACTGAGACTCGTTTCACGTAGGCCACAGAACAGCCATCGAAGGTGACAGCTTTCAGTCATTACCAGTGTGGGACGGACTGAATCTGGAGGCCTGGAGATGAAATCCCCTGAGCCACCCAGTGCCCCAGCCTTC
Organism: Mauremys reevesii; assembly: GCF_016161935.1. NCBI lineage: Eukaryota > Metazoa > Chordata > Testudines > Geoemydidae > Mauremys > Mauremys reevesii. The sequence goes on from NC_052637.1 coordinate 29,672,582, forward strand.
ATATTGTAATTTCACATTTTTTAGAAATAACTGGTGTTTTTACTAACTCCTTAGCTGTTCCTTCTTCAATGAAAGCATGTTTTACCAGCACTCTGTGTTTGATCTGAAGTCTTATCTCTGATGTGGCGCTATATCTGTGATTTGTGTTTGGGCTGGTGATTTAGCGATGATTTGTGATTATCTGGTCATTGTACGTTTATTGATTACGCTTGCCTGATTATGTGCCCGATTGATTATTGGCAGGTGCTTCCTAGGGGCTTTGTGAAAACAAGATCAGCTCAGAAGCTCCAAACCCTCCATCCCAAACTCTCCAACACAAATTCAATTCCTTCCTACAATGAAAACAGCAAGCTTGCCTGGTAAGGAGGCCACGAGCAGGGGGCAGGGTCGACTCCTGAGAAATGGCCTATGTCACTCTCTCTGGCATCTGACCCCAGCTTCACCTCTTTCCCTTAATAGGCCAAGTAATTCCATAGGGAGTGAACAGAGCCTTTTCACTGGCCTTTCAGGACAGACATAAAGCTCTGCTCATAAGATCCTCAAACAAAAGGCTGATGTCAAGGGGGCCACAGTCTAGCCAGCACCTCTAGCATCCAAGTCCCTTAGTGGAGGGCAATGGGGAGGCGGTGGGACAGTGGGAAGGGAGCAAACATACAGTAATATCATTGCACGGTGCAGAAAAAGGATGGAACTTCGAAAGCTCTCATCAGTAGCCCTTTCAGCTTGTTCTTTCCTTTGAACAGCACTGCAAGATTTGACATAAAGGATGCTGCTTATGCAGCCAGAGCGGCAGAAGGGCTGTTATCGACAGCAGCCATTTGGGGGGAAAGGAACTGATCTGACATCTCTGTGTTGTGTGTTCCTGTTAATGTCTCAAATATCCGTAGGATAAAGCTTGTCGGAGGAGCAATATGAGGCAGCTGAAACGTGATGCGGGTACCAAACCACGCGGGGGGGCTGGAGAAAGGGTCTTTTCCCTACACACGTAGGGGAAGTCTCCAAACTAGGAGCCTCAGCAGAGCCTGCACACCATGTCTGCATGGTCACAGCCGGGTAATTTCACAGGCAAAACACACTGTTGTACACATCCCATTCAGTGATGCGGGTGCACAAACACAGCTGTCTGCAGCAAGATAAGGTGCTCTGTAATACATGCTGAAGTTGTTGCTGAACAAAGACAGCCCCTGGTTTACTTTCAGCTCCATCCAAAACATCGGGGCGGGGAAATCAATGTTTGCCAACTGAAGGAAAAAGGCAAGGGGACTTTTCCCTTCTCCCTCAAGATTCTAAAAGGGTTTTACTAGCTGCAAATAAAATAAAAAAGCAAACAACCAAAAACGACTGGACGGTGTCCTGATGAAAGAGCAACGCCCCATAAACGGCAACATTCTTGGTTGCTGGGAGCAGTATGAGGGCAGCAAGTGAGTCTGGTGCCAACAGTGTGGCATCATCTGTGCAAATAAATCTAACTCCTCTACTCTGCTCCCTGTGGAGCACAGAAGATGGATGCTCATAGGGGCAAGATGCCCTTTCTGCTTGGGAGGTAATGCTTTCTAATGGTTGGAGCTGGGAGGCATTAAATGGAAGTCAGGACTCCTGGGTACCGTCCTCATCTCTGCAACTGACTTGCTATGTGACCTTGGGCAAGTCACTTAATCTTTCTCTGGCTCTGTTTTTCCTGTAAAATGGGGATAATAATTCCTACCCTCCGGGGACCTGTGATACTCTGTGATTTATTTGTAAAGCATTTTGAGATGCTGTGAAGGGCAAAATATTATTTTTTATTTTTTTACAATGTTGTATTGCCTAGAAGCCTCCCCTAAGTCATAGCCCCATTGTGCTAGGTGCTGTATAAACAAATAGTAAATTACAGTCCCTGCTCCAAAGAACTGTTGTTCTGATTTAATAACAGAAAACACTTCAGACTTCCTTCTAATCATTACAATACAGCTCCCTTCCCCAGTAATGGATTCAGGGAAACTGGGTAGTCCATGATGTGCTGATTCATTTATCAGGGACCAACGTGGGGAAATTCCCCTCTTTATGCTATGTTTCTAGCTGTCAATGATTTCCCAGCCAGGTAATGTAGTTCCCACTTCCCTGTATATTAGCATTATTGTTTGCTAAATAGCTTACGATATGCTATTTACCTTGATCTGTGGCATTAAGACCTTTCCCTCCACCCCCAAAGGAATGTCTCAGATAAATTACATTTGGCACATGTTGCACATGAGGCGTGAAGGGTGTTGGAGGATTGGCTTGGCTTGGACGAGTTGCCTAAAACAATATTCCCCCTATGGCTGCTCTGGTTAATAGTTGGAAAGTCCTGTCTTGTTTCTTTGGTTCCAGGCTAGCCCTAGAGACTCTACTGCAGGGGTTCACAAACTTCATTGCACCGCGACCCCCTTCTGACAACAACAATTACTACATGACCCCAGGAGCAGGGAGCCAAAGCCGGTGCCTCACTGCCCTAAAGGGGTGGGGGCAAAGCCAAAGCCTAAGGCTGCAGCCTCAGGGAGGGGGCCTGTAACCTGAGCCCCGCTACCCAAGGCTGAAGCACTCAGGCTTTGGCCCTGGGTGGCGGGGCTCAGGCTTTGGCCTGGGCAGTGAGGCTGGGGCTCGGGTTTCGGCCCTGGCCCCAGCAAGTCTAATACCAGCCCCATTAAAATGGGGTCACGATGACCCACTTTGTGGTCCCGACCCACAGTTTGAGAACCACTGCTCTACTGTACAACTCCCCCTTTTTCTCAAAAGGAGGAAAGCTGGTGCTTGGGGACATCTGGTGGATGTGCTGCATTTTACATGTCATTCTCAGACTAATGGTTCTGGGAATTCATTGCATGTTGCTGATCTTTTGTACCACTGAAATTGCTCTTCTCATTTTCACAGTGCCAGGAGTTGATGTGTATTTCTTGTGTGGCTTTCAGTTTGGAAGGCTCTGAAGGAATCACGACCTGCTGCTAGAGGTCCATGAGATGCTCTTGGGAGATGCTCTCTACCTGTCCTTATATGTGTACTTTCGCTAGGTTCTTTTTCACCCTTCCTCACCATAGTATCTTCTGAGCGTCTCTGTATCAGGCAAGCCACTCAGAGAGGAGATTTATCAAGAGGAGAAAGGTGAGTGTGCTGATGCTAACTCCCAAAATGAGAGAGACTGTCTAGGGACTTACTCTCATCTCCATGTGGAGGGAGTACAGTGTGTAGCCCCCATAAATTGGCATTGTGTGCCTCCGTGGCAGTAGCCAAGCACTGAGGGGGAAATCCTGACCCCTGGCCTTTAGCTAGGGTGACCGTCCAGATGTCACGACTTTTTGGGTCTTTTTCTTATATGGTCTCCTATTACCCTCCACCCCCCATCCTGATTTTTCACACTTGCTGTCTGGTCACCCTACCTTTGCTGCCCATTTTGTAGCTGCAGTGCCACAGACAACTCACACACGGTGATATTAATAATACAGCTTTGCACTTTGATGGCGCTTTCCATCCATGTTTTTTTGAGAATTAAAGAGTATTAATGAATCTTTGTGACATGTCTGTGAGGGTGGTATTATACCCACTTTGCAACAGGGTAAACTGAAGAACAAAGTGAGAGGTTGGGTAAACAGAGCCAAAAGCAGATCAAGTGATTGTGCCCGAATAAGTAGCAGAACTAGAAAAAGAAACCAGGAGCCCTAACTCCCAGATCTAGGGTGACCAGACAGCAAGTGTAAAAAATCAGGATGGGGGTGGGGGGTAATTGGTGCCTATATAAGAAAAAGCCCCCAAAATCGGGACACCTGGTCACCCTACCCAGATCCCTGCTATAATCACTAGTGAACATTTCTTCTCCTTACTTTCAACTGGTATTTTAAAAGGGAAGGTTGCTGGATCCTAAAATGTCTTAATAGTCACATAACTGAACTGAAGAGAATGTTAATTGTGTAACCGATGGGGGCACAATCTTTTAAAAATGGGCACTGGCTTTTGAGATCTCTGCAGGATCTTTTGAGCCTGATCCCCCCACTCCATTACTGTGGGGAAACTGCACTGGAAGAGTTAAACTGGTGCTATGGAGTGGAGAATATAGGTGCAGCAGAGTGATCTACCCCAGCCAGTCACGCTGTTAGCAGGAGGCGGACCGATATGGTTCAGGGGGTATAATAACAAACATGCTGTATTCAATATGTGCCTCCTCCTAATTCCTACCCGTCACTAGTGATACACCCACCCCCCAGCACTAAATATGCCAAGGGAGACCCAGTGCCACTCCCAACATGGCGATCTTCGAAAAGTCATACCACTGCCTGCCACTCTTAATATGGCTCCTATTGGAGGAGCGCATGCGTATTGCTGCTCGGGAGCGGCCGCTGCTGTAGGGTCCTCCAGATGCGCATGCGTACTGATGCCCACCACACTCAAGATGGCTGCCTGTGGAAGGGCGCCGGCGCATCACCGTCTGCCACGCTCAACATGGCGGCTTGGTGCTGACGGCAGTGGGCGTGAGGCGGAAGCGTGGGGCGGGGAAGCCGACAGCGGCGGGCGCGGCCGGGTTCGGGGGTACTTGGCAGGCCGGTGCCCCTTGGCTGTTCCCAGCAGGCCCGCGGCAGCCCCGGCGCCAGGGCGGGGCAGGATGATCCCTCCGGAGGAGGCCTCCGCCCGCAGGAGGGAGATAGAGGACAAGCTCAAGCAGGTAGAGGGGGCTGGGCCCGTCCCGGGGAGTCCCGGGCACCCCCACCTCACTCCCCGGCAAGCCCGCAGGGGTCCGGCTCTCTGTGGGCCGCCACACGTACCCCGGACAGCTCCACCCCCACCCTGAGACACCTCCTGACATACCCCCCCATCCTCCACCCCCCAAAACTCCTCGCCTCTGGATTGCTCCAGCCCCTGAGAGACACCCCCTGAATAGCCCCCCTTGAAAGATTCCTCCTTTAGAGCTTGACACACACCCCGGGCAGCTCCAAGCACCCACCCCACCCCCTCCTGGGTAGGGTGACCAGATGTCCTGATTTTATAGGGACAGTCCCGATATTTGGGGCTTTTTCTTATATAGGCTCCTATTACCCCCACCCCCCCCCATCTCGATTTTTCACACTTGCTGTCTGGTGACCCTACTCCCGGGCGGCACTGCCCCGTCTCGGACACCTCAACCCACTGCGACCGACCGGCGCTAGAGAGACTCTCCCCAGAACCCACCCACACCTTAGACACCGCGGCCCGCCCTGGACAGCTCCGCTCCCTAGGAACAGCTCCTCCCTCTAAAGAGACCTTTCCCTACCTTGCCATCTGAGATCCTCCTTCTCTACACAGCTCCATTTCCCCTGGAATTGGCCCCCTCTAAGAGACCCACCCCAGAACTTTCCCCAGTCTTGGGGCTCAGGGGACCCTCGTTGGAGCCAGATTCCTCCCTGGCCTGCTCCACTTCTCTGGAACTGAGACCACTAGATAGACCTCCCTGCTCCCATAGAACCAGACTAGACAGCTCTACTCCTGTGATACCCCCTCTCCAGAGAGATTCTCCCCCACTTTGGGCTCTGAATGACCCCTGTGAGAATTGTCCTTTCTCTGGAGACTAACCTATCCCTAGAGTGATTCCAGCACTCCACAGGCTCTGGGAATGCTTCCTGTGCAAAGAGAAGACCCATTTCTTATGACTTCTTGCATTTCCCTCATCCTGGAAGATGACAATTGACAGTTCAGGTTCCTTCTTGTTCCCCAGCCTTGTTTGCACACACAACTTGCAGCGGTTTAATTAAGATCAGTTAAACCAGGGATAGTCAATAGGTGGGCCTGGGGCCGAACCTGGACTGCCAGATGCTTTTGAACGAACCACAAAATTTTGTTGTTTACTTTATTATCCTTATTGTTGTTGTTTTCGCTGGAGTCTGGACGTGGACTATACCTTGACCAAGAAATTTGGACCTTGACAAACAAAGAATTGATTACTCTGGAGTTAAACCAGTTTAGTTAAATTGGTGCAAACCCCTGTGTGGGCAGAATTTTATCAGATTAAAAATGGTTTAATTTGTGTCTGTTGCCTAAATTTACAGGCACAAGCTAATTTGATAAGCCATGTCTACACTGCAAACTTTGGTTGACACAAGTTACGTCAGCATAAAGCCACCACAGTTAGTATATCTTTCGTGTGCATTCATACTTGGTTCCTGGTGTCATCACTGCACATACTCACCCGAGAGTGCTTGGGTCAATGCACAATGTGGTGCACCATGGACAGGTATCCCAATATGCAACTTGCCATCAGGGCCGGCTCCAGGAACCAGCCCAGCAAGCAGCTGCTTGGGGCGGCCAACGGTGAGGGGCGGCACGTCCGGGTCTTCGGTGGAAATTTGGCGGCTGGTCCTTCACTCCAAGGCCTGGTCTACACTTGGGGGAGGGGGGGGGGTGTCGAACTAAGGTATGCAACTTCAGCTGTGCGAATAGCGTAGCTGAAGTCGAACTACCTTAGTTCGAACTACTTACCCATCCTCACGGCGCGGGATTGACGTCCGCGGCTCCCCCGTCGACTCCGCCACTGCCGTTCGCGGTGGTGGAGTTCCGGAGTCGACAGGAGCGCGTTCGGAGTTCGATATATCGTGTCTAGATGAGACGCGATATATCGAACTCCGAGAAGTCGATTGCTACCCGCCGATCTGGGCGGGTAGTATGGACGCACCCCAAGAGGGAGTGAGGGACTTGCCACCTAAGACTGAAGCTGCAGCGGTAGAGCTGCAGATCGCGATTGCTGCTTTTTTTTTTTTCTCTTTTCTTTTTGCTGCTTGGGGCGGCAAAAACCCTGGAGCCGGCCCTGCTTGACATCATCCAGCTTGTTGTCTTTTGTGAAATGGTGGCAATACATCCTGGGACAGAAATGAGTCATGCAGAGGTGGCCGGGAACAAGGGGTCAAGTTTCTATCAAGCAACTTTCTCCATCCCATAATGCCATCCATATCCCATAATTTTCAAGCTTTTTAAAAAAATCCCACAAACCCATGCGGCACTTCTCACTGTCCATCATCGCTGATGGAAGCATGGAGCCCATGCAGCTCTGCGCTGTTGTTGTGAGCTTGCAAACCCAGGATGAACGATCCTCCAGTATTTGCAGAGCTTCAGGAAGAACCACAGCAATGGGGGGCATGACAGTTTGGTGGAGATCAAATTGCTGTGGAATATATTGAACATTCATTCAAAGTTGTCAGCGGTGGCCACGAAGCAGCTGCAGACAATGGAGCGCCGCTTCTGAGCCTGAAAAACGAGCACTGACTGGTGGGAGCTCATGGTAATGCAGGTTTGGGATGATGAGCAGTGCCTGCAGAACTTTCGGATCCAAAAGGCCACATTTCTGGATCTGTGTGCCAAGCTTACCCCTGCTCTCCAGCGCAGGGACACTTGAATGAGAGCTACACTAAGGGCTAGTCTACACTTACCAGCCGGGTCGACGCGGTGAGTTCGACTTCTCGGAGTTCGAACTATCGCGTCTAATCTGGACGCAATAGTTCGAACTCCGGAAGCGCCGCGGTCGACTCCGGTACTCCACCACTGCAAACGGCGGTGGCGGAGTCGACCTTGGAGCCGCGGACTTTGATTCCGCGGCGTCTGGACAGGTGAGTAGTTCGAACTAGGGTACTTCGAATTCAGCTACGCTATTCACGTAGCTGAATTTGCGTACCCTAGTTCAACCCCACTTCTTAGTGTGGACCAGCCCTAACAGTGGAGAAGTGAGTGGTGATTGTTTTGTAGAAGCTTGCAATGCCGGATGGCTACCAGTCAGTGGGAAATTGTTTTGGATCTGGAAAAATCCACAGCAGGGGCTGTTGTCATGCAACTGTGCACTGTCATTAATAGTCTCCTGCTACTCAATGTGCAGGACATAGATGGATTTTCAGCAATGAGATTCCTGGACAGCAGTGGGCAATAGACAGCATGCATGTCCCTATCTTGGCACCAGCTCACCTTGCCACAGAGTAACTCAACAAAAGCATTATGCAGGCATTGGTGGATCATCAGGGACACTTCACCACCATCAGTGTTGGCTGGTCAGGGAAGGTGCTTGATGCTCGCATCTTTAAGAACACAGGACTATTCAGAAAGCTGCAGGCAGGGACATTCTTTCCTGGCTGGCAGATTACCATTGGCAATGTTGAAATGCCAATAGTGATCTTGGGGTCGCAGCCTTTGCCTTGCTCCCTTAACTCATGGAGCCATACACCAGCCACTTTGACAGCACCAGCAAAAGATTCAGCTGCTGACACAGCAGGTGTAGAATGACTGTTGAATGTGATTAAAGGTATGCTGATGTTGTTTACTGACAAGATTGGATCTCAGTGAGTAAAATATCCCAATGGTTGTATCTGCTTGTTTGTGGCCTGTTGTGTGTAGCAAAGAGGGAAATGTTGCCACTGAGGTGGAGATAAACTCTGCATGCCACTGTTCTGAGTAGCCAGACACAACTACAGATAGAAAAGCTCAGTGCAGAGCTATGTGGGTGAGGGAGGCCTTGTAAAGAGCAGTCAGCAACAGTAGTGCGGTGTGGTGCCTGCATGCTGCAATGGTGCCTGCCAAAGTCACTGCGGACTGGCATGGGAAAGCACCCTACCGTGGAGGAAGAAAGATGGCTGCCATCCCTTGAAACATTAGGAAGAGGATTGCAGAGAACCTCCATGAAAGTTTCATCAAGATCACTCCGCAGGATTCAAGGGACATCCCTGTGTACATGAACAAACTGCTTCTCAGGCCCCCGCTCCCAACCCAAGAGGGGAATGAAAAGCAAATTACAACTTGATCTCTATTGAACTGCTACCTCTTCTAGTACAAGTAAATTAATGAAAAGTTGCTACCTGTGTCCTGCTACACTGGGGTCAGGCACCATCTGTTCATTGAAAGATTGTAATGGAAAATGCATTTACACACGCGAGGTTTATTCCCCTGCATTGGGCTTGTCCAGGCTTGGCTGCCAGGACTAACTAGTCTACAGTGAAGTTTTGAATGGCTCCTGGCTTGCAGCATAGCTGGACCACCAGGTCACATGTCCCCCATCCTCTTCCTCCTCCTCTTTGCTGGTCATGGTAGGGGTTTGTGCCTCAAGCTCCACTGAGGTATCCGTGGTGCTCTGCAAGGTGCTGGTGGGTCTCTGCTAAGTATGGCTGTAGCTCATTGTAAAAGCGGCAGGTGTGCAGCTTGGCACCAGATCCAGTGTTGGCCTTCTTGGCCGTTTTGTATGCCTGCCTCAGTTCCTTTGTTTTCATGCAGCACAGCTGCTGACCCCTGTCATACCCCTTCACCTGTATCCCCAGTGTCCACGTTTCTATGGCTGCTCCATAGCTGTGCCTTCACAGCCTCTTCTCCCCACCGGCCCAGGAGATCCAGGACATCCTGTCTGCTCCCGGCAGGAGTGTGTCAGGAGCGTGTAGCTGGCACGTTCACTTGGGCAGTTGCACACAACAAGGGAGAGCTGCTAGGTGTGCTTGTCAAGCTGGGAGTTCAGGGAAAGGCATTTTGAAAATACGTGGAGAGGGGTTAATGTGGGCATTCTGGGTCTCTATGGCCCCTGTGCAGTAGAGTTCACAATTGTGACTTGAGCGGTCAATATCAAGCATTGTGGGAAGCTGCTGGAGGACTGTTAGGATCGATATAGATCACGCAGTGTTTACGCTCGTACTGTCGACCACAGTACATTGACCATGGCTCAGTGCCATTCAGGGAGGTGGTGTTTATTGCTTCGTCATAATGGGGAGCTTACATTGGTGGGAGACAAATTTGAGTGTAGTCACATGCATAACGAGGTCGATGCAAGGTGACTCTTAGCCTAAATTTGTAGTGTAGGCCAGGCTTAAGAATATTTAAATTGACTTAAAAGTGTTTGCTACACCGAGTTAATTGATTTTAAACAAATTAAAATCTATAGTTAAACTGGTGCTACTTTGTATGTAGATTATCAGTTGATTCTCACCCACTAGCACCATTTTGTTGGGTTTAAGTTCATAACACCAGAGAGAAATGTCTAAATCCAGGATGCCTCTTTATTGAAATAAAAAAAATTTATATCATGTTAAGTTTTCTGTTCTAATTAAAGGCATGTGTTTTTTAAACTCAACCTAAATTACTTGCCATTTTCTTTAACAGGAGTTAAAAATACACAGAAGTATTCTTTGACACTTTTGGGTAAGGTTTGAAATTCACCTATCATGCAGAACTGATGAATTCTACTTTATTCCAATGACAGGAAGAAGAAACACTGTCCTTTATAAGAGAGAGCCTTGAAAAAAGTGATCAGCTCACAAAAAACATGGTAAGTAGAGTCCTGTAAATTAAGTTAAAAAGTTAGGATATGCTTTGCTTGGTCTCTGATTCTGTTGCTTTTTCTGCTGAGAGTTTCTTTGGAAGCTCTGGTTGTGTCAGTTTGAGGAACTTGTGGGTTCAATCGGTACTTTCCTCAAGATATCTAATCTGAAGGAAGAGGAAAGGTTATGAAGTGTGTTGGGGCACAAGCTTGTCAGTTCTGGAAACATGGGTTCAAATGATCCTTCAATCTGATCTAATCTATCTAGGTTTATATATGGCTCTCCTCATCTCAGTATTTAACTGCCTCCCAAGTATGTACCATCAGAAATAAACTCTCTCCTGCCAGCAGGGAAAACAGCTAATGTTCTGTATGTCAGGGCTGAGGGGTGACGAGCTATTGAAAAGCTAAGTTGAAAAGATGAGTTTTGCACTTATTTCTGAAAAGGCAATGTACTCAGTGATCTTTCTGAACTCATCTGGTAGTGAGTTCTGGAGGCTAGGTCCAGCTCCTCTCTGAAAGATCTGTCTCCTAAGCTCCCAAGCCTTCCCCTGTTGGTTGACAGTTATGTAGTGCCAGTGGAATGTAGCTGATGTTAATAATCCTGGCTGTGGAGGGAGAGGTGATTGATCTATCGCATCAGAACATAGGCCCAGAATTGAATTTGGTATGAATTAGGGAGCCCGTGCACAGGGAGGAGCCATTGATGTGCTCATGGGCAACTGTGTTGCTTAACAGGTGGGCTGCTGCATTCTGTGCCTAATGAATTCACCACCACCACCACCACTCCTTATTCCTACTTTTGAATTTCAGTAATTGAGTCTGGATCACTGTAGCCAGATCTGAGTCTAACTGGATGGAATACAGATGGATTTGGTTTTTGTTTTGGTTTGGGTGGTGGCGTTTTTTTTGCTGTTTCAAGGAGTCCAAAATGACCCTAACATTGTAAACCTCTGTGATGATCTGATGGCAGGAGTCTTTGACAGAGGGGGTGATATAGAGGAGGTGAGTTCGTAACATACTTTTCCTGCCAGTATCCCCTCTGTCTTGCCTAAGTTTTGGCTTCAGCTGCTCTTTGCCCAGGAACTGAACTCAGCTAGATATTGGGAAGGCTGAGAGATCGTGCTGAACCAAGACAAGACAGAGGTGATCTTGGCAGAAAGAAGGAAGGGCTTTGACGAACTTTGTTCCTCCATAACATCCCCTTTTGCTCAGGCCACCTGCCCGCCAATTCAGTAGGTTGCAAAGTTGGAGTTTCTTGGCAACCAAATAGCCATGGCAGAGCAGGGCTATGAACATCAGTCAAATGGTTTCTTCATTGTAAAAATTCCTTCACATGTACTCAGTGCAATCGAGCAAAGCATTCGGTAGGCTCTGCTTCAGCCTTTTCCCTGACCTAAGCACCTACAGTTTGTCTCCTTTTGGATAGGTTTCCCAGGCTGTCAAATAATAGCTCTTCCATAGCACCTTCCGTGCGATGATTTGGGTACTATGCAAATGTTAATTAAACATCACCATATACTTATGCGGTGGGTAAGTATTACTTCCATTTACACATTGGAAAGCTGAAGCTTGGGGGAGTTAAGTGACCTGCCCAAGGAGACAAGCAAGCCAGTGGCAGAGCCAGGAATAGAAGCTGGGAGTCAGGATTCCTAGTACCCTGCTCTAACCACTAGCCCACAAATACAGTTGTATTTTATGTGGAAGGAAAAACTCCATGCTGTTTGATCCTTTTCGGGGGTTTAGGTTTCCATCCTCTCCTCCTTTGAGAGCCGTTTGATGAAGCTGGAGAACTCCATCATCCCTGTGCATAAGCAGACAGAGAATCTACAACGTCTGCAGGAGAATGTTGAGAAGACCCTGTCCTGTCTGGATCATGTCATTAGTTATTACCATGTGGCTAAGGACACAGAGAAGATCATAAAGGAAGGGTGAGTCAAGTAGCAGGACCCTACTTTCCTCTACTGGATCTCTTTCTCCCATGGCTGTTTTGAATAGGGGCAGTTGATTGGGCAGGTCTCCACAAAAATCTTGTTGTTGTTCTTTGTATTTTTTACATACCTATGTGCTTACCCCAAAGGAAACTCAGCCTGAACTTTTAGCATTACCTCTAAGGGTAAAATCCTGCTCTCATGTCTACACTGGGGTCCTCTTACATATTCTGCCCCCGATCCCTGTGTGGGGCTCCCATCCATTGTGTTCATTCCTTTCTTCCCATTTTCCAAATTTTCTAGAGGCACTTTGCTTCCTTGTAGTTGCCTCCATCTTTCCAGCCAACGTGGACTGGATGGGCATCCTTTTATGGAGCTAGTGTTGCTTGCACTTGGGTTGCCCAGAGGGGTTACTGTGGTGCTATATGAAATGCTCCCACCGCACCAAGGGCTGAGTGTGCTGGTGGAAATACTGAGGAAGCAATTGCTGGCTTGGGAAGTGAGAGGCTGCGGACTGACTCCAGTCTCATAGCACTGTGGAATACTGTAATGGGCTGCTGGTTTTGCTTGAATCGGGTCTTTTTAAAGCAAGCCTTTCCAAGTTGCTTAGTGAATTCGGGTGGTGATGAGTGGAGGCAGTTGTAAAATTCCCTTTAACCTCTGACTGAAGAATGAGGAGTTGAGGTCTTCACTGGTTTTGTTCCAACCGGCGTTGAGGTTTTTGGTGTCTTTCTCATGTGTGCGCTATTTCCATTGCAGCCCTACGGGGAGACTAGAGGAGTATTTGGGCTGCATGGCCAGAATCCAGAAAGCTGTGGAATATTTCCAGGACAACAATCCTGACAGCCCAGAACTGAACCGGGTGGTATGTAGTGTGCTTGAAAACCAGGGGCATTGTGTGGGCATCTGCTTCTCTGACATCTGCAGCATATTGGCAGGTAGTGGCAAAGTGAAGTTTGTTTGTAGGAATGTTCTCCTAGGATCCCGATTAGATTTGTTAGCAAGGATAATGCTTTATCTCCTGACTGTTGGCTTTCGTAGGATTCTGTACCAGTAAGACCTACAGTAGCTGAAAGCATGTACCTTGCATGCGCCTAAATTATTTCTTACTCCTAGCAAAGATAGAAAATGTCTATAATCCACCGCCCAGGATTTGCTATGCTCATTCCCTGGATCATTATGAAACACTGCTAGTGTGAGGTAATAGTCCAGTAGCCTATGAATCCCTAGGATAAGAAACAAACATTCATGCACTTCGAAAACAGAGCTCTGAGCTTTGCTAAATAGTATAGGTTAGGGTTTGCAAAGGTGCCCAAGGGAGTTAGGTGCTTTGAATTTAATAGGATTTGGGTGCCTAACTCCCTTTGGGTTTCTAGAAATCCTGGTGATACTGAAAGGATGGATAGGCCAGTGGTTAGGCTGGGATTTGGGAGACTCAGGTTCAGTTCCCTGCTCTGCCACAGACTCCCTGTGTGACCCTGAGCAAGTCACTTATCTTCTCTGTGCCTCCATTTCCATCTCTACAGTGAGGATAATAGCACTGCCCTGCCTCCCGGGGGGTTGTGAGGATAAATACATGAGATTATGAAGCATTCATATACTACAGTAATGGAGGTCATATAAGTACCTAAAATAGATCAAATACTGTATCAACTCTAAAATTAATCCCATATGCTCATTGCCATCTTGAATTCTTTCACCACCACCTATGATCCCTTCCCCACTCTGTGCCGCCACTTAAATTCTGGCATTATTTTAGCAGCTGCTGTCACAAGAACAGTTAGAGCTAGAAGGCTTAACTATCTGAAAGCAGCTTGAAATTCCAGCCTTCACGTGGCATGAAGCATTAATTGCTAACTAACATTTTGAGATCTCAGCTGCTAAAACTGTCCCATTTGAAGCATTGTGGGGGAAACTAGAAAGGAATCAGAACAATTCATAAGATTTTCCTTTTTTTTAACTTAGTTTCTGTTAAGCTACCTGGGCTATGGACGCTTTGGTGAGGCAGTACTTTCAGAACCAGTTATTCCAAGCACTAATGCTGGACCATTGGTCAGAAAGAAGGGATGGAAATTGTATGCTCACTGCAGTCTTCTATGCATTATCCACGCTGCAGTCTTCAACTTGTCTCTTTAAATGTCACTTTCCTCTTCTCTTTCAAGACCTCCTATTATAGATACCATTGGCCAGATCTGCTGTTACCCCAGTGTAAACCTGGAGTAATTGCATTGAACTGGATTTACAGCAGTGTAACTGAGAGCAGAATGTGATCCCATCTTTCCAGATCATTGTGAGTGCTTAGAACTCCCTCTGAATAGCTATTGCCTTTCCCTTAGCAGTAGAGAGGTTGCTGCTGAGCAGCACAAAACTTCATCCCCTGCAGAGTAATTCCTTGACTTTGTTTTTCCCAATTCCTTACTTTTTAAAACTCTCTTGGCAATAGGCCAAGCAGATGTCAGTGGTACACAGTATTTAGGAACGCTAGAGATTAGGTGATGTTTAAAGATATTGGGAGAGGTTGCGGAAACACCTTTGTTTCTCCTGTCTCTGCTCTCTCTCTCCCAGAAATCCCTGTTTGAGAGGGGGAAGGAATCTCTGGAGTCAGAATTCCGCAGTCTGATGACGCGACACACCAAGCCAGTTCCTCCGATCCTCATCCTGGATCTGATCAGCGGGGAGGAGGAGATTGATACGCAGGAAGATATGATTTTGGAACACCTCCCTGAGAGTGTCTTGCAAGACACTGTTCGTATCTCCCTTTGGCTGGTGGAGTATGGAAGAAACCAAGGTAAACTAAAACGAACCCCTCAGTGAGCCAATCTCTGAGACAAACATCATGTATCACATATTTGCTCATCTTGATGACTCCAGTGGTCTCCATCAACCATGTTATTGCACATTGCTGAGAGCAAAACCTGTCTGCTGAGGGCTGTCTGTGTCACTGTGGAACTCCGCCAGTAAGCTAGCTCTCCTCTCAGCAGTCAGGTCTGTTTTCAGGGTAGTTCTGCAGCTAACCAGCCAAGAGATCTCATTGCCTTTGGAAACTGACAAAGAATGGTAGCAAAGCAAAACTTCTGACTATCTGTCAAAGGCATTTCTAGGTGAGTAGTGTAAATCAGATTCCTTGTAACAACCCATTTTATCATTCTTTTTAAATCCTATTTCTCTGTAGTGCTTATAATAACCCTTTGGAAGTCGTTTAACCCTTCTGTGCTCAGTTTCCCCCTCTGATAAATAGAAAGAATAGCAAATGATACTCCCTGCCCCAAAGAGTTTACAATGTAGGATCAAATTTCTTTAAAGCAAAAGATCCCTAGGACAGATCTATAGGCAGGAACGTGGGACCCCAGTCAAAGCAGGTTAGCCTCTTTTGTGCAGAGTCTGTTTTCAGGAAAGGTCCAGCAACAGCATCCTCATTGTGCAAACAATCCCTTGAGTTTGGTTATCAGTCATACCTTTGTCTTGTCTCCTTAGACTTTATGAATGTTTACTACCAAATCCGCTCCAGCCAGCTCGACCGCTCCATCAAAGGTCTGAAGGAGCATTTCCGTAAGAACAGCTCCTCCACAGGCATCCCGTACTCCCCCGCCATTCAGAACAAGAGGAAGGACACACCGACCAAAAAGCCCATCAAGAGACCAGGTTAGTTCCAGAATTTAAGGATCAATGTCCTGCCCTGATGCTAAAGAACGTCCGCCGGGCATGTTGTTCCACTTGTTTGTAGTGGGTGTCTCTCTCACTGACCAGAGTGTTCCTTTGTGCCTCTCCAGCTCATGGGGTAGCATCTAGTCATAAAAGTTGTTCTGAAGGTAGCAGGGTGGATCAGAGTTGAATGGCAAACACCTTTTTGCTTATCAGAGACTTTCACATTGAATTAAGCTCCTAGATTATAGACCCTCTTTCATCTCTTACTTTGTTGGCTCATCCAGTCCATATTTCAGGTGACATTTTTTAAAAACTCCCTTGTATGAAGAGAGATTGCAAAGATTGGGATTGTTTACCTTAGAAAGGAGACAGACAGGAGGGGACACAAGTCAATAAAATAGTGAATGATGTAGAGAGGCAGATTGAGAATTTCTGTTCTCTCTCTCTCAAAACATGAGAGAAAAGGGACATTCTATAAAGTTAGAAAGTGGGAAATTCAAAACAGACAAAATGACTGTTTAACACCACATGTAATTAAACTGTGGAGCTCACCGCCACAGGAAGTCATTTTGAATCTTGCTAAATTCTTAGTCTCAAAGGGTTTGGTCATGTATATTGATATTGTACCTATCCAGAGTTGTCATAATTAATAACAATTTTGGAAACTTTGTGGTTCTGTTCCTGTCAATCTTTAACTATTAGAGATTGAAAAGAGACCTGCATGGATGGCAGATTCTCTCACATCTGCCTAGTGTGGTGTTCTTAGACCTTTCTTTGAACATCTGGTTCTGGCCACTGTCAGATGGGATGTTGTACTAGATGGACAGGAGGCCTGATCTAGTCTGGGAAGTCCTATGATCCTAAAACTGTGTCTGAGCAAAGAGGCCAAAGATTTAGCAAGCTGTGGAAACTGAACTGCCCATTTCCCCCCAGAGATGGAGACTCCAGGTCATGGTTATGGCATATCTGTGGGGAAAGCTTCCCCCGCCGCTGTCCCTGTTTTGTGGAGTGAGAACTTTACTCTCCAGGGCTGGCTGGCTGGCTGACATTTTCAGCAGCACTAAAAAAGAATCACATACAAATTCAGAATGAATATCAGATCCTCTGTTAGGATCTACTTTCAATATATCACTCACAAGGCTCTGGCACATCTGGTCCAATCTACTTAATATGCAGTTTGTTAGTTTGTGCAGAAGAAATAATTTCAAATGTAGCTATTTCTAGTATGGATCCCAGATATTTGCTCTTCCTATATGCAAAAAAATTGGAGAGGAGAGGAAGGAGTGGGAATTGGTGGAGGGCCCAGAGAGGAGGAAGGAAAGTATACATTTTAATTGTGTTGTCTTTATTTTTATAATCCTTATGTGAATGGCAGTCTTCATTCCAGGTAAACTGTGTTTTTGTGTGTCTCCTCTGCAGCTTGCCAGGTCCCTCTTTACCTCCTAGTCAGTCCTCTTCCTGCTAATAGCAAAGGCTGTGGCTGGGATATTTAAAGAGAAAATCTGCTAGTGAAGACCTTTAAAACTGGTGACCACATAACTAGGTATTAAAAGGTGCACCCCCACATTCAGTACCATGCATCAGAGCTGTTCCTGAAAGCTGACAGTTCAGAAAGCTATGAAGACATGGCAGGTTTTGGCAGGACTTTTTTATAACCAGCTACAGTGAACCTGAGTTTCAGACAGAACTCTTCCTGTCACCAGCGAGCCACCTGGAGAGGTGTGAATTTCCATTCTTACTACTAGCGGTACTGCTGAGTTTTGCAGGATGGAGTTGATCATGTGAACTCTGTCCAGAAAGATGATGGCTGTGGGTGTAGATAGTTTTGCTAAGAGGAGTCAGTGTTTTTCCATATTTAATCCAGCCCAAATTCTTAAACATAACAACACTTGATTCTGTGTTCTGCATCCCTGATGGGAGCACCTGCTCTATCAAATAATTACAATAAGGAACGCAGACTTTTTCTGGTTATTTAGCACTTCTGTGCCAGACAGCTGCAGCTAGACAGGCAAAAAAGACTTAGGCCTGGAGCCTTAGGGAGTGTAAAGCGGCTTACCTTCATTGAAGTCAGTGTAGTTGCGCTGATCTACATTTAGGATCTGCCCCCCAATCTTCAATACCGTCTGATCTTGAAACTATACAGGAAAAGATTCCTGGATTAGAGAGATTGTCGTCGTGGAATGTTGCTAAACTAACACCGTCAGCAAATGTGTTTCAGACCCACGTTATAATGGAGGCTTTCCCTTATACCTCAACAGCTCTCTTTCCATCGCTGAATATTTTGTCATTCTCCCACTGTGAAGATCATTTTAAAAATAACTAGTGATTTCTATGTGCCTCAGTTTTTAGGTGCACAACTTGAGACACATTAAGGGGCTTGTTTTTTCAGAAAGTGCTGAACACCCACCTTCTGAAAACCAGGTCCAAAAGGTCTCCTTTTGGGCACCCACAACCACTAGTCACTTTGGAAATTTTGGCCTAGATCTGTGTTTAGCCAGAGAGTTTGTAAGATGAGCCAAGCAGTGGCTGTGTTTGTATTTGTGTTTCTGGGTTACAGAAACAAACTCGGAAGATGAGCAAATGGAGATGACATTACATGTGTCAAATAGAGATCCAGTAAAGTGATTATTTAGGGTACTGTGAGTCTCAAGAAATAATAGTAGCTAATTCGTGTCTTCCATATTCTCAGACAAGGACAGAGTCTCTCTGTGAACCAGGCTCAAGTTCTTACTGGCTTATCCATCTCCAAATACACCAGTCATGTGTTGTAACTCCATAGTTACTCAGAAACAAGATCTTTTTCCTAGCCTTTCCTATTGCCTCTCCTGGCATTGGCCTGCCTTATTTCCCACAGGCCCATCAGCTTTCAGGGACGGCTCTGGAGGTGAAAATCTAACAGATCTCCAAATCAGAACTGTGGCACTCCATAACAAAATTCTTCTATTGGGGTTTAATTGCCCCTTATTTTAATCTTCATAATTCTAAAATTTGGGCAAGGAAATCACTGTGTTTTCTATGCCATTGATTCAGTGATCAAAGCGAACTCCAGATCAAATCTCAGACAGCATTAAGAGGAGGATATCTGGTAGTTCAAGCATGTAGGTTAAGAATTCCCCAGTCCTAATGGAAGAATATCCCAGCACAGACCCTGATACACACTTTAATCTGTTGCAAAGAATAAATCACTAAAATAAATCTGTGCTACAGCCCTTTCAAATGCTAAGCAAAGTCTAAGGGTGCTAGTGTCTGTGAAAACGATGGCAAGGTATGAGAGGCATGGCCGCAAGCCAGAGAACCCACCAGGATTAAGCTGGGTTCTGGGGAGCTTATTATCAGTACCTGTTCATTGTGTCAATGCAGTCTTGTATCACCATCACCATTTCTTTTACAGTTGTACCACATACTTCTTCAGCACCCTCCTGAGGTCACATCACATACTTGTAAGGCCTTCATATCCTCCAGGGAGGATCCTTTTCACAGCTGTGTGTTAGACAAAATGAGCAAGGTTTCTAAAGCTTTGGAGTGAAATTTCAGCAATTCATTGAAATGCATTCCAGCATCCTTCATCGTGAGACGGAGACGCTCTTAAAGCTAACCTGAAATGAGTGGAACTTGTACAACATGTTTCATTGTAGGCATAATGCTTTACAGCCCTTTTAAAACGCTGATCACTTCCAACTCCGAAATTTTAGCACTGCATTGAAGAGGATGAGGGTAGTTGGGGTTCCAAGGGGGTATTTGCTCTAAAATTGCTACAGCACAGTGAGAAAAATCCTCCTGTTCTGAATATCATTCTTAAAACATCTGCCACTCTGCTGGCAAGAAGCTTTTAAAAAGCTGCCGTTTTTGTGTGGTACACCAAACCCCACTGTGTTAACTGCTATTCTAGAGCCAGCAGGAGGTGCTAGAGTGTTCATAGACCCGTAAGTCCAATAGATACCATTATGATCATCGTGTCTGACCCTCTCCATACAAAGGCCATCAAATTTCACCCACTCTCCTACAGACACCTGCTGTCAGTTCACAAGGAAATAGGGAGCAGAGCTACCTTCTGTTGCATTAGAAAACTGCTTAGAGGATGGAAAACTGCCATACTGGAAAGGACAGCAGAGCAGTCTGAGAACTTGCACCTTATATTTGACCTAGTGGGAGAGAGAGACTCATTAATTTTCTGGAGGTAACTTTGACAGTTCTCCAGGAGCGTATTGGCCTTTTCCCATAAGCATCAGCTTATGCTCATATCCATTAATTTCTTTCTGTTCCAGTTTACCTAGCGGTTGGGGAGGTGGTACCATGGGGAAGACAATATAATCTTTGAGCAGCAGAATGAATAGCCTGTTTCTATGTCCCCAGTTAGATCCCTGCTCAGCTCTTGAATTTGATGCCTTCATTAGTAACTACTGCACTATCCCATTTGATTTGAAAACTGCCTAATTAGAGGAAATAATCATGGAACAAAGGCATTTGGCTTCCAATAGAATCCATTAAGGCCCATTGTGATACAAAGTACCAGGGATGCGGCAGCATTGAAATAATCACACAAACACTTGCTATGTCTGAATGTAAATGCATGTGATTGTTCTTGTGCAAATGAGAAAATGCACTACTGACAGCGCAGCTCTTATCTGAGGCAAGCATGTCAAGAGGTTGTGGGCGGTGCCCCTAGGACTAGCTATTCCTACTGATGTGTGCTGCATGCATGCTAAATGAATTCTTACTGACAACATGACGGATCAGCAGGAGTGAGATCTGCAATTTACATTTGACTCCAATTTACAATATGGGGGGAGGGTTGCACGAATACTTACAAAACCGAGACCACCAGAAATGTTTCCAGGAATCGTACACATTTTAGTGCCATTGGAAACAATAAAATAAGTTCTGTTGTAAGTAAAATTTCTGAAAGGGCTTGTAACAAATTGGAGGCATTGGTATGAAAAGAACTCATGTGTTTTAAAACTGCCCCAGATGAATCAGATAGCATTTGGGTAGAGGATTACATCAAAACAAATACTGCAGAGGCCTGTGGAATAAATGATATCAATATAGGAAGTGGACATGACTCTTCCCAAGCCTTTAGAATGTGTAGAAATAAGAAAATTACCATCACGTGAATTTGTTCTATTGAGATTTTTTTAAATAAGTGGTTAAGACCATTTTGTAAATTGGTGGGATGAATCAGAAAAAGAAAATGTTGCAAGTGAGGTGTTTTTTACTCAAGGGTTAATGTTTTAGAATTGGGGCGTGAACTTAACACACCTTGGGTCTTCAACCCACTCCCATCATGCCCAATTTGGGACCCTGATCTTCTCAAAGACATTTTACCTCCTGTGTCTCCCAGTTATCCACACCTGTATAAATCTTCCCTTGAGCACTGGGTAAGGGGAGAGGGAAGCTACCACTATCCTTTGGTGGAACAGCTAGCACCCTGTCATGCTCTCCTATAGTTTAAACTTTGGCAGGTGATTAGGATAAGACTTCTCACTTTTCAGACACTGTAAACCAGTTCTCTTAACACTGATCTCCAGACTAGCTACTAGCACCTGTGATGTGGCAGCCAGAGTTGCTGCTGGAAGTTAGGGGTTGGTGCATGTTACGATCTTTTTAAATCAGAAGTGCAATTTTTGCTTTGTATTTTGGCTATGTTTTGATTTTTAGTTAATTTATTTGCATTTCATGTTAACCCTCCAGAGAGCTGCTTATACCTTTCCAAAATTTTCAGTTCCACATTCATGCAGCAATGTGACAACAGCATCTGCCTTGGGGTGTGCGTGCGTGTGTGTGTGTTTGTGTCTGTGGGGTTTTCTGTTAATGTTCATATCAGGAGCTAAAACTAACCTTTCCATATGTAAGCAGTGCTTAGTTTACACTTGCCACTTTAATGCTTTCTGTTTTGTGCTTGCAGCGCTTCCTAGCCATGGGGGTCCAGCACCGGCTATTGTTTAATGCTGTCTGTTGTATTTTTTTAATATTAATTGTCTTTTTCTGTGGCTTAATTGATTTGCTCCCTCAAAAGAATAGTGTCCTAGTGATTGACTTCACCCTGCCCCCTTTAACGCTAGAACTAGGGAAGGGGGGATGAGCAGATTCTGTGCCCTAATCATTCTTTGGCTATTGATGCCTGATGCTGTCATTATTAGCCCTGTACTGCAAGACATTCTCCTTCACCTCCGCTGTTAGAATCCTCATTGATCCACACTGAGCATGCTCATAAAACACCTCCCAGGGTGGGCATATCTTTCTGTAGCATTAATTGCCTGGTCAGGTTTCTTGGTGTGTAGTAAAGGTCACTGGATGCCCTTGGTTTGAGGGGGACTCTTGGTGGATAATATGAAGGCTTGGACTGATCGTGAGTACCTGCTTTCACACAGCAGGGAATTATCGTCTTAAGCATTCTATGCCCAAGTTCGATCAAAGTGTCCCTGGAAGGATGCTTCCTGACCGCCTTTCTCAGCAGATTTGACCTTCTCCCACACCCCCAGTACCCTGAGGCATGTCGAAGCTGATTCCGCAATGCTTAGTTTGAGTTCTGCCTTCTCTAGTAAGAAGGAAGCCACAGATTTGGATAGGCCATTGAACTGGCACGTCTGGAACCCAGTTTGGGGTTCGAGTGTGTGTACTGAGCATGCTCACTGTTGCCCATTATAATCTCACTGGGTTGCAATGACTAGCACTGGTGGAGGGCTGGTGGTGGGTTTTTTTTCCTCACTCATTTCCTAGGTCTTCTTGTCTCTTCTCTTTGTGGCTCTGGTGACAGGCACGATCCGGAAGGCTCAGAACCTTCTGAAACAGTATTCTCAGCATGGTCTAGATGGGAAAAAGGGGGCCTCTAACCTCATTCCTATGGAAGGTAATCACATCTCTCACTTCTTCACCCTTGGATCTTTACTATATACCAGATCTACTTCCCCAGGCAGGGCGTCCATTAGCCCAGAGCCCCACTGTGTGGATAGTGTTAGCCTTTATCCTATGGGGATCATGGGGTAATTTGACAAAGGAGCTACACTGATTGAAAAGTCTTAATTTGTGTAGGACTCAAAAGGTGGTAGAAGATAAAGGAATGGAGCATTAAACCAGGGTAGCAAGCCATTCTTCAGCTGCCTCTGTAATGTCACAGGCCAGCTGATCTTGGAAAAGTCGATCCGTTATACAGTCGGCTGGCTAAGGGAAGCTCTGCTCTGCCTTAGTGACATCCTCCTTGGTGTTTCTGTCTTTGTTTCACTTTGCCTGAACTTTAAGAAGGCTTCAGATTGGTAGTGGCCCTTCCAACCCTGATAAGAATGTGTCAGACCAGCACCGGCCCAAAATTCAATTTGCCGTCCTCCTCCTCCTCACAGAGGTATGCACAAAAGGCAGCAACAAGCAAGTTTGCCCCTGCATCCTGAAATGTCATCCCTGGCTCCGCTGTCTGCTTGGGGACTTGAACAAGATGGGCAAGCAGAGAGATCACTTGCTTTAAAATATCTTTGGGATCTTTCGATTCCTGTAAAGATAAAGAGATCAGCTTGAAGGAAATGATTGCAACTTCATCTGCATATAGATATTTTTCACCTATATTTTAGTTCACGCAACTGTAAAGGGGACCTCAGGAACTACAATTACCCTTTCAAAAACACTTCCCAAATACTGTCTGAGTTCTGGCTCTTAACAGCCGATGTACAGATTGGATTCCCCATGCCCACTGGCCCAGGTAGAGCTTGTGCCGAGAGGTGTGAATGGCATCTTGGGCTTGGCAAATAGCATGTCTGGTTCACACTTCCCATCAGGCTTCAAAGGGCTACTCCTGCTATGGTGCCCAGAGAGGGGACGTGGGTGGGCTTTCCAGGACAGCATGTGTGTATAGATTTCTGACAGACGGAATAACCAAAGCTTGAAGTGGCTTCCGGCCTGCGTGAGCATCCATGCTGTACCCACCCTGGATAAACTGAGCCTTCTGTTTGTGCCGGCTGACATCTCACTAGGTCATGAGCATGATTTACGAGTTAAGCACCTTTCCGATACCCTGAACGACAAGCATGGGCCAGCTGCTGGTAAGTACTGCGGCGTAACAACAAGCTGGCTAATGTCCCTTCTTTTCAGCATGTTTCGCAGAGTCTCTTAGCCAGTGACTTTCCTTCCACGTGGGCAGTCGTGGAGCAGGGGCCATCTCTGGTTATAAAGCTTTTGCTCTTGTCCGTTCAAGAGATCTTGTTCCTGCTAGGCATGCATGCCCTACTCTCTAAAGCAGGAGGGCCCAAACTTTGCCCAATCAAAGATTATCAGCAGTCTGGAGGGCTGTTCCTGTCTCAAAGAAAATGGAACAGATTGCAGCTACCGGCTTCCTCAGTACTAAGAAGGAGCCAACAGACTACAGTTCCTAGCATGCAATACTCCATTTTGGTCCTTTCTCGTCTGTAGACCACAATTTTAGAATTGTGTGTCATGTTTGTGCCAGACTTTGAGCATCCCTGTTACAGGCTGACCTAAGGGACTTCCATCAGTATGATGGTGTGACTGTATTTCTATCACAAGGTGCAGATATTGGGTAGGAAAGGAGCTGTATATAGTGTCTGGCAGAAGCCAACCCCTCCCCAGTTTTCTTGCTGTGTAGCAGTTACAGGTAGACTCCTCAAATAGCAGATGATTTAAGAGTTCCTGGCTGGCCTGTGTGCACATCCAGCCCCATGTGGCAAATCTCATGCATAACCACTCTGACATTCCAGGAGCACAGGATTTAAATGTCCTCCTGCAATCTAGTACTGAGCTGCTCTCCGTGGGGAGCAGATGTCTTCCAGGGAAGCGTTGCGTTCCCAGAAATGCTGATTCAGAATGGCAGTAGTTCATCAGCGTGAGGGGTGGAAACCATTTAAACTAACTAAAAATAAAAGCAGAGAAGGTGTTGAATAATTCACTTCAGCCCTCTCATCCCTTCCCAGTCTTAGAACAGCTTGTTCCTATCCCTAATAAATGTAGTCACAAGCCTGCAGTCCTGGTAGCAAATCTCTCCAATACGAGCTTTGTTGTGGTGCTGGAGAGAGCAAGTGGCACCCCTGCACCCCATTTTCCATAGCTTGAGACCTCCATGCACACTCATTACTGGGTGTGTGCAACTTTCAGGAGCAAATCTTATGGGGCAGAATCTGTGGCACAGTCTTGGGATCTGTGCTCAGTCTGGTCACATTTTCACTTTAAAATCATGTGCAGTACCTGAACTGTCTGCTCCAGAGGAAACCCAAAGATCTGTGTGTAAACCAGGGTCTTGGAATGAGAAATGTCATTGGTGGGGTCAATATGGCCCTGGAGGGATCAGTACAGTCCTGGCTCTCATAAACTTGTGCTGTTCCCACAGGGAGGGATGACATGTTGGACATCGAGATTGATGCGTACATTCACTGCGTTAGCGCCTTTGTGAAACTGGCCCAGAGTGAGTACCAGCTCCTGACAGAAATCATCCCAGAGCACCACCAGAAGAAGACCTTCGACTCCCTCATTCAGGTCCCTTAAGCTCAATATCTTGGTTTGATTTGTATTGTTGGGTTTGCAAAACCGTTCCCTGCCTACTTCCCCCCATTCATCTAGTGCTTCCTGAGTGGAAGACACATCCCCCTATTTCTGGTGGTTGTCTTGTAGGAGTCTCTGGATAACCTGATGATAGAGGGGGATAACATTGTCTCGGCAGCGCGGAAGGCCATCATTCGGCATGACTATTCAGCTGTGCTCACCATCTTCCCCATCCTCAGACACCTGAAGCAGACAAAGCCAGAGTTCGATCAAGTCTTGCAGGTAAGCGGTGACAGGAGAAGGTAAATAAAAATAAATAAAAGGTTCTGCAACTTTGTCTGTAGTGTTTCTTAAGTGACTTTTACAATAGCCAAAAATATTAAAAATCCTAGAACAGAACCCAACTAGCCATGTGGTTGTGCCACTCGCTAACATGCAGTAGACCCAGCTTGGAGTCCCAGTGTCTCGTTCCCTGAGCCAGCAAAGACTGGGAATGATGCAGAGGCAGTTTCCCCTCTCCCTGTTGAAAGGAGAATTGTGCATCACTTAGTAACAGTTCTTGCCAGTTAAAGTAGTAATTTGGAGCTCAGATTCTAGGTGACGGGCTATGTCTAGGTTCTTGGACCACACCTGAGGTCATTAATCTTCAGTACCATTGAATCTAGTTAAGAATGTGCTCTTAAGGAAGTCTTCTCATGTCATCTGAAAGGCTAGTTGTTCTGAGGAGGGGCCTAGCAGACGATGGTGTTAAATAGAGGTTCTTTTAGGTCAGAGGTTGGTGGATTAAGCTCACTTGTAACTGCTATAAATGGGTTTAAAAACTCCACTGTGCCACTTGGCTGCAAAAAGGCTCTCCAGGCGCCAATCACTATGTCCAGCTTTGGTGAGGCTCCTTATCATTGCATTGGGTTCAGCTGTTTGATTGCCCCCTCTCTCCTGCTGGTCAGTTTGAGCAAAGAGTCACTCTTTTTTTTTTTTCTTCAAAGGACCCCACCCCCCCAACCCCCTCAGTTCCTGCATAGTTGGAGATTGGTGGCCACAATGTGCAGCCTCATGGCTGCAAATATTTCAAGAGGGGAAATAAATAACTTATAAAATGGGGATTCAGCTCTAGGGTCATTTGGGACTTTCCCCTCTGCTAACAGCTGAACCAATCAGTGGCATTTCTGATGACAATCTACGGTTTACTAGACTGTAAATATTCTCCCAGCGAAGTCCCACCGCTAAGGGAATTGGGACTGAGAGATGCCCTGAGGAATGATGGGAAGGTCAGATGGTGGGTGAAAGGGGAGGTAGTGACAGCCATCTTCACTGAGACCTCTTACGCCATGCACTGGGTCATTCCAGGGCACTGCAGCCAGCACAAAGAACAAGCTTCCAGGGCTGATCACCTCCATGGAAACCACAGGTGCAAAAGCGCTGGAGGACTTTGCAGACAACATTAAGGTAACTTCCGCTCCACTGGTCTCTTCTTCAGTAACCTAAGAGAGTCACCAGGCTGAACTGTGGAAATATTATGTTAATGAACAATGACTGAGTTCAGCTTCCTGTTTCTTCTGCGAGATGGCAACCTTACCAACATCTACAGTAATGCAGGAGCTGCATATCTTCATTGCCTTTAGGTATCATTTGCAAAAGAAATGCAGAGTGCTGACTTGTTAGAGCAAGGAGGAATAGACTTTTCTATCCCTTGTTTTAAAATGTATTTATAATTAAGGCTGCATGTAATGCAGTTCTCTGTTTAATGTCCCTAATGCACAGTACTGCAAATCATATAACAGGGAGAGCCAAGACTGCGCATACATTTTGAAAATGATCTGAGTTTTTTAACTTAAAGAAGGAAATGTGTGAGTTAAATTTACGTGCCTCAGATTTTGAAACTGTCTCCAGCTAAAGGGAGAGTTCTCGCTAAATCAATCCGTTAACATTGGTGAACCGAACTTATGATGACCATAAGATAGTCTTTAATGAATCCATATGTTTCGGTCCAAGCAGGTTGTGCTTTTAAGCCGTCTTTTTCTGCCTTTGCTATGGACTGCTTTGAAGTTGTAGCCTTTGGTCACCAGTAGATGGGGTTGTGAGCATTAGGGTGAGGACAGTATTGAGGAAGCTTGGAAAAACAACCTTGTCAATAAACTTGCCTGAAAAGCAATGTTTGTTTTTTTCACTTTCATTAACCATTTTATCTGTATCTTTCTCTCTTCCCTTGTAAGAATGATCCGGACAAGGAGTATAACATGCCGAAAGACGGGACAGTTCATGAACTCACCAGCAATGTATGTGGCAATGATTTGAAACATCCCTTTGTAAAATCCACTCCTCTCTTCCTGCTAACATCAGTCCCCCAGAGACCAGTATCTCTGTTTCAACAGGAGCAGCAGGGGAATTGCAAGTGTTTAAAATAGGATGCCTTTGATATCAGTAGAGGAATTACTTGGCTTCCATTAAGAGATTAAGTTTCATGGTTTCCAGATTCCTGCATTGGTTTCTTCCCCAGGGCATTAGGATAGTGTATGGGATGTGAGGGCCTGGGGGCTGCAGTTAAAGGTTTCTATGTGTCCCATCAAACCTGGGGGATCTGAACATAAGATGCAGTACTTGGACACTGCACAGATGTAACACATACTTAGCCAACAGCCTGGAAAATGCCTCTTTTTATTGCTAAGCAGGGTGGTAACTGTCAGTCTGTGGATGGGAGACTTCCAGGAAAAACAGAACTGCAGGATATAATGTTGGTGATTCAGTAGGTAGTGTTCTTCCCTGGCGGCCTTTACAGAACCAGCGTGGGGTTAGAGGGCTCTGTGCTGCTGCTAGAGATGCCGTGAAACAAACTCCCTGACCTCTTTTACATGTTAATTATCAAATGGTAATTCTTGGAAAGGGAGGTCAACTTCAGTGGCTTGGCCAAACTCCAGCTGTAGCTACATCCTTGTGCCAAAATTCCCCCTTCACTTACTATTAAATACGCTCTTCCTCTTCACTTCCAGTCCTAAACTGTGGTGTAGCTGTGTACTGTTAAACAGGTGCTGTCTTCCACCCTGGAGATGACTGCATTTCAGGTGATCTTTGTACAGTTGGTACTGGTGTAGGTTTATAAAGTGCTTTGAGATCCGATAAATGCCACTTTAAATGACTGTACTGTTGTTTCTTGCAGGTTTGTGGCTGACGTTATGTGGGCGAGGGCATCTTTGTTGTGTTTAATAATGGAGGATAAGAAACCCAATGTGAATTACATTTGACTTTTCCTCTCTATTCCCCTCTCCCTTGAAGGCCATTCTCTTCCTGCAGCAGTTGCTGGATTTCCAGGAGACGGCAGGCGCCATGCTGGCATCCCAAGGTACATGCATGGGACTCCCTGGCCGCAGGGGTGACTTTCCCACAATGTCTGAGCCATTTTCCTTAAGGTTAAACCTCCTTAACAAGAACTCTCATTAGCATGCCAGCTTCCCCTCTGCCATATTGTGTGATCTGTCATGACAAAAAGATGGCTGCCTGGAGATCTCAAGGGGATCTGCAGTTGATTCCCTTTTTGCCTTCCAGATGTGCTGCCGTCATGCACAGCTGGATAACCTTTACTCTCTAGCTATGAAGTGAGATAGAGTAAGATGGCTAACAAATGGCCTGTCCTATAAAGATTAGGCAAGGCAGATCAGTTTAGATCTAATCTCTAGAGTGAATAATAGAACATTAGTTGTTCCAGCTGAGTTCCTGGTAATGAGGTTTGACTATGAGGAATCGCATTTTACCTGCCATGTTCACATTATGCCCCCTCATGCAGTCATCTCTCATTAACAGCAGTCAGAATATTCACATCAGTGGCTAACCCATCTCCGCATCTATCTCCTCAGCATACCACCATGTCCTCCTCCACTCTAACACCTGCTGTCTTTCCCTGCTAAACTATCTGCATGGCAAAAGACATCTGTGGAGTTAACTCTTTCATTGACCAAAGAGATGGTGCAAATTCAATTTTCTTGTATGTTTCCTAAAAGGTGAGGTTCATGTTATTTACTAAAGGAAGGGAAAGTGCAGCTGTATCACAGGGAAGACAATTGTAGTAGGAGAAATACAGAAAGCTTACAATGGCCTTTAGTGTGGTTCATATACTGAAATGCCTGGGAAACCATCAGACTGAAGCTCATTCAATTTTTAAATATAATTAATTGTCCCATCAGGTGTAGAAAGATGGTGGTGGAAGTCAGCAGGAAAAAAATGCTGCTTCAGTGAGTTTATTCAGTAAAATGACAGGTCAGAATAATTACAGACCTTTGCAGTCTTCCAGATCTGATAACTCAGCTTTGCATCTGGTGCCTCAGAATTGCCTGTGAGCTAAATCGTGACCAAAGTATTATAGCCCATCCTCTCTCCTCCAAGATCCCAGTGTCAGAAGCACTCCCCTCCCTTTGCCCATAGTGTTCTCATGCAGCACCAGCAATACGAGGGAATTCTATCATTGAATCAAAGAAATTAGCCCTGCTGCCTTAGGTAGGCTAGCCCAGCACAGGGTACCTAACCCTGCCGGTGCAGAGTTGTTCAGAGTGACCACCCTCTTAATTCTCTCTGAAGTGATTGGCTGGCGTTTGCTCTGGTGAAATGTTTCACTCAAACACAAACGTTTTCACCCGAGAACGAATAAGTGTGGTGAACACCAACACCAGCTCTGCCTGCAGTGAACAATATCCAGGCAGACTCTGTCTCCTCCAGAGGTGCCACTTATATCCTAGAAAGAGTATGTAGTTTGCAGTAAGGGAGGGGGCCAGAGCCACTCAGGTCTATTCAGCAGTACCCAGTTTGCTTGGGGGACCAATCCCCCTGAAATAAGTGACTTTAATTGGAGTTTGGTCAGGCCCATGGTTATAGTTTTTATCCTCTGAGTGACGACAGTGTTACATTACATCTTGCCTTGCGCTAGTGCAAAATCTACGTTTCCTCCTTAATCTCCAGCCCCATTTCTGTGGTTTTGAAGGAGTGACTCCTGCCTGCTCTACCTTTAGCTCTGTGGCTGCTCTGTGTTAATATCTGCTTTGTTCTTCTTGAAGGGATGGTGGTCTCTAACCTGTCTTTTTGCACTTTGCATTTCTTTCTCTCTCCTCCCTCCCCTTTTCTCTCTGCTCTGCCTTAAACTTTGTAGTTCTTGGGGACACATACAATATTCCTTTAGATCCCAGAGGTAAGCAGAGTGTGTACGTCACCCACTCGACCTGTGTTATCACCTTTGACTATTTCTATCGATAGCTAATGATTAAAAAGCAGTTGTCTTTTAAAAAATAAATAACCCAGATGCTCCCTGACTCCGTGGGAGAGGGGAGTCAGTGTTGTATTACAGTGAACATGTGGATGTAGCTGCTAATTTGCAGGGAGGATGCCATGTTAGTTAAAATGGGATAAAGTCTGTATCATTGCACTGAATTCTCTCTCTCATGCTGATGGGGACAGGCTTCTCCAGGGGGAGTTAGCCCAGTTGGTCTGTCATACTGTCCTGTGCGGACCCAGCTCTTTTTTTGACAACTGTCCAGACTCCTCACGGCAGCAAAGACCCTCTTTGCTTCACTGGTGGCGCCAACAGACCAAGCTCCAAAAGCAGTTTGGGATTTTGTAACAAACTCAAAAGGCTCCCAACCTTTCAAGCAAACTTGGTCTGGCTTACAGCCATGCATAATTCTATGGGCCAAGTTTTCCGACAGTGGCCTCTGTTGGATTCTGCTCACGCACTATGTTTCCTGACCGTGTGGCCCACAGAAGAATATTTGTGTGTATGCTTTTAAAACATTTGCATGGGCAGGCAATAGAATTTACACAAGCCAAACCCATCACCTGTGTGGGTGGGGTATGGTACTTGAACAGCCTTTGTGCAGAGCCCGGGCAAGCTGTTATCAGCGAGGGGGGTGTTAGCTGAAACTTTCCAGAGTGGGGCTGCTTGTTTGGATTAATGTTGCAGGTACGGTACAATAAGTGCTTGCTATTAACAAAAATAACTTCTCTGTTCCTTGGTTGAGAACATCTAGTGCTAAAAAAAGAGCTTTTATTACCTTCAGTTGCTCAATTTCTGATTAATAGGGTGTCTTCTATATCTAAATTCCTATTCTCTTAATCTTAAAAGGATAGTAAAGAAGGAATAAGTCTGTCCTGTACCATGGCTTTCTAGCAGTTGGTGCAAATACTGGGGTCAAACTGAGTGCAGTCTGTCCCTTCTTGTTCTGAATAATCTGATGCGTATCTGGGTTGAGGAGGGAGAGTAATTTTCATTGACAACTTGAGTCTGGCATTGTAATTCCATAGCAACAATAAAATGGCTTGTTTCAGTAGAGGCAGACTAACCAAACCAGGCACCGTGGGTGGCATGTTAACTGGGTTAAGGTTCTTTTCCTTACAGAGACCAGCAGTTCAGCTAGCAGCTACAGTTCTGAATTTAGCAGACGACTGCTCAGCACCTACATCTGTGAGTACCATGCACAGCTCTCCTTCAATTCCTTTCTCCACGCCCCTGCTGGTGCTCCGCGAGGCATGTTCTCCGGTGCAGTGTTTGGACTCTTCCGATGGGTGGTGCAGCTAGGGCTGTTAAAGTTATTTGACTGGTAATTCTGGCCTGGGACCAAAGAGCCAGACTATTACTGAATTCACCATGCAGCAGCCACTCCGATGGGGCATGTCAGCATTAAACTTGGTTGATGTCAGAAGAGAGCTCCTGGGCCAAATTTAGCCCTGGCATGAGCAGATGGAACACTCATTAACTTCAATGGGAGCACTGGCTGCTGATGTGAGGGCCAAATTTGGTCCTCTGCTGCTAATGGAATCCGTGATGGCACACAATACGTGGAGATGCCACTGTAGGAAATGGTGCAGCAGGGGTACGACTCTTGTGGAGCTCTCAGCTGCTCCTTGATGGAAATGGTTGCATGAATAGTAGGAATTGTGTGCTGGAACATCAGACAAGATAGATATGCAAAATGCACCAAATTGCATGCCTAATGTGTG
Organism: Mauremys reevesii; assembly: GCF_016161935.1. Lineage (NCBI taxonomy): Eukaryota > Metazoa > Chordata > Testudines > Geoemydidae > Mauremys > Mauremys reevesii. The sequence goes on from NC_052637.1 coordinate 29,704,865, forward strand.
TGCACGGTTATGATTATGTGCACAAATTGTTAAGCAGATTTGCATGTAGTAGATGTATGCTCAGTTGTGCACCTAAAGCATTTGCAAATTGAGCCCTGTATGTTATCTTCTGTACTAACGAGGCATTTGTGGGCCATCATCTTCCGCCGTCTTGATTAAAAACCCTTTGTCCTCTATTAATGTGTTTTTTCTCATTAAGGCAAAGTCTTGGGCAACTTGCAACTAAACCTTCTCAGTAAATCCAAGGTTTATGAGGACCCAGCTTTGAGTGCCATCTTCCTGCACAACAACTACAATTACATCCTTAAATCCCTTGAAAAGTAAGTGCATCTCTGGCCAAATCCCTGTGCATTCCAGACAGACCGAATTTCACTGCTGTGGGGGCTTTAGGTTGTGAGTGTGATTTTTTTCCCCTCCCCCCCCCAACTTCTTTTTTTTAACTCCAATATGTTGAATCCCTTTCCTCACTGGTTTGTCTTCTCTGGTATTTTTCCCCCTTTGAAACTGCCCTTTGAAGTCTTTCTTACATTGCAGAAAAGAGAGGAAAAGAAGAGCAGCAGACAGGCCTTTGAGTGCCTCAGATTCTTTCATCTTCTCTGCAGTTAAGAATCCAGCACTGGAAAGCATCCAGCTTGGAGCAGTTTCTGTGTCCTGGCTTGTGTGTTCTGACTGCTGTCACTCCAAAATGGGGGATTGTTAATTTAAAAAGGGCCAAGGGGCCTTGCTAATGAAGGTTTGAAACCCCACCACCCAATTAGCAACAGCGGGTTGGCAGGAGATGAGCTGGTTTGTGGGTGTTTGATAAGCTCTTCTCTCCTTCTACCAGGTCTGAGCTAATCCAGTTGGTGGCCGTGACTCAGAAAACAGTAGAGAGGTCTTACAGGGAGCTCATTGAGCAACAGATCCAGACCTACCAGCGCAGGTAAGGAGGCACCATCTTTTCTTAGCCCTCATTATGGCTTGAGAGACCGTCTACTTTCTGCATAGACCTTAATGTCCAGTCCTAACTGCGTGGTGGGAGAGAACCGTATAAAAGGGAACCGCAAACATGATTTGAAAGTTTAACATAGTATGGGACGTGTTCATCATGGAATGACATCTGGATATGTCATGTGGAAACTGCCACTTTCTAGCCCTAAGGAGAGTATGTACTAGCTTTCTGTGAGATTCCTTGCTGGATAACTCACTGTCTACAGATGATAAGGGATAGCTAATAAGACAGAAAATATCATAATGCCTCTATATAAATCCATGGTATGTTCACATTTTGAATACTGCATGCAGATCTGGTCACCTCATCTCAAAAAATATCTTAAAATTGGAAAGGTAAAGAGAAGGGCAACAAAAATTATTCGGAGTGTGGAACAGCTCCACGTGAGGAGAGATTAAAGAGACTGGGACTTTGCAGCTTGGAAAAGAGATGACTAAAATGGCATATGATACAGGTCTATAAAATCTTAACAGATGTGGAGAAAGTGAATAAGGAAGTGTTGCTTACTCATTCTCATAACCCAAGTACCAGGGGTCGCTCAATGAAATGAATAGACAGCAAGTTTAAAACAAACAAAAAAGGAAGCACTTCTTCACATGCTGCACAGTCAACTTGCGGAACTCATTGCTCGGGGATGTTATGAAGGCCAAAACTATAACAGGGCTCAAAAAAGAACTAGATACGTTCATGGAGGATAGATGCATCAATGGCTATTAGCCACGTTGAGCAGGGATGCAACCCCATGCTCTGGGTGTCCCTAGCCTCTGTTTGCCAGAAGCTGGGGGTAGATCACTCAGTGATTGCCTGTTCATTCCCTCTGAGGCACCTGGCGCATTGGCCACTGTCAGAACACAGGATACTGGGCTAGATGGACCATTGGTTTGACCCAGAATGTCTGTTTGTATGTTCTTATGTCTATAATGCATCCCCTCTTATGTCAATTGCAGCTGGTTAAAAGTAACAGAATACATCTCGGAGAGAAACTTGCCTGTTTTTCAATCAGGAGTCAAGGTGAGGTGATAGATAAATTTCATATAACGGAAATCAGACAAAGCTTTATCTGCTACACATAGATATATACTTTTTAAATCCAGGGAGAACTTCTCCGGAAAGCAGTAATACTACAGGAAGGCAGAGTTACATTGTGGAGAGTACACTGGGAATCAGGCTTGGGGTCATTTTCTCCTGTCACAGATTTACTGTGTGACCGTAGTCAAATCCCTTCACTGCTCAGTGCCTCAGTGTCTCTCTCTTAAACTGGGGCAGATGATACTACTTCACCTTGTACAACTCCTGAGAGCCTAGCACAAAAGCTGCTCTACATGCACAGTAATACCTGTCCTGGCCCCAAATTTCCCTAGTTAAATAATCTTTAGATGAGTGACATTCATTGAAAGTGGGATTCTCTCCTCCCCACCATGTTCCCGTTCCTGAGTCCTAGCTAAAGCATGTAAGACAAACTTCCACAAGAGAGTTGGTGTGGGGAGAGGGAGCCAGTGAACAATAATAAAGATGGCACCACGTGAGTGGTGGGATTGTAAGAGCCTTTCAGAATAAATCCTTTGGTTTTTTTCTCCTGAAGCCTGGTCAGTCCAGGTGGAGAGCTCATGTCTGTTAATGGAGTGGGATCCTGCATATAATGTGCTTCCTGGAAATGCTTGGGGCTCAGCGCTGATCTGAACATTCCCATAAGAGAAACAGGAATTTAGAGAGTGAGCAGCAGTGACATTTATACTGGGAGGGGGAAATAACATCTCTTCTTCTCTCCTCGCAGCTCAAGGATAAGGAGAGGCAGATGATAAAGGAGCGTTTTAAGGTAAGAAGCCTTTGGTGGGCAGGAGAACTTTCCCTGGCTCAATGTTAACCCTGAGCTGTGCTTCCCTGGCCCAGTGCGCCATGTGAAACTTGGACACAAATGTGTCTCTAACCGTTTTCTCCTGTTTTAATGGAAAGGGTTTCAATGATGGCCTGGAGGAGCTGTGTAAAATCCAGAAGGCCTGGGCCATCCCTGACATGGAGCAGAGGGACAAAATCCGCAAGGCCCAAAAAAACATTGTGAAAGACACCTACAGTGCCTTCTTACGCAGGTGACAACTCTTCTACAGGAGCAGTGTCCTCTGTCCTGGTTCTTCTGGGGATATGCTGAGTTCTCTTGGGCCGAGAGCAGACCAAAACTGAGGCAGTTTGCTGCAGTCTGGCTTTCCAAAGCCATCCTCAGCTCTGTATAATATGCCCTTGAGATTCTGAAAGCTGAGGTAGGCTGATATGATTCTTCTCAGTTAGTTAGATCGTGGCATTCATGAATGGCTTCTAAATGCAAGACAACGGGTGGCCACGTCCTAGCTATGCAAAGCTAGGCTCCATTGAGAAATCTCTTGATATCAATGGAAACCCAGGAATACCCATTTGAACCAACCCTGCTAGAATGGTATTCTGGCCGTGAAGAGTTCTACCCAAGTGTCTCTCCCGCTCTCAAACAGAAGATGTGGGAGCTGGAATGTTGTTTCACTGGGAGGGGGGCAGAAGCAGAGCAGCATCTGATGGTAGTGAAAAGGGAAGTCCCAGGCACCGTGGCTTTGTGCAGTATCTGCTGTGTCACACCAGGGTTGTTTTGTTTGCCCTCGGCAGGTATGGCAATGTGTCCTTCACCAAGAACCTAGAGAAGTACATCAAATATCGAGACGACCAGGTGGGCGAGATGATTGAGAAGCTGTTTGACACATCAGCATGAACCACTGACTATCTGGTATGCTCCCGTCTGCAAGTCAGCGCTTTCCCGGTCCCCTCCAGGCTTCCTTCCCTGCCCCATTCTGGTGGGCTGGTGTTATACTTGTATTTATCGGATTTATAAACATGTGAAAACACTCTATCCTGTCTGCCTTTGCCTTTTTAAAGTGCATCACAGAGGAAGTTTTTAGATGACAGATGAAATACTACAGAGTGGTTTCTGTTATGCTCATGTGTCTCCAGATGGAGACATCCTTAGTGGAGAGGCACGATGTGTGAGCTCTGTAAATACTTATCTCCTCAGGCTGAAATCCTTGGTCCTGGTGGAGAGTACATGCTGCATATATAGGTTTGTCTGCCTCCGTAATGCAACTTTGATGTGCTAAGAGAAGTGTTCATAGTATCTCGGTTCCCCCTGAGGGATTCTTTTAGATGTCTAAGGATTTTCCCATCACTGCACTAAAGTCCATAAGGTGCAGACGACATAGATTAGTCACTGACGATTGGAGAGTGTTCCTTTTAGAGCCGGGCAGTGTTTCTCTTTCATTGGTAAGCCAGTCACTGCTATGTGAGTAGTGAGCCTTGTGCTATAGGATAAGGACTATAGAGAGTTTGGAGATTATAATGGCATTTGTTTTATAGTGGAAAAAATTGCAAACTTCTGCTGTATATGTTGAGTCTCTTTCTAGAAGTCTGTGACATAGCTCTGTGAAATGGAAAGATTCAGATCAGGGGGAAAAAGGCTTAGTGGGCTTTAATCTGCATGTGTACATTAATTTACAGTGGTATTGCCAAAAGGTACTGGATTGAAATCCTCCGTTTACCAAACGGTTACAAGTAGGGACATGTGCTGATCCCCACAAACCCTCTCCTCAGCCCACCTGGACCTGGAGTATTTTACCTACTAGAAAGTCTCTTTGCCCATTTTGCCCTGGTTACTGCCGAGATTGTCAGCTTTGTTTGTAGTGTGATTTAAAGATCAGGCAACTGGACCATGACAGCAACCAGGCTCTCCGTTCATAGGTCACCCAGTAGCCATCAGCTTGCAACAAATTTCAGTTTTGACTGACCAGGTCTGGATTTGAATTGGGCTGCCCAGGTTCTGCCCATCACCAGTTCCTTGAGCCATCCAACCCTTATTTATTTTAGTTACTCTAATAAACGGAATTGCCTGTGTCATCTTTGATGACAAGATTAACACAACTTCCCCTTCAACTGTCCTCCCTTTAGCAAGGCCAGTTGTACCAACAGGAGGTTGTGCAGAAAGCTACAGTGCCCTGTTCATGCTCTGTAACCAGAGAGTTCCATGAGATGAAAAGACGCGCAGGTGCCTGCACCTGGCTTAGCTCGTTTCCTTTTTGGTTTCACGTATTGCTGAGAGCGAGGTCTTTACTGAATAAGCCATAGTGAGTGGGCAGGGGAGGAACCAGCCCAACTTACTGTGCACTGGTTGAGCTTCTGAGGACCCCGACTTTTGGACTTGCAGCCCCAACCCCCTGGTCCAGTGGAACCAGCACCGGCATTGTCCAGTTTTAAGAAATGCCTGATTGCATCTGATGTGAAAGGAGTGCAGCGGGGGCTGTTAGAGATGATCCCTGCCTTGTATTGTTTGTGGTGTGCTGGTGTGAGATTGCACTCCTGCTGCAGCCACACGGCAACAAGTAGTGTAGCCCTGGAGCCTATCCCAGAGAATCAGAGCAAAATAGAAATAAACCCTGGGCCTTCTCTTTGCAGTGAGCCGCAGTGTGTGTGTGTCAGCTTCTGAGAACTTAGGCTGGGCTTTTCAAAGGGGCCTAAGAAAATCAGGCCCCCAATTCCCATTGAAAGTCTATGGGAGTTGGGCACCAAACTCCATTTTATTCTCCTCAAGTTCCCTGCTCCCAGAATCACTGGAGTCCGTCACCTACTGTACAAGAGCTCGGGATGAGCAATCAGGCATGGCTTTGCCTTTCTCTTAGTGAATTTTTATTCTTAGCCTGTCTTTAGCATAGTAAAACTGTAGTGAAAAGTGTGGTGGGTGGGATGGGGAAGGAATGAACCCCTCCTGGGTTTCTGTGGAGTATGTTGTTCCCACATCACGTCTTTCCCCTTTCTTTCCATATCTCCTGGCCTGTTCTGATCCAGCATGTCTTGTTTCTGGAAAAGCTGGTTGCATCCCCTTCCCATAGTGAGAGGCTGAAATGCTAGACATGAAAATGGAGCCAGTGGGTATTTGATCTACCAGTGATGGGTTAGTCTGCCTCTGAATGATTCTCATGTGCCCTGCTGCAATTGCTGGACATCCTCCTCCTCCTCCTCCAACCAGGTCCTATAAAAGTATCCTGATGTGCATGTACAGTAACTTCTCGTTTAACGTTGTCGTTTGTTCCTGAAAAATGTGACTTTAAGCAAAACAATGTTAAGCGACTCCAATTTCCCTATTAGAATTAATGTAAATGTGGGTGGGGGGGGTTAGGTTCCAGGGAAATTTTTTTCACCAGAAAAAAGACTATATATATATATATACACACACACCCAGTATAAGTTTTTTAAACAATTTAATACTGTGCACAGCACTGATGATTGTGACGCTTGGTTGAGGTGGTGAAGGCAGAGGGTGGAGGCAGGTGGGATATTTCCCAGGGAATGCCTTGCTGCTAAATGATGAACTAGCACTCGGCTGAGCTCTCAAGGGTTAACACATTGTTAATGTAGCCTCACACTCTACAAGGCAGCACGAATGGAGGGAGGGGAGTGTGTGTGTGTGAGAGAGAGGGGTAATGCGCATCTCTCTATAAGTACATTGCCTTGTTAAGTAGATCAGCAAGTTGAGACAGCAGCTGCTCCCAGGAAGCTCCCTCCGTCCTGAGCCTTGTCGTGTCGTCCCCCCGCACCATGGAGATGGGGTGAACGAGGTGCAGGGGGGAGGGGGACACCTTGACATTAGTCCCCCTCTTCCTCCCCCCCCCCCCCCCGAGCAAACAGGAGGCTCCCGGGAGCAGCTCCAAGGCAGAGGGGAGGAGCAGCTCACCACAGTGGTGGGAGGGAGAGCTGAACTGCTGGCAATTGATAGCCTGCTGCCACACAGGGAACTTAGGGGAGCTGATGGGGGGAGGGTTGCCAGCCCACCCCTGGTTCCAAGCCCCCACCAGCTAGCTCCAATGGGCTGCTCTTTCTGCAAGCAGTGGACAAAGCAGGCGGCTGCCAAACGACATTATAAGGGAGCAACTCTAAACAAGCATGGTCTCTAATTGATCAGCAACATAACAACGTTAACCAGGCCGACATTAAGTGAGGAGTTACTGTAGTTGTACTTGAGTCTTAACTTTACCATCTTATATTGCACCTGCTGCCCTCCTCTCTAACTCCCCTGCTTACTGTGCTACAGGATGTCCTTGATTATTTGCCCATGATAACGTTTTACTTAGAGGGTTTCCATACAGTTGACAACATTTGCAGTACCCAGTGCTTAATAGTTTCATTATTCAACCAGACCCATGTTTACAAGAACTAATATATATCAATGCCTAATTAAGTAGCTCAGCAGCGGAAGTGTCGTTGTGCGAGTGCCCAGAACAATGCAAACAATGCATTGGTAATTGTTGAGGGTGGGGAGTGAAATTGGAACTAGGTATGAAATGGGGAGCGAGAACAATAAAGGGAACAAAGGAGGATTATAGAACACTGGGAGCGCTGTGTTTTAACCCCTTCTTTGCTGCCATCTGTATGCCAGCAGCACTCTTTTTTTTTGGTGTCCTGCAAAAGTGTTAGATGTACCCAGTACAACCATCGGCTCTGGAAAGGCAGGTTTCATAGATGGGTCCTGTACTGGGACATGCTCAATACTGGTAGTGGTGGTGTTACCCACAGACCCTAACCAGTAGTGGGGGCCCTCTGTGTTACTCAGTGTTCACAAAGTAAGAGAGAGTCCCTGTCCCAAAGAGGCTAGAGTCTAAATAGATAAGACAGAGTGGAAAAGTCAAGAAAGGCACAGAGAGGTGAAGTGTCTTGGCGAAGGTCACACAGCAAGTTGGTGTCAGAGCCAGGATTAGAACCCAGGTCTCATAACTCTCAGACCAATGCCCTCTGGTGTTAATGTCCATATGTGGTGCACACCTTCCAAACCACTGGAAAATGCTCTTTGAGGTTAGATGCTTTTAACCATTGCTTCCTGAATAGCGCTAACTAGTTCTGTTCGTGATACCATGGAAATTTCAGCAGAGTCAGAATTCTATCAGCACAATATTGCTGCAAAACATTTATTTAAAAGACTAGATTATAAATAACTGGCAAATTAGCTCTAGATGGAAATAATGGCTTTAAAATGCTCTGAAGCCCTGGTAAGAAGGATAGTGGAAAGGAATTATACTACTGCATACATAGTGCATTTCATCTGGAAATCAGTGCTTTACAAAGGAGGGTGAATATAATCCCATTCCATATGTGGAGAAACTAAGGCCTAGAAAAGTGAAATCATTTACCCAGGGTCACTATACAGGCCAGAGGCAAAGCTGGGACTAAGACACAGGTTTACCTAATTCCCAGCCCAGAACACAATCTACTGAACCGTGATTGTATTGGCACAAAGGAAATGATGGCTGATAGCCTACAAATCTTCTAGAAAAGACCCACATCCCCTCTCACTCCTGTGCGCTCGTGTGTTTAGCTTTGAGGAGCATGAATCATCTAAAACCACGAATTGAGAACATTTGAATGAGCATCACATGTGCTTCCACCTGCTGCTCTGAAAGAAACTAAATATAAAATGCTACCAGGAACTGATCAGAGCTGGTAACCTTGTGTGGGTGCCAGGGGGACTTTGACCTGGGTTGCAGCAGTTTGTTGTATAATTCAGTAACATCCTCCTCCTTGTCCACGTTTGCCTCGGAATTGGGAAACTGCTCCAGGTGGCTGACCTGACTCGCACTTCCAAAGGAACCCATGGGGCAATACATAGGACATGGAGCATGATGATATGGGCTAAGTAAATGAAAAAGAAGAGCCTCTCTCCAGCAGCTGAAGCGTCCCTTCTGAGAGCTCTCCCCTTTTCCCTCCTGGTAGCTGCAGGTTGAAGAAGAGCAGTGATAATTTGTGCAGTGCTGGGTGTGATGCTTCACAAAGAGCACATCTGCCTCAAGGAGCACTTCAGTCGCACTAGGATGAGGGTCTGCCCCAAGGAGCACTTCAGTTACACTAGGATGAGGGTGGTGCAGGAAACAGTTCAAAAGCAAACAGCTAAAAACCACAATCCTGGAAGGTCACTACTGAAAGGCTCTGCCGAGGAAGAGGGCTTTAAGGAGGAACTGTCTCTAATTCTGGGGTGGTTTTGTTAGAGGGAAAAACCGCCTCTTGGGACTATGTTGAGAACTCTCAGCTCATTGCATGGGTGATCTGCACTGCAGATTAGAGTGGAGTTTTCTACATGAGAAAGGCTAATGCATTTATCACTCAACTCCCTGCCCACTTGCTGCAGAGATGGGATTGTTCACTACTCCGGGCTCCCCTACGTGCTGCTCCTACTTTTTAACCCTGGATCTTTCTTGTTTTGATGTTGTTGGCACTGATTTTTGACTGATTTGGACAGGGCTGAGAAAATTCTACCCCAAAATCTGCACCTCACCCAGGGACGGAGGTCCTCTGCCACCACTCTAGTCACCAGGACTGTCTCAACTGTGCTGATGATTAGTAACCCCAGCAGACCACTGAAGTAATAAACAGAGGGGTGGGGGGGAGAGAGACATCATCACAAATGTTAGCCGCTCTGTTGACCTCATGCTCAAGAATTCCAAGTCTTAAGAAGAAATCATTTTGTTTTAAGAAGGGGGCCTACTCTATTCTTGGGGGGACAACTCTGTTCCCTGTTCTCGAATCGTATTCAAGTGAGCAGAAGGGAGTATTTGGACCAAATCCTTTGTTGACCAAATTAAACCAAAGCCCCATGGCGCTCTGCAGCCAGGCTAAAGGCAACATGGAAATGACTGTTTTGCAAAGTTTTAGCTAAGTACATTGGAGGGACAGTTACCAGAGAAGGAATGGACTTCATCAAGGTTTCTGGCACTGACTCTTGTAAACAGAATAATTTGAGAAAACAGCTCTTGCAAACAGAATTATTAACCAGCTTTTTGCAAACTACCAGAAAATAGATGCATTCGGCTCTCACAATCTATTAATCAAAAAATGGAATTTGCAGTAGGTACAAGTGTGATTTTAAAATGATGATCTGTTACCAAAATAGGAAAGTATCTAATAGTAAATAAGAGTATAGTACTCTGTGTTTGGAGTGTTTTATATCCTGCTAAATGTAGAACTCTAAAACTCAACTACAGTTAGGTGCTTGTAACTCTTGCTCTGTGTACTGCAGAGAAATACAACAAGGCTTATGAAGTACATTCCACCCACCAGCCTTTCAGTATTAGGTGATGCTTGGCTGCTGCAGATCTTCTGTCTTGCAGGTATATATGGAGCCAGATAAGAGAGAGTCTATAAGGTTTATAGCATTGGCCAATATCGTATATAATATCACAGTGCTTTTATATAATGATGATTATTCATGTTAAGCTCTTCCAAATTGTTTTTTACTTATGGTAAGCTGGGAGATGTGTCTATTGGAATCTCACTGTTGGGTATAGAGACATTCCAGAGAAAAAGGACAAGACAAACAATTTTAGTGATGTTTCGTTAACATGCCCTTGTACCAAGCCATACCTGATGCAGGGTCACTCTAAAGCTTTGCTGACTTTTATCAAAACAAGATAATAATTGAGTTACTGCAAGGTTTGTGGGGCAAGCCTAGCAACAAGGTTCCAAAAACATGTAGAAGACGATGTATATACAAATAATATGTCAAGGTTAAAGTAATACAAAGAAATGGTGAAACCCTCATCTGTTATAAACAACCCTAAACTGAGACAGTTGAACTGGTGCACAGCTGTTTCCCGGACGAGCTGGTAATGTATTGGCCTTTCCTTTCTGACATCTCTCGTTGTTGAATTAAATCGAACCTGTAACACCCTAGAGTAAGTACAGTGCCTTCACTGGGCTTGCTCCAGGGATGAATTTGGCTTGATGTGCTCAACCTAGCAATGTGATGTGTCCTCTGTATTGGTGTGCGCCAGTCTGAGGAGTGGGCAAAGGGGGGAATTACTAGCTGCCATAATACATGGTTTCCCCGTTAGCTCTGGATCGGGCTGCGGTGTCTTTGCCTCCTGACTAGGTTGTCATGATTCACTTGGCCCTCCAGGGTTGCTGGACCAGAGCTTGAGTCCTGCTGTAAGTTGGTCATATGAGAGGTGGCAGAGAGCAAGCAGGGCTGTGGGAGAGAACCCACAGCCTTTGAAGACTGGTGCTGTACTCTGATTTCTCTTCAGCTAGTGGGGGGGGGGGGATTCAATCTCTTCACTTGTAGGCCCACATGTAACCTGTCAGCAGCTGCTGGCTGCCCATACTTACTAAGGAGAGGGTTGCAGGAGAAAGACCCTGGCAGGGAACTGACCAGAGAGGAGTGGAATACCAAGTACGCCAGCAGCAGGGTGACCGTATAAGAGAGCCTGTCTCGGATGGGGAGGAAGAACCCACAAATGTCAGCTAAGACGAGTGTAACACTGGGCACGATCAGAGACAGGATGAGGAGTATGGCTGTGTTTTGTATCTTCAGCTAGGAAAGAACCAAGAGGAATAAGGTGGGCATTTGTCAGGAGCCATGGGTAGATGGAGAAATGGGGTGGACCAGCCCACCTTCCAGTAGTACGAGCACTAACAGTGGGTGGACTTGTTTGAGTCCACTCCAACGTTAGGGAGTGGAGAGTTGAACCTGCCTTGAATGCTACTAGCCTTGTGCTCTGGGGAGAGGCGAGCAGAGAGGAGTGGGGGTAAAACCATGGTAAAAGATTTCTAATGGAGAAATAAATGCCCCAGCCCAATCCCCCACGCTTGGTTAGTTGAGTTGGTGGGGGTTAATTCTCAACCAGGTTTTCTACCCCGAGGGAAGTGTGAAGTGTGCGTTACCAATGGAAATTGCCCTGGACAAAAAGTAAAACCTGGGTTTAAGTTACAGGAAACCAAACGTTGCAAACTCACAAAACAGTCTGGGACATTCACAGAACTTGGAATACCATAAACTGTTACCAAACTGAGAGCTCAATAACCAGTAATTTGGCATTACTCTGTCCGCATCTTGCCATTCACTTGGTTCCCTTGGGTTTAGCTCCTTTGACCCGAACTAGCTTCTAAAGCTAACACTAAAGTCAGCCATGTTTGGAACTGATCACTTTCTGTCCACAGATATAGCTCAGATCCCTGTAGTACCTGAGAACCTCACATTAACAAATTCTTCCTGGGGCGTAGAGACGTTTTGCTCCCACTTCTCAGGTGGAGAACATGAGCACAGAGAGGTTGTCGCTTGTCCAAGTAACACATGGGAAGTCTGTGGTAGATCTGGAAATGGACCCCAGATCTCCTGAGTCCCACTCCAGTGCCATAACCACACAGCCAGTCTTCCTCTCTCTGGGGATAGAGCTGCAGGTGCTAGGAGATGAGGTAGGGAGTGGAGCAGCCAATAAAGGGATGTCGGGGAGGGACTGAGTGGAATGGCCAGTGCAGGGAGGTGGGGAGGAATCCAGCACCGAAACGGCCAGTGTGGGGAGGAGGGGTGTGTATCCAGGACCGAGTGATGGGGGGAGTCCAGGACTCTGTGACTGCAATGCCAGTAAAAACAGGAGCTAAAACACTGTAGAACTGCTCTCCTCAGACCTCCACTTCTACTCCTAATTTCTCAGAGCTGGAAGTTCAGTGCTTGAACTGGAAAAATAAATGTGCTGGTATCCCACTGCCCACACCAACGGCCAATCAGCCTGAAATCTGCACATCATTGCTGCTGCTGCTGCTGCTGTCTGTGTGCCAGGAAAGGATTCCTGAAGCCTGGGTCCTTTAACCAGCCTCCCCGTGCCCACTCAGCTGATTCTAGGGTGGGCTCCTGCAGGGGAGGTTTTCAGTTCACGCCTTCGTGGATGAACAGAACGGGGTTTTTCTATTCCTTGTTTCCCCTTGCTCTCACGACAGCTGGAACATAACTGAAGTGCCGGGGCTGTGTATCTGCTGATATGGCAGGCTCTGGAACTGACCCATTTGGGCTCAGTTCAAGTACCCAGAAGCCATTATTGTCTTGGCACTGTCTGTGAAATGAGTTGGTGATTCTAAGCAGCCACATCTTGGCAATCTTTGCAGAGAGCCCAAAGGCTTGCCAAAGCCATGGAGACAGAACAATCTCCTCCAGTCTGAGTGGTTCCTGCCCGCCCTAGTTGCAACACGTGGCCGTGAACGCTGCCATGTCCCATGCATAATGAATTCAGTCTCCAATCCAGCACCCTTCACTTTCACTTCCGTGTCCTTTATTATTTTTTTTAATTAAAACGTTGTTTGCTGAGACCCCTTGGCTCTGCCCTTTGTAGAGGTGAGTGCAAATCTGCCTCGTGAGATTACAGTGAATGTGAGCCTTGACTTCCAGATGAGATTCTCGGTGGCTTGACTCAAGAGAGTGTTGTCTGTGCAGGAGCTGGGCTCGGCAGCTCATGCTCACCTGACTGTGTTGCTTGTGGAGATGAAGCTTAGATGACAGCTGGTGACATCGCAGGACTAGTAAGAGATTGTAGTTGCAGTTACTGTCAATGCGCAGAGGGACATAAAAATGCACTTTCCCGTCATTTTGGAGCATCACATGGGGGGATTTAATCTTCCATGCCATATCTAACCTTCAGCAGAGACACAACGACCCAGAGTCACACTTCTGCTTCGTGGCTACATAACTGCATCCCGTGAAAGAGGGAGTGTGGCTGGAAGAAAGGGGAGCAAGTGCTTTTCATCTCCAGCTCGCCTGATGGCCAGTCCAGATCTTCCGGTCCTGCAGCATGTTGGCTGCAAGCAGCTGAGGGGGAAACAGGGCAGGGACCACAGGCTGTGTGGGGTTATGCAGATTACTGCACATGCTCCCTGCTGCGTCTGCTTTTGTTCTTCCAGATTCTGCAACGAGTGTGTGGTGAGTGCGTGTGGAAGGGGAGGGGAGGTTCTTGTGAGCACCCGCTAGTGAAATCGTTCTTGTCCTACGACAGCTGATGGTCATACCACGACTGAGGAATTCAGAGGAATCGATGTCTGTAAGTGGCAAGGGCCAAGAGGTTCCTGGATGAGGCTTCTATGATTTTCTTGGGTGCCCTGGCTGCCAGAGTCCATCCCACCAATGGGCATTGGTCAAGCCTTCTTGGCCCTGTAGCTGGCCAAGATCAAGGGAAGCCATCTAGGCATTCTGCACTATGGTGTGGGACACACAGTGTAGCCTCCGCTTGTGTCCTCTTCTCCACTCCTGTGATGCTAAGCACCCCTGTATTCACACCCTACACGCTGTTGGAATAATCTTGGTACAAAATATGCCTTGTGAGGTATCATTTGAAAATGAATAACTCACTGATTGTTAATATTCTTGTGTGATGGAAGTACGCGATGTGCATTGTTATGAATATAGGCTGCAGTTATGATTAAAGTGTGTTTAAACCAGGCATGCCATAGGGAGTTGGAAAACAGGTCTGCCCAGGTCTTGAATACAAATGACACAGGGTTGAGCAGAGACAATGGGCTTGCAATTTACATGTGCAGTAAACAGAATTATTAAAGCTCCCAAGATGGTTGGGGGTCAGCACATCTGGACCAGCTTGGTCGTCAGGCGAAGACAAGGAAGGCACGTTGGCATGGCAGATAAAGCTAACAAGCAGGGGGAGCGACAGAATGGCTGTACCCAGCAGGAGAGAGGGGCTTGGTCTGGGTTTCACTTTTCAGAAGAATCTAGTTCAAAGGCTTACTGGGCTATAAAGACAGGGAGGCTAAGCCTCAAATAATAAGCAGTTGAATCAACCAATTGAATGCAATAGTAGTGCACTAGGTAAGGTTTTTTATGAATGCCTGTAACATGCTGGTGATCGATATTGTAAAATGCCTGTATGAGTGCTATAGGAGGAATTATGAATACTCATTCATAGCATGTTTTAAAGAGTGTGGCTGAACAAAAGAAGGAATAGTTCCCGCCCAGACACAGGAAGGGGGGCGGAGCTATTTACCTGTCTCCTGTGTAAATTAAGCATGATAGAATCAAAACAATGGAAGCCCCATTTATGTATAGGAGATGGGAAGGCCACAGGAAGGGAAGAACAGCATGAGGTCATCTTGTCTGTTGAAACAAGGTCATTGAACTTTGAAAGCCATAAGCAAGGACAGAGGCCATCTTTGGCATCCATCGCTAGACAAGAGGCCAGAACTGGGGCAAGCTGAGAAAAATGGGTCCTTCAACCTCGGGGAGGGGGGCTTGAAGTCTCTGGAAGTGAGGAACCTGATGAGGGAAAGATTGTCGTCTTAGGTGAACAAGGCAAGCCAGCACCTTGGACTTTCAGTCAGAACCTTCCATCGGGGAAAGTCAGCCAAAGAAAAATGACTGGTGAGAGAAACCATTTTGAACCATCTTGCTAAATTAAGTTTTAGACCTTTAGCACACAGACGGCAGCAGCGGCAGTGATGTGCAGATTTCAGGCTGATTGGCCCTTGGTGTGGGCAGTGGGATACCACTGTCAGCAGCTCCCGGGGAGTGGAGTTTGAAGAGATGAGGCCTGGCAGCCGGTCAGCTGTGTGAGGCCAAAGAAAAGGTACTGGAGGGGTATTAACTTAGGAACCCTTCTGCTGGAGATGTGCCAACACAAAGTGGGATGGGTACCAGCTGGGGGGCTAGCTAGTTCCCCAAGCTGACAAGCCAGTCTTGTTGTTTCGGGGGGTGGGGGAGGCTTGGGGGTGCAGCTATCCCTGTGTCTCTGCCTACTCTCTCCTAGTGCACCCAGGCTGCCGAGGGCAGGGTTTCACCCACGGGGTCAAACCCATCTGACCCCTGCACCATGGAGAGTCCCTGGCTAGGCACCATACTCAGCATGGGCCACATGCCAATGAGCTTACTGAAACCAAGCTGGCATTTTGTCCCCACGTAGGAGGGAGTGGAGTTCCTGTCCGGGGGAAGGGCAGAACCCTGCTTTGTGAAGGAGACTCAAGGAGGGCAGGGGTTGAGCGAAAAGAGTTGCTGGCCCCTGTAGTGCCCCACAGGGAGATCTTTCCCTTAAGAAATCTGCTGCCCATCAGCCTTCTCAGTGTCTTACTCTCTCATGCTCTGGTGTTTCGGAGCTGGGAAAATGCCACCACATGCAGCCTGCTGATTGCTGAACGACCAGGAGGTGGGTGAAACCGTGGGGTAAAGCGAGCGAAGTCTTTAGGAATTTGCAGGAAACTCTGTTTATTGGACCCCTTGGAGCCACATGTTTGTCAAGAGGCTGCCGTGTTTCAGTTCCCAGCCGTGTCCCGGACATCTGCCACCGCCCAGCAGAGGTCACAGGGGGACTTCAGTCTCAGGGGGTTCTCAGCATTTCCATATGTTGAGGAATTGGAGGTGCACCACGGAGAGGGGCTCGGCAGAGGCTGGTAAGGTGCTAGTTTGTGTCTGGCTGGAGGATCTGCACTGGGGGTTTAATGGGCCATTCTCAGATGGTTCGGCACTTGGACTGGGGTTACCCAAGGATGTTTTCTACCTGAGCTCCCTCTTTGCCCCCAGTCATTGTGTCTCGGGTCCGCCTCTGGACGGTTGTGTTTCTCAGCGGACTTAGTGACCGATAGGGATATGGTTATTACGCCTTTGCCATCAGAAGGGCCGTTCAGCACACGGGGAGGCTCAGGTGTGTCTGGCAATGGAGGTGTTAGCTCTAGAACGTAGCAGAGAGAGGACGAGGAGTGTTTTATCCCAGCCTGACTGGCAGGAAAAGGCCAGGCTGTTACACTGTGGACAGCGCCTGCATGTCAAGCCTGGGTCACGCTGGCCTTCTATTATTAGGACGATTAGAGCTCAGAACACTTGGTGCCATTTGCAGACAGGCAGGAACATCCAGGGCAAAAACCGCACTATTAACCAGGCCTGCGTGCAGCCGGCTAGCTCACAGGAACCCGAACGGCTGCGGACCAGGCAGAAACCGTGGCTAAATCAGTGACTCCCAAATGAGGTCTTGTCTCATCTGAGCCAGACCCAAGTCGGGAGCAGCGCTTGGGGCACTGGCTCCCAAACTTAATCGGCTTTAGTGGGGGGATCAAGATCATGAGAGCAGCCCGGGAAGGTGAAGTCTGTGAGTGTGGCTTGGGATTCAACTGTACAAGATCTCCCCTGGCCTGCTGGCTCCCCACTGCCCCTGGAGTAGTTCGTGAGGTACGATTTGTTTTCTATTGCTCAGCACCTGGTAATGTTCGATTCGAGAGGAACTCACATCCATTTTCTCTCCGATCCCTTTTTGCTGAGCAGTCACTGCTCTGCACCATTAGGGAAACAGCAGAGCTGTTATGCCAATTATTGTACATCAGCCCTCCCGCTTGGACTGCTGCTGCTTTCATTTGTTCAGTGCTTCTCTTCTTTGTTTTGCATGGCGCGGTGCTTGTGCCTAATGTATTGTTCTCAGGGGTGTTATTGCAGGCACTGGCTCTGTACAAAGGGCCTTGTTGATGCCTGGGTTGGATGGCTGCTGTTTGCATTGAGTGGCTGCAAATAAGCAATGCTGTGTCCCTTGGTGCTCTTTTCCTTAGAGACTAATGTGCAGTTCCAGGTATAGAAATCAATTTTCCAGGACTCCAGTGGCCGAGGCTTCGCTAAAGGCCAGAACCAAAGGTGCTGTGTAAATTGCCCCAATATGTGCTGAGAGCAAAGGAGTCAGCTGGTGTAACTGAGGCACTGAGCAGCTAGAAGAAAGTGCAAGTTACTGCAGCTGGGGTGTGTGTGCTGCTTTAACCGATACGTTGTTAGATGCTTTTCTGGCTTCCTTTCTCTCCCCTGCTCCCTCAGCATGCGCGATACAACAGCTCAGACCCCCGCAGACTGGACGGGCCAGATTCCAAGATGGTGTGTCATGGGCGGGGCCTGTTCCACGTGGCTACGAGCTAGGTGCTCAGAGGGGGCCTGTTGGGGGTCACATCTATGTCAGAGGGCCAGAAGAAGGTGTAAGTCGCATCAGGTTAGGTGCCCTTAGCCTCCGCTCTGAATTCAGTTTGCATAGCCCAATCCTGCTCTTACTCACTACCGTGAAGTTGAAGGTACTCAGCACCCTGCAGGCTTCGGTCTTGCATTCAGCCCTGCCTGCCATGGCAAGACCAAAATGTGTTGACAAAGTGAACTTCTGTGTCTCTCTCCTCTCTGCACAAATGGGCAGCAAAGGTCATCTTCCCTGGCCAATGGTAACTAACCCTGAGGGTCTGATGGATGGGTAGAGAGCTCCTGAGTCAGGGGGTGCGAGCTGGATTCTCCTCGGGGGTAAGACGTTATTGTCTCTTTGACACAGCTTTCCTGGAGTTCCCCCATCAGCCACATGGGCAAACTCTAACTGTATCTCTTTAAAACAACTCACCAATCAGGGCTTGCGGAGAGGGCCGTGAAAGTTTGCTTCCTCTGACAATGCCGAGGTGGGAAGGAGTCTCTGAAGGTCGCCGGCCGTTCCCGTTGAGCTGATCATTTTAATGCCGATGAGATTTAATTGTATTGTTAATGGTGTGTCACGACATTGGCTAGGCATCGCATTCGTTATTTACATCTAAAGTCAATAACTTGAAGCTTGTTCCTACCCGCAGAGAGATTTTTTGTGTGCGGACTCCTCAGGGAAGGTGCTCCGAGACCATGCTCATGGGCCACTTTGTAAAGCCCTGGAAATATGGGTGGAATGTAGTTGATCTCACGTGACGCTGATCCCATAACAGGCGCCGTCTTCTAGAAAGCAAGGTCATTAAAAAGACAGCCAGGAACAGGGTTTCCTGTTTGCAGTAGCAAGAGGGGAAGACATTAGGCTCTGTTCAATCACGGTCACTTTAAAAACCTGCTCTGGCAGTTGCCTAGTAAACAGCCCCTATTTCACTGAGCTTCATTACCTGTATCCTATGAGAGGAAGAATGTGCTGTAAACTGATGTGGACCCCCTGAGAGCTAGAAGTGGATATAGTGCCACGCCTGCTTTTGGAACCCCAGTGCCTCTCTCTTCGCCTCTCCCCATCTTTATTTGGGGTTGGAGGAACAAAGGAGAGAGACTCTCATGTTCCAGGCTGCAGCAGATTGACCCTGATTGCTCAGGTCTGATCAAACAGCGCACAGCGTTCGTGGTAAGAGCATCAGAAGTTCCTTGGCTTTTATGGTAAGGAATGTCTTTTGGACGTGTCAAGGCCTGTTAATTAACAATGGTCATTGACTCCAGCTTTGACAAAGCTCCAGGCTCTGAGCAGGGAAACGCCCACCCCACCTTTTGCAAAACAAGATTTTTTCCAAGTGGTCTGCACTCGATACGTTCTGTAGCGCTGGAAGCAACACAAATATGGCAGCTGGAACCCTGCCAGCTGAAGCAACTGAACACCAGAAATGGAATGGACGACGGACAGGACCAGAAATCTGAATGGAGATTTTCTTGACTTCGTACAGGCAAAGCTTTATGGTAAATAAATGAAATGCATCGTTTTCCTTGGCAAGGTTTTTCTTTTTCCTTGGGTTTAACCAGATTACAGTCCTATAAGGACACACAACACCTCATTATATTTTTATGGGTGAACCCCATGGGACAGCAAAACTGTTCTGATCTTCATAACTGGGATATTTCTGGGCCAAAATCTAAATCCAACGTCTCCCTACCCTATCTTAAAGGGGAATGGATGGGCCATGGGAGAAGCAGAGGCGCCATTTGCTATGGGGAACGGGGGGAGTTGCCCATCCCAGACCTTGTTTCCCACCTCGACTTTTCATAGGTCTATATACTCCACTTCCTCCCCCCACCCACTGACTTTGCAGGATCAAATATAATCACAAATAATGTTTTATATGCTGACAGAACTTTGGTAGTGACTGACAGTTATTACCAGCTGCTGAGTGTTCTGGGTCCTGCATGAAATGAACTGGGTCCCTGTCCAGTGTGTAGCTGAAAGGTGTCCATATCATAAGTCTACTGTGTAAGAGGGTGCCATGTTCTAGGACCTTTCAGAGAACTGCAGAGCTCTTCTGCTGACTCACCCTGGCAGCCAGACTAGGCAGGTCCTATTACCAACAGTCCCAGAGTATAGAAGAATTTTAGGGTTTGAGGGCACTAGGGACACAAACCCAAGGGTGCTGCAGGGAAAAGCTCTAGGAAGTCAAGCTCAGGAGAAAGCTTAGGTTGAGACTTATATTTGTTGCTGTTATTAAAGTAAATAAAAAACACCAGGAAGGTGGTGGGAGGAGGTGGGATTTGGAGGTTGGCACCAAGCTCCGTAAAGCTGTTCTCAGCAGACTTTGGCCTCCACTGACTGAAATGCTATGAGATTCCTTAATCTTGTCAGCCTTCTGCTCATGCAGCTGATTGGTTTGGGGAGACTTCTGCTACATCCAAAAAAGGACCGGAACTGAGACCCCTTCTTGTTTAAACTCTGCCAAAGAGCCAGTCTATTCAGGCAAACTCGGATCCAGTGACACTTCTCGGATCCAGACACCACCTCACTGGGCTCTGCTTTCTGGTTCTGACTTATCTCGAAATAGTTTCATTAATTGTGAAGAACTCAGAATCCCGGTTCCCAAATGTCCTTGATTATAAATGCGTGAGGAAGATCAAGAAATTAATTTGGTGCTATTAATACACAATGCCCATATAATCTAATGATAAGAAGTCTCTGTCCTTTAGAAGGATCTAAGTAAAGCAAGGTCCCAGTGTAATGACGGTTCTCAGACTGAACTTCCGTGGACTCGGATGGAAGTCTAATTTGTTCTATTTATTTTCTCTTCCCAGTTGAATCTGCTTTTATTTAACTCCACATTGAACAGTGATTGAACGTTCAGTGGGTCTCATTAAAAAAGCTTTTTGAATTGATTGAATTCAAGCTTTGTTCCCGCACTTCAGCAGATAGATGCTTGAATATGAGTGGTGTCAACTGAACAATGATAATTGCATCACACTGCTGAGATGGTTACGGTTCAGCTGTAACTTCTCCCGTAACAGTTTTCCAACATCTTTTTTCAGGGCTGATGCCAGCTTGGCACCACTGGCAAGCCAAACTCTCTTTATCCCCAGGACAGCTAGCAGACACTTAACTAACTATTGGGCTTCAGACCTGCGAAGACTGGAGGGGCTGCTGCTGACGTTGACTAGGGAGTTCACTCTGCAGCCCAAATGTTCAGTGTCTGGCTTCTTTGAACATTCAGCCAGAAAGGGAGCCAGTTGTGATGTTGATGGTTCTGGCCCCAAGGGCGAGGGGCAAAAATGGCTGCATACCTGCTTTCGCAATTCTCCTGAGCCTCAGGTCTGCAGGGGGCTGGTTCAGCCCCTGGCACAAGTTAGAGCAACCTCAGGGCTTCTCTAACTATCACCAGCAGGTAATAGCAAAACAGCTGGTGATTATCAGAGCACAAAGGCACTGCAGCAGGTGCTAAGATCTGATGCTAAGTGTAACCTTGGTCTGAAGTCAGTGGCAACCTCTAAACTGGCACCAGATGTATACCCTGATGTTCACCATCAATCTCTGTGGTATTATCCAGTGATCTTTAGTGGCTTTGCACCTAGAGCTAAGAGCTAGCTCTCTTCCTTGATTTTAAGAAAACAAAAACAACCTCCCCCTGAAATCTTTTTTTAACCTAGCAATTTTCTCAGTCCATCATTTGTAGCTTTTCCCTCTTCTCTGCTTTGCAAATTTATTTTCCATTACTAAGAAAAAAAAAATCCCCACCTTTCCGTGGAGATGAATGGTTTGTTTGGAATGTGGCACATGGTTTTCCCACGTGGTCTGCTTGCATGCCCTTCTTAGCCTTGTTCCCAGCGTGGTGCCCTGTGCCACTCCAGCTTAGTCCAGCTGAGACAGCCTGACCATGCACGTAGGCGCTGGTCTGCAATCTGCTTGGCATGTCGTCAAAGGAGAGAGGGACCCTGGATATTGCCCCAAACAGTAGGGCTGCTCTGAGCCTTTTATCCTGCGGGAATTGCATTCCCTATGAAGTACGTATTTGAATGCTGGCTCTTTGTGTGACATGAATGGGAAAGCATCATCTTTCCGAGCGGAGGAACGCAGGCGGGAAAGCCAGCGTAATGGCCACAAGTGCCCATGGGCTAAATGTTCCTGAGGCTTTGAGTGGGAGAGGGTAGCTCATTAGGCCGAGCCACAGAGAGGGCAGGAGCAATTTCCTATGAATTAGCAGTGTGTGCTCCAGCCCCACCCCCAAAGACCGCTCCACTTCAGGTTAGAGCAGTGGGTCCATTTTAACCCCCTGCAGCACAGGACTGTCTACTTCAGAAATGCCCCGGGCCTGACCCTGATGGCATCGTTCAGCACAACTCCCAGGCTGACTTCAGTCTGGCTGAGTAAGAACCGAAGGGGAGGGCATTGGTGACTCCCCGACAGAGGGGAACCGCTGCATGAACTGGCGACTCTGACATGAGGGAGAGGGAAGCTGCATCTGTACCATGTCCCCGTCCTGCCCCTGACCTCATGGGAGAGCAGATGTAGCTCCCGAGCTCCATGAATGAGTGGCGGGCCAGGAGCCAGGGGAATGCACCTCCCACCCCAGCAGAAAATGATCACGTTTCTTTCTGAGTTTTCTTGCAGCTCTCTCCCGGCTGGGGAATTGCAGGCCCGTCGCAGCAGGGCGAAGGGCCCCGTTGTGCAGCAGGGCTATGGAAGTGCAGCAGACCTTAACATCTGCTAGCCAGCTGAAAGGACTGGTTGCGCCCACCAGCTGGCAGGCCATGCCCCTTTGGGTGTCACACTGTCCTCCCCTGCATAAGAGCACACCCACCTCCCTTGTGCTCCCAGGAGGCTTGAGCTGTACTCCTGCCCTGGGCCCGTGTGCATGAAATGTGGCCCAATGTAGAGTTGAGCATTGCAGAGTCACTGGAGTCTTTAGTTTAGACTCTCTCTTACACTGGTTTGTTTCCATACCAGGCAGAGAGGCTGACACTGACAGCCTGGCATCAGCCTTGGTAACCCCAGGGGCAGTCAGCAGCTAAACATCCTCGGGCCCTGACAGCAGGAGAGGCCAGTGGCTATGGCACTACGCTTGGAGTTGGGTTCAATTTCCCTGCTCCAACACAGGCTTCCTGTGTGATCTTGGGCAAGTCCCTTAGCCACTGTGCGCCTCATCTGTAAAGCAGTCCGGCCCTGCCTCGAATCCACGGCATTCTAAGTTCTCAGCCTGGGCTCAGCACAGATGCTCCATGCTGAGCGCCAGGTAAGTACCTGAGATGGGGCCCGATGGCTTTGAACTCTGTTCTGGGACATGGAGCGAGGATAAACTGGGGGACTGGAAGAGGAGCCTGCGCTGGCTGCCCCTGGACTGTGTTAGGACAAATGCTTTGCCTGGCACATTCTGATTCGGACATGAGTGGCGAGGCGGAGAGGCAGATGGGCCACTGATTAGCAGCTTATCCTGTTACTCCGTTCCGTGTTTGAGGGAGCAAGCCATGTATTAAGCTCCAAACCACTGGGGAAAGCGCTATAATTTTGCATGGAGCTTTGGCGGCTTGCCTCCCACCTCTCTTTGATTTGCTGTTAAGTGAGTAGAAATGCTGCTCCCAGATGTTGATGGAGGATCGGTGAGCTGCATCACAATTCCTGTTTTACTCTAGAGACGATGTCACCCTTGGTCTCGTTGGGTTTTTGCGTCTCGGCTACGGATGTTTACAGCAAGGCGATACTCATCATGTTGACAGAGCCCAGTCACCTAGGATGCTGCTGGCATTAGGGGGGAATGGAGGCTTAGCTAATCAATAGCTCCCCAAAGCCAGCTATTTGCCTCAGTTGCCAATGGAACTCACCTGTGGTATTTACCCATGGAACTCACTGCTACAATATATTTAGTGAGGCCAAAAGCTTAAGAGGCTTCAAAAGGGGATTCAGCATTTGGGTCTCTAGGTCTTAGTCCTTGCGCTGGGTTTGCCCTTCCTTCAGCACAAGTCCCCTGAGGTTCAGACTCCAGCATCGGAGAAGGTTGTACCAGAAAGCATCTGCAATTGTCACTCTCAGGGCCACCCAGAGGATTCAGGGGGCCTGGGGCAAATTGGGGGAGCTGCGGCCCTTGTACTCACCCAGCGGCAGTCTGGGTCTTCAGTGGCATTTTGGCGGTGGGGGTCCCTTCAGTTGCTCCGTGTCTTCACTAGCACTGAAGGGCCCCCTGCCGCCGAAGACCCGGACCACCGCTGGGCCAGGGCTCACAGGGCATTTCAGCGGCGGGGGGCCCTTCAGTCACTCCGTGTCTTCGCCAGCACTGAAGGGCCCCCCACCGCCGAAATGCTGGCAAAGACCCGGACCGCTGCCAGGCCAGGGCTCACGGGGCTCCTGCAGGACCCTGGGTCTGGGGCAAATTGCCCCACTTACCACCCCTCCGGGTGGCCCTGGTCACTCTGCCCCATGCCCTGGTTCTGTCTGGGGAAAAGGCTGTGGCCAGAGTGGCTAGTGGACCTTCACAGAGTGCTTTGAGATCCTCAGATGGTAGATGCAATGGAAGGGCCAAGCGGTGGGGTTCATCACTAGAGTAATCCTGAGGGTCTGCCTGAGTTTGATGGGCCAGCAAATAAGGACACTTTTATTTCAGTGCATAACCTGAGGTTTCCCTAGTCTAAGAAGGGAAACTCACTGAGAACTACCTCACAGGTCCTCTGCTTGTTCCGTCGGTGAGGTGGGGATAATGTTACTTTCCTACCTCCCAGGGGGCTGGGACAATGAAGGAACGGAGGGCTCTGTGAGGATGAAAAGCACAGTATCAACACCAAGTCTGAGACTGTCAAACGGGGCAGGCAAGTTAGCCGCTTGGCTGCCTGAATCTCCTGCGCTGCTTTGACATTTCAGTCAGAGCCACCATGCCTGGGAGTGCTGTGAGCATCAAACACAAGCCACTCTTCTAATGCCTTTGCACGAGCCTTCCGGCCATGTCTAACTTTCCAGACTCTCCCAATTCTGCAAAGGCCATTCTGCCCCATGCACTCTGTCCATGGTCCTGAACCACATCTCACTCTGCTTGTACTCTCCTGTATTGGCTAGGAGAGCCTGACTGACCTTTCGGTGCTTCATTATTCAGCCACATGCACCTGTGCGAAATCTACTCCGGGGTTAACTCCCTGACTGCCTGAACCCACACAGGGCCTCTGCAACCTATCACCCCTCCCTCCCCGCAAGAATAGCTTTGCACAGTGTGGTGGTAATGTGCGCCGAGCGTTTCTGGCATAACCTTTTCCAGAACACGGGGGAAAAAAGCATTTAAAACTGATCAAAGAGGGAATCATTACACAGTGGTTCCCGGGTTTAATTAACCCGTGGAACTCACTACCACAATATATTAGTGAGGCCAAAAGCTTAACAGAATTCAAGAGAGAACTGGAAATTTACATGCATAAGAATATCCACAGTTATATTACAGAGGGTTAAAAAGCCATACATGATCTAAGCCCTCATGCTTCAGGGCATAAGTCGGTCATTAAGTGCCTGGAGTCAGGAAGAAACTTCTCCCAGGGGTAAATTACTCCATAATTCTCTAGTGCAGGGATTCTTGCAACTTTCTCTGCCACAGCTGGTACTTGCCATTGTCATAGACAGGTACTGAACGAGATGGTCCATGGGTCTGAGCCAGTCTGGCATTTCTTATCTTCCTAAGGGCAGAGGTAGAAGTGGCATCATTATCGAGACAGCACTGGGTCAGGTTTCCAAAGGTGCTTAGGTGATTCTAGGCACATATTGGGATTTTCAAAAGTGCCTAAGCACGTTTGGTGCCTAACTCCCACTGGACTCACAAGGGAACTTGCATGTGGAGCTAGGCACCTAACCTGCTTAGATACATTTAAAAATCCCAACAAGGTTCATCGTTAGGCCCCTTAAATGCCTGGGAAACTTTGGCCCAGTGTCCCTTTGGGAGAACACACTTGCTCCAACATCTGGGCTTTACCCCCTTGTGTCTGAAAGCTGCCGCGGAGCGCTTTGTTGGTGAAGTAGGGGAACCCTTCAGTGAGTTGGAATGATGCACAGCCACTGCCAACCAGTGTTTCCCCCTAATTTTTTACCTCCATGTGTGGAATGAATTTTGTTATGTGCACCAATATGGAGGTGATGTGGGGTGGGGGTGGGGCCAGGAATGAGGGATTTGGGATGTGGGAGGAGGCACAGGGCTGGGGCAGAGAGTTGGGATGTGAGAGGAGGTGAGGGCTCCAGCTTGGGGTGGGGATGAGGATGAGGGATTCGGGGTGCAGGCTGCCCCCGAGCTGCAGTGGGAAGAGAGGACTCCCCCAGCCCTCTCTCGCTGCAGCAGCTCGGGCTGGGGGAGGGGCATCTCTCCCTGACCACAGCAGGTCTGGCAGGTCTGCGCTGGGCCAGGGGAGAGGTGCCTCGCCATGGGGGGCTGGGGAAATAGCACCACCACCCCAGCCTGCAGTCATAAGAACGGCCATACTGGGTAAGACCAAAGGTCCATCTAGCCCAGTATCCTGCCTGCTGACAGTGACCAATGCCAGGTGTCCCAGAGGGAAAGAACAGAACAGGTGATCCATCCCCTGTCGCCCATGCCCAGCTTCTGGCAAACAGAAGCTAGGGCCACCATCCCTGCCCATCCTGGCTAACAGCCATTGATGGACCTATCCTCCATGAATTTATCTAGTTCTTTTTTGAGCCCTGTTATAGTTTTGGCCTTCATAACCTGACCCAAAGGACCAATAAGGGGACAAGATACTTTCAAGTCTTGGGTGGGGGGGGGGCTTTTGTTTGTGCTCTTTGTTTTGGTGGTGTTTGCCCTTGGGACTAAGAGGGACCGGCCATCAATCCATGTTCTCCAAATCTTTCTGAACAAGTCTCTCATATTTCAAATTTGTAAGTAACAGCCAGGCAAGATGTATTAGTTTAACTTTGTTTTCTCAACTTGTGAATTTTACCTTTGCTAGAGGGAGGTTTATCCCTGTTTTGCTGTAACTTTGAAACTAAGGCTAGAGGGGGTTCCTCTAGGCTCTCTGAATCTGATTACCCTGTAAAGTTATTTTCCATCCTGATTTTACAGAGATGATTTTTACATTTTCTTTTTAATAAAATCCTTCTTTTAAGAACCTGACTGATTTTTCCATTGTCCAAAGACCCAGGGGCTTGGGTCTTTGATCAATTTGTAATCAATTGGTTAGGATATTATTCTCAAGCCTCCCCAGGAAACGGGGTGTAAGGGCTTGGGGGGATATTTTGGGGGAAGAGGAACTCAGTGGAGTGAAATCTGTTTATACTAGGGTTGGACTGACCCTCCCAACCCAATAACTGCCTGGTGAGCAGGACCAGGGCAGTGGAAACAGGCAGCATATGTTGCCAGGGCTCTCTCTCCATGAGGTTGTTATGGCAATGTTGGTTTGGGGGCCTACCCGCTGCTCGGCAGAAAGCACGCAACAGGCTGGATTGTTGTTCTGATTGCAGCAGGGCACCAACTCAGTGGCAGCCTCTAATAACGTTGAGCTGGGGAAACAGTTTGGGAGAATTGAACAGTGAAGTGGCTGCCTGGAGGGTGATTAATCACTGAAGGCCTGTGGCAGTCAGAGCTGTTCTGTGAACAGCTGGTGGTGTGGGGATGGACTCAGCAATATACCTGCCCCAGCCATGGGGCAGGACCTCACCTGGGAATTGGCAGTGGTCAGATTTTAGAAGTCAACTCCCTTCTCCATCTGTAAAGACAACTACATGGTCAACACAACTGAGGGTGGACAAGAGTCACCCTCCCCCTCTCCTTAATCCCCTGGAGCGCTTGCAGCTGAGTACCTCACAGCAGCTGAGTGTGCAGGCCAGGAACATGGCTTCTGATGGGAGTGTCCCAGGCCTGCCTGAGGGCTGGCAAGGAGAAGGTTAACCTTCCCCTCCTCCCGGCTTGCTGTCCATCTCCCTGAGCAGAGAAAAGAGCACAGGTGCATGTCGCATGTTTAGATTCTGGCAGGGCAGAGAACTAGGCCAGCTGTGGTGAGTTCAATCCAGGTATAAAGCCTCTGCTCTGCTAGGCAGGGGTAGGTTAGGCTGATATTAGGAGTCAGTCCTTTGGTGGGTGTAAGGAGGACCGTGGTCTCTAGAAAAAGCCCACGTTTTGCTTAAATCTTGGCTGTACAAAGACACTCTCCTTTGGTTAAGCTGGTTTAGACCCTAGCCTGAAAGGAACATCTTTGAGCTTTTAATTTAAATGACCAGTGGGAGGGGCTGTTCTTGCTTGGTTGGCTGGTTGTTTTCACCAGGGTTGGACACTCAGCTGAGCTTCTAATGGTCAATTCTCAGGAGATAGAAAGATTGGTGGCCGTGGAGTCTGTGACATCGAGCTATTGCTCCTCCCAGCCTGTAGCACATGTTATGAAGCCGTGGGGGCAGGCTAGACCCCAGTTGTACTTCTCAGTGGGTGGTTCTGGAAGAACAGGAGCAGTTGCCCCTCACTAATCCACAGTGATAAAGGTTTGGCTCCAGGATAAAGCTAAGCCCCATCCCAACCAGGTGAGTCAACAGGATCTTTGTAGTTTGCTGTGTTGCAGGCCTGCAGATACCTCAGGCAGGATGAGCAGAGATGTTTGGCCTCTATCCATACCCATGAAATCATCCCTGTGTGCTACCAAAACGTCTTCTATGCTGTGACCTGGTCTAAGGACTCCAGGATTTTGGCAGTAGCTGGATTGTATTGCTGCGCCCCATGCTTTTGCCTTGGAATTTGAGATACAGGGCAGTGGCTTTATTGGCATCCAGCACTGGTTTCCTAAGAACTGGCTGGATTTGCGGGAGCTTGTCTAACGTCCCACTGCTGGCAATGAAGAAAACTCACGGGAGCCACAGCAATGGTCACGGCCAACATTAAAAACTACTAGGTCATCTAGAGCTGTTCTATCTCAGTTCAATACACATTCCGATGGGCCATATGGTGTACATCTTTCACGATGAGGGTAAATAACCATTGGGACAGGTTACCAAGGGTGGAAGTGGAGTATCCAAGACAGAGGATACACTGGTGGGGAGGGATAGCTCAGTGGTTTGAGCATTGTCCTGCTAAACCTAGGGTTGTGAGTTCAATCCTTGAGAGGGCCACTTAGGGAACTGGGGCAAAAATCAGTACTTGGTCCTGCTAGTGAAGGCAGGGGGCTGGACTCAATGACCTTTCAAGGTCTCTTCCAGTTCTAGGAGATTGGTATATCTCCAAATATAAATAAAGATCTGCTCTAGGAATAATTGTGGGGATGTTTTCTAACCTGTGTTGTGGAGGAGGCCAGACAAGATGATCACAATGGTTTCTTCTTGCCTTGGAATCCGTGAAATGAGACAGCATCAAAAAACACCAGCAGCTAGTCTACACTAACCTGTGCGATAGTGGGGAACTTTAAGAGTGATCTGGTACAGATGGAGCCTTGTCTGTTTCAGGTAAAGGAGTAGATAGCCTTCCATGGACAAGGTGTTAATGAACCTGTCAGGCATTGATCTTGGATGGATTTTCACATCAGTGATGCCCAAGGGCCTGGCTCTCATATAGCACCCCCGATGGCTCTCATCCCTTTCTGCACTTGCTTGTAGGAGCATTCCTAGTTCTGCTGGGATGAGATCCATCTCTTGTTCTGACTGCATGTCCTCCACCTTCAGGAGGCAAGGAGAGGGTTAACGCTCTGTTCTTCACCCTCTGAGCAGAGGAAGGGGCATGTCTTCAAGAGACTGCCCAGGTCTGTGCTACTGGCATTGTAATTGCTTCCTCTGTGACCAAGGATGATCCAGGGGGAGAAGAGCCCTGTGCCAAAGTGCCTCACTGACATATCACTGAATGCATTAGCAGAGCTGTCCATGGGAGGTGGGGTTGAGTACTCACAGCACCCAGCTGCAAGGAGCCTGGCTGCAGCCTGAGCCATTAGTCCCTCTCTTGTGGGAGCCGCAAATTCACACTAAAAGTCAAAGGAAACAAATGTGACCTCAGTGTTCAGACTGACTGGAATAAACACCCAGGAGAGCTTTTAAAAAGGCTGAACTAGGCCAGGGCTTTTTCAAATGAATTCTGTATCTGGTCTGCTGACGGGGGAGGGCACTTGAACAAAGCACAAGAGATCTGCAGTGAATCCCAAGCCCCAGTGTGTTCAGAAGGAAGGTAAATTGCAGCATCCTTTGAATGCAGCCCCTGGGGAATTACTGAAGGGACCAAAGTCTGTAACTTTCCAGTTGTTACCTCTCACTGTCTTATGTCATGGAGTGGGTTGTTTAATCTCCATTTAATGTGTATTGAACCAGCTCTCAGTCTGCATGGCACAGAACATCCATCTCTGTCTGTATCCATTGTGTTGAGTCCTCTCCTGCCTGTCTGTGTTTAGCGTATCTTACCCTCTTTCCAACTCCAGATCCCCCACAGGCACCCTTCAAGTTTCTGGGCATCTTTTGCTCCAGGAGCTAGAGCTTGTCTTTGAGAATTATGCTAGAGGGCTTAATTTGTTGACCGAGTAAAGGATGAAGTAAGAGGAGGGGGAGAGGTAGCTCAGTGGTTTGAGCATTGGCCTGCTAAACCCAGCATTGTGAGTTCAATCCTTGAGGGGGGCTACTTAGGGATCTGGGGCAAAATCAGTACTTGGTCCTGCTAGCAAAGGCAGGGGGCTGGACTCAATGACCTCTCAAGGTCCCTTCCAGTTCTATGAGATAGGCATATCTCCATTTTTTTTTTCATAGTCTTCTACCACAGTGGTTGTCAACCAGAGGTACGTGTATCCCTGGGGGTACTCAGAGGTCTTCCAGGGGGTACCTCAACTCCTCTAGATATTTTCCTGGTTTTATAACAGGCTACATAAAAAGCACTGTAAGTTCACTGTAATGGGATTGCCAGAGCCAGTGTTAAACTTGCTGGGGCCCAGGGCAGAAAGCCAAAGCCCGAGCCCCCCTGCACAGGACTGAAACCAAAGCCCAAGTTCTTAAGGGAGGTGAAACTTGGGGTACGTACGACAAACCAGACTCCTGAAAGGGGTCTGGCAAGGTTGAGAGCTACTGCCCTCCGGGCTGTGAGAGAGCTGTGTCATTTGTACCCCCCTGCAATTCATTGCACAAATAACTGGCCTTAAACTCCTTCATCAGGGCTTGATAGGACACTGGCATGTTTCTGATGTTTACACTGATGTAGCCGGGGTGTAAATGGGTATAAGATAAGTAGGAATTTGATCTGTAAAGGAGCCCCTCCTGCATATCCAGTAGCGCATACTGCTTCCAGGTAGCATGTAATGTCTGTGCCGTTTGAGACCCGCAGACTTGCAGCAGGCTGCATAGGGACACTGGTCTCTCCAATGGCCATGACAGAAGCATGATACAGCTTAACAAAATGGTCTTACTGCAAGGTGGGTGGCATGTCCAATGACCCCACAATCAATACAGCTGTGACACCCCCCCACACACCCCCCGTCGGTGGCAACTGTCCACTGTCAGAGAAAAACATAGTTCTCACTCTCTGGTTGGGTGCAGCAAAGTCAGATACTTGATTCTCAAGCAATTGTATAGAGGGAGAGAGTGCGCTAGGACACGGTTTCCAACTCCTAGCAGGTCTCTCTACAGGTAAACAATTCCAGCAGCATTTATACCTTTTGTTACATACAATAATAAGCAACAGCTGCATTTTGTTTATACATAGGTCATCCTGAGATCTTATTTTCCTCACTTATTTAGACTCTAGTCTACATTCCATATTTATCTACACAAGATCGCAACAACTTCTCACACAGTTCTTTCCCACTCGCCTCACACACTCCTCGCTTCTACAAATCTCACGTTATTAGGGTTACAGTTAGCCTGACTCTTGCTCACAGAGGAGACTGTCTGCATTGAAATCCCTTTCAACTCCCTGTCAGTTCTCACTCTACTTCCACACCACCATGGAGACCACTGGCAAAAAAGATTCCTATATCCTCTAGCTTTAAAACGTCTTTGTCCCCCAGGACAGGGTTACTGTCTTGGTCTGGCTGTATAATGACTGCTGGTTGCCACCAATGAAGTTACTTTTGGTAGGTGAGTGCCTGCACATCAGGCCCCTGTCTGCCATGGATACATCTAGCTACACTCCCCTGGTGGGGGAGTAGCACTGTATATCAATAATGAGGTAAAATGTAATGAAGAGATGGATAGGAGCTCTTTAATGTTTTTAAGGAGGTAAACACTAATAGGAACTGCTTGATCATGGGGACTAAACAAATGCTAATATAATAATAGAGGCTCTTTTTTTCTAGATGTGATAGCTAATGAATTCTTTCATCAGTGTGGTTGCTGAACCGACAGGGGATGCCATTTTAGATTTGATTTAAATAATGGGAGGGATAAAAATAAATCTGATGAGACTAGGTGTATGATTAAAGGAAAAAATTTTAATTTTACTAAATTACTAGTACTAGGGAGGTGGACTGGGCTATATTAGGGGGATCTAAGGGCAGAGACGGATGGGAGTTTCTTAAGTTGAAGTTCAGGTTTGTCAGAGGCAGGCATGTCCGAGAAGGGGAAGCGGCTCGTAGGTAGCAGTTTTAGACCGAGCTGGATGAGCAAGCGTCTTAGCCATAGGAAAACCAAGAAAGAGGAAGTGAAAGGCTTAAAACTAAAAAATGGGAGGGATGGGAGGATAATCTTGGAAATGGCACAATATCTGAAGAATATACTTTGCCTCTTTGCTTATAATAAATAATGAAGAAGAATAGTGATAGATAGAGATAGAGGAAATGAAGATATGGGGATGGGGTAGACATTACTAGGTGAGGTAGAAGCCACTGGAACAACAGCTTAACGGAGTAAAGGGAGCCGGATAATCTTCATCCTAGAATATAGGCCTACTGTAGTATTAACAGTAGTAGTATGCAAAGAAAAAAAAAAAAAAAGAGAGAGAGGGAGTTTCGATGAGATGGGCGGCAACTGGGATAGATTACAGCATGGATTTGATTTAGGAAAGTGCCCAACCAACTTGATCTCCTTCTTTGAGAAGAGAGTTTTTTTTTTTTAGACAAAAAATCGGTGGATCTCATATATCTGGATTTCAAGGAGAGATATGATGATACAGTTTAAATATATCAGAGATATATATATATAGAAGAGGGAGGAGAATTATTTCAGCAGCTCAGTAATGTGGTGACAGGAGATAACGGATATAAACTGTCAGTCAGGAAATGCTAGATAAGTTTATGGAGGATCCTTGAGGAGGTCAGACTAGATGATCATAATGGTCCCTTCTGATCTTGAATTCTATGATTCTATGATTCTATGATACACCACACTACGCTTAGTTGGCTTCACACTGACTAACAGCACTCAGATTATGCCCCCTTGTGTGGTCTGACTTGCCGTGTAGACACGGTTTGCACACCAAAGGCCTGGTTCGCTGTTGCTCTACACCCTGTCTCGTTACATCAGTGCAAATTGGATATACGGTACTACCCTTCTGACTTGGCAATGCAAAACCAGGATCTAGGAATGGAAGAGAGCCCCTTGTATTCCACTGAAATAAAACCAGAGGGGAGAGAACCCTCCAAACAGTGCAGGAATCCCTCCCCAACAGGAAGGGGACCCAGTCCCACCACAGGAAGATCGCAATAGCCCCTTCCTACCGTAAGGGGAAAGCTTGTCTGTGCAGGAGACGGCACTCTCCCGGGGGCTGCTCTGAGACTGTGAACTGAATTCCTACAGGAACTGAGGACCACCCCAAATCTCCCCACTTTCCACTCCCACATGCTGGGCGCACTTCTCCGACCTGCCTTCTCCATATAAACACTGAACATTAACAACCAGAAAACCACTTCTCGGCACACGCAATTCTACCCCAAGGAGAGACTGAACCACAGGGGACAGGTTAGTCGTGTCACTCGCTGCAGTACTAGACCGTGCTCCATGCTCATGTACCGCGGCGACGGGGGCGCAATAAGAGCCTGTGTAGAATAGAACAGCAGTAATGGGCCCAATTTCGCCTGCAGAGAGGGGTGATGGAGGAAACAGCAAACAGCAAATACCTAGAAAAGCCCATCCAGGAAAGAGACCTGACAAAACAGAGCCATTGAAACAGCCTCACTGCAGCAAGCAAATCAGGGTGGGAATGAAATTAAATGGATCCTCTAAGCCACACAAAGCGTCTCCTGTTCTCAAGCCCCCTTACAGTAATGAAACACAGCGCTGCTGCTGCCCGTGGAGTGCCACTTGGGAGGGAAAACAAGAGAGAGGTTACTCGGGTCCCATCGCCAGGCAGCCTAGCAAGGCTTCCTTTGGAAAGCTGTTGACCCTCCGTTTCGCTTGCTTTTTGTCTTCCACGTTCCCCCTGTTTTGTTATTCATCCGTCTCACCGCTGCCTCCAGGCTTCCCACCTCCCATAGTGATGCCAGCTGAAAGCTGGACAGACGTAACAGGCTAAAGTGCTGCATGTTGTACACAGGCAGCGAATGCCTAGTTCTAATCCCAGCTCTGCCACCGATTTGCTGGGTGACCCTGGGCAAGTCACTTAACCACACTGTGCTTCCATTTCCTCATCTGTAAAATGGGGGTGATCCCTCACAAGGGTGTTTAGGCTCAGTTAGTGTCTGCAAAGCACTCCAAGGTTGCTAGACAAAAGGTGCTGTTTAAGTGGGGGGAGTATGATTATAAAGAGATGTGTAATGTTCATCACTTTAACTGCATGCTCAGGATGGGTTATTTAGCTACTGGTTACTCTGCCGGGTCTGTGATGGGGGGTATACCAACCCTGCCCTGGCTGAGAAAGGGTTAACAAGCTGCTGTGGGCTCGGTCGGCCCCTCCTCGCTATGTCCACGGCAGGTGCCAGGCTTGGAGGAAGGAGTTAAAGGGGAAAGCCCAGCTCAGCAGGGGTCTGGCTGTGAAGAACAGCAGAGCGGGGCCAGAACAGCCTGAGACTGAGGGAAGGTGAGCCTGGCAGGGGGCTATTTGATTTGCCACCAGTGGCCTGCCTCTTGCTCCCAGGCTGAATAAGCCTGCTGCAGGTGGGGCCCTGCCTGTAGGGGGCGACAGCCAAATAAAAGACTTTGGTTCCTTACACATGACTGCAGAGCTGAGGGTGGTTTGTGGAAAGCCCTGAAGTTCTCAGCTTGCCTGTCTGCCTGCGACGGTAGATGATGAATGGCACTGTCAGGCTCTTTGCTTGGGGAGCAAAATGACAGCATCCCCTTGAACATGCAACCACCCGTTACGGAATGGGCTCTGTGCAACCTCTCATACTGCAAGAGTAAACGGACCAGGCGTAGGCCAGATCCGGGCCCTTGTTCTAAAGACGATGTGATTAAATGATTGTGTGAGCTGCCAGGAGAAGAAATTCTGAGAACTACTATAACAAAATATTTCTGCGGTGAGCGCCTAATTCCGAAAGGTGCTCCCACAACAGACAGTGCGTTGTGATTACTGTAGAAGCATCCAGTCAGTTCCATTTCCAAAGGTGAAAGGAGACAGTGCCATGCTGTGATTGCCTTAATGAGATAATGGGCTTAATGGGGCCCATTTGTGGCTGTTACAATCATTTCAGGGATATGTATATATTTAGTGGCCACTGCAGGGGAGCCCCCCCTTTGTCCTTCTGCCGCTAATGCTGCAGGCTTCAATATGTTAAAATCCTTTCTGTGAGCAATCCGTTCCATCCCCTACCCCCAGCCAACACTCACAGCTCAAACTGAACAGCAAGTTGACTGACAAGAAGAGACGGGATTGGCTGAACCTCTGAGGGAGAACAATGGACGGGGGACAGACAGGGGCACATGTGGAGGCATTAGTGGAACACAATAGGAAATGTAACTGGTGAGGGGGAAATGCCAGGCAAACGGGGCCCTTCCAGAGGGTCTGGGCAAAGCCTGCCCTGCTGGCTGGAGGAGGGAGTGCCTCAGGGTAGCAGTGGGGTCAGTGACCAACGGCGGAGAGGAAATCCAATAAAAATGTCTTTGACCATTTCCTCGCGAAGCTGCAAGTCTTTTGTCGGGCAGCTGTTCCCCTGGATACCGAGAATGCAGGAACCAGCCGGCGGCAATTTGCCGCATCCTGTTTCATCTGCTCCCTTTATTACTCTCAATTTACTGGGAGCAACTTCAATCAGCTGCCTCGGTTTCTGTGCCACAGCAGCTTAATGTGACCCGGACCTTTGGTTCCATCAGATGTGCCTGGCCGGGATCAGTCTGTGAGCTCTGAACACATCAGTCTCCCTCTGTTCACACCCCAGCTCTGCTTTCACTCTGTCTGTCCTCCTGCGTGGCCTGACTCAGCCGGCCTGGAGCTGTTGCTGGGGCTCTGAGATCTGTGGGCAAAGCCCTGTGTGTTTGTAAGGGGAGCAGCCAGGAAGGAGGGGCTTGGCTGCTTGGCACAAGTACCTACTTGGTGCAGTTGCATTGCTCACAAGGGGGTAGCCAGTTAGCCTCCCCCCCCCCCTTACGGGCCTTAGCATGAGGCGGGGAGGGGGATGGTCTTGTTTCTGCTTGGAGGAGAGACAGAGTGGAGATTGCTGGCTTGGGGGCAGGGCAAGGGGGGGGTCACTGGATTTGGAGGGTTTGGCAGGGAAAGGAGGTTCTCTGAGTTGGGGGCTTGGGAGGGAAGGAGGAGGGGTTGCTGGGTTGGGGAGGAGGCAGGAGTGTGGGGTTGGCTGGTGGCAGCAGAACCGTCCCTTCCAGGAAAACCCCATGCAGCTCAAGCCCCTATGTTCCCTGGCTCCCCCATCCCTCCAAGAACAGCTAGTGCCTCCTCCGCCTCAGCCACTAGTTCATTTCCTGGAGAGAGGGGAAGCTCCCAGGCCTGCCAGCCGTGGATACCTGCCTGGACACCAGCTCCCCAGAACAGGTATCCAAAAGCCAGGAGTGCCCCCGGCCAGCTGAGCATGCTGCTTGCAAAGTGGGGGGAAGCTGGGGCTGCCGTTGCCCAGGGACACTTGGATAAACAGCCTGTGCACAAGCTCTCCGTCTGGGAAACCTGCTGCCTGGCCCATGCTGAAGGATTGCAGTGATGCTTGCTGGGGCCTGTGTTGGCAGAGTGTCACTTGGTATCCGAGGTCTTATGCTGAGTCAGCTGTAACCTGCCCCATACAAAGCAAGGAATTCACTACTGCTTCCAAGGCCCCACATCTGTCCTTTCCCCGGATCAAAATCTTACAGGTAAATTATACCCCTCCTCCCTGCCACCTTGAGGATCTCAGGCCAGCACTGGTGATTGGGGTAGAGAACGGCCGGCATTGCCCCTGATTTGCATGTGTCTGCATTGCATACATGATGGTGATACAGCCATGTGAAACCACAGAGCCATGTAGTATAGTTCATCATGCACCTCTGGCTGCTAATCCACTGTGTGTCATAGACCCTATACTACTAACACCTAATGGAGATTCTTCTTTAGCTCAAGCTGTAGAGGCCTATTTGGGTTTTCTTTGTTTGGAGAACCTGAACTCTATCCACCCTGTCACCATTAAGTTATGAATGTGCTCCACAGCGCTAGCTCTGAAATCTTAGGAGGTGGCAGGTTGCTATGATCTATGTGATATGCTGGTTAAACTTTTAACCTAAGATCCCTTCTCACTAGATCTTAATCTTGAAGCAGAAGCAAAACACATTTTTGTTTTGAGCAGCTGCTGGCTCCAGAGAGACGGTGTTAACCCTTCCCCTTCCAAAGCCCTGTGGTGCGGAGACTGTACCAAACCTTTGTTTTGTTCTTCAGAAACTGCTATATTTTTTTCAGCAGGTCAGAGAGTTCACAGCCTCACTCCCCTGGCAGCTCATGAGGTTAGCTGGGCGTGTAATGAGACGTTATCCATTTGGTGTCTGTCTTTGGGGGGCATTGGTCAGAACAGCCACCCCTTTTGCCCGTATGGAGACAATCTGCTGCTTAAACATCAGAAATCTCTGGGAGGGAGCTTAGTGACCCTTCTCCAGAGAAGACTCACTGCACTTAGAAATCAGCTGGCCCCAGGCACAGCTCGACATGACCGGTTCTAGATGTAGCTCCTTCAGTCCCCTTGTTGCCTGTGCATGTGAGTGGTTTAACGGGCCATCCTGTATGGACTGATCAGAGGCTCCCTGTAGGAGACCATCTTGTAGTAATGTAACTTTTTCCTTACAGTTTGTTCTCTTCCACTGGCCGAAAGTTCCTCTTCCTCCCTGTGGCTTTTGAGAGGCGATGGAGTTAATCTGACAGCACTTTGGCCCACGTGCCCAGGAGGTTGGTATTCTCAGTCCAGGTTGTAGTGGAGAGATCTCGATGCTAAAATCCATTCTGGTTAGCAATCCCAGCCCTGGGGCAGATGTTTGAATGGGCCATGGAATCTTAGTTGGGCCTCATCTCTAGTGAGCATTTGCAGCCATTGGTGTCCAGCCACCGGTGTAGCTGCAACCCTCTGCTGTAGACAGGCCGGACCATGATTTGCACAGGTGCAGCCTACCCTGGTTTCAGGCCGGGGTTTCCACCAGTTCCTCCCCACAGGTGGCTGACATGCCCGGTGCAGAAAGGCTTCCTCTCCCACCTCCCACTGGAAGTTGCTCCACCAGATCAGAATTTCAGCCCTCTGTCTGCTGCCCACACGGTACCTGGCTTATGGGTAGACAGAGGACCATATTCTCCAGAATTAGCAACCCTGGGCCCTTTCACCAGCACACCAGATGTAGGCAGCTAGATAGAGCTACACAGAATCATAGAATCTCAGGGTTGGAAGGGACCTCAGGAGGTCATCTAGTCCAACCCCCTGCTCACCAAAAACCAAAAACCAACTAAATCATCCCAGCCAGGGCTTTGTCAAGCCTTAAAAAAACCTAAAAGGAAGGAAGAGACCACCACCCCTAGGTAACCCATTCCAGTGCTTCACCACCCTACTAGTGAAAAAGTTTTTCCTAATGTCCAACCTAAACCTCCCGCTCTGCAACTTGAGACCATTACTCCTTGTTCTGTCATCTTCTACCACTGAGAACATGGACTCAGTTCTGCTGGGCTTCAGGCCACTTCTTCCTGGAGCTTCCCCGCTCCTGCTCCTCCTTCCCAGAAAGTCCTAAGCGCCGCCAAACAGCTGTTTAGTGGCCCTTAGGACTTTCTGGGACGGAGGGGGAGGCGTGGAGATGAAGCGCTTCCCCACTCTTCCCCCTCCCTCCCAGAAAGCCCTAAGCGCTGGGAAGGAGGGGGAGGAGGAGGAGAAGAGGAACTTGTGCAATGCTCCCTTGTAAAGTTGCTGCTCTTCCAAAGACTCTTGCAAGGAGTGGACAGAGCAGGCAGCCAAACGACGTTCTAAGGGAGCATCGCACAACTTTAAACGAGCATGTTCCCTAATTGAGCAGCGATGTAACTTTGAAACAACATTAAGTGAGGAGTGGAGAGTGTATAGGGTTGGAGGGGAAGGGGTGGGATCATCTAGATCAGCAACTAATCTTGTGGTGGTAAGAAAAGGGTGACTTTAAGGGCCAGATCTTCAGCTGGAGTCAGTGGAGTTATGACAATTTACACCAGTTGAGGCTCTGGCCCTGACATCCTAAAACTCCTCAATCTGATCCCTGTGACAACTCCCCCTTCCCTCCCCCCAACTCTCCCAGTCAAGGAGAACAAATGTCCAGGCACTAATGTGCCTCTTTTCCCCTTCTTCCACAACGTAAGTAAAGCCAAGTCTCTCTCGAGTAGGATTTATGGCCCTTCCTTGGGCGGGAGACAGCTAATCAACTTGCATTACCCTGGCTGTCTCGTGAGTCTGTGCGTCATTTAATTTAAAAAGAAAAAAGGAATTGTGAAGAGATGAACTTGGAAACAGCTTCCTCCTTCCCCGTCCCCCTCGATGGAATCTGGCTCTTTTGCCGAGAGCAGTAGCCATGTGTTTCAGAATGTCACCCAGCTTGACGTGAACGCACCACCACTTGTCAGAAGGGACCAGATCCTCAAATATATTTAGCTGCCTAACTCCCATTGAAATTAACTGGAGTGAGGTGGCTCCATACCTTTGCGGATCTGGGCCAAGGAGCCCCGAGACGGTGGAGAGTGAGGTGAGATGGGAATGGAACCATAGGGTTCGATGGGACCGCAAGGGTCATCTAGTCTAATCCCCTGCCAAGGTGCAGGACTTGTTGGGTCTAAACCATCCAAGCCAGATGGCTCCAGCCTCCGTTTGAAAACCTCCAGTGAAGGAGCTTTCACAACCTCCCTAGGCATCCGTTCCATTGGCCTCCTGTTCTTACGGTTAGGAAGTTTTTCCTGAGATTTAATCTCAATATGCTCTGCTGTAGTTTGAACCCATCGCCTCTTGTCCTGCCCTCTGTAGTGAGAGAGAACAACTTTTCTCCATCTCTTTTATGGCAGCCTTTCAAGTATTTGAAGACCGCTCTCATGCCCCCCCTGTAATCTCCTCTTTTCCAAACTAAACATATGCAGTTCCCAGTGGCGGCAGGTTTCTGTAATTTTTGGTGGTGCCCAGAATGGGTCCAAGTCCCACCCCCACATGCCTTGTAAGGTGATATATTTTTTTTTAAATAATGTAAAAATGGACTGGGAACAGCAAGCGTTTAACCGTCTCCCCATATTGCACAATATCACTAGCGTAAGAAAAATGTATATGACTAAGAATATGAACTTTATTAATACAATTTTGAATATGGAAACAACCAAGCACTCTTGGATCAATAACCCACAAAAAGCTCCGTCTAATTCGCTATTGTACTCCAACCATGTAAAGCTTGATAGCCAGGCCTGATGAAAACTCTTTTTTTTATCTTTTAGATTTGCCACATCTTTCTTTTGTATAACTTCAGTTTGCAAGCTGGGTGTTGAACTCCGGCTGTAACCTGATGAATTACCCTTTTGTTCTTTTTCTCTGGGTAACTTTATTAAGAATTTATCCATTGTTGATGATTATTACACAGAATTAATGGGGTGGGACCAAGGGCTTTGGAGTGTGGGAGGAGGCCCAGGGTAGGGCAGAAGGTTGGGGTGCGGGGGTGAGGACTGTGGAGTGGGGCCAGGGATGAGGGGTTCATGATGCAGGAGGGGGCTCAGGGCTCGGGCAGAGGGTTGGGGTGTGGGGAGATGAGCGCTCTGGCTTGGGATGAGGGCTTTGGGGTGTGGGAGGGGCTCAGGGCTCGGGCAGATGGTTGGGGTGCGGGGGTGAGGGCTTCAGGGTGGAGCCGGGGATGAGGGGTTCACGGTGCAGGAGGGGGCTGGATTTGTTGTTTTAACTATTATACAAATAGTTCAGCCTAGTAACCAAGATGAAAGGAATCTAAACGGGTAAATCATCATGAATATGCACGGGGAGGTAAATGCGAAACTCTATTATTGGGGACAGGGCCAGCCTGAAAGCCATATATTGTAAACAAGTATCTTTACCTATTTAAGAGACTCTCACAGTCTCCGCATCTCTTCCTCTTGGACAATGAAAATCAGTTAAGGTGCTTCCAGGTTCTCAGTGCTGTAACGTTTGAGTTGCGAACACTTGATGGAAATTTGTCCTTGCTGTAAAACCAGTGTGTTCAAACTCTGGCGTTCCTCAAGCCCAGACGTGGGCTAGGAGCACAGCCTGCCTCTATTAATATTGTCTCATTGTTTCCTTGTACTCCCCCATCGGTCTGGCTGGCTGGCTCCATCTGTTGTCTCTTGTCTGATACTTACATTGGAAGGTCTTTGGGGCAGGGACCATCCTCTTGTTCTGGCTTTGGAGAGCACTTGGCACGATGAGTCCTGGGCCGTGACTTGAGCTCCGAGGTGCTGCGATAATACAAATAATAACTGAGAGAAGGAAAAGGCTGACGGTAGCTTGGGAAGGGAGTGGAGGGGTGAGATGGAAAAGGCCAAGTGGAAGGAAAAGGAGAGACTCCAGAGCTTTGCTCCTTGGTGCTTGAGGAAAATTACTCCCTGCTCAAGTCATTGGGAGTGGATGACGGTGGCAGAGAAGAAGAATGGTCTGGTAGTTAGGGCACTGGCCTATGAGAGAGCAGACCAGGTTTAAGTCCCTGCTCCACCACAGACTTCCTGTGTGACCTTGGGCAAGTCACTTGGCTTCTCTGTGCCTTAGTTTCCCATCTGTAAAATGGGCTGTGAGCTGGTACTACAGCTGAGAAACTGACAGAGGTTGGCACTACCCGACCTCGGTGTTGGAAGTGGGGGATGATGGCAGTGGCAGGATTCAAAGCTCTGCCAGGCAATTCACTTACCACCCCCATTTATCCGTGACTTTTTACTGTCTATGAGTCACCCCACAGCGGTGGCTCTGGTTGCACCCTTGTCCCACGGGGTTGGAGCTGGCATCCTGCACTCACCCCACAGCGGCAGCTCCTCTCACACAGCACTGGGCCTGGCGCCCTGCTCTGGGCTTTGCAACCTGGTGCAAAGAGTCTCTGATTGGGCCCGCCCAGGCCTCTGTCATGACGCACTCACCTTGGGGGACACGAGCTGCACCTGTGGGGTGGGCTCACTCTCCACTGGCTCCTGCTGGCTGCCGGGGTCTGTGTGGTGCTGGAGGCAGGAGCTGAGAGCAGGGAGCCAGTCTCTTCCCTGCTGGCTGGCACCCAGATGTATGGAGGGGAAGGAGTAATAGCCTGTCTTGAAGGCAGAGGGGGTGAAGGGGGTTGCAGTATACTGCAGTCTTTAGTTACAAGATCACATACTATTTTTTCCATAGAGGTTAAAAAGGAATATTGAATAGCTGCTCGTTAAATGAGCACCGTCTCTCCTGGGCACTGAATGAGGCAGCGCTTGTGTGGAAGGAATAGAATAGTATGTGATCATGTAACTAAAGCCTATCATAATGCACACACATAAGGAGGCCCATTTAAGATTCACAGTCAACCTACATTCTGGCATTTCCTTGCTTTTGAGATCTTGAATTTACAACCTTAATGTTGTTGTTTTTAATTCGAGCTAGACTCAGTATAGCCCTTCTGGTGTTTAGCCAGGCCATTCTTTCTGATCACCTGCAAAGATGTTGGTGGAAAGTTTAGAAATCATGGACTTCATTTTACTGCCAAGTCTCCTAAGGGTGAAGTCACAGTTACTAATATCAATACTTAGCTCTTGTGAATCACTTTTCTTCCCAGAGATCTCAGAGCACTTTGTAGAGAATGATCAGTATAAATCACTCCCATTTTATAGCCAGGGAAACTGAGGCACGGACGGGGCAGTGACTGGCCCAACAATGAGTTAGTGGCCTTGTGGGCAGAGAATCCAGGTCTCTTGACTTCTAGTCCATTCCTTTACCTATTGGAGTATGTGGTTTGTACAGGTAACCCACAAGTAAGTCTGTTACAAGGCCCCCCTGAGCCCAATCCACAGAAGCTAGACAGCCTTGACTTAAGCCATAGAAGCTCATGCTTTTAGCT
The DNA here is from genome assembly GCF_016161935.1 of Mauremys reevesii. Lineage (NCBI taxonomy): Eukaryota > Metazoa > Chordata > Testudines > Geoemydidae > Mauremys > Mauremys reevesii. The sequence continues at coordinate 29,747,864 of NC_052637.1, forward strand.
CTGGCAGTCCCCAATGCAATCCCTGGTCTATTGGCCAAGATGGCAGCTATCCCATATGTGTCCAATGTAAGTGTCATTAAAGAAGCTCTGTCGGCTGCTGGTTATCCCAGGCCCTCACCTGCATCCCTCCTCCCCAGTGCCAAGATCTGGAGGAGTTCTCATTAGGACACAGTTCATCATGAAGACTTTCCTCAAGTCAGTTGATGTGTCAAAAGTTGCTGAGCTGCTAATGTGTGGCGCAGTCTGGGAGCAGATGTACAAATATTGCTGAGGTATAGACAGTGGGCGGGACTAGCCATAGTGACCTCAAGTTGTTCAGGAAGAGAGACATCAGCTCTTGCTGTAACACAGTGCAGCAAACCAGTTCTGCAATAGACTTCTAACCAAAGGACAGTGTAAAAGTAACATGATGTGAATTTTGCTAGTAGAGGAGAGAACTGAGGGGATACTAATGAACCACACAGAGATCTGGAGGCTGCAATGAAATTAAATATTGCTTTGTATTGTGATAGATTTGTCCGTCAGTCTAGTTACCTATATGGTCCTGTAGTGGGGCGGCTGCCCCACTCCAGGAGAAAATGGGTTAAAGTAGGCCAGAGAGCCTGCACAGATGGGCAGCCAATCAGAAAGGGCCTGTGGGTAGCTAATCAGGGCCAGGCTGAGCCCTATATAAAGGCTGTAGCACAGAGGAGAGATCAGTCTCCTCCTGGCCAGCAAGGGAGGAGGACTGGCTCCTAGTAGAAGGAGCAGCCGCCCTGGACAGAGCAGTGCTGGGCAGGGTAGCAGGACAGCGGGAGCTCTGGCTGACCCTGCCAGACTGCAGGCCTTGAAACAAGGCCTTGAAACAAGGGCTGAGTGGGTGCTAGTGCTATGGGGAAGTGGCCCAGGGAAGGCAGGCAGTGACAGGGAGTTGAGGAAGGCAGCAAGCAGCTGCGAGGGCCTGGGTCCCCCGTTCCTCCCCCTTTGCACCGCACCTTGCCAAAAAGGAGCATGGCCTCTGGACTGCACCTTGTCCCTGAAGTAAGGGACTAGACTTTGGGGTGGCAGGTGGCCATGAAGGCAGGTGTGGACTAGGACTGCTGAAACACCTCCAGAAGTGGGGAGAATGAAGTAGAGGACACCACGGTCCAGAGAGCGACACGTGTCCCGGTGGTGGAGACAACACAGCCAAGCAGACAACGGGCAATACACCACCGGCAGAGGGTGCGCTATAGCTGAATGAGCTAATTCCCAGAGCAAGCCAGCAGGAGGCGCAGCGGTGGTGAGTCTGTGCTCCGTTACAGGTCCCTAATAAGGTAAAGCACAGAAGGACCTATCAAGTCCATGGAAATGCACTTCTGCTGATCACACTTTCAGAGTTAGGGAACAAACAGTTTGGGGTGAAGCCAGATTTCCCCCCACAAATGAATCGCTTGGGTCTAGCCCCCCCCTCATCCTCTTAATCTGTTCTGCCTTTGAACTTTTCCATGGGTGACTAAAATAAGCCAGCGGCTGGTCTCTTGAGATGAAGAACAAACCCCGCTTCTGAAAGGTGAATCTATGCAGTCCAGCGAGAGATCATCCATCAGCCAAAAGAGACGCTCAAGCCCAAGAGCAGAGGAGTAGGAGAAGGCAGTTATTAGCCATGTTTTGATGGCTTATTATGTTTTTCTTTTCCATGAAAGGTTTCGGTCAGGAAGATAAATACAGAGATAAATAACGGAGCTGTTTATGCAATCAACGTCTGTGACTTATGCTGGGTGCATGGCTAGACTAAATATAATTATTAATAAAGAAGCACCAGGCAATTTATGGTCCTCGGCATGGGGCTAGCTGGATCTGGTTATAATAAGGTTTAATGGGAAAGATAAAATGTTTGACATTTGAGTGCTTCTCAGGGGAGGGATCAAAGCAACAGGGACTGGAGAAGAAGCTTGTTGTAAATAGAGCCCCTGTTCCCAAGGTGTTTAGATCAGAGATGGACTTCAGCCCAAACACTACAGCTAACCACCCTGGACTCTGGGAAATTTCAGATCCAAGTCAGGGTTTGAACTTTGCACCTTGGGACCGTCTCTAGAGCCAGAGCCTGAATTCCTTATGCAAGGCCTGATCCAAAGCCCACTGAAGTCAATGGGAGGGCTTCCATTAACGTCAGGTAGGGCCTTCAATCTCCCACTGATGGTTGATTAGAGTGTTGCCTTAGTGAAGACTTTGGGATCTGGCCCCAAGGATGGAGCCCCTGAAAAATCTGCTACGCCCATTACTGTTACTTCTGGTTACTTTGAATGTGAACGGATTTATATAACAGACCAGGGCCAAGTGAGCAAACCCGGGGCTTAACTTGGTTATAATTATTGACTTATGCATCCACAACTGTGCCATATGCATTTAAAAAGAAATCCAGTCCCAGAAGTTTTGTATAACCCGTGTATCGGATAAGGGTGCAGCAGACTCAAAGGGCTTGAGATCTGGGCTGAAATGTGATGGTCATTGGACGCAGTAACAAAGAAACAAAGTGTTTTGGCTCTTAGGGATGGGACTGGATGAAGAGTAGAGCAGGCTGGAAACTTTCCGACAAAACTTTTTTTTCATGGGAAAATGTTAATTCATCAAAACCAAAACTGTTTGTTTGCAAGAAAGGGTCGGCTTCCCCAAATCTCCTGTTTCGAAGAAAAAATGTGGATAAAAAGTTCCGAAATTGTCAAAACATCCTGTTTCAACATTTTCAAAACGAAAAGGTTGGAGTTTTTTATCCTAAATGACCTTTTGTTCCCAAATTTAAGGGAAAAATCAAAACAGTTTGAAATGATCTAAAAGAACATTTTTGTGGTCCCGAACCACATTTTTTTTTGTTTTGTTTGTTTGGTTTGTTTTTGGTTTTTTTCCAGATTATCAGTTCATGAAAATTTTCAAGATTTTTGTCTTTTTGTCCTGTTTTGGGACTGGAAAAAATGTCAAAATCTCAAATACTTGTGGGAAAGAAAAAACATTTCCTTCCCAGTTGTAATGCAGAATGGGTTCTTCGGGAGGATTCTGTGTGGCTTTTGTGGGATCGTACCTCTGCGCGGTGAAGTATGTGGGTTTGTTTTTTTTAAGCGCTGCTAATGCCAGAGTGGACCTAGTAATGGTTTCCAAACCGAGCGCTCAGCCGCTCTCCACAGACTGAGCACAGCTGTAATTATAAAGCCATTCACAGAGCCCTTCATTCCAAGAGCCCGGCGTGTGAGTCGGAGTCAGACTCAATCCGATGTGAGTACATGCAACTCCCACTTACCACGGGCTAAAATTGGTCAACTGGGTTCAAAGGTTGGAGGACACCAAATATTGCAGTGTACGTTTGGCTAGCTTCTCCTGCAGTATGTCCTCATCATGGCATCTCTTAGACATAACGTGTGGCCTGGAGTCCTAGCACATGCCTATTCGGGGTGCAGATGAAGAGAAAAACCCCAGTCCTCCAGAGGGCATAGCTTTACCATCGACAGAACTTGATTCTTACTCAGGGTCCCTCAATGAACAAAAGAAAAACAACTCCCCACCCCCCCAACAGCTGCTGTATCACCTCTGTCAGATTTCCCAGCTAAGCAGCATCTCACCTGTAGCATCTCTCCGGGTGAAAGGAGACAGGACTCAGCTGTAATGAATATAAAGGTGGTTCTTTATTGAGGCAGCTGGACCCAGACAGACCTTGGGGTTTGCGCTGGCTCTCCAGCTCCCATGCTGGTTGCTGCAGCCCATGCTGCCTAATGCAATGATACCCAGACTGAGGCTCACGAGCCGAAAGTGGCTCTTTAACACGTCTCCTGAGGCTCTTTGCAACACGTGGTATTAAAAGACTCTGTGATTTCATTGTTAACCAATCAGGATGCTTTTACTATGATATTAACCAATTCTAGTTGATAAAATAATAATACTTGGTCAGTCATTTTGCTGTGAGAATAGTGTATATTTCCCCTGTCATACTGTTTAAATATGACTAGATAGTACTATAGTAAATGAAACAATGAATTCACACGACTTTGGCTCTTTTGGGTAATGTTGATAATTTGGCTCCTGAACCGCTGAGGTCTGAGTATCACTGGCCTAATGTCACAACACAGTGTCAGGACTAAGCATTCATGGAATACAATGTTGGCTATACTACATGGCAGAGTCAGTATTTACATAGAAGCTCTCCAAGGGGCATTTAGGTGCTGCAGAAGAATGGTGATGCAGTAGGTGGCGCTCTTCTAGCTGAGCCGGTACTGAGCCGATGCCCCAAGCTGGGGAGATACTGAAGGTGCCTTCTCTTGGATGAGATGTCAAGCTGATGTCCTGATTGTCTGTGGCAATTAAAATCCCATGGCTCTTTTTGGCATCAGCCTAGGTGTCTTAGTCAAGATAGGTGATTTATATGCCCATTAAGTTCAACCGGATATGTAATTTTTCATTTGCCTCCTAAGAGGTCTCATGTAGGGCTGCTACACGAGGTGGCCCCATTTCAATGGTACATATAAAGTGATCTCTCTGGACATTCGGCAAAGCACTTTGAAACACATTGCAATTCAAGGTGCTAATGTATAAACAGCATATGAAATAGACCCGGGTGGTAAGTACAGATATACATTAGGTGAGAATCACAGCTCCACTGATACGACATAAAAGTCCCCATGCTCCCACCTATGGTTAGCACAGCTAATCTCATCAGTGGCAGATTGTCCCCTCAGTAACAGCACCTGGCTAACCGATGCTGCTAAAAATCAGTTTCCCTGATCCACCTTCCTTTGCAGGTGGTCATGCTGTCACCTGCCAGAAAGACTAAACTCACACCCCAAGATTGCAATCCTGGTCCAGACATGCCAACATTATCAGGGGTGTTTGGACATAGAGTATTGTTTCGGATCCACCTCTGATGTATATGGCAATGATCTTCAGAACCCTGGCTGGCTTTGTCATTCTGTGGAAAAAGGGGACACACGGCTAGAACTTAGGCAGTCAGAGATAAGCATGGGAACCACGTTGATTGGGCTAGCCACATGTATATGCTGGAAACATCCACCTTCTTCTTAATACCATTTAACATTTGTATTGTAATGGCACCTGAAAGCTCCGGTCAGGATCAGGGCCCCATGGTGCTTCACTCCGTACACATACATATGAAGACATGTTCTCTGACCCAGTGATCTTACAAGCTAATAACACAGTGATGTATGCAATACAATCAAATACAGAGAATTGTAATATACATTGGTAACTGTACGTTTGTATTATGGTAGATAAAATGCCAACTTTTCTTAACTATGCCTCAGCCTAGACTGGCTGGTTGATTCTGGCAGAGGAGGGATTTGGAGGAGGAGGGTTGAGTTGGGGTTGGGGTTGGTGTGGGGCGAGGGAGCTTTCATATCAGTTTAGGGCAGGAATTCCAGGGGAGGGGCAGTGAGAAGATATTTGTGTGAGAAGCTGACAAGCGGCTGACTGAGGCTGTCATCAGGAAGGGCGATGAGTGAACTAAGGGGGAGGGGCAGAACCATGAAAGACCTTGAAGATGAGGGAAAGAAACTTCTCAATTTGGAGCCTGACTCGTGTCCAAAGGTGCTGGAAGGGAAGCAGGGTGAAGCAGCATCCCCTGGCTTGAAGCACTAATAGCAACCCAATGCCTGGCTTCCCTGGGGTTTGCAGTTTGGTTCAGTGACTTTCAGGGCCCCCGCTATAAAAATGGTTCCAGTGACGCTGCTCAAGTACTCAGCAGTAGCAACTAAACACTTACACAGGTGTCACATGAGGTTCAAAGGGTCTTCCCGGACACCGAGCCTAATTCAGCTAAATGCAGCCTGGAGTCAGGGAGCATGACTTCCGTAGAATCTGCAGTGAGATTAATGGTGACAGTTGCTCAGAAAATGGTGGTGTAACAACCAATGTGGTGTAACATGAGTGTGTGTAGCAGTCAGGGCAGATGTGCAAAGCAAGTGAAAGGCATTTAAACATTCAGGGAGTGACGGCATAATGAGCAGGATTCTGCTCTTCTTTTCAGCCAAGGAACTTCACTGATTTCAGTGGAGTCACTCCAAAGAATCTGGCCTTTAGAGGTCCATATGTGAGTATAGCCATTCGGTTGGGTCTGAAGAACATGCAGACTCAACATGAGGCCAAAGGGAGTTGGTCAAATTCTTGTTTGTTCTGCTAGTGCAACCCTATTGAAATCTCCCCTTCTGTGCCCTCTGCCCAGGTTCCAACTGTACTGGCCCCTTTCTGCTTGCAAGAGGAGACTAGAGCACTCTGTGTTTCAACCCGCTTGGCCTTCTGCACATATTCTCCTCCTTGTCAATCCCACTGTGACAACTTCTCCACCCACACCTTGCATTGCTATTTACACCAATCAGGTGGCTGCCATTTGCATGCACTTTGCACTGGTGCAAGTGACCACATCAGGGGCATGGCACAGAAGAACCAGGCTCATAATCCTGCATTTGCGACATCACCGTCATTTCCATGGCAACAGACTCCTGTCATAAATGCGAAAAGGTGAGGTCACAGAAGGAGAACCTGTGAGAACTGAGCTTCTTTCCTGCGCCTTTCTATACAAACCCTCTGAAACCTGTCTCCCACTCCCGTGTGACAGCAGAAGGATCATTCAGCAAGCCACTCCCCTTTTTTTGGCTGTTATAATGGAATGACTTTTACCAGCGCAGCAATGAGCTTTCCCAGTTGGCCACGTGCACCGAAGCAGGATCTCCGTTTTAGAAGTGCAGAGCAATCTGGAGAGAATGTTCTAAGGCTGAGGCTAGTGAGGGGAGCTATAAATGGCTCCCACAAGCCATTCTCCTGCAGCCAAGTGGCTCTGCAAGACTTGTAGGTTTTGATCGCTGCAGCTATGTGATGATGCCAAGAGGAGGGCAATGAAAGCACATTCCACATAGCAGTCTTAATCATTCACATGGTGGCTGAGAGGCTAGAAAGCAGCAGCATTTTAAAAGCTGAGATTCCTGTGAGCAGTACATTAAAGCCAAAGTTCAGTCCTACCCAGGTCCACGTGACACTGCCCTAGAGTCAGAAGATTTTTTTTCAAAGCCAATAGGAAAGAAGTTCCACTAGGTGACATTGAAGGTGATGAAGGAGTTGGCTATTTTCTGCTGGCGCCCTAGCTGCTCCGTCTCCCCCCATGGCTGGCCTGGGATCTGGCAGCTGGTGAAGGACCTGGCAGGAGGGGGCTCGCTGATGTGCGTCACTTCAGTCAGATCCGCCTCCAGGGTGCTGACAGTGTTGGTCACCTGTGCCACATGTACCTTATTGGCCACCTTCTTGTGCAAGAGGCAGTTGAAGATCTTCTTGAAGCCCTTGCGGAAATGCTTGGAGACCAGGGCATAAACGATGGGGTTGACGCAGGAGTTGGAGTACGAGATCAGGTGTGAGAGGATCCTGAGCACGTAGGTGGCGTGGTTGAGGGGAAAATAGCCGAACCAGACGCACAGGATGATCAGGTGATGGGGCAACCAGCAGAGACAGAAGAGGACAGCTACAATGATGATCATCCTGGTGACCTTGCGCTTGGCCTTCTTGGATTCGGACATGTCTTCAATAGGGTCCACGGATGTCCAGAGGTAACGGATAGTCCTCATGTAGGTGAGGCTAAGGATCAGCACTGGGATGACATAGCTGAAGATGAAGGTGCAGATGTCCATGATCTTGCGTTGGGGGATCTTCCAGATGGGATGGCAGACGGTCAGGTTGGCCATCTGGAACTCCTGGTAGTAACTGAGGTACGGGCCAGAGAAAATAAAGGAAAGACCCCAGATGAGGCAAATGGCCGTGAGTGCGTTCCTGGGAGTTCGGAGTTCTCTAGAATGCAAAGGGTATCTAATGGCCAAATACCTGCAAGGGAGAGAACAAAACAAAACGACAGTGCTATTTAAAACAGAGAAAACGTCATCAGGCCGGCTATGTGGGGAGAACACAAGGAGAAAAAGAATTAAAATGAAAAACTTTGCACTTCTAATGTAATTTCTCATTCAACTAATTGTCCCATTTCCAAGGGCTTGTCTCCACAGAACCTTTGTGCACGACACTCCAGGGTGTGAATCTGCAGTGCACTAGCCTGCCACACGCTAACTGGCCACACGGACCCTGTTGCCATGCACTAAAAGTTCCATGGTGTGCTTTGACATCTTGCTGTCTTAAACGTTGAGTGCGTGGTAGCTGGGTCCAAACAGACAATCAGTGCAAAGCTAGCTAGGACGCTGTAGAGTCACACCCTGGCCTGGTGACAAATCTCCAGGTAAACAACTTGCCTGACCAGGTAGAGGAGATGGTAACTCAAACTTTTCTTTGTCACTGATTTTCACCATGTCGTTTGCATTTTATATAATATAATATAATAATCCAAATCATTTTTAGAGTGTGATCTGAGTTTAAGGCTGAATTACGACTAGGAATCTGGTTTGAATTAAATGGCACCTACATCTTGGAAGCTGCCGTTTCCGAAATGTCAGAATCTCACTCACTCAACAGCTCGGTCACCTTGGATGGATCCCTAAGCTTATTCTCATGGATATCTTGGTTGCATCCAGAACAGAGCTAGAAAATAGGCTTCCTCAGTTTGGGATCCAACTGGAACAAAAGCCATAGGGTTGAAGGGATTTCAGTTTCTGAAATGCCATCATCCACAAAATCCAAAGGGACTTAAATTTGAACTTCTGGTTTTGCCCATCTCTGTATATGACAATTACATAGTAAAAGCAGCAAAGTCAAAGGGCCGTGCTTTCCGTGACTGGTGCTGCCTTGAAAATGCAGCTGCAAACATGCACATTTGTATCTGTGAATGCAGTGACCTGTTTTATGCACCTGCACCTGCTGTTGTTTGCAGGCACGTGTTGCTCTGGTCTTTTGACCATGTGGCTCTTTAAGAGATGTAAAATATTTATATCTCATCAGCTCCACATCCGTCAGAGAGTCTCCCTAGGGAATCGGCTCTGAAACAATGGTTGATGGTGCACCAGTGTATGGGCTGGAGAATCATTCTATTTGCCACAAACAGTCAGCTCTCTGATTTCTGCACCTGGCACTAAGTTCCTGGTTACCAACAGATCTGTCCTCGGGGAAAGAGCATGACCCATCACTTTTTCAGGAAGAAGAATTTCTCTTTCTCCATCAGGCAGAGGGAACAAGGGCCTGATTCCCCATTTCATTACTGCAATCTATGCTGGTGTAACTGACTTCAGAGGAGTTACACTGGCTTAAAACTGGAGTGATACAGGGCTAAGGTTTTTTCTTCATCACTATCAACTTCATTTCCACTGAAGCCACTGAGAGTTTTTGCCAGTGACTTTAATAGGAGCAGGACCTTCATCTAATAAAGATGCAGAGTTCCTGTTCTTTTCTCATGAAACAGGGCATGGTGCCGACCCTTGGCCACCTCCCGCACTGAAGCTTCATTTCAAAACAAGCTTGTGAAGTGCCAAGATGATGACATGTAATCAGCTGTCCTGTAGGTTACACATCTCCCCCTCCTCGCCCCCATCTCCACCTGGGCCCAATCCACAGAGGATGTGAGTTTGCTGCAGCTCCTAGCTCTCATGCAGAGTCCTTCAGCTCAAGCAGTAACAGCTCAGACTTTCAGCTCTGTTCCCCGGTGGGGGGGTTATTGGGGGGGTCATTACATGTGGTTGATGTACCATTTTAAAGGGTTTTTTTCATTGTTATTAACTGTAACCATAAATTAGTATAAATTAATGGACTTGCATTGCAAAGCCCATCAAAAACTTCCCAAAGTATATTCAGTCTTACCAGGGGCACAAAGACATCAGTTAGGATGATTATGTATAATGTTCTGCGGAGGACGCGCAAATAGCTATTGATATTCAGCCAGCAGTAGCTGGTCAATGGGAGGTCAGGGTACTAAGCTCATTGGAAGACTGAGATCTTACTGGTTAGAGTCATTTGCATATAGCTTTACCCTAATCCTGAGCAGCATGAATTTTAAAATGCACATGTAATTCACAGCAAGCTTTTTAAACATGCTTTTAGCATCCTCCTACGCCCACTAGTGAATTCCTCTTGATGGTTATTGCCTAGTAAACAGTCTCCAGCTAAAACATGAGAAAGATGCTAGTTAAAGAGGAACTGATCCATCAAAGTCCCAACTCCACAGCCCTTTTTCCTGAAGCCAGTGGGACTGTTTGCTGGAGTAAGGGTTGTTTTCTGATTGCAGGGTCAAGCCCAAACTCTACAGGCAGAGAGGGGGGGAGGGAGCAGGGAGGGCCCCCCCCCCCCCCCACGCGCCCGGCCCATGTTTCTGTTTTTCTGGCCCCCCCCGTTCTCCGGGCGGCTCCCGCGCGCTGCGGCAGCGGAGCCGGGCCCGGCCGGGACCGCGGGCCGAGGCATGACTGCTGCGGCGCGGCTGCAGCGCGGGGCCGGCGGGCTCGGGCTGACTGGGCGCGGGGCGGGGCGGCGGCGGCGCAAGAGACACCGCCGCACGCGCACCGCCGTCCGGGCCGGTCCGGTCGACCTGCGCCTGCGCATGCGCTCGAGCTCAACCAAAGCGCCCCAGGCCAGGTCGGCGGCGTCTCGGGTCGCCGCGCGCGGGGGCGGGGCCCCGCCCCGCGACCCCCCCCCCCGGAATTCTCTGGGCGGCCCTGTCTACAGGCATGGAAAATCCCCCAATTTTGCAGCCTTTGGATTCTCACTGGCAACCGGAGTTGCATTCATCAGGATCTAACCCAGATGTCGGCAACCTTTCAGAAGTGGTGTGCCGAGACTTCATTTATTCACTTTAATTTAAGGTTTTGCGTGCCAGTAATAAATTTTAACGTTTTTAGAAGGTCTCTTTCTATAAGTCTTCAATATATAACTAAACTATTGGTGTATGGAAAGTAAATAAGGTTTTTTAAATGTTGAAGCTTCATTTAAAATTAAATTAAAATGCAGAGCCCCCCTGGACCGGTGGCCAGGACCCGGGCAGTGTGAGTGCCACTGAAAATCAGCTCCCGTGCTGCCTTCTGCATGCGTGCCATAGGTTGCTGACCCCTGATTTAACCTTTCCTATATGGAGGAGGGGGAGGGGAGAAGAGTCATGAAATTTAAGTTTTCAGAGCTCTGTTTTTCAAGCATACTCTGTTTAAACTGATGTCTACTGAAACCAACTGACAGAAGCCTGCACACCCAGAAAAGGGTAAACTACCCTCTGCTTTGCGGTTGTAGAATTCATCCCATCCAGCTATTGCAGTGATAACCATCGAAATGCTAAGTGCTTGAAGTGTATGTCTATACTACAAGCACTACAGCAACAGCTGTGCCACTGGAATGCAGACACTCCAGCACCAGGAGGGTTTTTTTCCATCACAGTAGTAAATCCACCTGCTTGAGAGGTGGCAGCTGGGTCAACAGACGAATTCTTCCATTGACCTAGCTGTGTCTATACTAGGGCTTAGGTTGGCAAATCTATGTCTCTCGGGGGTGTGAATTTTTCACATCTCTGAGCAACAAAGCTAGGACAACCTACATTTTAGGTGTAGCTCAGACCTGTGTGTGTCATCCAAAAGGTTAATCCCCCAGGCTGAGTCACTGCAACATAATATTGATGCTCTTGTGGTGAGAAGAGAGCGCTACGGATGGCAAAAATTTCATAGCTTTTTTGCCTTGCAAAATTTTGCTAAAGAATTGTTGCCATTTCATACCATTTCACCCCTTACGTTTTGGGTCTGATTCTGCAAAGAGCTGAGTGCCTCCTGTGAGGTTCTGGGCACCTTCCACTCCCATATGAGAAGACATTGATTAAGTCCCTGGTTTAGTACATTACTAACAGTGAGTGTTGAATCTAACTAGCTTGAGTCAAATGCAAGACTGGAACTGAAATATATTGAGTGGCAGGATTTGACAAGGGAGAGGTGCCTCAGAAAAGGGAAAGACATGCTTTGATCCATTTTGTACCACTCTGAGGGCATTTTATGCCAACTTCATTTCTGGAATCCTTAGTCTTGGACTGACTTGATTATTGTATCAGAAGACTGGCACCGAAATACTGTGAAGAAAGGCACATTGAAAATGTCTTGAAAGATGAGATTACTGAGAGATAGCAAACAAGAGGGTGTTAGTTTCCTTCAATCTCATTCACAGCTCCCACTCTTTTTCCCTCTGGAAACTATCATCAGAAACAACGGGAACAAGATGATCACACAGTGCGAAGATTTAAATTGTAGTGTAGTAATCTCCCAATTATACATCAAACTCCTGTGGCCTCTGTTCTCTTTTCACATAGTTCTCAGTAGCTTTACACTGGTGTAACTCCACTGGCATCAATAGAGTTACTCCTGATTTTACATTGGTGGGAGAGGAGAATCAGGCCCTTCACCCACTTTAATTATATACGTAGGCTTGGACGGATTCGCTTTTTATCCATAAATGTCGGCAAACATTGATTTCACCACTGTACATACACAAACTGATGAAAAAATACTTCCATTGATAATAATCAAAATATACAGAGAGGCGAAGTAAGAAAAATGCTGCTTGAGAACATATTAGGGTTTGATGTAAGGCTATTTACTTTCTCCATATCCACACGTAATGTTGACAATTTGGGTTACAAAGCTTTTATATTTTGAATCTCAAAGTCTGTCACTAAATAACTGTCTGCCGTCCGTCTGATTTCCCACAACCGTGAACATTTAAATTGATTAAAAATAGAAAAAATGCTTACAAATAAACAGCGATCTTATTTATACAAAATTATACAAAAGTAAAAACTGAATTCTGCCAAGCCGAAATATACATGCCCTCCTATGGCTCCTTAGGTGACAAGTGGCTGCTGCATATCCTTAAAAGCAATTATTCATTGCAAAACAAATAAGACATAAAAAATAAAATACACTTTTGTGAAAGGCAAAGAAAAGACAACTTTCTGCCTAGCTTCTGTTATAAGGGCCTGCCAAGAGTTTGCAAAAAGGGCTTTTGGCATCTTTCTAGTTGGCTCTTAAAATCCAAAGATCTTGCCGGTTTGAAGTACCCTGAATGCCGAGTACTTTTGACTTTAAATAGAAAATATTCTAATAGAAAAGCTTCAAGAGCCACGGTTACCTTTCTCGCTGCAAATTAATTACTTCTCAGCCTCTTGAATGCTGAATTGGTGGTAGAGACCAGCAGGAGGAAATCACAATTACAAATGTCAAACGCTGCAGGCTGCCTTCATTAGGGACAATTCCAGTTCCAAACCTCGCTGTTGGACGTGACAGTTTTAATTGAAATCTAGCATTCATTTTATTGTCAGATGCCCCCGGGCCAGCCTAGAATCGTCACCCTGTGTTTTAATAATAATTAATAATAATAATATTCAATCATGTATGTTAGAGAGCAATGTTCTTTCAAGTAATGCAAATAAAAGGTGTTGGTGAGTGGAAATGTTTAACTATAATAACTCTTTTAAAAAAGATTTACCTACTTTGCCATTTATCAAATGCTATTTACAAAGCAGGTGTGATTTCTGTACTTCCTCAAATGAGCTAGGGGCTGCTGCTTGCATTATGCCATCTATTTCTAAGCCTCTATGCCAAGATCACAGACAGTCGTAGCTTGTTTCTCTCTCTGGTTTTGATAACCTGTCCACCTTATCTCCCAAAGCCTTGAGTTAAAACAATCCGGGGCAGATTTTGATCTCACTTACATCAGCATAAATCTAGACTGGCTCCAGTGAACTGAATAGCTTTTCTCCACATGTATGTCGGTGTACATGAGATCAGAATCTAGCTGCCAGTTTCTTTTGAAATCCTTTCCCCAGCCTCCTGTTGTTCCCATACGTCTCCCAGCAATTGTCCTTTAGCAATTCTAGACACTGAAAACTTTCTGATCATTTAGGGCCGGATTGTGAACCCATTCCTTACACTAGTGAGCAGTTACATGCACACGTAACCTCATTGTCAGGTAAGTAAATGCTTATCGGTAGGCATAAGGGATTCACGCTCTGACCCTCAGGACTATCTCTGCTGTTAGCTTTACACCAGCATTCTCTTGTTGTCTGCTCTTAAAAAGCAGCCCTGGCAATGCCACCAGGAGACTCATGGAGGTTTCAGAAGTGAACACTTCCTTTAAATTCTTCAGTTTAATTAACACGCTCCCTTATTTATCAAGCTACTACTCACTGTGCATGAGCAAGCTTGCTCTTTTCGTGCCCTGCTTTCCTTGGGGATGGGGATGTCTCCACTGTAGCTTCTCTAGGGGAGAGAGACCTGTTTCATGCTAATATTGCCCTTTGGTTTTCATGTGGTTTGACCTGCATACGTCACCCATTTACCCATCGCTGTATCTCTCTGTGGCCCGCAGAGAAAATCACCCTGGTGTGACTTGATGTCACAGGTATGTCTTCACTGCAAAAACAAAAGGTGTGTTTGTACGTTGAGTTAAAATCTGAGCGAAGACCAGGCCGTTGTCGTTTTCACGTGGGTGACCCGGTCAAGTTAAAGGCCATGTCTGTGCAAAAAAGGTGGCGGGGGACAGTGTTCATTATCCTGCTGTAAAATCTTAGTGGAAATAAGGCACCTGTAGCTCACCCCCGACCATGTCTCACCTCACCTGCTTTCCCTCACAGGAAAATCTACAGGTGCCGTGTCTTCACTAGGATTTTACAGCAGGCTGGCTAATGTACCTTCGTTATCCTGAGGTAAAAAACCAACTCTTTGGCAGTGGAGACAAAGCCTATATAGTCACATTGGTGCAAACCCACAACACAGGCCTGGTTGGCACCTAAAATGTAGGTCAACCTTGCTACGTCTCTAAGGGGTGTGAAAAACTCATACCTCTGAGAGACATTAGTAAACTGACCTAAGCCCCAGTGTAGACAGCACTAGAATTCTTCCATCAACTAGCTACTGCCTCTCAGGGAGTGGATTAACTACAGCCAGAGAAAAACTCCTCCTCTCACTGTAGGGAGTGTCTACACTGCAGCGGCGTGGCTATGTCACTGTAGCATCTGGAACGGAGACATCTCCATAGATCCGATGGGCTGATGTAAAACTGAGTTTATGCTGGTTCTGTTTAGTTCAGTAACTAATCTCTCAGCTCTTGAAAAAGGATTTTAGGCCATGTCTACACTACAGCAGCACTGCAGTTGGGCCACCGTAGTGCTGTAGTGTAGATGCTTCCTACATCAACAGCAGGTGTTTTTCCAGCGATGTAGTTAATCTGCCTCTGCCAGAGGTGGTAGCTAGAATTCTTCCATTGACCTATCTGCCTTCACACAGGGGGTTAGGCCAACCTAGGGCATAAATTTTTTCACAGCCCTGAGGGACCTAGCTAGGTCCATCTAATCTTTAAGTGTGTAGACTGGGCCTAACTGAACTCTGCTTAAACCACACCATTTTCCATTGATGTCCCTCCTTCTCTTTCACTGAAAAACCTCCTGGCCCCTCTGGGGAGCTGAGTCAAGGGAAAGCAGTCGTGCTTCTCCCTTCACTCACACTGATGTAGTGCCACTCCTGTCAATGGACCCACTCTGGATTTCCTCCGGGGGGGAGTGGGAAGAGACTTTGGCCCTGCATGTGGACCATGATTTGGGTGGTGACGCTGAACTCTGCCAGCCAGGCTGAGCACTCCAAAGCAAAGTGCTGCTCGTTTCATCTGTCCCTCTCCTGCAGCCATGGGAATGCCTTGGGGTCCTCGGCCCCATGCCCCTAGTGAATTCATCTACTTTGTTGACAGCTCAGATGTCTAAGGGTGCCTAATCCCCCCCACTCTCGGCTTCTGTCTCTGCAGAGCACAGTCCCATTTCCTCTAAGCTGCCTCTTTCCACCACGTATGCGAAGACCCCAGAGGCTTGCACATTGCCTTCGACAGCTGGGGCTCTGCAACTTTCAGGAACGCACCACCCTGCAAGAAGCGGTGTGAGCCTTCTGTCCCACAGGGGAGCTCGCCTCCTGCCCCCACACTGCTCCCCTCTGCTAGCCCTTCCAATGCAGCTGCTGCAGCTGCTAGTTCCCTCCTGCTCCAGAGTTCCTGGGCCCTCCAGCTCTCCCTGGTAACTTATGGGCAGAGCGGGAGAGGTTCTGCCTGGCTGGCAAGTAACCAAGGAAAGTTAATGAGAGTTATTTGCCAAGGAGGGGCTGAAAGGAGGGCAGCCCCCCTGCTGCCCTGGCCTCTCCGCTTTCCTACCTGTCCAGGGAGACGGTGGCGAGGGTGAAGCTGCTGGCGTACATGGTCAGGTAGATGAAGAAGTGCACGGCTTTGCACAGGAAGGGCCCGAAGACCCAGCCCTCCAGGGTGTAGATGGTGGCTTGGAAGGGCACGCAGCAGACGATGAAGCACAGGTCGGCCACGCCCAGGTTGAGGATGAAGAGGTTGGTGGTGTTATTCACCTGCCCGTTCCGCAGCAGCACGGCCAGCACCAGCGAGTTGCCCACCGTGCCCAGCAGGAAGATGAGCGCGTACACCAGCGGGATGAGCACGGACTCGGGCTGCCAGCCGGCCTCGCCGCCGGACGCGTTGAGCGGGGCGAGCGAGCTGTTCATCGCCGCGGTGAGCCCGGCTCCTCCCCAGACCCAGCTGTTCAGCGAGGGACACTCAGGCCGGGGGTAGCGTGGGGCGCCTGGCTCGCTGTCATCCTCCGGGCACTCTCAGCTCCAACCCCTGCCCCGATGTGCGACGCGCCGCGGAGTCTGGCTTAGTTCGCGGGGTTAGTCGCAGCCCAAGTTGCTCCGGAGTTGTTCGCGCCCTCGCTCTTCTGCTGCTCGGCTGCTCGCCGGGCTCCGAAGCGTTTTCCGAGCCCCGCTCGCCGCCTGCTGCCTCTCTCGCTGGAGAGCATCGCGGCGGTGTCTTGAAAGGGATCGGGGGAGGAGAGAGCAAACTTCTTGGCAGTTTTTATTTATTTATTTATCGGTCTCCTCCCTCCTTGGAGCCCGGCGCTCTGTGCGCTCGGCATACCGGGGGAAAATATATAGATCCGAGCCAGGCTCCGGTTTCCCTGGAGACAAATACCTGAAATACAATTAACAGTGTCTATGGAAACCTAAGGCTCGCCTCCTGGCCGCCCCCAGAACCCTGGTCTGTTCCTTCGTGCCTAAACATCAGGGGGGTCCAGAGGTTCCCCACGTGCCTCTGTGAGGGGCAAAGGCTGCCTGCTTTAGTTCTCCCCCGAGGAAAACTGGTGGGTAAAGGGTAATAACGTCCCTAGTCCAACATAACGCCTCCTGTAACTCCCGCAGGCGGAAGGTAGCTGTCCCAGGCAGGCTGGCGTTCTGCGTCTGCACAGAGCTGTTCTGACACGTGTCAGAACTCTGCGCGGAGCTCGTGTGGAACAGGCTCTGGGGCCTGGATCCAACAGAGCGCCTAGGTGCTGGACTATTTTTTTTTCTATGACCTCCTTAGCTCCTTTCTTCTGAGCCAGCAGAGGCAAATCCTAGAGTCCTCTGTCCTTCCACCTTGAAGTCAGTGGGTGTTTGCAGGAGTGAAGGAAAGACTGCAGGAGCTGGATGGAATATCAGAGAAATATTAAGCGAATAATAGCTGACCAGTTTTTCTATGGTTATTTCTTTTATTGTGGTAGCATCTCCAGGTCTCCTGAGGGCTGCATTGTGCTGGCGACTGCACACACAGAAGATGGTCCCTGCATCAAAACGATCTATTTTGGCTTTCAGGTTGCAGAAGAGTTGTTGGCTTGATCATCTTTTGAGCAATAAAGAAGAAATCCAGCCGCAATTGAAACAAACCCTTAACATCTGTCCTCTCAACCAGCTACAAAATTGCATTTTTTCCCCTCGGTGCCTTTCCAAATTATTTTCTTATCGTCGTAGAATGCCATCAATTCTTTGAGTATGTTTCACTTAGCTGATGTTCGCTTGGCTGAAATATACTCGCTGATAGTTTCCACTTCGCACCCAATGATATCAACGGGTTTTATGAGCATGAACGAAGTAAGCCTCACAGCAACCCTGTGAGGTACTGTGCACATTGGGTAAATTGAGGCACAGAGCAATGACGTGTCTTACATCCGACGAAGTGGGTATTCACCCACGAAAGCTCATGCTCCAATACGTCTGTTAGTCTATAAGGTGCCACAGGACTCTTTGCTGCTTTTGCTACTGCGAATGTGTTCTGTAATTGATGAGATGATAAACTGTTAAGAAATGTTTTTGACTCATCAGGCATTTCTTGTTGTCACAGATATTTTCTATAATAATGACTTGGTTGGAAATATCTTTAGTTTATCAGCCATGTAAACTTGTAATTGGGTGGTGGGGAGAGGAATTTCGCTCTCTCTCTCTCTTTGTATACACCTGTGGTATATAAGGGACTGAGGTTTTGAAAGTTCAGAGTGAACCCAGCTGCAGAGATGCTTCTCCAGCATCAGTTTGGTAACGTATAACCTTCATTTCTGTATTGAGCGGTGTTAATCTTTGACTAATAATCTTTGATTAATAAATTCCTATTGAGCCTGGAGTCAGCTAGAGTCTTATTAAGAATCAAAATTGCACCCTAACAGCTATCAAAGATGATAGCACTTTTCCACTAAAAAGCAAGGAAGAGGAAAACCACTCTGGGAGAAAAGCTATCGATTTGCAAAAGAGCCTTGCAGCATGGAACTGCCTGAGCCCCCGGCTTCAGAAATGGACAGCTGCCACTAGACAATGCAAGACCGACATCCTATTGAAAACAAGAGAAAAGGAGGGTGGTTAAGGCCCTGGGCTGGGACTCAGGAGATCTGTGTTCAGTTCCCAACTCAACCACAGGCTTTCTGTATGACCTTGGGCAAGTCACTCAGTCTCTCAGTGCCTCCTTGTCCATCTGTAAAATGGGAACAATACTTAATCTCCTCTATTTAGACTATTTCTCACTATGTGTCTGTACAGTAACTGACACAATGCAGCCCTGATCTACTAGTAGTAATTACTACTACTACTACTACCACCATGTGCTACTGTAATATAAATAATAACCCCCTTTCCCATTGTAAAGCCTGTTCCTAGACACTGATAGTTTGTTGTATTGATTTTGCTGCCCTCTCTGTTCTTTTTTAGGCTATTGCAAGTGTAAATTGACTTGCATGGGTTCTTTTCTTTACCATTTGCAGTTATGTGTACACACATTGAGATCTTTTTCAAAGTTTCTTTACAAATGTTTGTGCAAATTGAGCGCTGGATTGATGGTACTGCAGACCGAAGTCTTTCTTTGTATAGATCCTGACCCTGGGAAGAATCACCTCTTGGAGCGAGAAGAAAATTAATTCTCCTTAACCTGTTCAGTCCTTGATCCCTCAGTGGAGCTGTAAAAAAAACCCCACCATTGGTAATGCAAATTCTTACCCATGGGGACCTGAATTGAAACCACCAAAGTAATTTTGCCTAGGACAGCTAGCAGCCCTCACATGGTAGAACAACTTTGGGGCACTTCCAAGCTGGGTTTGTAGACTCAGTTCCCCATTTCCTTGCACCTTCTATCCCTGTATCCCATGCACGACCCAGTAGCTCCCCCAACAATGCACTGTTGCCAAGTCACATCATATCCCCTCTTTCAGCCCCCAACTGCCCCAGAGGATGAAAAAGGTGCAGGTTTCCAGATGGAATCTGTGCAATGAGCCAACTGGTGACAGTTTTATCCTTAGGATTTACAGAATCCAGAGCAGATTCAAAGCCCCTGGCAAATGTAAGCACTTTAAGTATCAAGAGGGAGATGGCATGGTAGAAATGTGCTTGAGCTAAATACCACTAATTCTTTATCATTAGAGTGAACTCCCTTGACAGAAGACTAGAGAGGATGCTTGTGCTGTGCGTATCTCATTTGCAATGTAATAGACTTCAGCTGCCTTAATGAGACATATCTGAATGAAAACAGCAATCATTTGTAAAAAGGTGTGTTATCTGAGTCAAATCCCACCTCTCTGCTTGAAATGAACATCACTTTAAAAACATGTTTGGTAAAGAAATCTCCTTCGATGCTGTGAGCCTCATCTCAAAGTTACGAGCAGGTGGAAACACACTGAATATTAAAAAGAAGATTAAAGTCAAACACTTAAAATGGAAAGAAAAGATGCAAATTGTGATTTTTCACTGAGGCCCTCATGTCCCCAAGAGGGCACAAGAGCTCCAAGAAAATCAGATATAAATGAGCCTAATTTAGCCCTCTGGAGGAGTAAAAGAATTGCAATATAAACTGCTGATTACATTGGTTTATCACATCAGCATCCTGTGCAAATATCCTGCTAGGACATAAACAGAGGCAGAAGCCTCCAAGCTTTGGATTACAATACCTGCTCGTTTTATTAGAGTTGGAGCACTAATGACATCTATTTGAACTGTATTATTATTTTTAATGATTATTAAATTAATTAACAAGAGTTGATATTTATTAATAACTATATTGCAGTAGTGTCTGGAGACTCCTGGGGGCCCTAATGTGCAAGGGGTGGTACAAACACATACAATGTCATGGCAAAAGTTGCCCAAGCATTTCCATTCTAAGCCTCTTGTTTTCAGTTGCTTATGATTTTCTAAAACTTTCAGCTGTGATGCTGAAATTTTCCAGGGTTGGCCAGGTGAATTTTTATTTATATTTTCCAAACCTGGAGGAACCAAAATGATGCACTGTTTCTGCATATGAGAATATTTGGAGGGGGGAATCTTGAATTTTTTTTTTAAACAGCTGTAGCTGGATATAGAAAAATGAAATTTGGCAGAAAACAGCCCCTGCTGAGAAGTGGCTTTCGAATACAGTATAGTGAAAATTGGCTTTGATTCGTCAGTTATGAGCATTTGAAACTGTAATTGGTATGATGTTTTTAGAACTTATTTGCAATGAAGGTGAGTTGTATTTTGCAGTATGGCCCTGCATCAGCTAGAGATGGGCCCAAGATACAAATTGGGGATTGTGTGTGGAGTCTGACTCACTTCCTCCCTGCAGTTATGGGGTGTTGGCACCTGGGGTTGGGGCTCAGCCTGTTAGCTGCAACATTCGTGCCAGGTAGGGTTGCCAACTCTGATTGAAGCTATTCAGAGAGATTTTTTTCCCCAAAACATGATGTAATGTCATTTTCTTAAAATAACCTATTAAAATCTCCCGGATTGCTTCCAATAGTCATCAGGAGATCGATGCCGAATCCGGGAGACTCCAGGCCAATCCTGGAGGGCTGGCAACCCTGGTGCCAGGATTTGGGCTCTGGTTCTCACTTTCCCCTCCCAGCAAAGCGCAGGACATTCACACCCTGGATTTTTGCCTGGCAGGTTACAGGCGCAGCCAGACTAGCAGCCAGGGTCTAGCTTAGATTCCCACCCTCCCGCAGCGCCAGGTATTTGGGCCCTGGGGGGGTTTGGGGCCAGGGCAAATCCGCTGCCCCCGCCAGGGCTTGGTGCCCAGACACCAGGGTGATGGGCCCCAGGGCTTCGCTCAGCCTGGGGCTCAGGCCCCTTCCAGGGCGGAGGTAGGCGGCGGTGTGTGGGAGACCCACCCAGGGCAGAGCCGGGGCTGGGCCCGGATCCTGCAGGGGAGTGGGAGGAGGGGCTGCCGGCCCTATCGCTAGTGATGACAGGAGCCCATCCCCCGCCCCCGGGCCGGGCCCAGCTCTCACAATGAGGCTGGAAAGGGCTCAAATAGCAACTCGGAGCCTGCCGGGTCCTCCCCTATCCCAGCTCTCCCCGCGCCATGGCCTCCACGCGCAGCTCTACTCTCCCGGCCCATGATGCTGCGCGGCGGCGGCAGAGGCGCAAGATGGCGGCGGAGCGGCAGGTGACCGGCGGTGGCGGCGGCCGCCGGGGGGGAGGCGGCGGCGGGAGCGGCGGCGGGGCCGGCCCGGAGGAGAACAAGGAGAATGAGAAGCCCGCGGGGGCGAAGGCGGGGAGCTTCGGGGACAGCCTTGGCCTGGAGAGTATCCTGCGGGGCCGGCCTGGCGGGGGGGGGCCGCGAGTGCCGACGTGTCAGTCAGGCCAGGCGGCGGGGAAGCCCGGAACCCCCCCGCGCTCGCGCTCTGTAAAACGGAGGGGTTTTTTTACAGAGCCGGGTGAATTCCCAGCATGGCTCCCCTCCAATGTGTGCACAGGCCCCCGGCCGTATCTGCCTTGGGTGTTCGCTTTGCGCTGTTAACGGGTGAGGGTGGGGTATTCGGGAGAGGGGAGAAACAAAGGCGTGGCGGCGTGTAGTCGTGTGGCTTTGGAAGAAATGCTGGGGAAAGGGACTGGGAAAGCAGCTTTTCTCCCTCTTTTTCATGTTCCCTCCACACTGATTATTATAAAGGGCAGTTTTCTGTGTTGTAATTAAGTTACATTACATAGTTAAATCAGTGTGTATGTTTGGGGGTGGAGGGGCAGAGCGGAGGCTGGATTTGACAGGTGGGAAGGGAAGAGTTTTGATTTTGCACTATAATGGAAGAATGTTTACAGCTTTATGCACATCTAACCAGCCTGTCCAGAGTATGAAGCTGCTAACCACCCAAAGGCAAGTTGGAACATATTCTGAACACTAGACCTCTGGTTCGAAGTAATTCGTTTGCGTATTGCTTTTACTGGTACTTGTTGGTATTCTAAGGTTCTCATTCCTGTTTTGATGGGCCCTTGTGCTGGGCATTGCTGAATTGTCATTCAGTTATATAGTCTCCCTCTTTCATCCCAAATAGAAGTATTTGGGAGATGAGGTAAGGAGTAGTGTGAGCTTTGTTATGACTTAGAACATGAAGATACAAATGGGAGGTGTCAGGCACTGGTTGGTACTGCTGAGGTGTTTTAATAATGTAAATTGGTATAGTAGCATGAAAAAATCTGGATGACACTGGGTTAGCCTTCTGGTAACATCACCCTGATTCTGCAGAAAATGGGATGTAAGCGATGCATCTTTGATGTGAATTATGATTTTATCCTCTTGACACCACCCTTGCAGCCAGTGTAACAAATATCACTAACCCTCAAAAATTGAAAATTCCAGTCCAGATTTTATTTGCTTGGAATATGAGCATGTGGTGTATGAATTTTATCTATACTAATGTTTGGTTTCTCCAAGAGAACTTGTTATAGTGGATAAAATAGGTGAGTGACAGGCACATTAGCAACTACAGTTTGTATCATCCTGGTGATAGGTGTTTTGTGTAGCATGTAGCTTCCATAAAAGGCTATTGAGAACAGAGGATCCTTCCTGGCAGTTATAATAAACTGTAATGGAGTTAAAAATCAGAATTGGTAGTTTTAAATAAACAATTTTGTACAGGAGTTATTGTTCTCAGAGGAAAGTATTGTTTCTCTGAATTTGTAAACAAAATAGCACTTTGTGGCTTACTATGTATTTTTTTAAAATTGTTAAAGTCCCTTTTATCCACATTTTGTATTTTTTAATCACACTATGCAAAGAGCACAAGATGCTTCTAAAATACAGAAAAGCTAAGAATTACTTTGGCTAAGTGAAGCCTCATACATATTGCCATGTGTCAACCTGAAGACTAGCCAGAAGCATGGGATTCTTTCCAATCACTGTGAAGGGATCAGTGAGGTAGTTTTTTTTATAAAGTTGATTTACTAGTTGGTACCTTTAATTAAGGCTATAGGCTTTTTCTTGTGAGAAGTTTTAGTGTGAAACTAGCTCAACTGCACAGCTGTTGCGAAACTGAGTTGTATCTTGCAGTAGGAAGAAATGCAAATGGAAATGAGGACACAAGTCATAACTTAACTTCTGGCAATAGTGATATAATTTAGCGTTTGTAGATGAAGTGGCAGACCCAGTGTCACATCAGTGGTGGTAGGCATGCCCAAATCAACAAAATTGTAAGTAAAAGAGCTACTATGAATATAATATAATAATAATGAATAAATTTATGTAACTAAATCTAAAATAGATTTAAAGAAAATTCAAGATAAATACGTAGAATTAGGAAAAACTAGGGGAAAAGGGGAGTAATTTGTTGTAAAGCCTGCCTGTGCTCCGAAAGTGAACGCTCCTTTGTTCTATAAGTATTAGCTAGTGGTGTAATTTTAATACTTGGGTAGTTCAAGCACTGTATTTTAGGTGTACTTTAAAAGCAGCATCTTTATCTTAAAGTACCTCTGAATGAAAGGGATTTCAGTTTAATTATTTTCTTCCATAACTACTATAATTGGTGTTAGTTTTGACAAGGTTAGTATCCTGATAGGTGCTGTAGGAAATGTGATATAGGGTTTATATGTAAGGATTGCAGAGATCGATTCTTAAATATAAGTGAAGCACTCTTTCCAAAAACACTTCTCTTGAGATAAATATTTTCTGGTTGCGTCTTTCCCAAAAAATAAAAGTACTGATTATCATTTAAATGAATTGAATGAGTAACATCCACGAGAGTCACCAAAATGTACAGTGCAGGTTTCTTTTGTGTAGTATTCATTAACTGAAAGTTATTTAAGAGTAAAGCAAACACAGGACACACAGGTAAATCAGTCAGTGCTTATGCTAAAGATTGTAATTTTGTCTGGAAACCATTATGTGAAAAAAAGAATTGGTATGTAAATACTGTTACATTGTTCTCCCACAAAACATTTATTGAAGTAATATTAATTTTAATTGTTTTTAAATTTGCTTTACTAGTTTTCTTCTAACCAATTTTCAGTGCAAAATTAAACCTTAAAGAATTATTCCTACCATCCTCTTTTACAGGAATATCTATATTTAGGATATGATTCGCTTGGGGAAGACTGCTTTAGGAAATTACAAAGTAGCAATTATAATACATTCAGTAAAGCACCTGTAACACCCTTTTCAGGAGAGATCAAACAATAAAGCTCAGCAATGATTCTAAAATTAAAATTTTGCTGGCATAGCTAGGTCAGTTACATATGTTTTTGGGCTTTTTTTGGCCACATAGCTATACCAATAAAACTGTAGGATAGATATTGTTATACCAGCATAAATGTTTTTGCTGGTATAGCTCATTTCACTCACTGTATTGGAATACTGACAGAAACACTATTGTGTTGGTATAATTGCATCTACACTAAAAGGGTTTTGCCGGTATAACTATACTGGCAGACCTAAGTGTAGACCTGGCCTTAATTTGTATCCATAGGATTCTGAAAAATAAAATATGGTGGTGAGAAAATTTCTGCAGACAATCAGCTCTTGCATTTCTTGTTGAAAGGTTTCACTAATTCCTCTCTTGTACACCGAACCAATATCTGTTTTAAAGTTTGTGTCAGTAAAAATCCTGTAGAGTTCTGTCTTCTCCCATTAGTTTAGGATAGAAG
This sequence comes from Mauremys reevesii, assembly GCF_016161935.1. Taxonomy (NCBI): domain Eukaryota; kingdom Metazoa; phylum Chordata; order Testudines; family Geoemydidae; genus Mauremys; species Mauremys reevesii. The sequence goes on from NC_052637.1 coordinate 29,772,979, forward strand.
GGCATACCAAGACCAAACTCTGTACAATCATAAATGTTCCTTAATGTGAATTCCAGTTCTTCAGATTATTAAGGAATCCCAACAGCAGCATGGTTTACGGCACGGAGATTTCCAGAGATACAGGTTAGTATGTTAGCAAGTAACACCAAGACATTTTATATGTACTTACCTCGATTAGTGTAAATCACCATGCCAAGTCAATTTTAGCTCAGAGCACATTTACGTGCCAGTTTGCTGCCATAGGCAGGAAAAGATGATTACTTTGAAAGCCAGTTGCCAAATAAAGAGCCATTGGCAGGGGCCTTACTGTAAATAGATGTCCCCTTTGTCTGTAAATGAAATAATGTTCTTTTACTAATCAGATTATTAAAATACTGGGGTTAATTTGTTGCTTGGTTTTTGTTCCCTCATATTTTCGTTAATGAGCTCACTAATACCTTGTTAATAGCCACTGAACTTGTCTTAAGGTGTGTGTGTGTGCACACACATACATTACACTTCTAAGAAATCATTTGGAACACAGAGAGCATCACCTTTTAGTTAGTACAGATCAGTGGCCATGACATGTCTGTTTACATATTGCTTTATTGCTACATTTTTCTTGTCTCTTTTAACTATCTGCCATATCTCAGGTTTAATGCTCCTGTTATGTTTCTTAAACTTGACTCTGTATTGTATTGTTTAGAAACCTTCACTCCCAGAAACTTGTATATTGTCATACCAGGTACATTTTGTCCAGCATTGTTTTCTGATTATTCAATATAGGTTGGCAATGAAAGAGGGATACATAGGAGCCAAGTCTCAGTCTTTGGAACTGATTTTATGTTGTGGTTATTTGCAGGGGTTATTGCTCCCGCAGGCTAAGACGACTCCGAAAAACTCTTAGCTTCAAGATGGGAAATAGACACAAGTTCACAGGGAAGAAAGTAACTGAGGAGATTCTCTCTGACAACAGGTATTAGGCATGGGGAGAATCTGGTGTTGGGTAGCAGTGCATTAGTGAATTGCTCCTGGAGGTAGTTTATCTTCATATGTCGCAAATGAAAACAGTTTGGGTGTTATCCTAGTTCACAGCTCTACACCTCTCTAAACCACTTACTTTTGTGGAGAGTTTTTAATTTTGTAAGAATTTTAAAACCTAAAATAAAGACCCAAGTTCAGACTAGAATATGGGGAGCTGGGACATTGATAGTGGTGTGCGGGGAAAACATAATTCCTGCCCTCACTGCCTGGCCCTAGCTACTGCTGTCAATGCTGGTTTCTTGAGCCGTAAAGTTCAAATATTTTCAGGGGAGGTGCTTAGTCAGCACTTTTTTAGAATAGCCATCTGAATATAGACAACTAAAGTGCTGTTACTAGCAAGAATGAGATTGGGGACATGATCCATTATCTCTGAACAGAAACACTTGCTTGCAATTTGTACTTGTGCCTTTGAAATTCACCAGAATGTCTTTTCTGGTAGAACAACTGGAGAGCAGCCAGAGCTCTGGGCTCATTTCCCAGCTGCTAGAAACAGTTGATTGCTTTCTCATCTTTTTTTTTCTTCTTTCGGGGGTTGGGGTGTGTGAAGATATGGATTTTTAGCCCGTGGGATTTCTTTCCACCTGGTTTGTGTTAATGTTCTAAAATGCATCTGGCTGTTGAAAATCGTGGTTTTATTTTTAATTATGTACCTGGAAAAAGCAGTAAGACTATTCTACTTTTAGTCATCTTTCCCAGGATTTTGTGACACTACAAAGCGGAGACTTGATACTAAATTTTCTTTCACGGCTTTAGAATTCCTGAAGACATCTTTCAGTAGTTGCATCTCAGTAACAAGTAGCCTTCTGTGTCTGTCCTATAGGTACTTGCTGTTGATACTGATGGATGCAGAGAGAGCCTGGAGCTATGCAATGCAGCTTAAGCAGGAAGCCAACACAGAACCCCGCAAGCGATTTCATTTGCTTTCTCGCCTGCGCAAAGCCGTGAAACACGCTGAGGAGCTGGAGCGCCTGTGTGAAAGCAATCGGGTGGATGCCAAGACTAAGCTGGAAGCTCAGGTTATTTCTAACATTCAGTTTTGTTTAGCAGAGGCAAAGAAAGGATAAACTAACCTTTTGTTTCTCGTTGAACAAAGGGTCCTTCTTTGTAAACTGACACTAAATTGCCTGCTCTGACTTCAAATTAAGAATGTCCTGGACGATTTTAGTTTACTGGTTATCGAGCTCTAATGTGTGTGTAGTTTGATTTGATTAGTCAGTCTGTTTGAGCAGTAGCACTAGAAGCTTTACAGTAATGCCTTGAGGTCTCAATCAGAATTAGGGTCCAACTGTACATGTGCTATATAAACACATTAAGCAATGGTCCTTGCCTCAGAGTTTAATTTAAATTTAAGATTAAACAAAGGTGTGTTTGTTTTTTTTAAATGGCAGGAATGAGGGGAGAGGATAAGGGTACAGCACTCCTAACTCATTTCAGAAAAGAAAGCTGTGCTGTCATTTTGCTGAGTGCAGCATTCTGAAAACTGAGCAACATTTCTTACCAGATGTAAGCTACCACTTTTTCAGAGTCCTAAAATATACAGTAGAACCTGAATTACAAACACCAGAGTTAAGAACTGACCAGCCAAGCTCACACCTCATTTGGAACTGAAAGTACCCAGTCAAGCAGCAGCAGAGACAAAATAAAGCAAATACAGTACAGTATGGTAAACATAAACCATTAAAAAAATAAAAGCAGCATTTTTTTCTGCATAGTAAAGTTTCAAAGCTGTATTAAGTCAGCGTTCAGTTGTAAACTTTTGAAAGAACACCCAGAACATTTTGTTCAGAGTTATGAACATTTCAGAGTTATGAGCAACCTCCGTTCCCAAGGTGTTTGTAACTCTGAGATTCTACTGTACATCTGGATCACAAGTAACATGACTGCCTACTGGCCAGTGGAGACAGGAAACAGTCATCGCTTTGTGATACTAGCTTCCTATGAAGGGAGCTCGAATAGCTGCGCAGATATGATTAAAACTGCCATTTTGCATCTTTTGTGGGCCTTTTCTGGGCTACAGAAGTATCTTCTCACAACAGCAGTTTGTGGGTAATGATTGCAAGCCTTGCTTCATCTCACATCAGGAATTTGTAACTGTCAGTGGAAAAAGTGATGCTGTTAACTAGTGTCATGTAAATGTAAAATCAAAACTTTCCTAGATAACATTATTGCTTGAATTAGGATTTTTCTGGGTAGTGGCATCGCTGTTAATGGACACAATGGAACTATGCTCTCACAACAATTAACTTGTCCACTTGTGCTCTGTCTGCAGGCATACATGGCTTACCTCACAGGAATGCTGCGCTTTGAACACCAAGAGTGGAAAGCAGCTATGGAGGCTTTCAACAAATGCAAGTGAGTTTCTCTTCCTTACCATCTTTGTCAACGTGAACTTACTTAATACAATTTAAGTCACCAAGACTAGATAAGTCTAGGTGAGCTGCTTGTTAACCCTAATGGTTTGGTTTCTGCCAGAGTTCTGAAAGCTCTGATTGCAGTTGTGGTAACCAGTAGCATGATGGTAGAGAGCTGAGCTGTGGCGTTGAATCGGCTTCCCACAGAGTAATGGTTTAGTGTTCAGCAGCCATCCTTTCCCTTAGCAAAGTCTTAATATCCTATTAAAAACAAATGCTGCAGTGTAAGTTTTCACTTTCCTGCTGCAGGACTATATATGAGAAACTGGCCAGTGCTTTCACAGAGGAACAGGCTGTGCTATATAATCAGCGTGTGGAGGAGATTTCACCCAACATTCGCTATTGTGCCTATAATATTGGTAAGTAAAGTAGGGTAACAAATACTTAAAGCAAGGATTGCTTTTGAGGCAAGGGTTATTGGAGTGTTTTTCTTAAACTTGTTGACACATGAGAATGAGTCCATTCCTAATGCTCTGAGCAAACCCTGCAGACTCCTCCATGTGACTGACAAGGCCCTTCAGTTCTGTACCTGATTAACAAAGTGGAATTTATATTGAGTTGTACAACACTATGGTTTTATGTAATGTGGATAAATACATACTCTGGGCAAGATTCATACAAAGTCACTTTTTTCTTCCCAAAGTTACCTAAGCACCAGTCTGTGTTCTAGAGACCTGGGTTCAAATGCTGTCTTACTGACAAATGAAAATGAGTTTGGTTTGACTCATTCTGACAATTTTCTCTCAGGTGACCAGTCTGCTATCAGTGAGTTAATGCAGATGAGACTGAGATCTGGTGGCACAGAGGGTCTTCTTGCTGAAAAATTAGAGGTAATTCACTGCATGTTCCAAAATTTGGAATGCATGGTGACCAGCTCACGCTTTTGGCTTTGCTTTAAGTTAAATATCCATGCATTGTACAACCAAAAGACAGAGGAGCAAGGTTACTTTATAGGGAGCAAGGCTTATCCTCTAGAAAGTAATGGAACCATGAAATATACTCCAACCTTCAATTTAAAGTAAATGTGCGGATTAATCAAGTATTCAAAAGTTGCATTCATTTAAGTTGTCAGTCACTCACCTCTGTCTGCACTTTTCAGTCACTGATCACCCAGACTCGAGCAAAGCAGGCAGCTACCATGAGTGAGGTGGAATGGAGGGGAAGAACTGTCCCAGTGAAGATAGACAAAGTGAGGATCTTTTTATTGGGGCTGGCAGATAATGAAGCGGCCATTGCTCAGGTAACTAAGAAATCACTTCCAGGTATTCTATGCCAGTGTTATAATATCTTCTGCTTCTGTAACATCTATGCTGTAACCTCTATGCTGTTGTTTGTGTATTGTTGCTGTATGCTGATGTGTTCTACCCCAGAAATAGCTGTATTTAAATAGTGTTGTGGTAATCTCTGAACCTATCTTGTAAATCTCTTTGGGGTCTTCAGATGAAAGATGCTGTATATATGAAAATAAGTCAGCTACCATTTCCCAAAAAAACTGGTTCTTTAAATACCACCTGTGCTGGCCATTAGACAGAAGCAAAAGGGCCATGTAACTAGCCCTTTCCCTGAAGAAAACAAGTACCGTGCTGTATCGGGGGGAAGATCTGCCACTGTGGCATGCTGTTGACTTATATGAACACTATAAAGGAATGGAGGAAAACACTTGCAGTCAGAGTAATTATGTTTGGTTGTGCACAACAAAAACAAGATTCCCCCCGCCCCTACCCTTGCTACTTAGATTTCTCAGGGAAAGGGTTCAGAAATAATGCTCCTGCCTTCCATTGGCTACAGGTCTTGAGCTGCTGCTGTTTGAAGCTGCAGCCTATCTTTAGCAGCCACTGCTGCTTGTTCCTTGGCCTGCTCCTGACTACATCAGAAGTTGGGAAGTCTTTCTCTACAAGCAGGGAGAGAAGCTTAGTGGAGCAGGTGCACAGCTCAAATTTAAAATAGTTTTTAAAAAGACGAAGATCTGATTTACTTCTCTCTAGTCTTTGTTTTACAGAATGGAGTCAGTGGGTGGAGGTAGAAAATGATAGCTGTGCTTTAAAGGAAACATGACAAACGGAATTTACTTGTGCAGCCTCTAGAAGTTTATTTGTATTGATCTCACCTGAAACTTTTATTTTTATGCAATCATATTGATTTCTGAATAAGTAATGCTTAAATTCAAGTTATGGATTAAATTGATCATCTCAGAAGACAGTTCCCTGCAAGTAATATGGGAGTATGGCCAGTAGGTGGTGGTGCAGCTTCGCTTTTGTGTTCATCAGCCTTCTGTCACTTCCATTCTTTTGATAAATGCAGGTTAGTGGTGGTTAGGGAGTCTTTCGGTTAGCTATAGGGTGACAGGATATCCTGATTTTATAGGAACAGTCCTGATTGTTGGGTCTTTTTCTTATAGAGGCTCCTATTTTCCCCCCTCCTGATTTTTCACCTTTGCTGTCTGGTCACCCTAGTTAGCTACCCTCGCTCTTCGGATGACCTGTTCCTTATGATGATGACAGAATGGAGTGCTGAATTTGATTCCATCTTGTTCTTTAAATAGTTACTGAAACCTTCTAATGGGCTTCCAGAAGACAATGGTATGACACCAGATTTGACTAGCCTAGTTGCTATAGATAGAGAGGAGTGGTCTCCAGACTTCTAAAGCTCTATATTGGATTCTGCCAAGAGGGGCTACTGTCTGAGATTCTTCAGCTGTCCTGTTTGTATAGTAGAACCTCAGTTACGAGGACCAGAGTTACAAATGGATTGGTCAACCACACACCTGATTTGGAAAAAGTAGTACACAATCAGGCAGCAGCAGAGACCCAAAAAAGCGAATACAGTACAGTACTATTAAATGTAAATGACTAAAAGAAGGGAAGTTTTTAATTAAAAAAAAAATTGACAAGGTAAAGAAACTGCTTGTTTCATTTAAATTAAGATGGCTAAAAGCAGCATTTTTCTTCTGCGTAGTAAAATTTCAAAGCTGTGTTAAGTCAATGTTCAGTTTTAAACTTTTGAAAGAACAACCAGAACATTTTGTTTAGAGTTGCAAACATTTCAAAGTTATGAACAACCTCCATTCCTGAAGTATTTGTAATTCTGAGTTTCTGCTGTATTGTGGCAGTACCTAAAAGCCCAGGCCCCACTGTATCTAGAGATTGCTAAGCTGGGCAGTGCTTGCATTTAACTCAGTTGCTGAAGGTAAGGATAGGTTTTCCTTCAGCTGCATTTGACCAGAAGTGAACATAAACCTATTATGCCTTAGTCTTGTGAGTAAAATAAATGCAGAATCTTGGAGCATGTACCTTTTTAGCTGCTTTGTGTTAATTGGAGATGCAGAGAAAAAATGTTAAAATATAAACTCCAGGAGTCAATTTCATTCAAATTTGACCCAAGTGTTTCTCACTTCTGAGAATTCCCCTGAATTGAGACTAGATGCCATGACTTGAAGGCACATAGCTAACCCATAGCCCTGTTGAATTAAAGAGAGTATAGTGTGTGTAAATGCTGTATCAATCAGTTCTGTCAGTGTTCTCCTTTGTAAGGATTCTGTAATCTCTGTAGTAGAAGAGCACTGCATAAACAAGTGGAAGGAAAATAACTTTCAGGGACAGTCTACTATGGATAGAGTAAAAAGGACAAACTAAGATTGGGCATTTCTAAACTTTCAGAACTAAGCTTTAAGTCAAGTCAGTTTCAAGCAATTTAAGTCTGTTCCTCGTCAAAAACTCGAGCCTGTCCGATGCCTCTTTTCTTTGTCTGTGCTTGGTATCTGTCTGGCTTCTTACATCCGACGAAGTGGGTATTCACCCACGAAAGCTCATGCTCCAATACGTCTGTTAGTCTATAAGGTGCCACAGGATTCTTTGCTGCTTTTACAAATCCAGACTAACACGGCTACCCCTCTGATACTTGTCTGGTTTCCGTTCTTTGTGTCCATTGAAGTTGAAATGCTCCTGTGGGTGGAGTTAAGAATGCAGTCAAATGTCTTATGTTTCTGGTTATTCACAGCAATTAGTCCTGCCTTAATAATCTTGTTTTTAAAAAAAAAAAAAACTTTAAATAAAAGGGTTAAAAATGTTTGCAGTTTGCAGGCCTACAGTTTTATAAAGGGGTAAAATAAAACATTCTTGAATGGGTTTGTTAAACCTAATAACTTGGACAGTCTTTGTGGGGAGGATAAACAGTCTGAAAAGCAGTTGAGTTTTATATTTACTGGGCATGTGCAACAGGACTTCTGTCCCAGAGCAAAAAACACAACAAGCTGTATTGGGATAATGCTGTTATTTTTAGACCCTTTCAAAACTCTACGCTTCATTGCAGTTTAAATGCAGGGGAAATACTAGGTTGCTGCAGCAGACTAGAATAATCTGTTTACACGGTGGTGTATTACATGGAATATAGGGCAACAATTTCTCTCATTTATCCCAGAGGCGTTCTAACTTTCCAAACCCAAGTGGGCCTTTTGTGAATTCATTTGCAGGCAATTTTCCTTACTTTATCAGCATGGCCTTGCATTTATTTAAAATGATCTTTCACTACTATTTTAATAGTCATCTAGTTGAAAATGAAGTGTGTTTCTGAGTGGCTTGTTCAATTGGTTGCATAATGTGTCAGTCGGTTAGGTGAAGATTAGGATCCTCCTGCTTGGATGTGCCAAAAGGGTGTGTATTCTCACTTCTCCTTATTTGAGTGTTCTAAGCACAGCACTGGGAGCCAAGAACTCCAGAGGTCTGACCGACTTCTTGTATGGTGTTGAGGAAATGAACTTTTCTGCCTTGGTTATGTATATTAGTGAAATGCAGGCTTCATAGCTTTAATTGAAGTACTATTAAAGGATTAGCATTATGGAAGGAAAAAGAACTGGATACCTGCTTTTAGAAATTCTTACTGCTGTGGGAGAAGGGAGATCAGAATAACCAAACTGAAACTTGCACCGTCATCTAGGTTTCCTAAGACATGATGCATTATCTCAAGTTGTTTGCTATGGGCAGGAATGATTTCTATTAGTGTCCTGAATTGCACTAAGAACAGTAAGTGAACAAGGCTAGATCCCATCCATGTTTCCATGGAAATGAATGCAGTATTTCAGCACTCTGACTTCCAAGTTGTTGCTTTACTAACTTGATCCAGGAGCGATGGCATAGGGTAGGCAAGGAAGTGTAAAATACCTTGCTGCTTTTCTGGTTGGTAGCAAGGTGCACCCTCTGTTCATCACTTGTGACCAAATCATGTAATCCATAGGTGGATACCCTGTCTTCAGTGGACCTGACAACCTGGGGTTTCCTTGTTTTGTTTTTAGATTAGTGTGTTTAGTTTTCGGTCTTTAAGTTACATAAGAGCATACCATTCTTACCAGGTCAGCCTCCTCTCCTGTCTGTTTTAAGCATTGTTGGGTGTGGGTTGTTTTTTTTGGTAGTTTAGTTTAGCCTTTGATGTCAGGAAGTCCAGGTTAGCACCAAAGAGGCTAAAATGTATCTGGATTGGACCACAAAGCCTGCAAAAGAGGATAGTTTAACAAGGCCAACTGAAAGTCAAATTCCTATCACTCTTACAAATGCAAAGAAATTGAGCTCTCAAAGTGTCATGGATTAACACTAACAAAGCTTTGGTCAGGGAAGGGCAGGCAAACATGAGTAGGGAGCTCTCTGGAATGCTGTCTCTAAATTGCGTGTATTTTCTCATAATAGGAGCCCAGCTCATTTCTCATCTTCTCCCCCCCCTCCGTGTTTTAATTACCATTGCTTAAATTTTCTGTACTGCAAGATAGCTTGTCTTATTTACTGACCATGTCTATTCCAACAGTACACGCCGGGGAAATGCTCTGGCACTATTCAAAGGATCGCTTTTGTACTTAGCATTCTTGTCTGTCCAGAAAGTGCAGAAATATCAGATAAACATTCTTTCAGTAGTTGAGCTGTTATGAGAAAAAACATTACCGTTTGTGGATGTTTGTAATGAACCAAATGAACTAGAAGGGTTGAGTTTTGAAAATGTACATTAAGCATTTGTCCACCATTTCCTGCTCTGACCTACTGGAAGGCAGGCTGCTGATAAAATACAGTTCTAAATGCAGAAACAGTTTTCAGTTAGAGGATTAATAACAACCAAACCCATCTTGTGACATTGAGGGCTATTTCTGTGGGAGAAAAAAATAGGCCTGGGACTGTGTTACTGTAACGTTTTCTGGTTCATTATACCAACTAAAAGAAATGACTTAAGCATTTTGAAGGTACTGGTGAGTTGAGGATTATCAATGGGGATATAGAGACTTTCACCTCTAGTCATTAGTTTGCTATTATGGCCAGAGCAAGACAGAGGGACTATAGATTGACTGGGACATGAAAAATTAACTTAAACTCTCATACCTAGAAGCGATGTCATTAAGTCAAAGATGAGACAGACAGGACACTGAACTTGAGTTGCCTCTTTTAAAGAGGACTTGAGTCTCCTAGGCTGTCATACTGGAACAGCACTAATCTTTCATGCCTTGGGGAAGATTATCTGTATTTTCACGTAAATAGCCTTTCAAACAAGAATTCCAGATTACTTTGCAGCTTTTTCTTAAACAGGTAATGCAGTAAATGTTGAGATATTAAATATGCATTGCAAATATTTGAGTGATGTCTAATGCAGTTCTTGTGCTCCTGGGTCAGACAAGGGAAATGGAGTAAGACTGTTAATGCTGAATGTAGGGGAACAGGGAGGTTGGCTTGTTTTTTGGCCTGGAAAGCAGTGGGTGCCATCCATCTATGAAGGAGTGAATGCCTGGAGTCCCTTCAAGTTTATTTAAGGAGCAACTGTGACTGATTCTGAAGGTTGGTGGTTGTGATGTAACTCATCAAAAATTTCAATGTGTAAAGGAAATCAGGCTGTAGACGTCATTTACTCTGCTGAATTTTTACTCCGTCATACATGATCATATCTCATGCTCTTTGCATTTTCTTCTGGTGTCCTCAAGTAACAGCACTATGTATCAAGAGGGAGAGGACTCCACAGTCTTCAGATTGGACATGCATTCTAGCTCTGCAACCCATTGTGCTACTGATCAGAAATCTGCCAGCATTTCATTCCTCCTTTCAAAGTGTGTAGAACTAATATAGTTTGTAAACATGAAAACTGGTTACCACTGTACTGCTTGGAAGGAATTCTTACGAAAACCCTTCCATGCTAGACAACAGTGAAACTTCCAGGCAGTGTAAATGCATCTCTCCTTTTCCTGGAATCTATCTATGCCGGCACGGGGAAAACAGTGCCTTAAGTTCATCAAACATGCAGACATGAGTGGTTGCTCTGTAGTACAGTTTTGCTGTTTAGAAACAGTTTGAGCACATACAGTTACATGATCCAGCTATGCATTGTGGTCAACATTTTAAAAGCAGTAACTTGGCAGAAGTTTGAAAAGACTTAATGAAGGAAGATTAACGAACTCTTCCACAGTACCAGCCCCACTAATAGGAAAATGTGTTTTTGAGAAATACTTATTTTTGTCTCTTTTCTGTGTTGTATTTAGGCAGAAAGAGAGGAAACAAAGGAACGTCTGTTTGAGTCTTTACTCAGCGAGTGTCGGGATGCCATACAAGCTGTTCGGGAAGAGCTGAAACCAGACCAAGTAAGCACTAAACATATTACTACTTCCAAAGATAGAGGTAAATAGCATTTCATCTTCTAGGGTCTCTTGTGAAGTTCAAGCCACATCTGCTGTGGTCAGTTACTTTTGGCTCCATCAATAACAAGGTGTGCTGCAGAGTAATTCAACAGTGGCCAACGTTCCTCCTCATAATTGAACTCTGCCTGGACATCATCTCTGTCATTCATCCAATGCATTTTTTTCTTTTTGTGAGCCGATTCAGTTTCCACTTGTCCTTCAAAATTTGAGTTTTCTTATCCTTTTACTGCAGTTACCAATTTAAGTAAATCACACACAGCTTTTGTTCCAATTTCTGCAGAAGCAACGGGAACATTCTCTGGAAGTGGATTCTGGGAAAGTGTCCAATATCCAGTACCTTCACAGGTAAGTGTGTCTGCGTGTTTAGGGCAGTGTTGCATTCCCATGTAGATTTTGAGAATCTCCTCTTAATCCTTTGTCTTGGGCCACCTCAGTCTTAAATCATCATCTAAACCTAGTAGATCAAGTAGAATCTGGTTTTTCCCTTACATTCATTTCTGGGAGCATTGGACCCAATGTCCCATTTTCATCCCCCCCACCCCAAAAAAAAAAAAAAAACTTGCTGTACCTGGAAATTTGGTATCTAGTAGTGGGGAAAAACTATCTAAGAACTGCTGTGAATGACTTCCAACAGAATTTCAAAGCTTGTGTAAATGGTACTTTCTAGTTACCTGACGTACATCAAGCTGTCAACAGCCATCAAACGCAATGAGAGCATGGCAAAAGCTTTGCAGAAGACACTGCTGCAGGAGCAACAGTCAGAGGATGATGGCAAGCGTACAGCAAGGCCTCAGGACCTGATTCGCCTTTATGACATCATCTTGCAGGTAATGCCAAGACAGAAAAATCTAACTTTCAGGTGTTTCATTGAGACTTTTTAAAAATGTAGTGTGCCAAAAGGACTAACCAGGAAGAACAGAGGAAACTACAGTCAGGATTAATGTGATTAACTGAAAGGGTTCAGTTAAAAGTCCATGGTACCCAGTAACCACTTGGGAATATTTAAAAAAGTGGATTAAACAAAAGATTGCGAGCCTACAGTCCTAATGCATATTTTGTGTCAGGAAGTCTTAAATTCTGCCCTAAGGGTGAATCTACGCAAGTTTAATTGAATGATGTTCTCCAAGTTAATATAGCAATAACTAGAAAACATCATATTTGCCTAGGCACATACCATTGCTCTGACTCAGGAAACAGGCAGCTTTCTTCTTTCACACGCCAGATGAGAGCGTTCATTAGGGTTTGACGCATTCCAATTTTTCTGTACTTTGTACAGAATCTGGTGGAACTGCCACAACTTCCTGGCCTAGAAGAGGACAAGAACTTCCAGAAGGAGATAGGACTGAAGACACTGGTGTACAAGGCTTATAGGTAACCCTCTGGATGGAACAGCAAGGCTGTTTCTTTAGTTGGCAGTAAGCAACAGAATTCTCTATGGCTAACAAGGCATGAATTCTGGGAAGTCACATAATTAATATTCCAGTGCAACTGCACAGGACTAAGTTGGGGGAAGCGTGGTGGGGGGGGGGGGGACTCTATCTCAGAGTGAAATGAGTGGGACTGCAAGTGCAAGCTGAGGAAGATCAGCCTGACCCAGATGTATAGCTCAATGTTAGGGCAACCTGTTTACAATCCATACTTTTGAATATTCAAGAAATATGCTCAAGGAAAGCAATTAATCATTGTAAGGGTTAACTTTGCTCCTCACCCTGCTAGGTGTTTCTTCATTGCCCAGTCCTATGTACTGGTGAAAAAATGGAGTGAAGCCCTTGTTTTGTATGACAGAGTCCTGAAATATGCCAGTGAAGTCCAAGCCCAGGCTGGTGCTTATAAGAACAGCTTGAAGGTATGAACCAAACTCTTCCACACTTAAGAGTTCAGTTAACTACCAGTAACTAAATAATAGGCCACTATATTTCAAATATGATCTTTAAATGGTGAGAATATTGCCTTGAGCTCTTGTAACACCTCATGCTTGCTACAGGTTTTATGATGATGTATGCTAGTGCAGGCATGGCTCCCTCCATCCTGCCCTGTACGATTGGAGGGGGAGCGAGGGAAACCTAGATTTCCGCAACAAAAGTATCCAGTAAATATCAGTGACTATTAGTTGCGTAAAGATAGGAATATAGCTGCTGCTTATACAGGTCATCACCAGAGTAGCAAGGTGCTTACCTGTATAGCTGTCCAAAAAAGATTTTTATGTCCATATGTCTGGATTTCACTTGAAACAAGGCTTATGTGGTACCATAAGGTCCATATTATATCAGGGGTATATAAGTGGTGTGCCGAGTCTTCATTTATTCACTCTAACTTAAGGTTTCGCATCCCAGTAATACATTTTAACCTTTTTTAGAAGGTCTCTTTCTAGAAGTCTATAATATATAACTAAACTATTGTATATGTAAAGTAAATAAGGTTTCAAAATGTTGAAGCTAAATTTAATTTTAAATAAAGTTTCAACGTTTAAAATGCAGAGCCCCCGAGACCAGTGGCCAGGACCTGGGCAGTGCGAGTGCCACTGAAAATCCGCTCGCGTGCCGCCTTTGGCACTCGTGCCATAGGTTGCCTATCCCTGTTATATATGTTCATCTCTCCTCTGAGAATTGATTGGCACTGCTCTAAAATTCCTAGTTTGTCAGAGTTGAAGAGTCTAAATTTTAAACATCTCTCTCCCAATTCTTGTTAAAACTTTGCTTTATACAATTACTTGACTCAGAGGTATTCTTAAATGATCTAGGAGTTGCCTGATGTCCAGGAGCTGATCACTCAAGTGAATGCAGAGAAATACTCCCTGCAGGCAGCTGCTATATTAGGTGAGTTATGCAATCCTGCAGGAGAACTGGCTTCCCTCAGATTCAGTCATACACATTTATTACTGCAGCCACTTGGACTTTTTCATCTGTAAATGCTACAAGACGAAAGTTGCTTCCCACATGTTTTCTTGATCCATATTGTATTTGGAAAGCTGTTCCTTTCCAATTCCAGCCTCTTCTAGAAGCTCTGCCTGGTACCTCTAGGGCTGCCACTAGCAGACTAGAGCCTTCCCAGCTTATTCTGTAATCAGAGGTTTGAAAGATCTTCTTCTGAAGGACTCCTACCCCTTTTACCATTCTGCAAAGAGCACTCTCACGAGCACTTCTTAGGTGCCACCAAAGATAAACCGCATCCAATGTATGGCACCTTCGTAGCAGTAGAGTGTGCATTGAATTCCCTGACTCATCTGTCACTGGGTCTGGCTTCACAAGCAGACACTAGGGAGGGCTCACTGAAAGAGGAAAGAGCTCATATTTTATTTTGACACAGTTGTACTGAGTCCTCATTCAATGCTAACTGAATTGGGGAATTTGTGACCTATACCAACCTGTACTCATCTCTGGCAGACAAGAACTGATGAATCTGCCTTGCTTGCAGATAGAATAACCAGGGGAGATCTGACTTTTTTCCCCCTCCTTAACGTTGTGGACTGGCCACATAACTTGGGGCTTTTTGCCCTCACCCGCTTTCCATATAGCTATCAGTGCCATGCCTCTGTTGGGACTGGGAGATCATTTCTGTGCCACTTCAGAAACAGGAAAGGTGGGGTGCTTGTAAGCATGACCCCGTTTGACTTACAAACTAAGCAAGTTCTCTGCTGGAGTATTCAGTCTTCCATATGCTGAAAAGCATGAACTCCAAGGTGATTTCTGAACACATCTTATGAGTTTTGACACTAATAGTCTATCTTCTGAGGTGTTCTTAATAGACTAGCTGTCTGCATATTCATATGGCACTTCTGTGAATCTTTCAGATGCAAATGACGCCCACGAGATGGAGTCTCCATCCCAGGTCAAGGATGGCAAGGTGAGTCATGGCTTTGTGCACTGGGATGAAAAAGGCAATTTCATTAGCACTAGTATTTTCTGCAAGAGGAGAATTTTCTAGTAAATGGGAAAAGTAAAGCTTAATTTTAACCTCAGAGTAATGAACGTGTCCACTAGTTACAATTTAAAATAGAAATTGTCAAACCTAAGATGCACATGCTTCAGTAAGACCAGTGTGTTCAAAATGGGCTGTGCAATATGGTCTGTTTTGGGTACAGAATGGCCTAAGCTGATTGCTTTCCCTCTCCCCACAAGCACTGAAGGGGTGTGTGCGTGTGGGAGGGGAGAGGGTTCCTTGTTACCTCAAGGTAGCTAACTGCAGAACTTCAGCTGGTTTGGGTAGTGAAACTGAGGCTGCCACTGCAACATCTTCGGTCTCCGTTTTTGGGTTTACAATGCAGTGCCCAATGCATGGGAACACTGCTTTTAGTCTGCTGTACTTTTTCTTAGTTAGCTGTGGTGGTGCTGAATGAGTACCAGAATGCAGCCAGTGCAGTTGGCTCAATACCACTGCTCATCCTGAGTGTCTAGATGCTGCTACTTGGCCATTGGGCCAGCCATGATATGTCCTCAGCTTGTTTAATATTGGTGTCTGGATCTCTTTTTCAGCTACTCTCTGAACGGTTTGAGACATTCTGCCTGGATCCCTCTCTTGTCAGCAAACAAGCCAGCCTGGTGCATTTCCCTCCTGGGTTCCAGCCAATCCCATGCAAACCCTTGTTCTTTGACCTGGCCCTCAACCATGTTGCTTTCCCACCTCTGGAAGACAAGGTGGAACAGAAAGCGAAGAGTGGTCTTACAGGATATATCAAGGGCATCTTTGGATTCAGAAGTTAACTAGTGGCCTTCAAAGGAAGGGAAGTCTTATTCTGTTGTGGAAAAGCTCCAACAGGGTCCAGAACATAAATATCTGCATCTGAAACCAATAAGGGGAGACTCTTACCATCTTCTTCCCTGTGTTGTGTATGTGCCTGTGCACTTGCATTCTTTCCCAGTGTATTAGAGGAAAACCATCTACCCCAGGAACGTGTGTACTATATAAATGTCTGATAACATCTGGAGCAGAGAAATTCCATTGTCCTCTGAAAAGTTGGAGTTTGCTTTTTGACCAGTGCCCCATTAAGGGTCAATACACACAATGGACCAGGCATAGACGTATCTTGATGTTCATCGATGGTTGACATTATAATTTGATGCTCTGATCAAAACATTCTTTGGGGGTGGGAGGAGAAGGCAGGTGTTGAGGGGCTGCCTAAGCAAAGCATGTGAAACACTAGCTAGGGAGACTGGATTCCTGCTAGTGCCACCTACCACTCCCTGACTTAAAAATATATATAGTTATGTAAAGAGAAACCTCTTATTTTTAAAAAATGTTGCATTCAGAAATGAGAGCTGAAACTCTTGTGCTAAGAGCAGGGATGGTAAATACTTCAACAAATTTTAATGATTACCTGATCTGTGGTGGAGTCTGTCTGAATTTACACATTGTAGCATCTGTGTAATCCTTCCTCACTGGGACATCCAGTTAAATGCCTAACTACAGTATTGAACCTGTTCTGAAAAGGCTGTTTTTGGGAACCTAGCTGCTCATGGGTGGCTTTAAAAGGAGCTGCTCAGTCTTCATGGAAAACTGAAAGTCTGTTTATCCTACATGCTCATTTCCTTTCTTCTCACTTAAACAGTCTTGTTTTCAGGCAAGCCTATCTTTGTCTGGAGTTCATCTCCTCCTGCTTATTTCTCATCTTCAGTCTTCTGACTTTGCTATTGCATTTGATTGTTATGGAAATAATTTAAGATGAGGAATAAGTAACAGGAGCCCAGTGGATTTTTACGCACTAAGATCTTCTCTTGTACTAGACTACATTTTTGTAAGAGTGCCCAGATGCTATGGTGATGGATGCTTTTGAAATGCAGGTAATTTCATATCGCTGTCTTTTTATTAAAAAAAAAAAAAAAAGGTGGGGGGAGGTTGGGGGGCAGAACTGTTCCAAAATAAAATTTGGACGTTTTCCATAAGCCATGTTTGGGTCTTCACTGAGGTTTACTGTAGTTGGATGCTGAGATGTAGCAGTTTGATAGCCTACGAGTTGTCTTGGCTTTCATACTGCCTCTCGCTGCTGCATTGTTTCAGCGTGAGGGCTTGGTAGTCCACAGGCTGGAAACAGAAGAAAAACTGGTTTATGCATATTGTGCAATGTTGGAAATATTCCATGAAAGATGCTTCTCTTCATGAGATTGGAGAGTAATATGGAATTAATATAAGGTTTAAAAATGATTGGAAATAACGCAGACTTGGTATTCCAAATTGATGTGATTCATTAATTCTTAAAGTACAAGACAATTTCTTGCAGCAGGACTCCTATGCCTAGAGGTCAAGGGGGTGGTGGGAGGGAAAAAGAAACTGATCCTGTTTCTCTGTATATTTTACGATGTGCAAATCAAGTGGATTTCCTGATATTCTGAATCTTCTTTTAGTCTCTACCTGGGAGGGGGATTTTATAGAAGAAAACAAACGTAAGCTGAAGAAAAGCTGGATGTCAAAGAATATTTTTTAATTCATCAAATGATGAAATTTCAAACACAGCTGTGGTCCTAGAACACTGATTTCTGTCAGTTCTCCATAAAGCCTGTTTGTTTAATTTAGAAATAAGACATAGTCTTGTGATACACTGACCCAGCCCTTTTCTGGCAATTTGCCTCGTGCTGTTTTTCTTTGACTGTATTTTTCTCTGAACTTCTCTCCTCCTTTTTCAGATTTTACATTAAATCAATTTGAGAATTATGTTCCTGTTTGGAATGCAAACCAAAATGTTTTTGTTTGTTCGCCTTCTACCCCAAGCTTATGGGGGGTCTGGACTCATTCCAGTGAAACTTAGGTTGAAGCCAGTTTCTGATTGATTGCTGTTACAAATGGTTACAGGCAGTTAGCCTCTTTGTTAAACTTCCTGTGACACACAACTGATTAGTTTGGACACAAGAAATCCTAAAACAATAAAGTTTTATTCCTGATTTCTGAGGCATGTAGTTTATATGAAGCGCAGGAAACATGGGCGTTCGTTACCTAAAGGGTAAGATTGATCTTCTGAAAACTCTATCATCTTTGAGATTATTCAATCCTGAATCAATGAAGACTCAAATGTGCACCATTATCAGATATAACTTCGTTCTTTTCCTTTAAAAAAAAAGTAGATCCTAGATTTATAAGCAGTGTGTTGCTCTTTGCATTTTTGAATGATGCAGAAGGAAACTGATGAAGTGCTAGGAAAATATCCAAAGATAGTAAAAATATGTACCACTTTCCCTTGAGTAGCTAGTAACTGCTGTCAAGATGAAAACCAGATTGTGTTAAATTTATTGAAGTTCTTAGCATGAAGGCTGGATTTGGAACTGCTGCCTAAAGGTCTGACAGTATTGGTCGTAGGGAAACTAGTGTGGCAGTCTTTGATAGAGGATCTGATGCATCTACAAGGAAGGGCCAAAATGCTCAGCGGTGAGTAAAAGGAGTAGGTTGGTCAGCTGTGGTCAGTTGCCAAACCTTCACAATGCTTGCACATCCAGAGCAAAAAGCTAAATTCAAATTCTGATATTTATGAACCTGGCATGTGAACTTTTTCTTCAGCTCTCTTATCAGAGATAGTAAACGGCTCCCGTGATTCAGAGCAAAGCTTAATGTTTTACAAACTAGCTGCTGGCCCCAGTGGTGAGTTTGTTCTGCACACAACACAGCTGTTTGGTGAATTGCTCTTATTTAGACTGCAAGTTCACTTTGCAGGATTTAGTATCTTTGCAATAACTGAGTGACTGAAATCGTACAACCTAATACCCAGACAAAACTTCAGTATAGTTGTTAGTGGGGAAGAATACACTTCACATGCAAAATCTTTACATGTATTAAGATTTTAAAGGCTAACATAGGAGCCCTAATTCTACATGCATTTGTCCTTGTCCATCTATTTGTTGGCTGGAAAAATCTATTATGCTTAAAGCAACCGTTGAAATGTATAATATAAAGGGTGAAATGAAAACTGCTGATCAGTCAAAAGAGGAACAAAATGCTGGGTTAAAATAAAGGGATGGAGAATAATAGATGCTATTTTATTTATAAAAATCTTAATGAACATCTGCCTCTTGGAGGCATCTTCATCTCTAATCACCCTGTCTCAAAAGAGATCTAGTAATAATGGAAAGCTCCAGAAGAGGCCAATGGAAATCTATAGATCTGGAACAGCAGCCATAAAAAGATTTAAAAGCTTTAGGACTTTTCTGAGAGAAGAGAGAAATGAGGTGACACAGGTATATGAATGGATAGCATAGAGACGCTCATTTAGGAGGCTTCGTTTTACTTTTTCTCAACACAATAGCAAGGGGAATATTGCTGAATTTAAGGTAGATTTTTAAAAGTGGTTAAAAGAAATGAAGTTTTGTACACAATTATTAACCTGGGGAGCGCTTCATAATTCACTGAGACAAACTCCTTACAATTAAAAAACGAGGCATGAATAATAGCTACTGGAACTGCCTGGGTTCCCCCAGATTATGGTATTGTCTTGTTGCCAGGAGTGTTGCACCTTTCACTGAAGCCTCCTGTGATGGTCAGTCTTGGAGGTGAGGTATGAGGCTAGGTGGGTCATTGTTCTGATATGGTATGGAAAATCCTGATCTGAATATGCTAGGGGCGAAGAACAGAGCCACTTGAACAGGACATCATTTGGAAGGTGAGTGTTCCATGTATGAAAACATTTATTGCTCTGATTCCTCCTATTCAGGTCCTCCTATTTGCTGGGGCCTGATCTGACCTGATCACTGGTTGTGATAAATAAGGTGTTGAGACTGTTTTTTGTCTTCTGTTGCCCAAGGGATGGGTTGTAGAAGTTAGTTCAGCTTCGTTAACCCCTGAAGTTCATTCTTGCACCCAGAAGTCCAGGCCAAACCAACTCCTTAGTTTGTTTAAAAGGAAGGAAGAGGGTTTTTGGGGTGGAGAACAGTTGCCAGCTGGTTCAACTTCTGTACTTCTGCTCTCCAAGAATGCAGAGAACCCTGTCACCTTTCACCTACAGCTGAGAAGAGAGCTGCTGGTGCAACAGAGCTACTTGTCTACGTTTCTGATCCCCAGCAGTTGATCCAACATGTGTATTGTTTATCCAGCTTGCTGGACAAGCCTTTATTAGCTTCCATGCTTGTGTGCTGTTGTCTAGTGGACACAGTACTCTTCACCAGCCTTACTGGACTGGCAAGGAGTCTAAACTGCCAGCTATGTTTGAATTATGCTCCAAACTGAAGTCTTGTTTTTATCCAATGATGCGGCAACTTCGGAGTTTTAGACTTGAGCTCTGATATTGACTCCATGTAGTCATCCCTGTCTTATATCCGGGATTGGATTGGCTGTTTGAGTAGTAGCAACTGGCAGTATGCTTTCACGTAAGAACCTGCTTTGGGGGAATGCATGCGACCTGAGCACAAGTTATTGTCGCAGCCTTGAGAGTAGCAGGTGGCTTTCTACACCCAGTGTCCGCCCGTGGAATGGTGTTGCAGTCCTCAGGGATGTTGCCTGTTCGCTCAGCCACAAGCGAGTTCCACGCTCATCAGAAGCATGAGGAAAATTAAAGGTTGAGAAGACAATCTACTAATAAAGGGAAATCAGTGGAATCTAGGCAGATGACCTCAAGGCCAACCCAAATTCCTTAATCTGCTGAGACTGAGCTTTTTCCCTTGTCTTATACCTTCATCAAGGTCTGAGGGAGTTAACCATGCTTGAATGGTGAGGGCCCTTCTGATTGGGGAAGCAAATACTGCAATAAAAGCCTGCGGGTTCCCGTGCAGCGATGATATTTGAAATGTACTGGAGTGAATGGAAGAACAATTGTTCCTCCAAAGGATTTCTAGACTGCTGCTTTGTGTGCTACGTACTTCACTTCCTCTTTCCTTTGTGCTTTGTTTCAGCTGCATGGAACAGTCAGTAGTTGTTTGAAATGATTACTCTTCCCCTCCCTCTCACTGTGTTTTATTGAGGAAATAGCGCTGGTACTAGTGAGCACTGCTGACTGCAGGAGCACAACTCAGCCCATCTGATTAAAGGCTGGTTAGGAATTGTGACATGACAAGACAGCTACTGCTCAAATGGACTACCTTAACTTGCTCCTGCTAACCATCTGTACCGCTCCCTCCCCGTTTACAGTCAGATTTCCATGTGGAGCAGCTTATCTCCGCCTAATGTAATTCCCTCTGAGGCAATGGAGAACTCTGCTCTGGAAGGACACTACCAGCAGAAAAGGTTTGTACATTCATGCAAAGAAGCATGGGCCCTAAATAGAGCTGGCTCGGGATTTTTACTAGATGCTTTTGTTGGAAAATGGTACTTTTTTATTTTTTATAAAAAATTGAAACATTATTTTGACAATTTTCCATAGGAAGGTCTCAGGTCCAGGATGGAATTTCTGGAGCAGGAGACAGAAACCCACACTCCAGAGTAGCCAATAGCCCAGGAATTAGGCCACCCACCTGGGATGTGAAAGACCCAGGTTCAAGTCTTGAATCAGGCAGAGCCTATTGGCTATTGTGGGGTGTTTCACCAAAAAAAAAAAAAGGTCTGGTGTTCAAATGTCAAAGCCTCAAAGCTTTTCATGAGAGAAAATTCTTGTATTCCAGCCAGCCCTAGTTCAAAGTCTTCTCTGCAAATTGTTTTTCTTTGCTGCCTCACCTAGAACCAAAATAGTAGAAAATATGCAGAGGGAGAGGTACTGTGGAACAGGTTTGTGATACAGCCTCTCCTGTGCACAAACCTCTCCTTTCATGTTCCGCTCATTGGACTAAGAACAGGTTCAGCAAAACATTGTGTGTTTTTTGGTTGTTTTGTTTGTTTTGTGTTTTTTTTAAGTGTGCCTGCCTCCAATAGAGATTTTTGTGTTCCACTTTCCTGTCCTGATGCAAAGCGATCTCAATTGTTGGCTGATTACTAGCTATTAATAGTGCGGTACTATCTAGAAGCCAGAGTCATGGACCAGGACCACATTGGGCTAGGTGCTCTAAACAGCCAGAAAAAAGACCCATAGTGCTTGTAGTCAAAATAGCAGTGTCTTGGTTCTTCACCAGTGTAGAATCAATGCTCCAATCTCCCCTACCCTCGGTGGCGTTTCGGATACCGATGATATTAAAGCACAAGTGCAGTACCACTTTGACTGTTATGGGGCTGGTAGTCTTGCCTGTCCTCCCCAACCGTGCTCCTGAATGTTTCTCCAAACTTCTGTGTAAATTGATCCTTTGCTGGTCATGTAAACCAGGGTGAAAGTTTTCTAAGTCCCTGCTTTCTCTCACGCGATTGACATAATTCACTATAATCCAGACGTGGATTTTAAGAATAGAAGGGCAGGTTGCAAATTCAATATTTGTTGCAAAATGTGCAAGTGTCTTTGGGTATTACACCAATTCCTCTGAGGGGAGTTGTATCCAATTTGCTCCAGTTCCACTGATTTAAGGTTGCATCACCCTATAAAAGGTATATTTCTGTGTTCAAAGAAGAATGTCCTGTGGTCTCCAGACAATAGAATTCACCGTCACAATCCACATCTAGACACCCATGTTGAGAATAGTCATTGAGAGGATAACTCACTTTGCAGATAAGCTTGCTCATAGTTCTTCTTGCAGGGCAGGTAAAGGTATCCTTGTACCGATGGTGAAACTGAGACTGTCACTTGCCCAGGGCCAAAGAGTGAGAATTAGAACTCAGGGGTTCCTGGCTCCCAACCCCATGGTCAATCTGGGAAGCACACACCCATTGGTGATGGTGACAGTGTGACTATTTAAACCAGGGGTCTCAAACATGTGGCTCGCATGTGGCCTGTGAGGTTATTTTCTGCAGCCTGTGAGCCCCTTGTGGGCCCCCCGCCCCAGCATTTACCTAGAGCGGCTCTGGCCCGGCACACACCGGGGGCAGAGCAGACTGCCTGCCTGCCCTGCCCCCATGCTGCTCCAGGAAGCAGAACATGGGGGGAAGAGAGGCGCAGTGCTGTGGGGTGCTGTTGCTTCAGGCAGTGCCCCCAGCAGCTCCCATTGGCCGCAGTTCCCTGTTCCTGGCCCATGGGAGATGCTGGGGGCAGTGCCTGAAGCAACAGCAATACACACCCCTGTGCCCTTGCTCCCCCATGTTCCAGCTGCTTTCTGGAGTGGAGCGGCGCAGTGGCAGGGGAGGCAGGGAGCCTGCCTGCCTGCCCCTGGTGTGCGCTGGCCCAGAGCCTGCCCTTGCTGCACCCTGACCCCCGCTGCACCCCTGCTGCACCCCAAACCACTGCCCTGACCCCCTGCCACACCCCTCCTGCACCCCACACCCCAACTCACTGCCCTGAGCCCCTGCCATACCCCACACTCCTCTTGCACCCCCTGGGGGCAGGGAGGGGACTGAGTTGGGGTGGGATTTTTGGGGAAGGGGTGGGAAGAGGCAGGGCAGGGGCAGGGCCTCATGAAAGGGGTGGAGTGGAGACGGGGCCAAGGTCAGTGAGGGGGGGGTGTCAGTAATGCGGCCCTCGGGCCAATGTACTAGTCCTCATGTGGCCCTCATGGTCATTTGAGTTTGAGACCCCTGATTTAAACCCTAGGAGGAGATGTACTAAGGGTAGATGCGTATGTCTTGAATGTTTGCATTCTGCTCTGAGACGAGGGTGATCAGAGGCTTAATTTTCCCAGGCAAAGACATGAATTAACCAGAAACAAGTGAAGTCTGGGGTGACTGAACACCAGTTCTGGGAGGCAGGGGATGAATTACTGTCTATTTCTCTGTCATTGAGATATGATGCAATCATTAGCACTTCAGCAGCAGCAGCCATTAAAAATTAAGCCCTGAACCTCATTGTCTCCCCATTTCAAAATTGGGAAGGTTACTGAGTTCCTCCTTAGGTTCCACTGTTTGGAAAGCACTTGGAGGGTCTCGGGTGAAAGGCACTGGAAGTGCACATGTACAGGACATGCATCCCTGTGTGACTCACGTTATTAACTCTAGGCATCCTGAGTTTAAGTGTAGAAATGTCATGTTAGTCATCCTTCTCTGACCTGTGCCCAGCAGTGCAGGAAATGGAGAAGGAGCCGTGAGGGAGACACCCATGTGAGTATTTTTTCCTCTGTATTATCTGTGCCCACAGGAACTCAGCTGTTAAAAGTTAACAAATCTCAGTAAATACTCACTAACTTCCCCTCCTAGTAAACCACTTTTAGACTCCAACCCGTGGGTGCAGTGTGCACATGGATGTAATTAATCCTCCCTCCGCTGCCTCTGGGTGCCAGTGAGAGCCACCTGCTCTCGTACGTGTTTGTCCATTAGCAGTTCTCCCAGGCAGTGAGGAGGGAGGGGAGCAGGTGGAGGGCCACAGAGGCAAGGAATCAACTGATACTGGACTGCATTCAGTGATGGGCTTGTTACCATAGTTACCATGGATAGTCACAAAGGAACATGCGGTGCCATTGTCTCTGCACTCTGGGCTTTGATCTGTCATGTTTGTTATATACATTTTAGACTCTTCCTTCAAAACTGTCCTTAACAGGGGCCTCTTTAGCCATGATAGCACCATGCCTTCCCTTCCTTCAACTGCTGTCCTTTTTATTAGGCTATAAACTATTCAAGTCAGGCCCATATTTATTCTCTTGGAAAGGCTGATCCCCACTGGGTTACTCCATGGAACCACATTTCCAGAACTTCCTCTGTGAGTGCCTTTGTGTGTCTCATGATTGGGCAAAGCAACAGAGGCTACCCAGTAGCTCCTGTATTTCTGTTGTCTTTGCAGCAAAATCTACCTTGGAGTGAGAATACATCTTGCTTTCTGATGGCCGTGCATCAGTACCTGATTGATCTACTGTCCATCTTTCCACAGCAGGGAACTGGCTGCAGGCTGGCTTATTCCTTCCTGGCCTATCTGCAGGCTTGACATAACCTCCTCAAAGAATGCTTAGGCCAGCCTCCTCTATGGACAGCACACTAGACTGGGATTTGAGACCTGGCTTCTATTCCTATCTCTGCCACTGACCTGCTGGGTGACCTTGGGCAAGTCCCATCCCCCTCAGCCCCGCACCTCCATTTCCCCATTTTTAAAATGGAGCTAATGCTACTGACCTTTGTAAAGTGCTTTGAGATCTTCTGATGAAAGGCGCTAGAGAAATAGTAATACCTAGCTCTTGTCTGTTGTTGGAAAGCATCGGGTCTACAAAAGGATATTGATTTCACAGATTCTCAGAATAATCCTAATGCCAACTTCCTCCTTTGAAGTGCACTTTTCATTTTTGTTTTACTTCATTTGCCTTCCATTGCGCACACATGTTGCACTAACCGGCTTGAGGCATGCATAGACATCTGGCCTAAAGCTTTAATTCTCTCTCCCATTGTATGGTTAATTGGCTTTAAGTCACACCTTGATTGGAGCAGATCTCTTTACCAAGTTCATGGGACAGTTCACATAAGCAAGCTGGTCAACTAATGCCAAGCCAAGTGATACAGGCAGGCACCATCTAACACAATTTAAATAGGGGCAAGTTTTCCAAAGTGTTTTGAGATCCTTTGCTGCAAGCTACTGTAGATGTACAACCTATTACTGAATTCATTCAGCACTATTGCAGCCTCCTAAGTGAGGGCAAAGTGTGGCTTCTTGCACTCTGATGGAAGAAGAATAATCAGGCTATGGCACAAGGAGCTATGGAGAATTCAGGTGCATGTCCTGGCTACAGGCTCAACCGCTTAGGATGGGAGGAGAGTGAGGGAAGCCCTAATGAGCAAACAGCAGGGGGTGCATGAGATGTGCTGGGAAAAGAATGTGGAAGGGCTCTGATTGCCTATAGGCATTAGAGGTAGGCTGCCTAAAAGGCTGGCTTGTGCCACTGATAGATGGGGTGTTGGAAATAATTTTGTTGTGTGAAGAAGCAGGATTTGGTGGTTCCACTGAATAGGTTTTGGAGTGGAAGAGCAATAGACAGTTTGTATCCAGTGTCACACGCTCTGCATCCACAGACGGCTTTGTTGGTTTTTGTTTTTATGCCTTGTCTTTTCAAGTGCAAGTTTAGAAAGGGAGGATCTGAGGCTGGCTGAATCCTGTGCAAAGCATTAAACTGTTCTCTTGTCATAACCTGTAGGGCCGGCCAATCTGTCAGACTCAAATCATTTTTTGAAAGGGGGAGGGATACAAGGGCACACCCAACGGAATACCCATCTGCAGCCAATACCAACAAGTGAAGCGCCCATTAAATGGCGGATGAGCCACAGGGCCTTAAAAGAACACCACTTGAAGGGATTCTGCTCCTTTTGGAGTCCAGAAAAGACTCTTCAGGGCCCAAGACTTTGATCCAGTTTGCAATAAAGCTTGACTTCATGGCTGTGTAGGGTCGCGCTCCATTGAAGTCAATAGAAGCCTGCCTTGGGGGTTAGATTGGGCCTGCAAAGTGCAGCTAAAGGTGGGAGGAAGTTCAATCTTCCAAGTCTGCCTCTCTCTTCACTTAATTGTACTGAGACATTGAACTTCACCAGAGGAACTACTGTCTTTGAAGAAAGCTAGTTCGATTTCTAGGCTTAATCCATCCTTGGGGGTCTGTCTTGCAACATGTAAAACTCTGCTGTGTCCTCAGTCCAGCATTTGATCAGCTTTAGAGAAATCAAAGCACTGCGCTCAGTCACTTTCATGCTGCTCAGAGCACTGAATAAATCAATCCTGCAATCTCCTAGTCTTTATGTCCCGTAGGGCTGCTGCTGCTGGACTTTCCAATCGTTAAAGGGGGGAAAGAAATGACTTGAGCATTTGGAGACTTTAAATGGCATAATGATGGCAGGACAGAGAAAAAGAATAAGTGTCTTGTTTTCTTACCCGTGCAGCAATTTTAATAGATTGGCTGCCCTTAGAGCTAGTTTGTAAGGGTTCCTGTTGGGTTGAATGAAAACAGCACCGCGGGGACAAAAAGGGAGGAGAAATGAGAGGCACTGCAGGTAGTTGCTGTGGTCCAGGGTTGGCATCTGTTTAACTTTGCAAAGCTGGCAGAAATGGGGACACCAGCACCTGGGTGATGTGGGAGCTTTGGAGAGTTTTAGCCCAAGTGTCATAGAAATTCAGTAGGATTCTAGCACCTCGCTCACTCCAGTGCTTTTGAAAGGTGTCCTGTAGATTAGACAACAGGTCTGATTGCATCAGCCTCTGCCAGGGTAACTCCATTTCCCTTGCTGGTCTTGCTTCTGATTTGCAGTGGGGGGAGGAGGATCATGCCCTGGTGTTATAGTGGCTCATCAGGTTCACTACTCCAATCACCTCATTTTTCCCCCAACAACCGTTAGCTGGTTCTGCTTTGTCAGCTCTTTTTCCCAGCACCTGTGCTGCTGTCCCTGGGATGCACTGAACTCCTGAACCCCCCCCTCCTCCCCCCCGCCCCTTTGGGTTCAAAGGACTAGAAGCAGTTACCTTACTCCTGGTGAGTAGCCCCTAATTCTATGAAGAGTCCTACTGGAGTCATCGAGACTGCTCATGGAGTAAGATGCTACTCAATGCGAGTCAAGTTATCTGGTCACCAAAATGTCTGAGATTTCAACTTTTGGATTAAAACAGAGGAGGGGGAAGAAAGTCAGTCTTGAACTCTCATGAGGACAGGAATAAGATTTCCTGGCTAGCTCTACTGTGTACACAGAACACTAGATGTATTAACGATTGCTATTCCCTGGCATTGGCCACTGTCGGAAGACAGGATACGGGGCTAGATCAATGGACCTTTGGTCTGACCCAGTATGGCCGTTCTCATGTTCTAATGGAGATTGCTGGGTGTAGCTTATCACTAACTGTGTAAAGCACTGAGATTCATTACCCTTGAAGGCCTAATAAAAATGCAAGTACTGTAGCTCCATCATTAAGAAAACCTCTGCAGGCACTTCCCAGTTGAGGGCAGCGGTACCAATCCCAGCAAATTCAGAGAGTCAATACCTTCCCTGATACCTCTGAGGTATCAACACGGTCTGGAAGAGTCAGTGCAGTGCTTGTTTTAGGAATGTTTCAGCAGATTTGAGTATCAAGCAACTTGCAATATAACCAGCAGACTAATCCTCCATAGAAGTGAGCTGTTCCCCGCTCTAGTCCAGGGTTGGTTTTGTGTCTGTGTGACAGGGTAGGACTCTCTACTGCGGCACCCCCTGCTGGATGTCCCGGGGATCTGCTCTGCTAGCCAGTGTGCTCTGTTCTGGTGGTATCTCACTGCTGTAACTTCTGCTCTAGGGACCCCCCTCATTCCCAGGACCTCAATGTCCTCTTCATGACACAGCCCTCCAGCTGTGCTGCACTCTGTGCTCCCCCCTTCCGGGCGAGTGTCTCATTTCCTTAGTCCAGGTACTTCCTCAGCAGGGGGAGACCCAGCCCCGCCCACTATTCTGGGTCCTCTGACTCCTCAATAGATTTCCCTGGGCCACTTCCCCACAGCCCCAGCACCCTCTTTGCCCTTGCCTCAGGGCCTCAGCCTGCAGATCTCTGCAGCCCACTACGAGCTGCCTTTAGCTCCCGTGGTCTCTGCCAACAGCACTGCTCTGTCCAGGGTGTTTGCTGCCTTCAGTCCATCTTCCTCTTCAAGCTCCAGGGAGTGACTGAAGCTGCTCCGTGCTGCAGCCCTTCTTATATGGGTCAGCCCGGCCCTGATTGGCTGCTCCTCACAGCCCCTCTCTGATTGACTGCCTCCGGTGCAGCCTCCCCAGGGGTTCTCTTAACCTCTTAGAGCCCAGTGTGGGGCAGGCACCCCATCACGCTCTGCTTCCAGGAGATGGCAGGACTTCGCCATGTTTGGGCAGGATATGCTGGTACCAATTTGCTGAGTCTATCTCCACCAGTGCCCTCCCTGCTGTACTTATTAAAGGTTCACCCACTTCTGAGCTGATTGGCATCAGAAAGTGGCAAACCTCCTTGCAGGGTTTGGCCCTGGGCTCCCTGTGCCTGAACCAATTCTATTGCCTGATGTCAAACATCTTCCAACGGTGCTATCATACTATCTATCGGAGGGAGGAAAGATGCTGCAGGAAGGCACTTGGAGCTTAGAGTGTTTGCCTGCTGCCTTATGCCCACAGCCAGCAGTGGACAGGGCCAGCTCTGGCTTTTTTGCCGCCCCAAGCAAAAACAAAAAAAAAATGTGTGCCCTCCAAAAAACCATGGAGGGCGGCCAGAACCAGTGTAAAACTTTCAGTGCCACTTACTTAGCAGCTCACGGCTGCCTTTCCCGGCCGCGCTGGCTAGTGGGACTCCCTGTGCTGCAGACATGCCCCAGGCAGTGGAGTGCGTGCCCTGTCTAGTGGGGGGAGGGAACAGGGGAGAGAGAAGGGGGGCGCCAGGGCTTCCTTCATCCGGGGTGCTTGCCACTTGGCCCCTCCCGCCGCGCCACCTGCAGGGAGGGCTCCACGCCGCTCCCGTCTGCAGGTGGATTGAAGGTTGGCAGGGAGGGAAGAACACGGGCTGCCGAGCTTGCTGCAGATCTGGCACCGGCTGGGGCAGATGGAGCACGCAGCCTGCTCCCAGCAGGGTGCTCCCCTCCTCCCTGCCACTGCCCCCTACAGGGCAGCCAGAGTGGTGAACCAAAAAAGGGGGGTGGGGGATGGGCAGCCGTGCCACTCTAGGATTGGACGGAATGCCACCCCTTAGAATCTGCCACCTCAAGCACAAGCTTGCTCTGCTGGTGCCTGGAGCCGGCCCTGGCAGTGGAACTGGTGCGTTTACAAGGTCTGTCCGCAACACTTGTGCAGAATTACGGTAGGTCAGGGCCTGTTGAACCAGTGCAGCCTACAACGGTTTCTGCCCACTGCACAGGAAGTTACAGGCACTACAGCTGTACCTGTTCAGCCAGTTGTCCTAACCCCACCCACAGTACTGTGCCTTGGAAATGATCCCCCCCCCCCCCCGAGAACTGGGCTTCCGCACTTCCAGAATGCACTGGCACACCTGCAGCTGTAACGCATCCTGTGGGCGTGGCTCTGCCATGGTGGAGGTGTAACCATAAAAACAGTGCCAGGAGAACCCAGGCCCTCAGCCCTTATGTGCAATCAAGGCACTCAGCCAATACAGCAGTTTCCCTTGCTTGATTTTAAACACCCCCTGTGTACTTTGATGGCAAGGGGGTAATTCACCTGTGGAAGAGTGGGGCCAAGATCTGCTTGGCTCACAAGCCAAAAACCAAGCTTGTGTTTCCTTCCTAAATAAGGACCATGTCACCTTCTGTTTGCACAGCATCTACCAGAATAGGATCCCAAGGTGGGCTGGGCCTCTAGACCTTACGAGAGCATAAAAATGTGCATTAACAATTCCTCATCCCTCTCTGGTCCAAGGCTGTATTACAAACCACCGCAGCTGCCCAGAAAGGCCTACAACTTCATCAGCACTGGCTGATACAGGGCAGGACCTGAGGGGCTTTGGCACAGCGATGTAAGGTGCTGTTCAGTAATCACGCTGCGCCCTAGGTGCTTGAATGAGATTCTCTGTATTCTGTCATGAGGTTCCAACTGCCTCCACCTACCAGGACAGGGGCTGCTGCAGCCTCCCTCCCTGAGACTTCCTGGGGGGAGGAAGCTAAACCAATTAAAAGGACCGTTCCAAATACCACACACCCAGTCCCCAACAGACCTGGATCTTCCCCCTGCTCTCACCCCTTTGCTTCCATAACCACTAAATATACCTGCAATTTTACCAATGTCAAAACTAGATTTCACAGAACAGGGAAACTGGCTGCACCAGCCACAGGTGAGAAGACCAAAGACTAAAGATCTCTCATGAAAAGAACTGCTGCCACCTTTCTCCTCCAGGTCTCCTAACACTCCCTGCAGCAAATGAGGGATATTAGCCAAAGGAAAGAAGTATTTATCTAGCCCTGAAGAGGAGGGTAAGAACGGCAGAAGGGGGCATAATTAAGAGGAAAATAGTGGTGGGTAGATAAGACTGAGGATGGAAGAATAGGTGGGTCTTGCTTTATCCCTGGTTCCATCGCCGATTCACTGTGGGGGAACTCCTCAAATCCTCAAAGATAGGTATAGATAATGTGGAAATCAATGGGAGTTAGGGTCCTAAATACCTTTGAGGAGCTGGGTCTAAGGGCCTGGTTCTACCAACCTTTGCTCTGACTGAGCCATACGGTCCTTTGCGAGGAGTGGGAGTCTCTATTGGGTTCAGTGGGAATTCAGTGTGAGCAAGAGACAGACTGACCCACACCGGAGGTGGGCAGAGGGCAAAGCAGGAACTTCCCTCTTTTCAGGTGTGCGCTACTCAAGGCCCAGGAAGAATTTCAGGCTCATCCTTCCATGTGCTCCCAGTGGTGTAAATCACCCACAGGGCATGAGGAAGAGGAGGCATGGCCCTCTTCCCCCTGCACTGGCTTGCTGTGCCAGGGGAGCAAGTTGCTCCGTTCCAAGGGCTCTCAGCTAGAGAAGGGATCATGTTGCTCCGACGTAGGCCTGTGCACAGACAGCACCGTGTACCCTTTACTCTCTCGGCGTTTCACTTTTCGCAGCTGAGACTGAGGATAATACAAACCTCCCGGGGACGGTGTGAGACTGAATGGAAGCTAAGTGCTTAGCAATCCTTCACTAAGGATGGCAAAATAATACCCTAGTAAGAAGTTCTTTGTAACTGTGTGTATTGCTGTGGCTTCCAGCAGCCCCAATACCCATTCTTCGTCTTGGACTCTTTCCAAACACCTGTGCAGTGGCTGTTCATACAGAATCCAGGCCCAGGATTTGTACATAAGAATAGCCATACTGGGTCAGACCAATGATCCATCTAGCCCAATGTCCTGTCTTCCAACAGTGGCCAGTGTCAGGTGCTTCAGAGGAACTGAACAGAACAGATAATCATCACGTGATCCATCCCCTGTCGCCCATTCCCAGCTTCTGGCAAACAGAGGCTAGGGACACCATCCCCTCCCATCCTGGCTAATAGCCATTGATCCTCCATTAACTTATCTAGTTCTTTTTTGAAACTGTTATATTCTTGGCCTTCACAACATCCTCTGACAAGGAGTTCCACAGGTTGACTGTGCGTTGTGTGAAGAAATATTTCCTTTTGTTTGTCTTAAACCTGCTGTATTAATATTCAGCATTCACTGGGGCTCACAAAGGGAAAGGCTTCCTCTTTCAAGCAGTACAAGTGGAAGTCTTGTTTGTTAACCAAAACGCTACATCAATATCTTTACCAGTTGCCACCTGGCTTAAAGGCAGCACCACTCTCTGGCTAACCATTCAGCACATGGCCGGGTCCCCATTCTTGCCACTGAAAACAACTCTAGTAACTACACACTAGAGCATGGTTTGCTGTTCTCAATCAGGGCCACACCCTAATCTAGCTGGCAAAGAGAGCTCGGCTGAGATGCTTGTAATTCTTTGCGCCAATTCTGAGATTAGCCCTGTGTTTCTCTTTCTCCCACGCTGTGCATGGGACAGGCGCTTCTTGCTGCTGGAGCAGAAAGGTGTTTATAGGGCCGTTCTCTCGACAAGAGGCTTATTTTAAAAGAGAGCTCAGTTCAAGATTGGATCCAGCTGGGAAGAAAAAGTTCATGGGCGTTTTGTTGAGAGTGTGGTGGTGAGACGTAGAAACGTTTTAGTAACTTAAAGGCCAGCAGATCAGGAATTTCTACCTCTGCACTCCCAACTGACACGTGACGATTGATTAGAGGTGAAAATATTCTGGGAGGGGAGCAGCCCTGGAAAGCATGTCCAGCTACCTATTTTTTTGTATTTCTGCCCCACCCCCACCCTCTTTGTGCCTGTACAACTTTCAAAAAGTATTTCTGGTAGTACATATTCCCCTCATTCCTCCTAGTTTTATCCCTTGAATAGCAAGGGGCCTGAGTCTCCACTGACTTGTATACATTTTAACCCAAGATACCTGTGGAAAGTGGGTGCAAAATGCAATCACGTGGGGCCGATCATATTTTGCACCCTCTTTGTGCAAGTGCAATTGACAAGATGGGAGAATCAGGCCCGAAATGCCTTAAAAAAAATCTCTCCTTTTGGTGGATTTTCAGATTTTCTTCTCTTTTTAAAAGAGACACGATTTTAGACTGTAAGCTTCTCAGATCAGGGATTGGCTCTTACTAGGTGTGTGTGCAGCGCCTGGCCCAATAATATCTTATCATCCATAGGTCTCAAGGCACTTTACAAAGGAGGTCAATATCATTAGCCCCATCTTATAGATGGGAAAACTGAGGCACCGAGCAGTGACATGACTTGACCGAGGTCACCCTGCAGCCAAGTGGCAGAAATGGGGATAGAAGGCAGCTCTCCCAAGTCCCAGTCCAGGGCTCTATTCACTAGGTATCACTGCCTCTAAATGGGATTTTTATCTGCATGGGGACTCCTAGGTGCTATTGTAATACAAATTATAAAAAGCTGGGGCCTTCTGTCCCCCGTGCAAAGTCTTTTGGGGAGTACACAGCCTCCACAGTATACTGTGTTGCTCAAGGAAGGATTATGTTACCAAGGCCAATTTACACTAGCTGTGCCTAAGAACCAGGGGAGAAATCCTGGCCCTATGAAGTCAATGGCAAAACTCTCATTGACGTCAGTGGGACCAGGATTGCATCCAATGGCTCCTCCTAAACCAATCTTTAACCATCTTTGACCTAGTGGTGAACATCATTTAAAAAAACACCTTTTTGAACCATTTTAATCCCACATCCACACCCCCTGCCCTCATCCGTTTTATTAACCGGCTTAGCAGGAGCCATGTTTTAAATTATATTACACCTGGCCTTTCAGTGTGACGGTGAGCCCTGCGCTAGAATAATACCCTGCCCTTCTGTTTTACTTTTGATGCTTCAGAAACACTGACTCCAGCTTCTCATCACTCCTGGGAGTTGGGGTTGCCACCCGTTCTGGTTTTAAGGGGTGCTATTTAGCTGTTGCCTTATGCCCCATGCTCCTTATTAAGAAGCAGCTGATCAGAGGAGAGTACGTTTTCCAGCAATGAAGTAAAGGATCAGACGCTGTGATAGAAACGTATGATTTTGTAGCGTACATAACACATTGTGGGTGACGGCCCTTTAAAAGGGAGGCTTGGTCTATCCATTCTCCTCTGGTCTTGATAAGTAGCATGGCTGCCGTACCTGTGAGAGAAAGCAGGAGCATTAGCCCCCATTTTGAGAGGCTGGATTGCTTGTCCAAGTTCACCTAGTGATCTGTGGTAGGGCTGGGAACACAACTCCGAACCGCCTGCTTCCTTTTCCTTATGTAATTGAACGACAATGATCGAAAGGCCCAAAGGCACCGGTATTGCTACCTAACTGGGAAGCTGCTTTCCCTTTCCTCCTTTCAATAGATGATACTAATTGGCAGGGAAGATAATTACAAGCTTAGAACTGACATTTAATCAACTGTACCGGAGTTGCTGGATTCATCCTGTTTTAAGCTAATGATGAGGCAGGGTTCTTCCCCTCTACCTGAGAGAAACCCGTGTCTGACTGCCAGACAGCGTGTGTAGAAGAACATTCCTCTGAAAAGCAGGGCGGGGTCGCCAGCTCTCCCTCCGGGGCTCTGCTCTTTCCACAAACTGGTTTTTCTAGTCATTTTTAAAACCAGGCTCCATCTCTGCTTCTGGATCACCGGTTGCTTGGGGAGGAGCCACCCAGAAACTGCTCTTTTAACCCGCATCAGACCTTCCCAGCTGGAGCCTGTCATTCCATCTCCGCAGACTAGAGCAGAGAGGCTGTGCCCTGAAAAGCTTTGTGGACGCCAGGAAGGGAACCAAATTCCTGCCAAGATGTTCAAGGGAGTGGGCAAGGGCTCCCCAAGTAAACCGCCTCCAATCAAGCAAACCAAGTAAGTGCGACTCCGGGATCCTCTCCGAGCTTGGATGGGGTTAGAGCACAGATGGGAGAAAAGGTGTCCAGGGAAGAGGTGATCTCTGAATAAACGAGGATGTGCAGAATAGCGCAGAGCAGAGGGAAGATCTTCCTGCTGAGACCTGAACCACCAAGGTTCTCTTTGGGAATTGCCCAGAGACTTAGCCAAAATCTCCCCTCCCTCCATCGGCTGGGCACTGATCGTCTCCCTGGCACTCCACCCCAGAGGTAGCTGCGTGGTTTGTCTGAACACCATCTAGTTTGTAAAGATCTAGATACATGTGAGAGATTGCAGTGATTAGCCACCTGGAAGGGGGAGGCATGACCTTAATTCAGGTAAGCGGATGGAAGGCTGTAGTGCAAGAGGCAGCACCTGGACATGGCTGTTGCCTGTTTCCAAGGGATGTTCTCAGGCAGACGAACTTCAGCTTATCAAGGTTTAGCTGGCCTGTTAATAGCTCAGTGTAGCATTTTCAGTGTCTCCAGACTGTATATCCCAATTGGTAGGTGGCGGGTGCTGGGGTGATGCTGCCTTACGAGCTGAGATGAAGCTAGAAGAGAACGTTAAAACCTTCAGGAAAGGAACCCAAACCAAAGGGTCCAGCAGGCACTAAGCTCAGCATTCCCCTGCTCTTGGCTGAATGAAACAGGAGGTGGCTGAGCTGGGCTGGGCTGTAAATTGTGGGTATAATTCATCCTGGCTAAAGGCATGTAATAGGGTGGCAGAGGTTGCTTCTTTGCAGACCACGCATGGATTAAGTCTTGGGGGCTGTAAGAGGCTCAGTTTCACTCTGAAGAGTAGGTCTATCAGTGTGCTCTGAGGGCTGAGACAGAGAGGCAAAGAAACATCCCTCCGGGGTCTTTAAGCTGGAAGCCAGAGGGCTCCTGCTAGGGACAGGCTTCCCTGGGCATCCTTGATAGGGAGGCCTTGTGAAGAGAGCTGTTTCCCCTACTCATATGGCAGACCCCACCTCAGGGTTATTTGCCAGACTCCTTCCTCTCTGTCACGTTTTCTCAGAATCCTATTTTGGATGCTGGGATTCGTTTTAAACGCTGCTCCCAGCCTGGCCGTAGGGGAGGAAGCACAAAGCAAGGCGATTTGTAGATCTACAGAAGCATAAATAATACAGGGCTGCACACGTTAGCTCAGCCACAGTTTGCCCGAGAAGGGGCCTGACCCGAAAAACTGATCTGCAGGGTGGGGGCGCTGAGAGCCAGGGTTAGCGGGTTGTCCCATCTACATGCCCATAACTACAGTGTTTAAAGCAGTTGTTAAATTTGGTTGTACCCTGAGTCCGCTGGCCAGTGTGTATGGGCCCCGAATCTCCTCTAACCAGGTTAAAGAAACAGGCACTTAACTAAATCCTACATTTGCAAATGTGCTGTCTCACATTAGCCCCCTGCTCCATCACTCGGCACCTTCCGCAACAGCCCAAGGGCTTGGCTACACTGGCACTTTACAGCGCTGCAACTTTCTTGCTCAGGGGTGTGAAAAAACACCCCCCTGAGCGCAGCAAGTTACAGCGCTGCAAAGTGCCAGTGTAGCCAGTGCACCAGTGCTGGGAGCTACGCCCCTCGTGGAGGTGGGGGTTTTTTGAGCACTGAGAGAGCTCTCTCCCAGCGCTCTGCCGTGACTACACAAGCCATGTTAAAGCGCTGCCACAGCAGGGCTTTAATGGTGCCAGTGTAGACTGGCCCCGAGTCTCTGAGGGGCCAAGCGCCCACAGCTAATAGTGAAGACAATGGAGGCTGCAGACTCTCAGCCCCTCTGTAGGTCAGGTTCCTTTGGGGCCAAGCTCTGCAGTAAGATCCCTACCTCGAGGCCTCCAGCTTGAGTATTTTAGCCTAAATTTCTACAGTCTTTTTTTCCCACATTGTTTGTGAAGCAATTTGGCCTTGGCCTTGTCAGCCAGACCAGGCTGAATTGAAACCTCTGAAATGTGATTCCAAAGACCTGTCAGCTGGACACGTCTGCTGTTAAAGCTTTTGCAGACCTATTTTAATGTCTCATTGTGAGATTGCTCCTGTATTCCCTGGTAAGAAACTCTGGGCCAAACGGGGCCCAGCTGCAACTCCGCTGAGGTAACAAGTCACGCCAAGGACTTTGCCCTGCCTCCTGTACTGAGTGGGGTGGCGGGGCATGCAGCCATTCTCAGGACAGTCTCTCTCCTGCTCAGAAGATCACGCCAGGCTGCTCAGGGGTTTATTTAAGGGCACCAGCCTATTGATAAATAATAACGCCTGGCACCTCCAAAGTGTTTTACAAACGTTAACTAATCCAGCCTCAGCCTGTGGGGTTGGTCAGTATCATCCCTCTGTCTGAGATGAAGAAACTAAGGGAGAGAGGTCAAATTGCTTGTCCTATGTCCTGGTGAGAGTTAAGTGTCTCTTGGTTCCCAACCCTGTGCTTAGACCACTCAGAGCACCCAGGGGAGGCCTGATGCTGCTGTATATGCGACCAACCACATTCAAACACAGAAGGAGGTAGAATTGAATCTGGTCTGGTAGAGCTTGCTGCCACGGGTGTGGGGAATTGGTAGGTTTTTCAGGTGTCTGCCAACGTATCCTGGGTGTTAACAGACTGATTTCCTGGGTATCCTGTTCCTACCCCCTCTCTGGAGTAGTCACATTTGAACAAGAAGAATGGTATGTTATGAAGGGTTTGCAGGACTGGGCTATCAATTGTAACAGGATGCAGCAGGCAGAGGCCCATGCAGTGTGTAGGAGAATTAGATGGATGAGAGGCTCCTATTCATACTGAGATGTTAAGCACTGAGCAGGCTTGGGAGCTCTCCAGCCCTGACACCAAGTGGCGGGACCTCCTGCCACCTCTGGAGGGTGAGGAGCCCCGGTGGGCCAGCCTGTACTCCACCCTGATCCCGAGGCCCGTCGGGGACATCAGTTGGCGGCTCCTCCACAGGGCCGTGAGCACGGGTGTGTACTTGGCGCGGTTTACCCCTGTCCCAGACACCTGCCCCTTCTGCGGTGTGAGGGAGACCCTGGCGCATATTTATGTTGAGTGCGCCAGGCTGCAGCCCCTATACCGGCTCCTCACCAATCTCCTCCTGCGTTTCTGGCTGCACTTTTCCCCCCACCTCCTTCTCAATGCACTCCCTATCCGTGGCCCCACGAAGTCGCGGGACCTCCTGGTCAACCTCCTCCTCGCCCTGGCGAAAATGGCCATCTATGTGACCAGGGAGAGGCGGTTGGCCAGTGAAGACTCCTGCGACTGTGGGGCTTGTTTCCGATCCTTAGTCCGTTCACGTCTCCAGGCGGAGTTCCTCTGGGCGGCGTCCGCTGGCTCCCTTGACGCCTTCGAGGAGCTGTGGGCGCTGTCCGGGGTTCTCTGCTCGGTGTCCCCGTCAGGCTCCCTTCTTATGACCCTTTGACCGCACTCCTGTCCCTGTTCTTTTATTAGTTGTCCCCCGCAATTAGTGGGTTTCTGATGCCCTGTGGAACCTCCCCTTAGGCTGGGGAGGGATCCGTTAGCTTTGCCCGCCCCGTTTTCCCAGAAACCCAATAGATACAGTTACCAAAAAAATCCATCCCTTCCTGTGATCCCGATGCAGAATGAAGCTGATTAGCAGAAGCTTTCACTTGGGACTACAAGGAAAATGGTCCATTGTTAGGGGGAATTAATAGGGGAATTTGGGTGAGGGAAATAGGAATGGTGCTTGTAGCCCTATTAAAGTGCAGCTGGACAGATTAAAGTAAGAGCAGGGAATTGATCATGTTTGTGCTAGAAAGAAAAAGACTCTATCCCATCAGGCCAACTGGCCTCCTTAGCAGAAGGGATGTGTCCTAGGGAATAAACCAAAGAATAATTTGAATAGTGATTGATCCCTTGAAAGCATTAGGCCTTGCCGTCCCATGTGAGGGGGGAATATTAGTATCCCCTCTCACTGATCCGGAAATAAATCTCTGCCAAATTCTGCCAACAGGAACACTGGTGCATCCCTATTGCAGTCAACATGGTTGCACCTGAGTAAATTAGGTTAGAATCCAACCACATGAGATTATATGACTTGTCCAGGACTACACTCTTAGTTCCTGTCTCTTAATATCCTGCTCCGTTCGTTAGTCCAAGTCGTGTCTCTCCAGGCTCCCAGTCCATGCCTTAGCTCTTCAACATGAGGACCCTCGCTTCCAGGCTTCCCTCCACCTGGATCATAAATGCTCGGCTCTATATGGGGATGGCAAGACTGCCCCCAGGATTGTTGATCCTCCAGGCTTCATCTGTAGTCAGAAGATATTGACAAAATGGAAGCAGGGGAGAAGAGAGCAAGCGGACCTGTCAGAGGGGCTGGAGAGACTGACTTCTGGGGAAATGCTGAGTTATGCCACGAGTGTATAGCAGTATAACGCAGGAGTGTATAGCAGTGTAACACCCAGGGATCTGAAAGAGGCAATCACCACAGGTGGAGCGGAATCGGCATTGCCTTTCTGTAAGATGTAACAGTTAGTAGAACGGTCTCTCAAGGGAAGGGCTGCATAGCAGAGGCTTCTCTGCCCTGATGTCAGGCCTATCCGCTGCTTCAGTGTCCCTTTCTTGGGGTCCCCGATCATGGCTCATATCCTACAAGTACAGGGTTCTGTGCTGTTAAAATAACAGGTCAGTGTCAACCCAGACTCTACAGTTCATGCAGCCCCTTGTTGGACTCAATAGTTCCTTTCCAAAAGCCAGGTCCTGGTATTGCCTAAAGCTTCTTCCCCGTAAGACATCTGTCTGCCCCTGCTTCTCATGGTAGGTGACTCCTGCCTAGGGTGACCAGATGTCCCGATTTTATAGGGACAGTCCTGATTTTTTTGGTCTTTTTCTTACATAGGCTCCTATTACCCAGGGCCGGTGCAACCATTTAGGCGACCTAGGCGGTTGCCTAGAGCGCTAGGATTTGGGGGGCGGCATTTTCTTTGGCTGCCCCGGCCGCCGCTGGGCAGGGGAGCGCGGGGAGGGCCGCCTGCAGCAAGTAAGGGGGGTGGGGTGGCACGCAGGGGAACTCCCCACCCCAGCTCACCCCTGCCCCGCCTCCTCCCCGAGCACAATGTGGCTACTTCACTTCTCCTGCCTCCCAGGCTTGCAGCGCCAATCAGCTTAGGTGCCGCAAGCCTGGGAGGCGGGAGAAGTGAAGCAGCAATGGCGTGCGCGGGGTGGAGGTGGAGCAGGGGTGAGCTGGGGTGCCTGGGGGTGGGGAGCTGCCGGGGGGGTGCCTCAGGGTGGGGAGCTGCCATGGGGGTGGGGCGGGGGGGGGGGGGGGGGGGGTGGGGTGGTGGAAGTCGCTAGGGCACAAAACTTCCTTGCACCGGCCCTGCTATTACCCCCCACCCCCGTCCTGATTTTTCACACTTGCTGTCTGGTCACCCTACTCCTGCCAGCCCTATCTCTCTGGCTGGGGTGGAGAACCCCCTTCCCAGGTCCACTCTCACCCTAAATCCCCTGCTGTAGCCTTCCTATTCCCTTCAAATCTGTGTTCCTATGATTGAGCAGGAGGTCTCTCTCATGGGATGCAGCACCTCTTCTCTGAAGATTAGGTGATCTCCCATCTACCACCTGATTCCAGGCCTCAGAAGCCATCAACTACAGAAGCAGTCTAGACCTGGCACAGGCAGGCCCTTGGCTTTGGGACATTAAACTGAAGACTGTACAAAGCCCTCTCACGTACACTGTAGGGAACAGTTCTGCTATATGGGGGCCGGGGGCAGTTGGACTAGATGAATGGCTGGGTCTCTAATTTCCATTATTCTGGCTTGGTAGTCCCCCCAAGGAAGGATGGCTTTTGGATTTCTCCTCTCCTGTTTTCCTGAATGCACACAAGGAGCTAATACTCCATGAGAATAAAATATCCCAGTGATTTGACCAGCCCTCACAGTCCATGAGCAAATTCTAGCTTCTAATGAAAGGTAAACTTCAGATCTGGATGGGAACTTCTCCCTCGTTTCGGGGTAGGGAGGTGGCATTCAGGCATATGGTGTTGGATTGGCCCATTGTATCGAGACAAGGGTCAGTGCAAATTCTGGATCCAAATCAGACTCTTCCCAAAGCTCAAGGCTTTTTCAGCTGTGGAGCTTAGCCCAGGCCCATCTCGAGGGCTATTATTCAGAAGGACAGGGGTGACTTTCCCCTGCCCAGATCAGCTGGCTCAGAAATGCAAAAGCGGAACTTGGAACAAGTGAATTCATTCACTGCGCTGTCTCGGCATGCAGCAAGGCAAGTGAGTCATGGTCCCCTCCCTGAGCAGAGATCCAGGGCAGGAATCCTGGGTGGTGCTCAAGTGTTTGCTCTCGGAGCTCCTCCTCATTCCAGAGAAGGGGAGCTGCCAGGGGTGTCAGTGAAGAGTGAGGATCTTGTGTAATGGACTGAAAAATGAAAAAACAGCCTGGTAGGTACATGCACTGACTAAGCAGGAAACAGGGACAGACTCCTGACGGATTGCTCCTCTAAAGTCCCCCTCACCCCCTACTGTCTAGCCAGGTGCACAGGACAGGCCCACGGCTGCACCTTCCACAATTTATCCCAGGGTTCTGCAATTTATCCCGCTAATCTCACTACCACAGACACATTGTGCATGTATTGTGTGTGTGTGTGTGTGTGTGTGTGTCTCACATGGTGGTGAGATCCGCGTGACAAAGTGCACTTCCCACCTGGGAAGTGGGGCTGATCTACACAGAGAATAACACCACTTTACAGCATTCCAAGAGCTGTGCACACACTAGTCTCCACAATCCTCCGGTAAGCCAGCCCAGGTTCATTTTCCCACTCTTACAGAAGGGGAAACTGAGGCACAGAGGTGCCGTGATTCTTGCCCAAAACCACTGAGGGAATCAGGAGCTGCTGATTCTCAGGCGGATGCTGCAAACTGCAGCCTATGCCACACTCTTGAGAAATAAAAAGAAGGGGTGAAGCAAACAGATTGAGTGAGAAATGAGAAAGCTGGTGTGAATTGAGCATGAGCTAGAATGGCATCTCGGAGTGGCCACATAGCTGTAGCTCTGTGGAGCACTTAAATGAAAGTGTGGGGCCTCTCCCAGGCAGGCAGCTTTCTTCTTCTAATCCTGTATTCATTGATTTATAGTTTCAGTAATGACGGGCATGTCTGAGCATATGGATGAGTGTGTGCCTCTGGCTCATTGTGTGAGTGTGTATCTGTCGCTGTATGTATGTAGGTGTCTAATGCATGTTAGTGCATGTGCTCTCAGACAGATCCACATCTCTGACTGCTGCAATGTATGTTTCTGTGTATTGGCGTGGGTGCACGTCT
Source organism: Mauremys reevesii (assembly GCF_016161935.1). Taxonomy (NCBI): domain Eukaryota; kingdom Metazoa; phylum Chordata; order Testudines; family Geoemydidae; genus Mauremys; species Mauremys reevesii. Next base: position 29,814,986 of record NC_052637.1, read on the forward strand.
GAATGAATCTAGTTAGCTGGAAGTAAGTTTCTATTATGTTTTTGTGTCACCTTTGGGCCGAATGCAGCTCTGGTGTACAACTCCCACGAAAGAATCATAGAATATCAGGGTTGGAAGGGACCTCAGGAGGTATCTAGTCCAACCCCTGCTCAAAGCAAGACCAATCCCCAACTAAATCATCCCAGCCAGGGCTTTGTCAAACCTGACCTTAAAAACTTCTAAGGAAGGAGATTCTACCACCTCCCTAGGTAACCCATTCCAGTGCTTCACTACCCTCCCAGTGAAAAAGTTTTTCCTAATATCCAACCTAAACCTCCTGCACTGCAACTTGAGACCTTTACTCTTTGTTCTGTCATCTGCCACCACTGAGAACAGCCCAGCTCCATCCTCTTTGGAACTCCCCTTCAGGTAGTTGAAAGCAGCTATCAAATCCCCCCTCATTCTTCTCTTCTGCAGACTAAACAATCCCAGTTCCCTCAGCCTCTCCTCATGTGCTCCAGCCCCCTAATCATTTTTGTTTCCCTCCACTGGACTCTTTCCAATTTTTCCACATCCTTCTTGTAGCGTGGGGCCCAAAACCAGACACAATACTCCAGATGAGGCCTCACCAATGTCGAATAGAGAGGAATGATCACATCCCTCGATCTGCTGGCAATGCCTCTACTTATACAGCCCAAAATGCCATTAGCCTTCTTGGCAACAAGGGCACACTGTTGACTCATATCCAGCTTCTCGTCCACTGTAACCCCTAGGTCCTTTTCTGCAGAACTGCTGCCTAGCCATTTGGTCCCTAGTCTATAGCAGTGCATGGGATTCTTCCGTCCTAAGTGTGGGACTCTGCACTTGTCCTTATTGCACCTCATCAGATTTCTTTTGGCCCAATCCTCTAATTTGTCTAGGTCCCTCTGTATCCTATCCCTACCCTCCAGCGTATCTACCACTCCTCCCAGTTTAGTGTCAGCTGCAAACTTGCTGAGAGTGCAGTCCACACCATCCTCCAGATCATTAATGAAGATATTGAACAAGACCGGCCCCAGGACCGAACCTTGGGGCATCCGCTTGATACCGGCTGCCAACTAGACAAGTTCTTGGTCCAGATTCATTGGTGAGGTGTATTACATGTTGGGTGTAACTTAGCCAGTAAACAGCTGTAACTAGCCAAGAAATGTAACGTACACGTATAGGGCCGAACTTCCCCATGCTACTCATTTGTGTGTGTCTCTGCACCCCCACCCCTATACAAGGCTTTATGCAGATTGAACCATCCCCAGCCCTTAAGAAGCAGCCGCCTAATTTGACTTGTGCAGTCCTTTTAGTTGTTTTTCCAACTACACCAAACATTCCATTTCTTCAAGTGAAAGTTACGTTCATTTTCAGTGCCCACTGAGTGCCAGATCACTGCTGCTTATGGTTCTGGAGTCCTATTTTCTGACCATAAGCTGACATATAGTTGACATCACTGTTCACATCACTGCCAATTTTGGCCCTGTGTGTGTACAACTAGCACATAAGTGCACAAAGATGCAGGTGTGTCTTTGAACAAAGCTTGTTTGTATGTCTGACACGTGACTTGTATGTCTCAGTAAGTGCACATCTGTGTATTCACGGTGCAGCTCTCTGCCTGTTGGTGGCACCGTCTCTACCCTGGAGGTGAGGCAGGTGTTCACCTAGGGCAGAAACTATCAGAAGCAGCAAAATATTCAGGAACTGAGGATGACTGCAGGACTGGGAGGGATAGGCATTTATTGGCTTGCCAAGGGCGGCAGAGCCCGCTCTGCCCCGATGGATACATTACAGTACCAGGTGAGGGTGCTGAATAATGCAAAGGCAACAATGCCTGAGTGCATTCCCAGGGTTTTCACATTAAATGTTATGGGGTAGGGAACGTGAAAGTAATAAATGGAAATTGGATGGCAGTGAAATCTGCTTATCGTGTGCGACAATCTGAAGGAAGCCCAGCAGGGAGGTCTGGCTACAGACACAAGGGATCGGGTTCACTACAGCATGACTCCAGTTATACACCGGTGGAACTGCACTGAAAACAGCTGTGTTCCATCAGCTGGAGTGATGCAGTGGCAAATGGTGCGCAAGGATCCAAAAGGTGGCATTACCACAGCTGGTGATGTGACATGTGCAGGAGATTGCAACTGCCCTAGCAAGAATCCAGGGAAATGGCAGGGGCCTTGCTTGTCCCAGCAGAGCGAATTTATGGCATTGTTAACTCTCCGACTCTGAGAGTCTGAATCTCACTGCACCAAGAGCTGCTGTAAAACACACCAGCAGCACTTTGTGTGCAAAACGCACTCAAAAGAGACCGCGGAGGAGGAAAATGGAACAAGACGGTTCATGCGCAGTGTTGAACTAAACCTGGGACTGCATGGACCGCTCCCCTTTGCTGCCTTGTAGACCTCAGTTTCCTGGCGCCTGCGAGAACCAGATGGTAACAGGCCTGATGAGCCAACATCCGTGTGGCTGTTTACAAGGGCTCCAGGTAGTGAGTGAGACCCACCTCTGCGAGGGTGGTTTGCTTTTATCCATCTGCTTGTTTCTACTTCCCTTCAGGTCCTCGACCAATGAGCTGGCCGTGCTCGTCTCCCGCATGCAGAAGAATGCCGACCAGGTGGAAAAGGACATTCTGGAAACACAGTCCAAGCTCAAGCAGGTAACTGCTGGGCAAAGAGCAAGGGGTGGCAATGTGGGCAGGAGACAAAGGTGCTGGTGGGGAAGTAAGGACATCAGCTTTGGCCATGTGTAGTGAGCCAGCGAGATGCCACAAAATGCAATACCAATGACAGGTGTGCGGGTGCTTACATTATGCATCAGTCATGGCATCTAGGCAATGCCTTCATGGATGACTTGAGCCTGGATCACTTGCAGATAAAAGAGGGACCTAGGTGATGGGGAGACTCACTAGGTGAGCCTGTGAAAACCAGGCGTTCGGAGAGATTACACCTTATATCGCTATTCTGACCTAGATCTCTTGATTGCAAACTAATCCTGGGATCTGGCCTGGGGGGGGCTTTGTGGCTGTTCTCTTTGGATGACAGGACATAAGTAACTACCAGAAGAACAAGGCTTTCGAGTTCCAGCAGGAGAACGCGAAAAACCTGAAGGAAGCCGAGACCCTGCTGAAGGACCTCTTCCTGGATGTGGATAAAGCAAAGAGGCTGAAGCATCCCCAAGCCACCGAAATAGAAAAAGAGTGAGTGGAGAATGCGTGTCTCACGCTGCTCTCCTCAGGCTGGGCACAAGGCTGGGATGACCGGGAGTCTGAAGTGTTCTTAACTGAGTGACTTAGTGAGCTGAGCAAGGCAGTCAGGGTCCAGTCCTACCTCTGACAACTATTAAGATGTATTATTTCTATTGCAGTAGCACCTGGAAACTCCAGTCACTGACCTGGATCCCACTGTGCTAGGCACTGTACAAACTCAGAACCAAAAGACAATCCCTGCCCCAAAGCCCTTATGTGACTCTGGTCACTTACCTTCTCTGCCTCAGTTTCCCCATTGATAAACTGTGAATAATACACCCCCACCCCCAGAGGGGTTTTGCAAGGACTGAATAGTAAATGTTTATAAAGGTCTTTGAACATGGAAAGTTTTGTATAAGCTCCAAGCATTGTTGTTGTCTCATACGGTACCTGAAGGTTCTTGTTGTTCTCCACTCTCTAATGCAACAGGCTTCGGTTAAACATTGGTGGAACAAAACATAAAATATCATGGGGCACGTTCCCAAAAGTGCCACCCGATATCCACACCTATGTTATGTGTGCAGGGCCATAGGTATTTAGACATCCCAATCCCCCTGTGTGCGCACAAACTGCTACTGCGGTAATGGCATGTGCAAATGTGAGGGTATGTGAACAAATAGCATCTAAAAGGGAACATTTCTGAGCCTCCAGTGTCCAGGCATACGGCAAACCAGCTACAATGCTGAAAAATCACCACCTGGCATACAATATTGTGTTAGTATTAATACCTCATTGCACTGTTCATTCATAGATCTCAAAGCACTTTGCGAAGGATCATTATCCCCATTTTACAAGGGAAGGCATAAGGAGGCAACGTGACTTGCCAAAAGTTACCCTGAAAAGTCAGTGGCAGAGCCAGGAATAGAAACCAGGTCTCCTGAATTCCAGACCAGTGCACTGGCCACTAAGGCTATGTCTACACTGACTATCTTACAGTTGTGCCGCTACAGCAGTGCCGCGGTAAGATACGCAGTGTAGCCGCTCTCTTTCGGCGGGATCAAGCTCTCTCACCGACAAAATAAAACCACCCCCAATGAGGGGCAGTGACTTTATTGGTGGGGGAGAGCGTCTCCCACTGACAAAGCGCTGTCTGGACCGACGAAAGTGCAGCGTAGACATAGCTACCCTGCTTCCCAAAACAAAGCAATACAGCCAGTGGGAGGGCTGTTTCCCTACCACAGCACAGAGCTGAGCCCTGGAAAAGAGCACCGTGGGTTAAAGCTATATAGTATAGCAGCAAAACAGCCTGAAGCACCATCGCTTATGTGAGCAATAATTTTTATTGCTTTCCTCTCCCCGTCGCCCTCTCCCCCTCTCTAGAATGAAAATCTGAAAGGAAAAATACTCTTTACTCCTTAGATTTCGGAGTGATTTAATGTTCCTTCTCGAGAGGGAATAAAGTGCCCCTACTGAGCTCTGTGCAAGCATCAATGCCTGTGCTCCACTCCCATGCTCCCCCTCGGGCTGAGCCCAGGAGAGAAACCCCCTAGCCGGAGAGTATCTCGGCATGTGCCGCGCACCACAAGGATAGTTGGTGGGTCAAGAGGGGGAAGCAGAACATGCTGGGTTCTCTGGGGGAAATCCTGGCTCCACAAAACTCCCTTTGACTTCCATGGGGCCAGGATTTTACCCTGCACTCTGTTGTAGTCGCCACAGAGAATTGGCAATGAGATGTGCCTCTCTTTCCTCCCTCCCTCGCATACAGCATCAAGCAGCTCCATGACCGTGTGACACACCAATGTGCTGAATATCGAGATCTCTATGAAAAATGTAACATTCCTGAAGGGGGCTCCAAGCTGGACTGGGCCAAAATTCTAGACCAGAAGCAGGTAAAAGCAGCAGTTCCAGCTGCTTTTTGCGGCAGAAGCATGCTCGGGGAACGGCGCTGCCAGCACTCGTATATCAGCAAGCAAAACAAGGCCGTTACCGTGGCTGAGATTCTATACACACCACTGCCCTCTCCCTTCAGATTAGCCACAGCTGTCGAGTCTGACTCCCTCCGGGGGTGGGGAATGGTACTGGTGGTTTTTTCTAACATCCCATGTGATGGGAGATACTCTTCCATTCTGATGAGTATTCACTGGTGATTTACCATGCTCATCCTGTCAGTGGGGTGAGCAGGCCGCCTCTATAACTAGCATGTGTGTGATGCCCTCGGTGACCTTTGCTAGATTGTGACGCCTGGGTGTGAGTAGCAACCGCGCTTGAGTTCACTTAGACTAATTTGCAAATGTCCTAGTAGCAGATGGCACTCGCCTTTCATCACCCCCAAGCCCTGTTTGTAGGGTGAAGCACAACCATATCAGTTCAGGTTCATAGCCCACTGGGTGTGTCTACACTGCAATTAGACACCCGCAGCTGGCTAGTGCCAGCTGACTTGGGCTAAGGGGTTTGGGCGAAGGGGCTGTTTAGCTGCGGTGTAGACACTGGGGTCCGGGCTCCAGCCCGAGCTCGGGGACCCTCCCACCTCGCAGGCTCCAGCCTGAGCCAGAGCTACGCTGCAGCGGAACAGCCCCTTAGCCCAAGCCCCGCGAGCCAGAGCCAGCTGGCACAGGCCAGCTGTGGGTTTTTAACTGCTGTGTTGACCCACCCACTGTTGGGCAACGGGGCAGAATATCTTCTCTTTGCCCTCTGTGCATGTGGACAAATAGCTGAAAGGGATAAAAGGAACCAAACCTGCTTAGAAATTGGCCCTATGTTCTCCTCCCATTTGAAGGGAGGAGTGAGGGTACTGGCCAGTTTCCTATTCCCAGCACCACACTGCAGTGGAAAGTTCCCAACAGAACCTTTTGCACTAGCCTCGGGCGGTAGGAAATTGGGACGGGGTGTGGTCTGTCCCCTAGAGGAGAAAACATGCTCACCACACAGCTCGTTTGCATGTAGAAGCAAGTCAGCGCGGGACCATATGGCCCCACCGTGCCAGAGCTGGAGAAGCAAATAGCAGAGCACAACATCCTCCAGAAAGAGATAGAAGCCTACGGCCTCCAGATCAAGAACCTCCACAGCCCGGTAAGGTACCTTCTCTCCATCTCCTCCCCCATCTCCACTCATGACCCTGGGAGCCCTACGCCCAGTCCTGGTGGGAATCCCAGGAGTCCGCCGTCTCCATTGTCATTGTCAGCTCCATTCCGTACCGTGCTAACAAGGCTTCATTCTTGCATTCACGGCCGCGCACAGGGCTACTGATCACGTCTTTACTGCACGAGTTAGTATATGGCACTGACTACGGTCCCACAGTCCTGCTGGGCCCAGTGCAAAACCTGGGGTGGATTCTTTGCAGCCAGGTCTGGTTCAAAATCCTTGCCTGGAACCTGGAGTGGGTCGCACTAAAATATTGCACCAGAATATTTGAATTGTCAAGTGGACACCATGTGTTGAATATTTTTTTGAAGCTTTGTTTATTGTTGGCCGTCAGAAGTTCAAGCCTCTCTCCAGTCAACGTTTTGGCCTCTGTTGTCTCTTCTGAGCCCATGACTAGGCACCCCTGGTTGAGAGAGAACACCTCTCCATTACCAGAGATTCCTATGGAAGCAATGGGTCCTGGTAACTGTGTGCAGGATATTTTGTGAGAGAGGGGTGCGGTCTGTTGTTTTGAACACAGGCCTGGGAGCCAGAAATGCCTGTCTGTGTGACTTCGGGCAAATCACTTCACGCCTCAGCTGAGCTTCCCCATTAGCGAAGTATGAATAACAGCACCCTGCTGAGACAAGGTTTAATTAAGGCCTATAAAGTGCAGTAGAAGTGCTGATGGTCAGCGTCTGCTAACCAGTAGCTAACCACTGAAGCCGATTGACCCAGACAGTGGCATGATCCATGTAGCATCTGGGTTTGCTCCATTTGTCCTGAACAGCAGATAACGCAGCCGAGACTAGGCCTGGAACAGCTCTACCAGGAGAGCCAGAAGGAGGTTTTCATTTGGCGGAGGCAGCAAGAAAGCTGCCTCGGCTGGAAGCCAGTCTGTGTACTCTGCACAATGGCTCTGGGACGGTTCTTGAGCAGTTTGCAAATGCATGTGCAAACGTTTATCCAACCCGCACGTTTACTGACTGCACTGTTTTCCCTCTTCCTTTGACGGGGGCTGGATAACACCGCAGAATGCAGCGGATTTAAAGAGCCAGTACAAGGACTTGCTGGTAAGGGTCTTGCTCAGCGTGATGTGCCTTGCAAGATGTGTTGCCTTGTGTCAGCGTTCGGGGAATCGGCTTGGGCTGGTTCTCTGGATATTCCAAATGGTGGGTGGGTCAGTGCCGTGTCGGTGACCCATTTCCCATGGGTCCCATGGGCAGGGAGGGAATGCAGCAGAGCCTGGGGGCAGAAGCCACTTTGTGTAGCTTCTTAACATCACAGGGCCTGATTTTCTCCTCTCTCTGGATTCAGAAGCACTAGGCCAGTGCACGTGAGGAGAATCAAGCCCGTTGTCTTGTTTGAGACCCCACAATCCATTTCTCTGGAGAGGATTAAATTGCCACAGCAGGGGATTCTGGGCATGGTTTGGGAATCTGGAGGACCAAACCCCCGGATCCAAACACCCCTAGACCTTGGAGTGTTCAAAATCCAGATCCAAATTTTGCAGCATAAGCCTGTCTCTGATTAGGAGCCCAAATGGGGAATAAGCAGCTGGGGGAGAGGAATTTGCAACTCTCCTCCCTAGGTAAAACCAAGGAAGGACAAACAGGGCAAATATACCCCAGGGTGGGAACATTTCTCAGCCTCCCCTGAAGCATCAACCTGGCTTCAGATTCTGGTTTGACAAAAACATCCTGTTTGAGAAGAATGAGGGAAGAGGGAATGAAAATTACATCAGATAAGAACCGGTGAGGGGCAGCTGTTTGAAAAGGCCTCTGGGGATCTGTTAACAGATGAACAATAACCAAGGGGGGAGGGGACTGGACCCTTCTCAGTCCAGATGCTGACGCCTCCTCTCTTTGATATGAATTGGCAGAAAGCCTCCATCTGGCGAGGGCAGAGCCTGGGCAGTCTGTACAACCACCTGCAAGGCTGCACCAAGGAGCTGGGTTACCTCAAGGACCAGCAGAACAAAATCCTGAAGCAGGACTGGAGCGACCAAATGGCTGACCCGCCGGGCGTGCGCCGGGAGTACGAGGTAAATGCTCTGCAGGCCTCTCTGCCTCTGGGAGACAGGGTGTCTCTATTGTTTAGCAAAATCCTCCTCATTTCAGGTTGGAGGAGGACTCTCTCTATTGACCTCTCCCCTCCTGGTACAGCTAGCCAGCTAATTAGCTACTAACCCAAAAGCAACATCACGTTACAGAGAACCTGGGAATGAAAATGTACTTAGGACAAACATGCCTCTGCTTCGTCTCAGCTAGCCCCATGCGTGGCTGTCTCCAGCCTCCTGCCGGCTTTTACACATCGCTTGTCCTTCTCTTTCCCCTGCATGCTTGTGCTTTCATATGAGCCAGGTGACCGCTATTTCGTACCCTGGCTACCATTTCTCTGCCACGCTGACTCAGGCAGCCTGACTGTGACCCATGCATTTAAATCCCTTCGCTTCTCCTGCAGAACTTCAAGGCTAATGAGTTGCTTAACCAGGAGGAGTATGTGAACCGGCTCCAGGATGACGGAGACAGGATGATTGAACTGAAGCACCCAGCGGTGGAGCCCATACAGGTAGGGGACCCAGGTTGGAGCCTGCTTTCCTTCCCCCACCCTGCCATACCAAGCTGGCCTCCAGGACACTGGCTCCAAAGTCATGCACCAAGGAGCTAGGTAGTTCAGAGAGAGTCCCTTTGATACAAGCCCCACTGAAGGAAGAGCTGATTTTGCAGAGTATGTTTTCCCTGCCCCAGGCAAAGGTCTGTCTACACAACAAAAGCTGTGCACAGGCTAGCCAGTCTGAGCTAGTCTGAATCCAGCTAGTGCAGCTTCAGCCTGGGTAGTATAAACCCAGCAGAGTCTGGGTACATAAGAACGGCCATACTGGGTCAGACCAAAGGTCCATCCAGCCCAGTATCCTGTCTACAGACAGGTTTCAGAGTAGCAGCCGTGTTAGTCTGTATCCGCAAAAAGACCAGGAGTACTTGTGGCACCTTAAAAACTAACAAATTTATTTTAGCATGAGCTTTCGTGAGCTACAGCTCACTTCTTCGGGCCAATGCCAAGTGCCCCAGAGGGAGTGAACCTAACAGGCAATGATCAAGTGATCTCTCTCCTGCCATCTATCTCCACCCTCTGACAAACAGAGGCTAGGGATACCATTCCTTACTCATCCTGGCTAATAGCCATTAATGGACTTAACCTCCATGAATTTATCCAGTTCTCTTTTAAACGCTGTTATAGTCCTAGCCTTCACAACCTCCTCAGGCAAGGAGTTCCACAAGTTGACTGTGCGCTGTGTGAAGAACCTCCTTTTATTTGTTTTAAACCTGCTGCCCATTCATTTCTTGCTAGCCTGCTCTGAAGCCCACGCTGTGCTGTCTTCACTGCTATTAGCAACAAAGAGTCCTGTAGCACCTCATAGACTAAGGTTAGTCTATGAGGTGCCACAGGACTCTTTGTTGCTTTTTACAGATCCAGACTAACACGGCTCCCCGCTGATACTTCCCTGCTATTGTTACTCACGCTAGCTGAACTCAGGCTGGCTCAGGGAGGCTGTATAGACAGACCCTAGATCAGATTCCTGCTTGTTGTGGCCCTTTCAAGTGAGCACTTGAAGAAGGGAACTAACCTGTGTGCAAAGTGAGTGTAACTTACACCAGCTTGTCAGCTGGTGAGGATCAAATTCGCCCCCGGGGTAAGCAGGCTCAGCCCCCATTGTTTTCAGTGGGAGTTACCCTTGTTTACACAAGGGTCTGAATTTGATCCCTACAGGGTACCAAGTTGATTTAACTTGCCTTGAAGTCAAAGGGAGCTGCACCTGCTTACACCAGGGCTGATTTTAGCCTTGTTAGCATGAGTTAAATCATGTGAGGAGCTGCTTTATCATCTGCCCCTTCTGTCTGTCACTCTACCTGCTACACATCGTCTGTCTGTCTCCTCAGCATGTCAGTTACACCAGTATCGCACTCCCACTGAATAACAAGTCAGTGCAAGTCACCCGTCAGTGCCACTTCCACACACACATGCTCTCTGACCAGCTCACACCTGCTGCACCACCATTGCTGATTTGGGGGCCCAAACATTTTCCTGGCTGCATTGGGCCCTACGTTTTCCAGCACTCTGAAAGATCAAGTCCCGCAGAAAGTCAATCTGCTTAAAAGGCTAAATCGGGGATACTCAGCCCTCAATCGTGAATGCCGTCTCAGCAGCTGCTCCCTTCCAGAGCAAGGGAAGGGACCAGACCTGTTGCACCAGTCTGGTATGGTCTGGGGGTTGGGTTTGTGTTTTATGGAGCAGGTTTTTCCTGTGGCTGTGCGACTGAGAACGCAGTCCTGGCCGACTCTGGAAGACTCTCTTTATAAAAGCTGGATCTGCAGCAGTCTAAGGGTTGAGTTTTTCAGCATAGGAGAGAGAGTCTGTAAAAAACAAGTCCCTCTTGAAAAGGTGAAAAAGGCCTTATTTTCTATGGTGTGGATACCAGGTAACCGAATCTGGGTTTCAGCCTCCCCCATCTGAACCCAATCAAGGCCACAAGAGAAGAGGAAGTCCTTTCCCTGCTCCATGGATCAGGGAAACAAGAGTTGCTAGGCTGGTTGAAGTGGGGTCACAAGGTCCTCTTGACCTCTCACTCTTCTGTTAGAGCTGCCATCTTCCCCTCATGGAAATCCCTTTTCCTCCCTCCGTGTGCATCATTCAGCACTTGCATCACAGCATCTCCTCCAGGGCTGAGAGTATTGACAGACTGTTCCAAACCAATGGGAATCTGAGCGCAATACAGACTGCTTGCATCCCCTTGGGAATCATATAAATACGATGCTCTCAGCCTTCAGCCAGTCCTGAGAGAAGCAATGCCCTCGAGCACTAGAGATCACGCTCATTTGAAGGGCTGTATTTTTTCAGAGATGACCTCAGTGCTGCAAGTACGGTTATGCACCTGCAATTAAATATGAGTGCAAATCTGCACCCACAATACTGGAGTCGGAGTTGAGACCCTTTTAGAAACGGGGGCCTAAAAATGTAAGGTGAATGTTCACTGTCTCTTGCAGGATCATGCTACGGCTCTGAATGTTCTTTGCCTGTCGTCTCTCTCAGGGCTCAGCAGCAGTTGCTAGCTGCTGCTGTGATCTCTGGGACTTGAGGAGATGCAGAGAGGAAACACAAGAGTTGGGGGAGTTAGGACTAGAAGGACACATGTTAAAACTGCTTCTGTCCCACTGCAGGCTCACCAGGAAGCCTTGAGGAACGAGTGGCAGAATTTCCTCAACCTCTGCATCTGCCAGGAGAGTCAGCTGAAGAGCGTGGAGAGCTACAAGAAGGTAAAACGAGTCCAGCAGAGGGCTCAATGACTTGCCACAGGGAACTTTTTGCAAGGGTGGGTGCAAAATTTGTCATCAGGTGGGGATCACACTCCACCCCGGGGGCAAGCAGGCTCAGCCCCCATTGGCCCTGGACTCCAAGTCATGCTGTGAGTCTGCTGGACAATGGGAAAGTATGGGGAGCCCTGGCTTCCATCTGGTTTGGGTCAAAGTTCAACATCCCACTGGAATGCGCTGCTGGGGCTACGCAGAGGTGTGAGCCACTGTGTTACCTCTCTGCCTCAGCAAGAGAGATTTGCTGGAGATCAGCTCCCTGCCACGCCAGCCTGCCTGCTTAACAGCCAACTCCTCCAACTCTCCCTGCCCAAACCTCGCCTAGCAGCACAGGCACCGACTTTCAGCTTTCCCCAGGGGTGCCTTGCCCCTGCTCTGCCCCCAGGTCCCACCCCCGTTCTGCCCCACCCTCGCTCCACCCCCTCCTCCGAGGCCTCTCTCCCACCCCTGCTCCTCTCCTTCCCCCTCCAGCACCTGCCGCCCGCTCCTGAACAGCTGATCGGCAGTGGGTGGGAGGTGCTGGGGGTGGGGGAGGAGCTGATCAGCGAGACCTTCCAAACAGCTGATCAGTGGGTGGCTGGTGGGTGCTGAGCACCCACTTTTTTTTTTGCCCCTCTAGGCGCTCCAGCCCCAGAGCACCCCTCGAGTCGACGCCTATGCCTAGCAGGCAACAATCAGGGAAGTCCAGCCCCCAAGCTCATCAGGGATACTTCTCTGCAATGCACAGCCCCTATCCCTGTGCGCTCACAGAAGATATTAAGTTTGCTGCTCTTTTAAAGAGTCAGCACATTACAGTTTATTAAGTCAAGTGAGGTCAATACACCCTTCCTTTCCAACACAGCACTCAACTGGTCTGCAGTAAATGTAAAACAAGTTTATTAAACAAAAGTCATAGGTTACTTTCAGTGATACCAAGTCTAAGGAGCAAAGCTAGAAAGGGAACAAACAATAGGTAAAAATGTGCTTTCTAAGGCAAAGACCTAGCTTAATAACATACAGACTTTGCTCAAGGTAGTTTATTCACCAGTCTTCTTTTTCCAGTAATAGCTGGCTAGCTTTTTAGCCAGGATCCCCAGAGTCCACGGCACCTCGTCTCCTCAGGTGAAGGATAATCCAAAATCTTTTGTCTGTCCTTATAGCTCAAAGTCTGCCTTCGTTTCAAGACTCAAATTGATTCAGTCTCGCGGGGGGGGGAATTCCATTTTGATTAACGTGTCCCCTGGTGTGTTCCAATGTGATGCTTTCGGCTGCAATTTTACAATGTAAATGTTCTCCTCCTGCAACCTTTGATAAAAAACGAATAGCCCATTGAATTTGGCCACACCTGGTTTGAGGTGTTGGCCTCTTTCCTTTGTCTTGAGAAAACCAGCTTATCTAATCCCCGCCCCGGACATGCCTGGTTTAAACAGCTTTTAGTCACCTCCTTAAAAGCAAAATATCAGTGAGTAGCCATAATTCCACATGCAGCATCGGCACGTACGTTTCACAATGATATTATTGACCATGTTTCAGAGTAGCAGCCGTGTTAGTCTGTATCCACAAAAAGGAGGAGGAGTACTTGTGACACTTTAGAGACTAACACATTTTTTGAGCATAAGCTTTCGTGGGTTTTAGCCCACTTCATCGGATGCATGTAGTGGGAAATACAGTAGGAAGAGATATATACACACAGAGAACATATATATATATATATATACACACACACATATATACACACACAGAGAACATGAAACAATGGGTGTTACCATACACACTCCCCCCCCCCACACACACACACACAGTTCCTTACATCTCCTTGTCAATTGCTGGAAATGGGCCATTTTCATTACCACTACAAACAGTTCTTTTTCTCTCCTGCTGGTAATAGCTCACCTTAACTGATCACTCTCTTGGAATGTGTATGGTAACACCCATTGTTTCATGTTCTGTGTGTGTGTGTGTGTGTGTGTGTGTGTGTGTGTGTATCTTCCTACTGTATTTCCCACTACATGCATCCAATGAAGTGAGCTGTAGCCCATGAAAGTTTATGCTCAAATAAATTTGTTTAGTCTCTAAGGTGCCACAAGTACTCCTGTTCTTATTGACCATGTGTTGTTAGTTTTTAGAGATACCTCACAAGGCATATTTTGTGCAAATATCATTGCAGTGGTGTGTAGGGTGTGAATACAGAGGTGCCTAGTTACCCCGCCCACCTGTGCTCTGCTAGTATCTGCTGAAGGATCTGTACCCAGCTTAGGTTTGGCTTCAGAAAGCAGAGGAGTCTTCACTGTTGATTTAAGCTTTGTTGATGGAGCCAGGTAGTTAGGATTACAAGGAAGTGGCTGATTAGACTATACCAAAGGTGGGTAATATGGAGGGTTGATATTTCTGTGATCAGGGAGAGGTTGATTAGAGTTAGGGTAGTAATGGACAAGTCATTAATTTGAATTGTTAACTGGAGTGGCTACAGGGATTCCATATGTGCTGTCAGTGCTGAAGCCTGAGCATAAAGTGGCTTGACTTTGTATGAAATGTCATCATGATCTCGCAGTCGCTCATGATGTTCAAAAGTGGCAGTGCAGGCTCTTCAGCCATGTCACCACAATGGACAAAAACTGCCCAGCACTCAATGCTCTCAAACTCTCCATTGATTCAGGAAGGGGTGCACGCCCTGACCTGACCTGGCGCCACCTGTAGGGTCACACCAGAGATTCACAGATTTGCAGGGAACTTCATGACATGGTGCCTGGTGCAACACTATCTGTCAGGGTCACTCTGGCTGGTGTAGCAGCCCTCAGTAGATGATGCATGTTCAACAGGGATGACGAGGTCAGCAGATCAGGGTTATTTAGCTGTCATGATTAAGTTAAACGGAGTTATGGGTTGGGCTCGGGTTTGAGAATCAACGTAGGACTTACTTAATGAGTACAGAGGTGCTGATGCTCAGCCTTCATGGTCTCCCAGCATCTTCTGACTATCCTTTGGCTTGTGTCTTCAGTTCCAGGAGGATGCTGACACTGTGAGCCAGACACTGAAGAAGCTGAACTCGGACCTGGATACAAAATACAGCAAGTTCAACAAAGACAGTCCCGGGGTGGTGTCTGATTTACTGCACCAGCTGGAGGTGAGGACTTCTCAGGGGCTAATACAGCCCAGCAGCGTTTTGTGTTTCACTCGCAGACTGGACCCTATGACACCTTTCTAGGATTACCATCAAATGAGGATTGCCAAGTATAAATTGTGAGCAAAGCTCCCCACCCTCCAAAAAAAGGATTATCCTGGGCTGTATATTAATGAATTAAATACCTGGGGCAATGTTCTGCCCTCAGTCACCCTCATGCAGCCCCTGAACCAAAGCCATTAGGGTGCTAGAGAGCGCCCTGGCTGACCTATTGGGAAGCGGTCCCTGTGGAGGGGTTGTGACAGCAGGTAGTTTGTAGAGAGACTCCCCATAGGAGGAAAGCACCAGAATCCCTATCAGAGGATGAGGAAAAGGGGTGAAAGTGCCTTTAGGAGACTCTGTGCATTAACAGGAAGGGCCATGGAGGGCTCACTGAACATGCCCTGCCTGCCTTGGGTCACTCTTGTCCAGCTGGCAGTGAGCAGCCCTGTCTTCTGCTATCCCTTCCATCCCACGTGACACTGTTCAGTTGGATAAGGGTGGGGGAAGATGGGCCTGTTTCTGAACAATGGGCTGCCGTGGGGGGATGAGAGAAGCCCTCATAACTAGAGCTGATTTTTTGGACACACCTTTTTTTTTTTTTTCCTCATCAGAAAATGCCAGTTTGTCAAACCTGAAACTTTTCATGAAAACACCAATTTAAATGAAATGTTCCTCGGGAAGGTTTCTCAGATCCAGGCTGGACTTTCTGGTCAGAACCAGAGAGCAAGCACAACAGCCCCTGAATAGCCAATAACCCAGTGGTCAGTTATTGAGCACTCGCCCACGTTCAAGTCCTGAATAAAACAGTGCAGGGACTTGAACTCGGGACTCTCGCATACCCAGTGAGTGCCCTCGCCACCCGGCTATTTATGGGTCACTTTCCTAAGGTCTCAGGTTTCTTCCAATGCAGAATAAAAACAAATTCTGAAACCTCAAAAGTTATTGCAAAATGGAATTCTTCTTTTCTGGCCAGCTCTACGCATAACCCCCTTGTACATTGCAGAGCAGAATGTATGTGAGAAGAGAAAGTTTGAAAACAAGAGGCTGAGAGAGAATGGAGAGGAAAAAATGGGAGGGAGAGAGAAGAAAAGGGACAAATTATTAATCATAACATTGTTACGTGTGTATAGTGCCTTTCACCACCCATAGGGTGACCAGATAGCAAGTGTAAAAAATCAGGACAGGGGGTGAGGAGTAATAGGCGCCTATATTTTAAAAAAAAGCCCCAAATATCAGGACTGTCCCTATAAAATCGGGACATCTGGTCACCCTAACCCCACACCATCCAGGGCTCTTTGCAGTGTGTGTACACAGGATTGCTCCTGCTACGGAAATGCAGCTGTTTCTAGGTTGAATGTGGCAGCCATTCTGCACCCGTTTTCAGAAGAGTAATTTCTTCAGCCCATTCCCCAAAGGGAGATTTCAGGAGGCAGGATACAATCACCCACACTGCAATTTGGCCAGGCCACCCTTGTAAGCATAGAACTGGCCTGAGCTGGAGGAGAGCAGGAAATAGAGTAGAGGAGAAAAACAAAGAAGGGAGCAAAAGAGAAATGGGTTTGGTGAATAGGTGGAAGCTCTTGTCATGCTTCTGAATCTGTTCTGGTGCAGCTCTCTCCCCACAGGCTTCCTGCTCTACAAACGAATAACCCCAAAGTACCCCCCACCTCTAGGTCCAAAACACGAGACTCTTGATGCCAGGCTGTCTCTTAGCTGCATTATTCACCCACGTGCCGGCCTGGTAGGAATCTCTGCCTCTTCTCTTTATGTAGAGTGAGGAGAAGACCGTGAAACAAGCCGAAAAAAGCATCGCTGAGCTGAAGAGGAAGAGCCCGGATATCAGCCCTCTGAAACTGCGCAGAACCTGCCCCTCCCAGCCACTTGCCCTGGACACCCTCTGTGACTGGGCCTCTGGTGACGTAAGGGAACGTTCTTGCCCTTTGGAGAGTGGTGGTAGTGGTTTCCTCTTTGGGACACATTCCCAGGGTCGTCTGCTTTTGAATTTCCAATGCGCCCCACACTGTGGCACTAGGAACCATTCCCCTTGGTTTGTCTTCATTGGAGAAAATGGCCTGTAGTTTAAAACCAAACATCCCCATTTTCTCAGGTCCATCAAAGCAATTGAGAAATGCTTATTGACAACGCTGGCAACTTTTGTCTTCCTTGTGCCATGGGTTGGCTTCGTTTGCTGCTCCCCTTCATTGCCCTAGAGTTGATGATCCTTTTTTGAATGTAGGGAGCCTATTCAGAGGATCATGAGCCAATTGCTAACCTGAACACACTCCTACCTGGCAGGAAACATAGGCCCACCTGCTGATGCATTTCCAGTGAGGAATGCATACCTCAGTGCCCAGGTGTCTGCTCTGCCATGGACGTGTTTATATGCTGATTTATGTCTCCATACCAACTAACCACACTGGTCTCCCAGAGGATAATGTGGGGCAGCTCAGTTTTCTAGATGAGACAGGAGCATCTTGAGGACAGTCAGACCACAAATCCCTGATGAATGCAACATGTTTGGTCTCGTTAGGAGACTTCGGAAAGTCTCCTCTGTTACCCAGGAGCCCTGAAAATGCAGCTCGGGAGTCAGAGCTAGGGACTCGAATCCTTTCGCTGTTCCTTCCAGGTGCAGCTCAGCCAGGGTGAGAAGTACACTCTGAAAGACAACAGCAACCCGGAGAACTGGGTGGTGCGGAGCAGCACTGAGGTGACAAAGACAGCTCCTGCTGCTTGCTTCTTCATACCTCCTCCAGACCCAGAGGCCATCGGCAGAGCTACCAAGTGAGCATGCAGTGGAGTGTGAACCAGAGAGCAGTTTGAATACACCCTCGCTCCAGTCTTTATATGTATTCATTTAGCTCGGGAGTTAACTTTACTGTGCTTCAGCAAAGACATGGAAAAGAAACTCTAGGCCGCCTGCTTTTTCTCCCTGTCATTGCAAGATTGTTCCCTATTATACGTTGTTCTAGCGCTTTGTCCAGTTTTAAATGCCCCAAGCAACGAGGTTTCTACCACTCCCCTTGAGGCAGGTATTCCACAGTCCACAAACCTCACTGTCAAGAAGTTTTCATGACATTCAGCCTTAAATTTCTCTGTCTTGCATCTTCTCTCAACACACAAGCTGCACCAATGTGACTAAATCGACTTAGAATCTGATGTAGTTAAATCCTCACTGCTCCTTTGTGTGGACGTTTCGAAATCAGTGTAAGAGTGCCTTGTATTGTTTAAGCTTAAGTTAATTCCTTACCCTCTTAAACAAAGCCAATATGAAGCTAAATCAACACTCTTAAGGCAACGTAAGAGGGCTCACGTAAGGGGACTGCACTGATTTAACTAACTCAGTTTCTAAATCTTTCTAAACAGATTTCATTAAGTCAGTGCAACTTGTGAGTTTAGACAATACCCAAGAGATTTAGGCACTTTTGAAAATGGTACCCACAGCCTTTATTTCATTCCTCCTCATTACCTACCACTAGAACCAACTGAAATAATTCCTGTCCCTCCTTGGTGCTTGTGAATTTCACATGCAGTAAAAAATGTTTGATTTTTTTAAATTTTGCAACACATTGTCTTGCATCATGTATCTTGATAACGCCGCACAATGACTGCCCCCAGTGCCCTGTAAGATGTATTTCCCCTGCAGAGGAACCTCTAGCAACTTGTTTTACCTATACCTTCAGGGACATTTACTACCCTTCCTATGCCCCAGACCTGTAAACCAGTCAGTCATTTGCATTGCTTTCCAGTAGCCTGGTCCTCGGACGAGGCTTGCAGAGCAGTCATTACTGCTCTGAAGGGTACCCCTTTGAGGCCATCCACACAAGACTAGGGATGACAGTGCTTGAGAACAGTGTTTAGTAACAGGAATTAGTCCAGGGCCTTCAAAAGTCCCGGCAAATTGCTTTTTGCAAAGTCACTTTTCAACAATCCCTGGTTTTTGCGCCCATTCCCACGTCTCCCCGAAGGCGCAACTCTGATTTGTAAGAACAATTTGCCATTTCCAGATGTAAGGGGAGTAACAGTGTCAGCGCTAGGAGCAGTTAGACTTCCAGTTAAACCTGCTCGACGGTAATTAAGCGACACCTTCCCTGGAACGAGTAACTGCACTGTGCTTGGGTGAGGCCCATCTCTGGTTCAGGAACTCCCAGGCAGGCGTGGAAGCAGGGTTTATGCAGGCTAGTTTCTATTCCTATTGGCTCCTGTGCTGGGAGTGATGCTCCCTTCTTTCGCTTGTAGGCTGGAAGGTGAACTGAACACAGTGAAGCAGAAGAGAGCGACAGTTCAGAACTCCCTGAAAAGCAGCCAGAAGGAGCAAGTTAAGTCCAGCCAGCAGGGTACGTCAGGTTATTAACTGCTCTCTCGCTTAACATAAAAACCTACCCCGCAAAGTGAGATCACTGGTCTCATTTTGTTTGACTTTATTGAAACTTGCCGAGTTGGCAAAAGCTAACAATCCAGTGAATGCTGTAGGCTCAGCTTTTAAGCTTGGGTGTCTCAGCAGGATGCCTACTTGTGGGCACTCGAGGGCATGCCGAAACACAAGTATGCGTTGGATGCAGTCAGTCTAGTGCTTAGAAGAGAGGACTAGATATTGGGATCTCTGAGTTCGAGTCCTGGCCCTGCCACAGACTCTCTGGGTGGCCCACGGCAAGTCACTTTGCCTCTGTGCTGCTCTTTGAAAATCTCCACACAAGGGAGACGTGTGGCCTCTGCAGTTTTGAGATCCTTGGGTGGAAGGGCTGAGTCCCGCTACTGAGGCCTTTCAGGACCAACCCTCCCCACGCTCTTGCTGTGTCCACATTTGAAAGTTGGCTTCCCCAGCTCTTTTCCATCAGCACACTCTGTCGGCTAACGGCCAGGGCGACTGATGGAGAAGAAGGCTGCAGAAGGACCACTCACGCAGCAAAAAACCAAATGCGGTCAACAACTCTCTTACCCAAACAAGTTACTTTGCTGGCCGTGGAGCAGCCCTTTGCGAATCTGAGCCATCAGCCCCCTGCAGCGCTGAGTTATCTGCATGTAGGAGGCACTGCAAGGTGGAGTGGAAAGCTCTGACCCAGACTCACAGTCCTGGTCTCATCATCTGTGTCCAAACCCACATGATGGATTAAACACAGCGCACCTCACTCCAGCATAATCCATTTGAAGCAGATGCGTACAGGTGGTGTCTCAATGAAAGGGCAGCTGAGGGCCAAGCAGCCGGGCCTGTATATCAAAGATCTAGGGAGAAAGGTTAACATACCCAGAGTGTGATGCAGATGGGACAGCGCACTAATTCGATATCAATTTGTCATTCCAGCACCAATCAGAAGTCCTGCCGTTGCCCAGGATGACCCGCAAGCTGACCAGCTCCTCTCTAAGCTGAATAAGACTGGTGGGGACTTGCTCCAAGTGGAGAAGGAGATTTTTAGCCGGGTGAGGTCCCCAGTAAGCCACAGTGCCCCAACCGAGGACCTTCACAAAAGGATTAAGGACCAGGAGGTGAGAGCTGAGGAGCACAGAGAATGGGTTGATTGTGGTAGCTGGCTCCAATAGTTGGAGCAGAATTGAACTGACAGAAAACATGCAGGCGTTAGCCCCTGCGGCTCCAAAGAGGACAGGAAAGAGCTTTGCTGCTGCTGCTGCTGCAGAGACATCTGCCGGCTTCAGGGCTCAGAAAGAGGCCTGCTGAGGTGGTTACAGTGCAGGTCTGACTCGGGGAAATACGGGCACTTCCACTGCTGAACCAGTGATGTTCCCTGTACTTTAGGAACGGTCCTTAAGGGAAATGACCTGAGAAGACAAATGTGCTCTCAGCATAAGCCCTGCGGTTCTCTCCCCTCCTTTGGGCTTAGACCTGGTTCAGTGTCTGTTCAGTGCTGATTATGTCTTCTGCTGCAGGTCTTTGTCCTGCCCTGGGTGGACTCAAACTGTTGGTTTTCTCCCCTTTCTGGCTATGCTCCACTCTGTGCTGTGGATACGTGTTCCCAGCCTGGCTCTGCCAAGGCCCCCCAGCAGATCCCGCTGTATCGCATCGGCTTAACACTGAGCTTCTGTCTGTTCAGTGACTCTGGGAATTTCTGTTGCTGTGTTAGGGAACCACAAAGAGGCTTCAGGGCATTGGAGCAGATAAGGAAGCCCTACAGAAGGAGTGTGAGGCCTTCCTGTCCAAGAAATCCACCAGCATCGCCGCCTCTCAGCTCCCCGTGACTCTGAACAACGTCAAGAACAAGTATAATGACGTCAAGATGCTGTCCAGCCTGTATGATGAGAAGTAAGTGGAGACCGTAACCCTAGATTGGTAAGAGCAGAGCTGTATGAAAATGCTCAGCGAGGTCTTGCAAAGTTCTGCTCACAAATGTGTTGTGTTTTGTCCTGAGCAATTTAGGAGGAACCTCAGATTTGACTCTTCTGTACAAATGCATAAATAACTGGTCTTTGTTTTTAAATCAAAACCATGTGAAATGTTGCACTTTGAATTTGAAATCTTTTTTTTAAACTCAGATGGCCTCATTTTCACTGGAAAAAATGGCCTATTTCCGGGTGGAAAATTCATAAAATATGATGAAATTTTCTGCACAATGGGGCCATTTTGTGCATTTTCTGCACAATCCCTCTCCCCCCCCGCCCCATTTTTATTATTATTTTATCTGTATTCTTAGAGGCCCCAAATGAGATGAAAACCACATTGCTCTGAGCACTCTGCAGTGACCTGGTAACAATCAGGATACAGATTTCTGGCAAACTGGGATTACCACCCGGTTTGAATATGTGCGGGGGCTCAGACGATGTTTCCATTTTGTAAAAACACACCAGGGTGAATCAGCTTCTGTAGTTTGAAATTTCTCCTAGAACAACCCAATGGGCCGGTGGACACACTTGCTGACCTCTCCTAGGGCTCGTTATCCTGCTCTTCTGTCTTTAAGGCTGTTCTCAGCAGGGTGTCAAATGGGGCTGGGTGTGTTTTCAAGGCCAACTTCTTAATGGTTCTGCATTGTGCAATGAGCGACAGACGAACCCGCCCCCCCTGCAGCCAGTCAGAAGCCTGGCTCCCGGGCAGACTCTGAGAGGTGATGGGAGTGATGTGTGTCCTCTGTAGCTAGTCACGTTCCACCATCTCCGCCTCCTCAGAGCCAAGGCTTCCCTGAACCTGGAGAACCAGATAGAGATCACGGACGAGATCATCAGCAGCTTTGAGTCCAAGCTGGCTCAGGACAGCACTATCCCAGCCTCTCCCAATGCCCTGCAGGATCGTGCCAATGAGCTTCAGGTGAGGGAGCCTTTGGCTTCTCAACAGCAATGAGAACTATACGGGCATAGTAAGAGATGGGAGTCGGGTAACCTGGGCTCTGTTTTATCCCATTGTTAGTGTGTCTAAGAGACTTGGATGGCCACGCCTCTCCCAGTAGGCCCTGACTCCTTCATCTAGACCAGCATTGCTCAACATTTTCGGGCTGCTGAGCCCTTGTTTGAAGTAAAAAATTTTCACAACCTCCTGACAATTCTATAGCTGTAAGAGTAAAACATGGATCCAGGCTAGCAGTGCGAGGCCTGTGTAATTGACCTGCGTGTGTGTGTTTGGGGAAGCTGGCAGTGGCAGAGAATACTGATATTGAAGGGTCAGGGCATGTGGGCACGGCCGATGCAAGGAAGTTTTGCGCCCTAGGCGAAACTTCCACCTTGCACCCCCCCAGTGCCTCCCCCCCACACGGCAGTCCCCCCCTGCCCTGAGGCACTCCCCCCCACGGCAGCTCCCCACCCCCTGGCCCGGGGAGCCGCGCGGTACCTCCCCACCCCAGCTCACCTCTGCACCGCGTCCTCCCTGAGCACGCTGCCCCCGCTCTAATTCTCGTCCCAGGCTTGCGGCGCCAAACAGCTGATTGGCGCTGCAAGCCTGGGTGGCAGGAGAATTAGAGCGGGGGCAGCGTGTTGGGGAGGACGCAGAGCAGAGGTGAGGAGCCTTGTGGCAGCTCCCCCTCGGCAGCTCCCCACCCCCTGGCCCGGGAAGCCATGTGGTACGTCCCGACCCCAGCTCACCTCTGCTCCGCGTCCTCTCCGAGCACGCCACCCCTGCTCTAATTCTCCTCCCAGGCTTGCGGTGCCAAACAGCTGATTGGCGCAGCAAGCCTGGGAGGCGGGAGAAGCGAAGCAGCGACTGCACGGTGGAACCCCCGGGCTGCCGGCGGCGACACGCTGACCCAGGGGAACCTCTGGGCTGCCGGCAGTGGCTCAGATTCCCTCTCCCTCCCAGCGCAGCGGCCGCTGAAACAGGCTTTAAAATTTTTTTGGGGGGGGATGCCGCTTTTTGGTGCCCCCAAATCTTGGCACCCTGGGCAACCGCCTAGTTCACCTAAATGGTAGCACCGGCCCTGCATGTGGGGAGTGAGATTTTCATTTGCTTTTGGTTGCAGTAACATTTTCAATACCTCATGACCCACCTGATGGCCTTTTGGGACCTCCCCCACTCCCAGGGGGCACTGAGAAACACTGCTCTAAATGAGCTTCCATAGTGTCTGCAGACGAAATCACTTTCACCAGTTCAGAAGCTGCTGTTTGTTGGTAGGTGGATAAAATGTTACATCTGTCACAGACACTGAGCAGCGTCTGTAAGAACCGACTCCCACCCCAGAGATCTAAACGTCCTGTCTGTGTTCCTCACCAAACACTCCCTGGTTGGTCTGCCCCAGCACCACCCAGTCAGCTGCTCTTCTGCACACCCCTTCTCCATCTACCTGTGTCCCAGCCCCAGTCTCTCTGCCCAACAATTAACTCCCCCTTTGCCCACCATGACTCTTTTTTTCCATTGCAACCTCTAGCTCTCTAGACCCCACCCACGTCAGGCCCTTTCTCTCTTTCCCCATCTCTCCAACTGATTCCCCAAGTCTTCCCCCAACATCTGTCCCTCCCACGTCTCTGCGTCAAAGAGCCACCCTCATGCTCAGCAACATTTGCATTCTACCACCCCTGTGAACCCGCAGTGGATTTTTTCTGTATCAATTTCCCCGTCGCTACTGATGATAAAAATGTTGGGGTGGGAAGAGAAGCTCCCTCCATTCTCTTCTGCCCCACTGAGCCAGTGACTCCCTCTCTGGGACACCAACAGTCTTACAGGGCCAGGTGTTGGGTAGGCAGCGTGAGCGGAACCACCGACACTAATCCAGCATCTTCCTTCCCAGAGGCTGAAGCGGGATCAGGTCGCCCAGCAGGACTGTGTGCTGAAGCTGAACCGCAGCCTCAAGGACGCCGAGCACAGCTGCAGCGCTGTGCAGAACAACTTCCAGGAGTACTGCCCGGACCTCCCCCGGCAGAAGCGGGAGGTCCAGCTCCTCAACGACCGCTACCACGCTGTGGCCGACCAGCTGGATCACCGGTGAGCAGCACAGCCTCCATTACGTGGGATCGGGGTGGAGGCTGGGATTTGGGGCGGGACAGCCAGGAGAGAACTGGGTCCGTCTGCCAAACCCAAATTTACCTGAGTCATTTGAGTTGAAGGGCCAGCTTTAGGATTTGGGACCCTCTGGGGAGATCTTCTAGACTCCCCTTTGTCCCAAGACCCCAGGCCAGAGTAGCTTGGGATCCAGTGTGCCTAGCTGTGGCATGCTGTGCAGCAATCTTATGTACAGCATAGGCTATGCCTCTGTGGCGCGACAACTGGGACGAGCACTGTTTGCTCCTGCCCTCCCCTCTCCCAGTTGCCTCTTGCCCCTGTAGATGTGCAGGTAATGGCAGAGTTAACCCAGCAGGAAGGGCAATCTGTCTCCTGACTTTAAAACTTTCCCTCTCCAGAATTCAGTCTGTCGTGTACTCGTTGCACACGGATAGGTTGCAGGGCTGCTACTGACAGGTCAAGCTCCTTTCCCAGATATGGGCTGGTTACAGAGCTTCCCTTTTATAGAGCAGGGGTGGCCAAACTGTGCCTCATGAGCCACATGCGGCTCTTTTCCCGTTAAAGTGCAGCTTCCAAGCCCCCCATTCTCCACCTACCAGACTGGCGGGGGAGGGAGGGAGCTTGCAGTGGGGTGGTGGAGTAGGGGCTCGGGGCTCAGCCCTGCAGGGCACACCTGCCGGGGCTCAGGACTTCAGCAGGAGTGGGGCTGAAGCCCCAGGCTCCAGCTCCTGGCAGCTGTGCTCCAGCTCTCGAACTTCTGAAGATTGTCGTATGCAGCTTGGAGGGCCAGTAAGTTTGGCCACCCCCGATATAGAGAGAGCTGCACAGATGTGTTCGCTATAAGAACCTGAAATGCACAGCCAGCTACAGCTCAGGTGAGGTATGCAGTGTCGTTAGCCATGTCGTCCCCGGGTATTAGAGACGAGGTGGTGAGGTAACATCTGTTATTGGACCAACTTCTGTTGGTGAGAGAGACTAGCTTTCTAGCAACACAAATTAGGGCTGGGAAAAATACTCCCGGCATCACAGCAAAATGCAAAGTGGACCAGCTATTTTAGTTTAGCGTAAATAGTTAGCACATATTGTAAGGGACCACTCAAGGCAGAGTGGCCTGTTTACACCTCTGCAGGCAGAGGACGAAAAGAAGGGGTTAGTGGGTCAGAGGCTGTTGTAATTAACCATAAATCCAGTGTCTCTGTTCAGCCATGATTTTTAGTGTCTAGCAGGGGAATGAATTTAAGCTCCCATGCTCATCTTTTTAAAGTGAAACCAGACAGTCACTATGCTCCCAAATGAACTCAGAGGAAAATGGTAAAAGACAAAAGACCCTGTCACCTGTGGGTGAACACCTTTCGCAAAGCAATCTCCCTCCATTGGGCCTCATTCTCAAAGGAAACCTGCACAACACTTACAATAAGTGCTAAACAATCTGTTCTCCCCCTGCATTCTGCTGTGAGGCTGGGTGGACCTTTCCCAGCCCCGAAGACAAGCTCTGTGTGTCTCTCTCCCCAGTAAAATGTATTTCCTCCCACTTCTTGTCTCTCAGGTAAGGTATGTCGCCACCTAGGGTTGAACATGATAAATACAATTTAGCATTCATTCCACACTCTACTAGAGAGAACTGTGCTCCCAGCCAAGCCTTCCTGTTTACTGGCCTACTATAAGGATCCCTTTAATTACCCTGGTTTTCATCTGGTGACATTCCCAGTGTCCCTTTAGTAATTTGCACATGAGAATCATAGAATATTAGGGTTGGAAGGGACCTCAGGAGGTCATCTAGTCCAACCCCCTGCTCAAAGGAGGACTAATCCCCAGACAGACTTTTACCCCAGTTCCCTAAATGGCCCCCTCAAGGATTGAACTCACAACCCTGGGTTTAGCAGGCCAATGCTCAAACCACTGAGCTATCCCTTCCCCTCCTGCCCCACCTATCCAGGGAGAAGACCCTCCGGAACACCAACCTCACCTACCAGCAGTTCCAAAACTCCAACGAGAACATGATGTTCTGGATGAACAACCTGCCCAAGCACCAGGTCAAGACCACGGATGGGCCGAGCCAGATCAATTACAAGCTGCAGGCACAGAAGGTGAGCCTCCTGCCAGGCCTCTGGGGGGACACAGATGTGGGGAGGGGAAAGAAGTGTCCCTGGTTTCACCTGGAACCTACGTGGAGTGGGAACTGCTGCTCTGCTTCTCTTCCCCTGATTCACCTGCTGCAGTGAAGTGACTAGCGCAGAAAAAGCAGGACTTTGCCTGATGCAAAGGGCAGCTTGCAACAAGTGGAGAGCAGGATAGGGAATGCAGGAGGACCAGATCCTGCATCTATGAGCATGCTGCTGCATGGCCTTCAAAGCCCAGGTGGCCCTCACGGAGCATCTCCTGCCAGCTGCCCCCTCCCATTCATACTGGGAATTAGCTGCTAATCTCTATAGCTGTCAACATCCTCGACTGACACAGTACTATGCTGGGGAGAGAGGTGGCCTCTCAGATGAGACCCTCTAAGCAAACACCAAGAGCCGGTAGGCAGTCGCCCCTCCATGACATACCTGAGCTCTATCAGTCAAGGGGAAAAGAGACCAGGTGGCTCCAGGATTCCGATTTCTTCTCCAGGCACACAAGGCCAGAGCTCAGTCACCTCCATTATTTGGCATAACTACCCCCATCCCCATAGCTTGGAGCCCTACAGATTCCATTGCTGAGAGATGGGTCAGCTTGTGCCATTAACCAGACAGAAATGCCAGGCTGCCGCTGTGTCATGCTCTCTTTGCCAAGAGCATTTCCCCATCCCCTTGGTGGCGTCTTTGTTCTGATGGGAACCCCTGGAGAAGCAGCTTCTTTACCTCCCTGACTGCCTTCTGTTTGATAGTGTCCTGTCCTTACTGAGAGCTTTGTTGAGATGCAAGTACTCAGGTCCTGTCTCCTTCTCCCGCAGAGGCTGGTGGAAGAAATCCAGGGCAAGGAGGCTGAGAAGGACACCGTGGTCAAACTATCCCAGACCGTGCAGTCTGCTCTCAACGTACGTTTGGGTTTTGCCATGTGGTGCTGCCATCTCGTCTTGCCCAGCAGAGACCCAATCTGACCTCTTTGTCTTCACTTGTAATAGGACTATGAGCTTCAGGCAGGCAAATACTGCTCTTCTCTGGACCCCACCCTGAGTGCTTCCGCTGCCAAAAGACTGCGCGTCACCCCACTGCAAGAGAGCATCCAGGCCCAGGTGAGACCTTGAGACAAAGGCCTGGAGCCATATTGAGGCCTGGTGTTAGGAGGTGCGGTTTCATTGACCTCCATGTCGTTTCACCTGCTTACACCTTATCTGAAATCAACCTGCAGTTTCTCCTCTTTCCTTGGGGAGGTATTGATTGTTCCCCCAATTTCCCACCCCACCTTTCTGACTGCAGCCAGTGATAGGGTTGCCAGGTATCTGGTTTTCTACCGGAACGCCCTGTCGAAAAGGGACCCTGGCAGCTCCGGTAAGCACCACTGACCGGGCCGTTAAAAGTCCAGTTGGTGGCGCAGTGGGGCTAAAGGCAGGTTCCGTGCCCCAGAAGCAGTGGCATGTCCCCCCTCCGGCTCCTACGCAGGCAGCCAGGAGGCTCTGCACGCTGCCTCTGCCCCAAGCGACGGTTCCACAGCTCCCATTGGCTGGGAACCACAGCCAACGGGAACTGCAGGGGTGGTGCCTGTGGACGGGGCAGCACACAGAGCTGCCTGGCCACACCTCCGCGTAGGAGTCGGAAGGAGGACATGCCACTGCTTCTGGGAGCCGCCTGAGGTAAGCGCCACCTGGAATCTGCACCCCTGATCTGCTCCCACACCCCAACTCCCTGTCCCAGCCCTGATTCCCCCTCGGTCCCAGCCCAAATCGCCCTCCTGCATCCCAAACCCCTCATCCCCAGTCCCACTTCGGAGCCTTCCCACACACCCAGACACCCACACACACACACACCGTGCCCCAATCCACTGCCCCAGCCCTGATCCCACTCCCATACTCCAAACCCCTCATTTCTGGCCCCATTCCGGAGTCCACACTCCAAGCTAGAGCCCTCACCCCATCCCAAACCCCAACCCCCTGAGCCAGCCCGGTGAAAATGAGTGAGTGAAGGTGGGGAGAGCGAGTGACAGAGGGAGGGAGGATGGAGTGAGTGGGGGTGGGGCCTCAGAGGAGGGGCGGGGCAAGGGTGTTCGGTTTTGTGGGAGTAGAAAGTTGGCAACCCTACAGTGATTGTCCTACTCCTGAAGCACAAGCAGTGCCGCTGGTCTGTCTGATTCTAATAGCACTGGACAAAGCAGTATATGAAATATCAGAATAGAGATAATTACTTTGCCTGGGTATTGCTGATGATGTCTCCTTACCATACGGTCAATGAAGCTACGTGGTAAAAGGACAGGGGTGTTGGGTTGCATGGGCCATTTGCTGCTGCTAGAATAGCTGATGCTCTCCTGCGAACCCTTTTTTTCCTGGCTTGCACCAGTGCAGTGTTGCTGTAGTTTACACTTCCACGACGTCAAGAAGAACTACAAATCAGAACGCCGGAGCCCTCTTCCTTGGGCTTGGCAAATGATTTGGCAAGTGAATCCAAACCACATTCATGTAGATGCGTCTGGTTCCAGAGCAGCTCCTCAGACCATCCACCCAGCGCTAGAGCAGCCTCTGGCATGAATGAAAAGTAACCGTTCACTTTCTGGGGTTCTGAATATTGCTGCTGAGGGCTGCATTTGTCTTCCAGTTCCAAGCTTTTGGCTTGAGCATGTCCAGGCTGCTATATATGGGTTCAGCTGGTGCTTGCATGTTAATATGCCTGGCAGCTGCCAAGAATGTTACTTGGGCACACTGTGACCACTAAGTGTTACTGCTTTGTAGCTGGCCATATGGGAGAGTATCGTGTAGGACTGGACTTGGACTGTGAGACAGAGTTGGGACTCCCATGTTGTATTCCCAGTTCTGCCACTGACTTGCTGCATGACCTGGGGCTAGTCTCTTAACCACCCCATGGCTCAGTTGCAGCTATAAAATCAGGGGTGATGACAACATCACAGAGGTATCGTATAGCTCAGTTAAAGGTTGTAAGGTACTTTGAGAGCCTCACGTTACAACTACTGCACAGAGGATGCGTAGGGCTAGAGTGTGGAGAGGCGGGAGGAACACAGTATGTCTAAGCCAAGTCACCGGTGACTCCCCAAATAATTCTTGCTGTTTCTGTTTAGGAGAATGAAGTGACAAAACTCTACACGGAGACTGCAGCAGAAAACAAGCAGCAGCTCAGCCGGCTGGAGTTTGCCAAGAAGGTGGTAGAGAAGGTATCTACAAACTGTTCTAACCTTTTTTTATAGTGAACATGCCCTACCTGCAAGGTGGGAAAGAAGTTATTTATCAGTGTGATGCAGCAGAATTCTTCAGGGTCCTGCCTCAAGCTGTGATCTCGCCAGATTTCAAAGTCAAGCAGGGTTCGGACGTGGATGGAAACCTCTCTGGGAGGGGAGGGGGAGGACTCATTGTGCTAGAGGCAGTAGTCCTGGTGAACCAGTAGATGGCACCGTTCCCACCGAGTCAGCAGGGAACTCTGCCTCAGCATTGCGGGGCATTGTGGGGCATTGCACTGCTGACCAAAGACGCCATCTTTCCAGTGAGATACAAAACCAAGGCCCTGCCCATGTGTGGCCACTGAGTGTATTAAACGTTTGTTTTCAATGGGAAAAAAGGGATCCAGAATTCAGATTATTAACTAGTGTCCACAGCTCCGTCTAACCAATGCTTAGATACTAGGAATTTCAGAGAGAGACCCACCCAACAGCCTGTATCAGCATGGTAGGAATTTAGCATTTCCTCTTGCTGGACAACCCGAAAGATACAAACGGGGCTGGCTCTAGACACCAGCGTTCCAAGCATGTGCTTGGGGAAGCACTTTTCAAGGGGTGGCATTCCGGCCCTTTGGGGCGGCATGCCGTTTTTTGTTTTGTTTTGTTGCTTTGGCAGTGGCACTCAGCACTTTTTTTTTTCCGCTTGGGGTGGCAAAAAACCTGGAGCCGGTCCTGTATACAAATACCCTAAATATCATACTAGTTTATAACTCCAATATTGCTCGATTCACTTGGGAGAACAGTACCCCAACCACGTCCATTTTTGCTGATTGTGTTTAATCAAAGGCTAAGTGATTCTCATCAGTTAGAACCTAGAATTCTATACCAGTTTTGTCTGCTATCACCTATTCCTGTTCGCCAACTGGCCAGCACTGTAAGACTTTAGGATTCAGAGAAAGGGCCACTGATGCCATGCTCTAAGAGTGACATTAACTCCTTGTCTTTCTAATGAATTTCTTGCTTTCTCCTTGCAGAAGGAAGTAAAAGAGGAGATGCAGGCGGAACATGAGCAAATGCAACAGTCAGAAAATCTGGCTCAGTCAACAAGAGAATCAAAGGCACTGAAACTGCAGCTGGAGGAAGAAAGGAGCAAAGTGGCCAAGGTTCAGCAGGAACTGGAAGAACACAGAAACAGGCTTCTGCTGCTGAAGACTCAAAGGCCCATTGAAAGAGTGGAAGAAAAGGAGGTGGTCGAATACTACCGAGACCCAAAACTGGAGAGCGACTTGGCTAAGATGACGCAGCAGATTAAGGATGAGAGCAGAAAAAGGGACAGCCTGCAGGCAGATATTGAAATGATGAACAAGAAGCTCATCCAGATGGAGAAAGAGAGGAAGGTGGTTGAGGCCCAGCTGCTTACCAAAGAGGTCACTAAAATCGAGAGGGATCCAAACCTAGATAACCAAGCGGCTAGCCTCCGTGCGGAAATCAAGCATCTCAGAGAACAGAGCTCCACTGCTTCCTCTGAACTTGAACGGCTCAGGAAAGAGCTGCACGTTCTGGAGCAGAAGCAGCCCAACGTCCGAGAGAAAGTGGTAGTGAAAGAGTTGATCAAGCTGGAAAAAGACCCGGAGATGCTGAAGGCCGTCAGGACGTTGCAGATGGAAATTGACAAAGAAACCTTCAACAGGAAATCTATGGAGGACATGACAATCAAACTGAACAGTAGGATCGAGGAGCTGGAAAGGCTGATTGAAGTAGCAGAACCCAAAATCATTGTCAAGGAGGTGAAGAAGGTGGAACAGGACCCAGAGCTGCTGAAAGAGTCTTCCAAGCTTAGAACTCTCATTGAAGAAGAGAGGAACAAGAACCGGATGTTAACAGGAGAGCTGGCAGAGCTGCAAAGCAAATACATCATTGCAGAGAGGCAAAAACCTAAGGTAGAGGTTAAAGAAAGAGTCAATGAGATTTTCGTGGTAGATCCAGAGACAGAGAAGGAAATTACTCGCCTGAAGAAGGAGCTCCAAGAAGTTACTAGTAAAAGGACAAAGATTGACAAGGAGGTAGAAGAGGCCTTGTCTGAGCTGAACATCCTCAGGTCTCAGAAACCAACAGTGGAGTATAAAGAGGTGATCCAGGAAGTGGTGAAACTTGAGAAGAGCCCAGAGATTCTTAGAGAAATCGACAGGCTGAAGGAACAGCTCAATGAGTTGGTGAACACAAATGGCAGGTCCCAGGAGCAGCTCATCCGGCTGCAGGGTGAAAGGGATGAATGGAAAAGGGAAAGGTCCAAGGTTGAAACCAAGCTGGTCAACAAGGAAGTTGTCCGATACGAGAATGACCCACTCTTGGAAAAAGAAGCTGATCGCCTCCGCCAAGAGGTGCGCAATGTGTCTCAAAAAAGGAGAGCAGCTGAGGACACCATCTATGACCTGCAGAACAAGTACATGCTGCTGGAGAGGAGGAAGCCTGAAGAAAAGGTGGTGGTCCAGGAGGTGATTCTCACCCAAAAGGATCCAAAGCTCAGGGATGAGCACAACAGGCTGAGCCGGAGTTTGGACGAGGAAGTGAGCAACAGGCGTCGTGTAGAACGTGAGGTACAGCAGCTTCGGTCTGTGGTGGAAGAGAAAGAGAAGTTGCTTAACTTCCAGGAAGATCGAAACAAGAGGCTTGCATTGGAAAAGGAGCTGCGTCAAATAACCATGAGAATAAAGGAAATAGAGGAAAGCCCCGCACCGGTGCAAGAAAAGATCATCATGGAAGAAGTGGTTAAGTTAGAGAAGGATCCGGGGCTCGAGCAGGCGGCTACTGGACTGCGTCTGGAGCTGGACAATGAAAAGATGCAAGTTCTGAACCTGCAGAGGGAGTGCAAGAACCTGCAAGTCCAGACTGACATTCTGCAGAAAACAAAATCGCAGGAGAAGATCATCTACAAGGAGGTTATCAGAGTGGAGAAAGACAGAGTGCTAGAGAATGAACGTGCACGGATCTGGGAGCTGCTGAGCAGAGAGAGAACTGCCCGGCAAAATGCGGAAGAGGACATACGACGACTTAAGGAGAAAATAGAGAGAGCTGAAGGCATGAAAAGGACCTGGTCCCGTGAGGAGGCTGATCTCCAGAAAGCACGAAACCTGGCAATCCAAGAGAAAGCCAACCTGGAGAGTGAGCTCAGGGAGCTGGAAAGGCAGAAGCAGCAGAAAGTCCTTGTCCTCCGAGAGGAGTCCAAACTCCTCAGCCAAAAGACAGAGAGTGACAGGCAAAAAAAGATGCAGCGTGAGCAAGAACTTTCCTTCCTGGAGGCAGCTATCCTAAGGGAGAAGGACCAGATCTACGAAAAAGAGAGGTCCATCCGGGAACTCCAGTCTGGGGTCAACCGGGAAGAAATGAGCCATGAGACCAAGATGAGAGAGACTAATCTCTCCACTAAAATCTCCATTTTGGACCCTGAGACGGGGAAGGATATGTCTCCTTATGAGGCCTACAAAAGAGGAATCATAGACAGAAACCAATACATCCAGCTGCAAGAACTAGAGTGCGACTGGGAGGAAATCACTACCTTGGGCCCCAATGGGAATGTTTCTGTCCTGCTCGACAGGAAGAGTGGGAAACAGTACTCCATCGAGGATGCCCTGAGGTTTAGGAAGATTACGAAAGAGGAGTACCAGCTGTACAGAGATGGCAAGATCCCAATCTCAGAGTTTGCTTTGTTGGTAGCAGGGGAATCCAAGCCTCTCTCCTCTTTGTCCATTGGCTCCATCATCTCCAAGTCTCCACTTCCATCTCCAACGATGCAGCAGCAGACCCAAAGCTTCTTTCCTCCGAGCTTGCAGAAAAGCTTCTGCGACGACAGCTTCCCCATTGCCGGAGTGTTCGACACTGCCACCGACACCAAGTGCAACATAAGAACCGCTGTCATCAAGAAGATGGTGGATCCCATGACCGCTCAAAAGCTGCTGGAGGCCCAGGCTGCAACTGGGGGCATCGTAGATCTCATCACGCGGGATCGGTATTCTGTCCACAAAGCCATAGACAGAGGGCTGATTGATAACACCTCTATGCAGAGGCTGCTGAACGCCCAAAAAGCTTTCACAGGTGTAGAGGACCCTGTGACCAAGAGGAGGCTGTCTGTCGGGGAGGCAGTTCAGAAAGGATGGATGACCAAGGACACTGCCTTCCCCTACCTACAGGTCCAACACTTGACCGGGGGGCTCATTGATCCCAAGAAAACCGGTCGCATCTCAGTGCTGGAAGCAGCCCAGACAGGCATGATTAGCGACGACCTGGCTAAGATGCTCCAGGATGAGCCCAACTATGAGAAGGATCTTGTTGACCCAGTCACCAAGGAAAAGATGAATTACAAAGAAGCCATGACTCGTTGCCGGAAAGATCCTCTGAGCGGCCTGCTGCTACTCCCAGCCACCTCCAAGGGATTTCAGTCTCATCGCCCTGAGCGCTATTCTCCCATGTTGTCACGATTCAGGCACTAAAACGAGCTCCATGTTCCCTCCAATTCCACCATGATATTAAGCCGTGGTGGTACTCACAGATGCACAGACTGCCTAGCGTTTCTGACTGCGTACTATTCTAGTGAGCTAATCTTGCTTCCCCATAACTGGGGCAACAGAGGACGACAAGGCATTCATCGGGGTGAAAGGGTTCTAGCATGGGTGCCTGTGCCTGGTTTGGACAGTAAAGCGGATTTTGTTTCAACAAATATGCTTGGGGTAGTTTAAACTGTGTGACTTCCTGTCACCTTGAAGTGGGGGGAGGCTAATGTGCCTCCAAGTTTGTTCATTCTTATGCATGCAATAAAACTAGAAGGTGTCTCTCCACTGCTGTGTTATCTTTGAAAATGGAAGACGTCCCCACCCACCCTTCAGTGTAGGTCTAAACATGCCCTGTCTTAAGCACCAGGGCCCAGCTCCTCAAAGGTATGTGGGCATCCCGCTCCCCTGGGCATTTAGGTGCCTGATACCTTTGAGGAGCTGGCCCTATAGACCGTAACACTATAGACCCAGCGTAACGTTTCCAGAAGTGGCTACGTGAATTAGACAAGGAGGAGTGAACGTCAACGGGACTTGGGCCAAGTGCCTTTTTACAATGCTCAGCCCCAGCTGAAATGAAAGGATCACTTCTGCATTTCATGATCCAGAACCAAAGCAAAGTGCTTGTACCCTGTCCTAATGGGTGCGGGAAACTGCCAGGGTTTCTAGGAGATGGCAATATGGCCGGAGGATTGATCGTTCTTAGCTAAGCTCCTTCTCTTCATCCCCCACCACTCACGCACAGCCTCTCCCTGGGGACGGTATTGTATCTAGTTCTTACGAAAAAAATTTGAAACAATCAACTAATTTCAACCAATGGGAACTGCAGATCATTCTGCCTTTTCCAAATGCCAAGCAACAGCTGGATGGGAGGAAATGTGGCCTACCACGCAGAACGAGGGCCTACAAGCCAGGTGAAGAGCTGCTGATCTGCCAACAGAATGCCATTAATGCATGTTTTAAACTTCTCTAATCAGCTGTGGGTTGGAATCAGATGCTTGTCAGTACTCACGGGTTTTACTAATGATTTCCTGTGATGGTTGCCTGGGTCTTTTGAACAGGGGGTAGACAGACAGTCAGCTCATGAACTAAGGCAGTTTATTGGTACACCAAAGAAAACAAGATGTACACTAGAATCTCAGTGTTACTAGCCTTACGTGCTTTCAGTCAGGTTCCTGGTCTACTGCCTGTCAGCACTAGCGCCCACAAGCTCCTGTTCTAACCTGCAGCAGCTCATTGGCCTTTATAGCCCTGCAGATTCCCAGCAGGCTTGTAGCCAGCCAATCACAGAGTAGCTCTCTCTCTAAAGCTGCCTCAGGTAGCCTCCTGCTGTCTTCCAGCAGCTGTGTAACAACTCTAGGGTATTTCTCCAGGGTTTGCAACTCATGAAGCTACGGTTCTCCTCTGCAGACAGTGTAATTGTACTGCAACCTCTGAGCTTTCCTAGACAGGTGAGTCAACCTTCCTTTTAGTTAATCTGTTGGAAAGGGCTAAAAAAACCTGCAGCACCATTCACCCCTATGCTGCTCCCTTTCCCAGCTCACTAAGGGGACATGGTACTGCTTTAAAAATGGTAAATAATTGTTCCTCGGTGCTGATGAAAGTTTGGGGAATACAGTGTAATTAAATGTTGGTGAGTTTTGTAACTTAAGTGCCTACTTAATTGCTCTGTAAAACTTTCCCTCTGATTTACTGTCAGGAATACTAGGATGGGGAAACTGGGTTAGAGGCAGGACGCTGGTGAAGCAGTCTCTGGTATACATGTTCAGCTTGCAGTCCCCTTAGAAGGCCTAGGTATGAATCGCGCTACTGACTCCAGTCCACTTTCCTGACCCAAAGATGCTCAGAATTGGCAATGAACAGTTCATTGACCACAGCTCAGGGTCCTGGAATTTCAGCAGTGAGCATCACACCAGTATTTCAATCTGTTCCACGGGGCCAGGGGTTCCCTCCAGCTAGAGATTTGGCAACAAAGTCTGAACTGGCCCAGGAACGAATAGCTTATTTAGCAGATTTTGCCTCTTTTCTTTCTCATGGAATTTCCCTGAGCAGGTCACGAGTTTCTCAGATTTGCTATTCAGAAGGTAATGGACACATATTGTTACTCTAGGAATTGGTCATTCATGTTTGAAATTCAAGTTGTGTTGCTTGATTGGGATGGGTCAGATAAGTCACATGGTATTGTCTCTCCTCCAGGATTGGATGAGAACACAGCTACTACTCCCCATGTACTGCTTAAAAACAAACCCAGCATTGTCCAATCAAATTGATTTAAAAATTGGAATAAATAGCTGCAAAGAGTTCTTTTGGCATGATTCATCTGTATCTAGGAAATATTTTGCCTCTCCAAGTGCTTAGCACTTAGTATATAAAATGTCACTAAAATACAACCTTGCACCATTTTTGCAACAGTCTTAGCTGCCGCTTTCCTAAGAGAACAGCATTGAGGTCAGGGGTGCTGGAACAATGTGGATAGTGGGGGTGCTGAGAGCCATTGAACCAAACTGTAAACCCTGTATATGATGGAAACTACTTCAAGCCAGGGGGTGCTAGTTCCAACCCCTATGAATGAGGATTCAGCAGTGTGCTCATTCCTAAGGAATGAGCAAATCTGAAAGTAACCCTTGACTGTGGCCAGCCTCTCTCCTAAGGCAGCTGTTCCATGAGGTCTTTTGACAATGCGTCATTTTATCTGCAGTGTTGTAGTGATGATGGTCCCAGGACATTACAGAGAGACAGTGGGTGAGGCAGTATTTTTTATTGCACCAACTTCTGTTAGGCTAATAAAAGATATTACCTTACTACCTGGTCTCTCTGGGACTTTTAAAATCCAGTGATAGGAATGAGAGGGTTTAGATATCCCTGCTAGCCTCCAAATCGGCACTGTAGGTACAAGATGGATTGGTACGGGGAAAGAAAGGGCCAATGGCTTAGTGTTACATGGCTATGTGACTGCAGTTACCTTCAACAGCTGGAGAAAGACAACATGGTTCCCCTCCTAGAGTAATGATGAAAGAGGCGTAGGGATATCTGTTATGAATCAGAAATACTGCAAGAGAGAGTACAACATTGTACCCAGCTGGAATGCTGAGCCGCTGGTTCAGTGTTACATGGCTGTGTGACCGCAGTTCCCTTCAACAGCTGGAGAAAGATGAGAGAGATCCCCACAGAGTAATGCTGTTTAATTCATTTATCAGAGTCTCTGCAGCCCCCTTTTTAAGGCAGGTGGGAAAACAAAATATGGAACAAAGTAACTCCTCTGTCTGCAGAGTATTTCAGAAAATAAAACAAACTCAAATAAAGCTTTTGTTTGAAAGAAACTCAGTTTCTCCCTGCAGCAGCGATATCTTTATGTTCTCTGCCCATTATTCTACAAAACACAATCTGATGCCTCAGCATCTGACAGTTCTGACCTGAAGAAGGTGACAAAGGGAAAAGAGAAGGCCTGTAATAAAGAAATGGACCAGCTGGATAGGCCGGTGCTGTGGACACAGGTCGAGGTTCTGGCATACATGAGAGATTGTCAAATTCCATCACTACCCCGGTCCAGGGGGTGGCTAAACAATTGAGTAGCCTATAACATAAACAACCAAGACTTAGGAACAAATTCTATGTATTTTCTTTACTGGAGGAGAGAGTTCCCACAACTGCATCAAAAACTGGTGCTAAATCACTCGAAAGATAAACAGTAAAATATTGTCAAAGCCAACCCAAGTGACTGAACTTTTTCCATTTGGACAACACAAAGGCGTGTTCTCCAGAACTGTGACTTCACACGTTGCCATAGCGGGAGCCTTCGGCTTCTCGCACGATGAAGATAATTCTTAAGATATTTTCACTTGCTGTTTAACTAGGAATTAAAACTCTAAAATTCTTAAACAGTTGAACACAAAGTCTTATCTAATACTAACAGCCCCTCTTCTTTTTAATAGCAATAAACAGCGACGCTCCTGGCTGGAGGCAGCAGACTCTCCCCACTGCTTTAGGTCAAGCACTGCCTGATGCTGGGAGGGAAGCTGACAAATCTTTTTACAATGGGCTATTTGAACCACAGCCAGGACTGGGTGCTGAAAGGACAGACAAGCTACACTGCTCCAACCCTCACTTTCGCTACACTCCCAGGCAAGGGGACGAGGATTCGGAAGTTGTTCTCCCGTGTGCGAATTCAGTGTCCCCCAGTCAGTATTATAGGCTGATGGATGGTGCTATCAGGCCTGTCCCTATCACATGTAACAACTACCTCAAGAAGTCTCTAATGGCCCTAACAGATACCCCCAGCAATGGGCTGAGAGCATCCAAACACCTCTGTCTAAATGAGAACTAACACTTCCCTCCAAGTTCCTTTGTAAGATGGAGGCATTTCAACCCCAGCCAGCCTCCCTGCTCAGCCACCAGCGAGGGTAAATGCACTGATGCACAGAGCTCAGCATCAGGAATACAGGCGCCAGAGGCACTGCGTCCTTTCATCTGCAGTGTTTCTGCAGCATGTGCTGGTCTTCGGGGTCACGGGGGCTTTGC
This sequence comes from Mauremys reevesii, assembly GCF_016161935.1. NCBI lineage: Eukaryota > Metazoa > Chordata > Testudines > Geoemydidae > Mauremys > Mauremys reevesii. Next base: position 29,853,534 of record NC_052637.1, read on the forward strand.
CAGAAGAAGTACTGGTGGTTGAGGGCTGCCTTGGCTGAAATGCGCCTGTCGGGGTCATACAGTAACAATTGCTGCAAAAGAAAACCAAGAGGATTTGGGTTTTTGTTTTTATTTTTAAAGCAGGATGTTTAATTGAACCAAATGCAAAAGCTTTCAAATAGCTCAAGCCGGTGCTGCTTCCCCTCTGCTAGACTCTGGCCTCGAAAGAGAACCAATTATTACATGGGGCCTTTATCTGATAGCCCAAGAGGGCTTTACTGACTTGAATCAGGTGTGGCAATATCCAAGTTGAGTAGCTAGAGATTGATATCCCCATTTTCCAGATGTGGAAACTGAGATCCACAGACATTGTGATTCACCTAATGACACAGAGTAGCAGGCTTGGTACAGAACCCAGATCTGCTAGGCCCCAGGCTGGTGGCCAACCACCAAGCCACATGGTTTCCCAATTATTTAGAAAAAGGAGGGCCCCCCAAAAAGTCCTCTGTGGGCTGCGGTCCTAGACCTTGCCTGAGTTGGATCAGAGCCGGCACATTGTGCCCTGAGCATGTGCAGGGTAGGAGTTTGTTCCAGACAAGCCCGCTGGCCACGCTGCTGCAGTTGTACTTCACAGTACAACAATTCCTCCGCCCCCTTTCTCCACCCCCACCCCCAGTAAATCACTGCCCAATAACCCATCTTGGATCAAAAAATCACAAGCAAAGGAACACTGTAAAAGGTGAAATCCTTTCCACCAGCCTGTGTTTCCTAGAGGATTCCACTAAATGTAGTTTTAACAGCTGTTCCACGACTGCAGGATTTTCTTACTCTATTTACTAAGGGGGAAAAAAACTCTACAGCATGAATGTGTATTGAGATTTATCAATATACACCCATCCTGCACCACAGCTACTATGTAGCACTTAGCAACCTACATGACTAGCTCTGAGGCTGAATGGGGCTGGGAATCTGTTGTTAAGAACAAGATTCCAGGTGCAGTCGTCCCACATACAGCTAAAGTTTGTACATTTTTCAGTGTGGAAGACACTGGAGGGACGTTAAGAGAAAAACAGCGATCACCCCAATACTCTGGCCCCCTGAATCTTTTTAGGTGCTCAGATACCACAGAGCTGCATGTGCTACAGGAACTTGAACAGAAAAGATTCATAGCGTTTACGGCCGAAAGAGACAGTTACGATCATAGTGTAACTGCCTACATAGCACAGTATTTTAGCCAGAGAATTTCATCCAGCCATTTGTACATGGAGCCCAGTAGAACTAATTCCTACTCCCACGCAGGAACCTGTGTGTGTCCAACACATCCAACATACAAGAACACGGGTCAGGGGTGAGGCAAAACACAACCACCACCTGACCTGCGCTTTGTCGTTTCAGCTGAACACGTGCTTCCCCCGTTGCCCTACTGGAAAGGGCTGAGCGCCCCCAACACCTGCTCAGAACTCACCGCCAGCAAGTCTCGCCCATCCCGATCCAAGTTCGGAACGATCTCCTTCATCTCTTTTCTCGCCCACCTGGGAAAGTTTCCTTTATAGTCGGGAAGCTGGGTCACCCCCGGCCACGCTGCCTCGGTGGGCGTGCCCAGGGTGCGGAAAATCCGGAAGAGCTGGTCAATTTCAGAATCCCCCGGAAACAGGGCTTTTCTCGTCACCTGGGAGCAACAAAAGCACCAGATCCAGGCCATTAAGTTTCCTTCACATTATTCCCTAATAAGAATAACGTTCATCTCCGATGTAGGGCAACCCCTTCCATGGCAAAATAACGCTAGGGAAGTGTTTAGTGACTGTCTAGAATACAGTAAGTGTTTGGGCAAGTTAAATAACATTGCATCTGCCTGTCCTCTTCATTCCACTACCCCCACCCTGGGCTCTGTTCCTCTCGCTGATATATGTACAAACACATGGGAGTTCCCCTCAGCGTATTTCTCTCCCACCTGCTCCCCTTCTCCGCTCCCCTTGCAGATTTTGTCCAGCTGCACCAGCTCCCTCCCCACTGATGGCTCTGATCCCTGAGGGCATCCTCTGCTTCTGCCTCTCTAATGTGGCAGCAGGCCCTAGTGGTGGCAGCTAGGTCCGTCTTCTCCTTGTTTCAAGCTGCTTTTAAAGGAATCCAGACTTTCTGGCACGTGAGGTGAAATGCCAGTTCTCTGCAGACCACAGCGTGAGAGCCTCAGGTGCAGGCGGACACGCGTGCTGTAATGCATCTTCTTGCTGCACCCAGCTCTTAGCAGCAGTTATCCAAGCACTGAGGTTAAAATAGTGACCATATTTCGCCAAAGGGAAAACGGGACACCGCACAGGGCCGGCCTGAGGCCCTACTCTCCCCCTCACCATGCATGGGGCTGGCCTGAGCACCTCCTGCCACCAGCCCAGGGCCAGCCTGAGCCCACCTATGTGGGGCCGGCCCAAAGCCCCCCTCTACCCTCGGTGCAGGGCCAGCCCAAGATCCCCTGCTGCAAATCCACAAGGGGCTGACTTGGTCCAAGCTGCTCTCCCAAGCCCACCCTCCCCTGCAGGGCTGGCGTTGCTGCTCTCCCCCCAGCATGTTCCTCTGCACCCCGCTAGGGGTCACACCCCATTTTTTTGGCAAAACTGGGCATTTGTCCCCTTTGCTCTTGCCATCCCGTTTTGGTCAGCCCAGGTTAAATTTCACCCTGATGCAGAGGGCAGTTTTTGGAAGATTTAAGTGCACATATAGAGAGAAATAGCCTGTAAGTGGGGGCTAGTTCTTGTGCTGGGCCCTGCCTGTGGGGAGTGAATTTTACCCTGAATGCACAGTTAAGAAGCTGCTAACTTCCTAGCTGCTTTTTCCGTGGTGTATTCCCAGTGCCATCCAGGACCATGGTAAGAAATGGATAAGCGTCAGCCTGAATAGCATGAAGGTGATGTTAAAAAGAAGAGACCATTCGCTTAGAAAAAAGTTAAACCTATTCTACCATTTCTGCAAAGATACAGCCAATGCTCCAGACATCCACTGCAGTCGAGTAGTATTTACATCCCAGCAAGATTTCGGGGGCCCGGTACCATAAGGTTACCACCTACAAGAAACCAAAACAAAAGCAGACAATTTTTTGTCACGGTCCAGACTCCAGAGAAGAAAATTAAATAAAATTTCAGGGTCTGTTCAAAAGCATCTGGTGGTCCAGATCTGGCCCATAGTCCACCTATTGGCTACCCCTTCTTCAGTCTAGTTTCACTTGGCAGGTACACACAGGTCTCTGCTCTTAGCAAGGGACAGTTCCTGCAGTGTTCAGCTTGGAAAGATTATTTATGTACAACATCCATCTATGCCCCCTCCAACCACACAGGAAGTGGCATCTAATCAACAGTGCAGGCCACTGTAGTGCCCGATACACAGATTTTACAGTGACGGGCATATTAGAAATTCATAGATTACATTATTTTCCATAAAAACAAGGAGTCCTTGTAGCACTTTAGAGACTAACCCACAAGGAGTCCTTGTTGTTTTTGCTGACACAGACTAACATGGCTACCCCTCTGAAATCATTATTTTCACAGGAGTCAAATAATTCAGACGAGAGAAACCAGAGAGCGAGACTGGCACTAAGATACCCAGGTGAAGGCCCTTAGATCAGATGGGACACAGCCATTACCTCGTGAGTGTAAGTGCGCAGTGGAACCCCGAAGGCTCTAGCCAGACCAAAATCTGCCAGTTTGATGGCTCCCACTTCGTTGATAAGCAAATTCTGAGGCTTTAAGTCTCTATGAATGACTCTGTGCGAGTGACAGAAGTTCACACCCTGCAGCAGCTGGAACAGATAGCTCTAAAAGGAGAGATTCAGACATCCATGCAATGAGACAATGTGGAAAACAGGGCTGGTTTAAATGACAACCTTTGAAATTTGGTAGATCTTCATTAAGGAAGTGTCCAACATCTGTATGGAAAATAGTTCACGGTTGCAATATAACTTCAAAAAAGAACTAGATACATTCATGGAGGATAGGTCTATCAATGGCTATTAGTCAGGATGGGCAGGGATGGTGGCCCTCGCCTCTGTTTGCCAGAAGCTGGGAATGAGCGACAGGGGATGGATCACTGGATGATTCCCTGTTCTGTTCATTCCCTCGGGGGCACCTGGCACTGGCCACTGTCAGAAGACAGGATACTGGGCTGGATGGACTGATAGTCTGACCCAGTAGGGCCGTTCTTATGTTCTTAACTTCTCCCCCACAGCCCAGATGCCCAAGCTCCATCCAAACCCAAGGCAGAGCTTCTGATCACAACCCAGCAATACACTGACACGTTCCTGCTGCCTTGGGGAGGGAAGGAGTCAAATCCACGCTGTGCTGTCACTGACACTGCCAGTGCCAGCAGCGTGTTGCTCAATATCAAAAGAATTAGCGGTAGCTCCCTGGACTGTCTCCCCCAACTTCACTTGTTTTGTTGCTGGTCAAACAAGCTGAGAAATCTGGAAATGGCTGGGAAATTAACGAACCAGACAATACGGTCTAGAATCTTTCAGCTCAAACAGCACCTTGGGCCTGACTTGCAGAGGTGCTCATCACTCACCGCTCCCACTGCCTTCTGTGGGAGTCAGGTATTTACCGTGGGAGCTTACCAACAATTTCCGCTATCAGTATAAAGTCTAACACAACTGAGCAGTTCTGGGTCCATCCAGCAGAGGGCAGCAGGTATAAACACAGCCTTAACCGCCTGTAGGTATTCTGCCAAGGCGGCACGCTTACTGCTCTAAACTTCGTACCTTTACCAAACTTAAAGGGAGCTCCCCTGTCCGGGTCGAGTCCATGTACTTTTTCAAGTCCTGATTCAGATACTCAAACACCAGATACAGCTTCTTCTGACTGTGCACAACATCTAGAAGCCTAAGAACAAAACACAACCATACCCAGTCTTATTAAAAACAGTCCTGACCAGCTTTATACAGCAGTGCTCCAAACCAGTACTGATTTCTGTAATGAAACAGCAGTAGAACAGGCCAGTGGGTAACACAGATAGGTTCTCCTCTAGCAGGCCCACAATCCCTCTGCTAGCGTCTTTTCTTCAGCAGCTGAATGGAACAGGATTTATTTTAAATGCCTCGTGCTTACTAGCTATTCTCTAACTGCTCTACATTATATTAGCAGCAGCTAGTTTGTAAATGAGCTAATAGGGCCAGGTGACCAATGTGTGTAACTTGGCAGAGCTCCACTGGAAGGCAGAGCTATGCCAGTTGAGGAGCTGGCCCGTTGTATCTGGTCAGACTGGCGGGAAGAGTTTAGTGCGGGTGGCAAACCATCCTGCACGTGAATGGGCATTTCTGAAAAGAACAAGGACAGCCTGATGAAAGCAAAAATGTAGCCAATACGCATTAGTTGGGTGGATTCTCCATCACTGACCATTTTAAAATCCAGATGGGAGCTCTGCTCTCGGAATTATTGTGGGGAAGTTCTCCAGCCTGTGCTATATAGGAGGTCAGACTAGATGATCACAGTGGTCTCTTCTGGTCTTGGAATCTATCAGTATGTCTACACGGCAATACAAATCCCACAGCACTGAGTCATAGGTGCCGACTCCATGGGTGCTCTGGGGCTGGAGCACCCACGGGGAAAAAGTAGTAGGTGCTCTGCACCCACTGGCACCCAAGCACCCCGCCCTGCCTCACCTCCACCTCCTCCACTGAGTGCACCGCATCCCCGCTCCTCTGCCTACCTCCCAGCGCTTGCCACCACCAAACAGCTGTAGCAAGCTCCGGGAGGGAAGGAGGAGCGGGAACCTGGTGCACTCAGGGGAGGAGGTGGGGGCTGGGATTTGGGGAAGGAGTTGAACAGGGGCAGGAGGGGGCGGAGTTGGGGCAGGCACTTTGGGGAAGGGGTTGGAATGGGGGCAGGGCAGGGGTGGAGTTGGGGCGGGGCCTGGGGCCAATGGGGGGGGGGTCAAGCACCCACTGGTGCCAGAATAAGTCGGTGCCTATGCACCGAGTCTTGGAACCTGGGTCAGCTGACCTGGGCTTCCAGGGCTCAGGCTGCAGCTCTGTAAAACTGCAGTGTAGATGTGCAGCCTCAGCCTGGAGCCTGGGGTCTGAGACCCCCGCACATGTTCTCAGAGCCTGGGATCCAGCTTGAGCCCGAACATCTACACTGCAATTTTATAGCCCCTGAGCCCGAGTCTGCTGACCCGGGCCGGCTGTGGCTCTTTCGCTGAAGTGTAGCTGTATTACAAATCTAGTTGGAAGGGTAACTGTAATCGGCAGCACTCTGCTGCTGCTCTCCAAAATAGCCACTCCAGAGCTGCAGCTCTGGCCTGGATTTTAAGGAGGGGAGAGGAAATCTTGCTTGGGAAGGTCTTTCAGAAAGGAGTGAGCCTTGACCAGGAAAGCTTGCTTGCAGCCAGGCAGCTCTGGCTAATGCTGAGAAGAGGGGTGAAGGTAATCGACCCTCTGAGAGTTGGAGCCCTGCTGTAAGACACCCTGTTGTTTTTCACAGCCAAAGCATGGCATTCGGTGTCCTTGGCCACCTATCTCCATTTCTGTTTGTTTGGTGTCTGACTGTCAACACCCAGACACATTTTTACATCATGTTTCCTGCATTTGAATTTCTCCACAAAAGTCTCGCAGCCACGGTCATCTTCTCCATTAGCTCAGCAAGGTGACCAAGTTTAAAAACCAAAAACACACTAAGGACATTGCCAGGGGAAAAACAAAGTTTAAGACGCCCAATGGAGAAAAAGGCCATTATGTTCTCTATACCACTAATGCAGGAGGAAAAAGAAACACGTGAAGACTGTGAAATTGTAAATCTGCTCCACTTTGAACGCTAATTCACGCTGTTAAAAGAGATGGTTCATCTGATTTTTAAGTTCCAGACACTTCTTAATGTGTGTCTGTCTAAAAACACAATCCATCAACTGGAACTGTGGCCTTTTCCATTGCTCTGTGTCAGGGTAATGACTCTGAATAACACTCAGGGACTTCGATAGGCACTTACTGTTTGAAAAATAGCTAAGTGAGTGGTTATGGCAGAGCGCGAGCAGAAAACGATTTTTTTTATACGTGACTGACTGAGAAATGCCTTGTCCGTTTCCTTTTTATCAACAACCCTCTTCCTTGGCGCACACAACGCTGGGAGACGTTTAACATCCTTGTGCTCCTCTGCTTGACACAACTGCACTTGATCCGGAGTGAGTGAGTCGTATTGCAACGACCCGACCGCCCCCATTCCATGGCCAGACTGAGTGCGTCTCTTACCTCACTATGTTTGGGTGCTTAAGTTCTTTGAGCAGAGAGATTTCTCGGATTGCTGTACTCGGAACCCCTTCTGTCTCCCTATGGGGGAAAACAGACTCATTATTTCCTGGGGTGATACTAGCAGGTAAATGCCAGTTCAGCTGGTCATGTGGCTCACGGACATCTTCCTTTCTGATCTTTCTTTTTGGTGGATACTCACAGGGGCTTAGGACAGAAAATATAAGGTGTCTCGATCTAGGACCCTCCCCATATGTATTCAGACAACTTAGGCCTAGATTTTCAGGAGAGCTCAGGATCAGATTTTCAAGTGCTCAGCACACATAACTGGGGCCAGAGCTCAGTCATACATGGCATTGTGGGTGAGGTGTGCTCCTGAAAATCTGGCCCTTCTTTATACGGCCCAGCAAAAGCCCTAGGCCAGCCTGGTTGTCCCACTGGCATGCGCAGAGGCAGCCTAGGCAACTTCCAACAAGTGTTGGCCCTGGTTTGAGGCTGTCCATGCTAGGGAGAGAAGTGCTTTAAGACCGGCTTGAGGAGGAGCATGCAGAGGGGGATGTTATGACAAGGAGTGTACAGGCCAGTTTCTGGGGCACAGGCGATCTTAGAATACTTGTTCTCAGACTGATCGCGCTTCCCATTCCTGTCGGGGAGCTCTTAGCTTGTCATGCTGATCAGAAAGTTTGAATGAGGGGTGAGGATTGTGTGCCATTAGGAAGGTTAGGCCTTGTCTACAGTGCAGCACAAATTGGCCTGGCTAGATGAGGTTCTCGAGTATGGTTTGGGCACAGCTGCGCTTGATAAGCATTTCAAGCTTGACTGGAGATGGCATGGTTTGCTGCTCCCTTCTGGGCTGGGTTTTGATCCTAAGAGGTCTAGATTATGCTATAGACAGGCCCAGCGGGGCACTATCATGGCTTCTTAATGCTGTGATGTGGGTTGCCTAACCACAGTAGCTGTGTTGGGAAAACATTTCAGACACGGTTTCAAACCCTAGCGTTGGCATGACTCTAGAGTTCTGACTTCGGGGTGGAATGTGTGACCTGGACCGTGGTTGGGAGCATGGACACTCACGAATCCAGACGGATCTTCTTCAGAGCCACCAGCTGGCCTGTCCGCTTGTTCCTCGCCTTGTACACCACTCCATAGGTGCCTTCCCCAATCTTCTCCACCTTCTGGAACACATCCTGGAACGTGTCCATGCTCCGTCGGCAGGCTTGTCACTGAAACATTCCTCCATTCATTAGTCAGATTCCCACTTTGCCATTTCAGTCCCGCACATTTTAGAATTGCCCTCTGCTGCGGAGTACCCGCCTTTCAATGAACATCCCAGGAACTGAAGGTATTGTTGGATGGAAAAAGGTGCTGCAATTGCATTAAACCCTTTCCATAGCAATATCCCATCCGTTCTCTAACCCCTGCAAAGAAAACTCCCCTTAATACCCCACAGCACAGCCTAGAGGCGGTGCTTATGTTTATTCACATCCAAACAAGAGCCTCGAGGCATGTCTCATGGCAGTGCTACTATAAACAAACGTGCACATCCCAAGTTGTCCTACGTACTATACATAGGCAGGGAAGATCCTTGCCCTTCAGTGCAAAACCTCCAAGCTGTTTCAGTTCAGTGCCTCAAGCAATTCACAAATACCCTGGGTTCAATTTCTAGTGCACACATCAGTAACTAAATACCCCTCCTGAATTAAATAATACACTTATTAGGCGAATACATTGGAGAAAATGACTAGTAATTGAGGACTGGACACTGATCCTGACCACATAAGATCACTCTCTCTCAAAGATGCCTGTCTCCTCCTGTGACTTTGAACAAGCCACTTACTCACCCTGCCTCACCTTCCCCTTCTGTTAAATGGGCTTGGGGGCTGTGATAATGAGTTACGAATTAGAAGCCCTATTAGCACTAAGCATTACTGCTATTTACATCTTATCAGTTCAATACACCATCTGCTCTATTTTCAACCAACAGTCTCCTAATTAGGTGTAAAACCATTTGTCCTTTCTCAGCCCGAGTAGCCCCAGGCCTCCGTGTATTAAACTTCCTAACGCCGACTCTGATGGCCTGTAGAAAATGATCCGGCTGCAACGGTGTCCCTTGTGCTGGGCCATAATTACTGTATTGCTCATCCCCCCTGTATTTCTATGGCTCGCATTTCTGCATGAAACCTGGCCCCTGCAGCCTGTGGGAAACGAGATCTAATACTTTAACGATGGATTCGCCATAATATACCGGCTTTCCTTCACTATTTAACTTAAATACTGTGAGGCTGGAGGGTAGGTTTTAAGGCAGGCATGCAGCCCTTCCTATGCAGGCTGGGCAGTTTCTGCACTCTGTTTCCTGTGTCCAGTGTGAAATGGCTGTCTCCTCTCCATGCCCACTGCATGCTCCTGCCCACATGCTCACCTCACCTTCTCAATGGATTCTTCCTGCTGAGCTACTGGGTTGCCAAAGGGTCAAAATTCATTCCACTCTGGTGCCCAGGTCATTTGACCACTAGGGGGAGACATACTTTAAAATGTTATAGTGTCTAAGTTACAATCAAATGCACTCGCTGGTGCTGGCCACTGCTGGGGTAAGAGGAGGAAAGACTTTTGTTCTGCTAAGTGGCATTCACACCCTTCCAGCTGTTAGCTGGCTGAGGAGGATGACGATCCAGACAAGGGACACAAGCAGAATTGCAGTGGAAGAAATGTAACATGATGAGGGATCAATTTAGTTACCCTGTTTTCCACAATCTTAAGTATAATTGCTTACAAAATCAGTATGATAATAAAAGTGGGAGATCGACAGTGACTGTCCAGGAAACAAGTCACTTAGGGGCTCATCCTCCATGCTGACGGACAGCTGAGAACTGAACAGAGCATACGCTCCTTGGGGCAGGGAGTGTCTTTTTGTTCTGTGTTTATACTGCACTTAGCACAACAGAGTCCTAGTGCATGACCGGAGCGCCTTGGTGCAACCATAATACAAATAACTTTAATAAATGCCTTTATTCCTTGCAAAATGGTCAACAAACATCTACCAGCCCAAGCAGATTCCGTCTGCCCTTAGTAAGATGATGGGGGGGGGGGGGGGATCTTTTACTAATCGGTCCAAAAAAAATTTTGGTTTTGGCTTGCAGTATTGTGTAAGGCTCCCTCAAGAGGCTCTCAATTCCAATGTACAGCAAAGGGAGGAGGCCTCTTTATGCCACATTTACTGTATGTGTTACGGTTCTCTTCCTTGGCGACTCCCTCCGATGTGGAATGGCAAGGCATACATGGGTGGTACACTCCACTGACTCCACAGATCTTTGGCATGGAGGGCAAGGCTGTAAGAATAATGACCTAAAACGTCCTCAGTTGTTCCACAGCTGAGCTAGTAGCTTAAAAACTAATAGTCCAAGTTTAAGATGGTTCAGGCCACCCACAAAATAATTGTATGTGAACGTTACTAGTCAATTGTAATGTCTGCATGCTCTAGTCCAGGCCTCTGGGAGAACCAAACCACTTCTCGAGACTCCAACGCAGGTTTTACAGTGAGCCCAGAGCACATGAAGACAAGGCTTAATAATTGTGTGAATAAACATACAGTGCAACATAATCAAACAAGATAGTGAGCTGCATAAATTATAGGCAAGTCTCAGGTCTTGGTTTCAGGCACCAGGTAATGTGGAACCTAATATACACCTAGCTCCCTCTGGCTTCCGTATTGGGAATTCTCTAGCTAGAGTCTCTTTTATTGTATGGGCTGGTCTACAGGGGGAGGGGGAGAAATCGATCTATGATACACAACTTCAGCTATGCGTCAAAGTATCTTAGTTCGACTTACCTGGCTGTCCTCACGGCAGCAAGTCAACCGCCGCGGCTCCCCCATCAACTCCGCTTACTCCTCTTGCTGAGGTGGAGTACAGGCGTGATTCGGGGATCGATTTATCACATCTAGATGAGATGCGATAAATCGATCCCTGATAGATCGATTACTACCCGCCAATCCGGCGGGTAGTGTAGACATGGCCTATGTCACCACAGAATCTACAAGCCAAACAAGTAACTGAAGTGCAAAGTGTTGTCCAGTTGGACGTCTGTGAATGCTGCTCCCCACCTCTCCTTGGGAGGTTTTCTAGAGCAGCAGAGTGAGTTTGGTTTTTTTTATTCCCCTTCCACAGACATTCTCTTTCCCCGCCCCATGTTAATGTTTGTCTGTCTTCATTTACAGCAGTATGGCTTTGACAGGGGTGGCTCTAGAGCCCAGCGGGGCAAGCACCCGCCTGGGGCGGCCATTTCCCAGGGGGGCGGCAGGCTGGGCCGGTGGACCTGCCGCAGTCATGCCTGCGGGAGGTCCACCGGAGCCCTGGGACGACCGGACCTGCCGCAGGCATGACTGCGGACGGTTCGCTGGTCCCGCGGCTCGGCTGGACCTCCCGCATGACTGCGGCAGCTCAACCCGAGCCGCCGGACGAGCGAACAGTCCGCAGCTGCGGGAGGTCCAGCTGAGCCGCGCGACCAGCGGAGCCTCCGCAGTCATGCCCGCGGCAGGTCCGCTGCTCCCGCGGCTCGGGGGCACCTCCCGGGCATGACTGCTTGGGGCGGCCAAATTTGTAGAGCCGCCCCTGGGCTTTGATAAACAGATGGGTCTTGTACTGTGTTCTGAAGGTGTAGACAGGCCTTGATGTCCTCCTCCTGTAGCTCTTCCAAAGCCAGGGACCCTTGAAGAAACCCATTATTAAAGAACAACACCCGGACTCAGTTCCCTGTGTCTTCAGCAGAGTTGCAGCAGGGATGAATTCAGGCCCCTTAACATGAATGCAGTTTTTAATCACTAACAGAAGCAGGCTGCATGCTCTTTTCATCTCCTTGATTTATGAACATTTCACTCAAAGAACACATTCAATACAATAATAAAACAGACAATTTAGATTTTCTTAAGGGAAAGCACCTCCAGGCTCAGACTCTCTCCTACTCTTGTCCTGTAAAGGAGGGAAACAAATGACTAACCTCTGTCTGCGGGGCACCACAATTTTATATTTCAGAATTCATTGGGCCAAATTCCTTCCTCAAACACAACTCCCACTGACGTCAACAGACACTGTCCACGCTCGTCTGTCTGAGATATTGACTTTAACTGCAAAGATGCACCAACTAGTGCAATTAATTAGTGCAGCATTTTCTTGTTTCTAGAGGCCTGGGTTCAAATCCTGACTCAGCTCTTGCGTGATGAGGATTTGGTCTTGTCCTCTGGGAGGATTTTCTTAAAGTTGCCATTCAATTCAGCATGCTTCCCAGTCTCTTTTCCAGACAGGCTTGAGCACTGGAAGCGTGGGAGTTTGTAAGGGTCAGGACTGAGGTACACTGGCAGAGCTGTATGGGGCCCACGACTGGAATAGTGGAGGGTATTTCAGATTAGGTCTGAGGCTTATTGACAGAAGTGTGAGGGTGAACCAGCTTAAACCCCGGTATCCACGACTTTCACAGGTACTCAGTTCATCCCATCAATGTGACAGGACAGAAAAGAGTGATTTAAAAATGAGCCCCTGAAAACACCTAAGGCAAATGCACATTCAGAGGATATCCAAAACCTGAAATACGGTAGAAAGGGACAGCAACCTCGGAACCAGACTGGGGCTCATGGTGCCAAAACAGCAGAATATCAGCAGGGTGCAGAGAAGGACGGAAGGCAAGTGATGCATTTGAGACCTGGACTCAGTCCAACACCACCTTCCTCCAGCAAGGCTAGGAGGCACTGCTCTCCACCTGCCCCTGTCTCTCTTGGAAATATCGCCGCTGCTCCTGTATTGCCTGCTCCAGCAAGGGCAGATTCATCCCTTCCACGCACATCAGCACCCGAGCCTTCAGCACAGGCCTCTCGCCTGCAAATATAAAATAATGAATGCAGCTTCTTGAGAGGAGAACTGTTACGTAGCATCTTTTGCACAGACTGAACCCCCACTGTTACATGCTAGGACTTGAAAGAGAAATTGAGAGAGAGGCAGGAGAAAATAAGGGGTAGAGCTGAACTTTAGAAGTAGGTGGAGAATGACTGAAGCAGAGAGTTATGGGGAGATTGTTCCATAGAGCAGGAGCTGTGGCAGGCCAGGAGTCCTGGGTTCTGAAACTAGCCCTGTCGCTGACTAGCTGTGGGACTTTCTGGTCTTAGTCCTGTTTCACTGCCTCACCTGCAAAATGGGAACAATTCCCTGTGAGACTGAAATCATTCATGTTTAGACTGTGCTTGGAGACAGTCAGCTGGAAGGCAATCCAGAAAGGCACGCTGTGACAAATCAGGTATGTAATAAGTCTCAAGCTAATTAAGAAGAATTCCAGTCACGGATAATTATTATTACAAGGTGTTGCCTGGGACAAAGCCACTCAGCTTCACTTGGCAGTCATACAGCCAAGCCAAGATTTGCTTTATACATCTTATAAATGTAAATAAAATGATCCGCAGGCCACCATAGCAAATTGGATCTGGCGCCCTTCATCACCGAGCTTGTCGGCTTGCTTTAACGCCTCCCATTCCATGCCTCGGCGTGGGGATGTATTTGTGATGCTCTGAGGGAAGGAGAAGAGGCGCAAAGATTTCTAAGTTGTGGCTCAAGGTAAACAGCATGTTACAATGCAGTGAGTTAAATGTGTTTGCAAATTACAAAATACAGACACAAAGGCAATTACAGGCTGGAGAGTTATTGAAAATTCAGGGTTGGGATAGAAAGGTTTGCGGGGGGGGGGGTGTGGGGGGGAATTCTCCTTAATTTCCCAGGGTACATGTGCAGACACACATCCCTGCTGCTTTAGCTGTGTAGAAATTGCACCTTGCTCACTGTGTTGGCGCTCAATGCACAAGCATCGGGTCCTGTTTGTGGAGGTATGTGAATCCCAAATGATAAGGATAGAAAATATTTGTCTCTGTGGCACCTTCCCTCCGAGGATCTCCAAGCACTTTATAGGCTAATCAGTCCTCACAGCAACACTGTTAGCCTAATAATTATCCTCCTCGTTTTACAGGTGGGGAAACTGAGGCACGGGACAGGGGCATGACTTTCCCAAGGTCCCACAGTAAGTCAATGGCAGAGTCAGAAATAGAACCCAGATCTCCTGACCCTCAGTCCTGTACTTTAAAACCAACCTTCCTCCCTATAACATGGGTTCGCTGCAATTCATTTCAGCTAAAACATTCATTTTAAAATACACTTGTTGGTTTTAACATCTGTGCTTTCAATGAGTGAAACGATATTACTCTACGATCAAACATGTCTTCTAATGTTGCCACTTCCTAAGACTTTGAAACACAAACACGCTGAGCTGCACTTGGCCGTCCCAAGCCTCCGCAGGGAACACCAGTTTCCCTGTAACCAACTGATTAACTGCACAGTGATATCAAAGAGCAGCGATCACAGGGTTCCGAGATACGGCTATCTTTTAGAGAGGAAAGGTCCTTTATCATAGCCACAAAAGTAGTAATATTTGGCATTTCTATAGCGCCTTTCATGTGCCAATCTCAAAGTACTTTATGAAGGTGGATAAGGCTATTATACTTGGGGAAACAGAGGCACAGAGCGGAGGAATGATTTGCCCAAGGTCACACAGGAAATCAGTGGCAGAGTTGGGAATAGAACCTGCTCTAACTATAAGACATGCTGTGTCTCAGAGCAAGTTTGAATGATTTTCTTCACCTAATAGAACAGTTGCTTGGGGTGGAGAGGGAGAGCATAGGAGGCCAGAGGCCTAACTGGTGCATGTTTTTTTCCTTTTCCCCAGACAAACAGACAGCTACTTCTTTCACATAAGGAGAAAACAAAGAAGCACTTACCATCCCTCTGCTCAATCTCTCCTAGAGCCACATATAGGGATCCAAGCTGGGCTTGGAACGGTTCCACAAATTTGGTGCAAACACAGACCTGGTGCTGGACTGAACTGTGCAGGGCTGTCAGGATGGCTTCAGACTGGACCATGTCATAACAGTGTAACCTGAAACACAATCGATTCAGTGAACTCAGCAGCAGGGACCCTAAAAAGTGAGGATGCAAGGAAGAAAAAAGGAAATACAGACGTGACAGAGACACTACTGAAAGTAGCACTGGTCTGAAAAAAGCTGCTCTCACCTGCCAAATGTTCGCAGTGTCTCCCCATCGGCGACTGATCCAGAGTTAATCTCCCAAGGAAAATAATAAACACCAGGACTGGGCAGCATCTTGCACAGCACAGACAAAATTCTGGGCAGGTATTTAAAGGGATGTTACTCAACCTTCATAGGCCCCAAAATGTACCTACAAAAAAACCCAATGGATGCATTAAGCCTGTGTGGTATCTTATAACTGTAGCCATTACACCTGTTAAATGTCTTTGACCAGAACCCAAGCAGGCCTGTTTAAGCAGACTGGCTTTGCTGAGAATACCACTGTGAAGGCAGGGAACTGTTCAGCTTGGACGTACCCTGTTCAGAAGGCAGTGAGACATGGGTCTCCCCATCGGAGGTGATGGCCAGGGGAACCAAAAGCCTGAGTGAGTGAGTGAAAACAGGTGCATCTGCCCTGCACTCTGACAAGTAACACACAGACTTTCTGTTGGGTGATGACCCAAATCAGTCAGTTGACCGCATCCTGAAGCTAAGTACCTATTAGTAAGAAAGCATGTGTGCTTGTGCATGTGTTTTAAAGACTATCACAGATGTGTGGGTGTTGTAACAGGTTCCAAACACAATTGTTGCAGAATAGTTTTAAAACTGAACAAGTTACTTTTGTTAACTGGGATTATAGAACACGGTGCATATATCTACCATAGCTAATGGTTTCACCCGGCCTTTCAAGTTCTAGGTGTATGCAGACATAAGACAAAGTGTGCAAGCTTTTTGAACTGTCACAAACATAGGCGATTAGCTTAGGTTGTTAGGATGTGACTAACCCTCCTACAACTAAAATAATTAATTGGGAAATAGGCTAAGAAGGTTGACTAATGTAGATCTACTGGGAAGAAGACCTTGGTGATTTGGCATGTAAATAACTTATCAAATTTGTTTTGTGATCTAGCAGCGGATGTTTTTTCCTCTGAGTTAGCAGCACTAGAGTTGATAACCAATTGGCATGAGTGAGGCCCTATCCTTAGGGACTCTGTCAAAAATCTAAACAAAGTCACCTTTCCAAATTAGTAATTATCAATGTTTTCTACTGCAGCTGTGTAACTTGAGTCCGAAATCTGAAGGGCTATACTGACTAACTTTCTAATTTAGTAATAACAGAAAGTAAATGGAGTTAGACCTATCTACACGCAGTCTGCATTTGACATATAGGTTCTACAAATGAAGGAGTCCTGGTCAAGACAAGATTGTTCCCTGTCATACATTTATTACTGTATTGAACCACCTACTTTCAAATAGGGTTTCATGCACTTCCCACTGTCATGTTAAAGAAAACTTGCTTCAGAAGTAGCAGACAGGGTAGTCTCACTTTACTACTCTCATCTCTGGCATGTTGGGATCAGGCTATTTAGGGTTTACTATTGGTATTAAAGTTTCAGGAACCATTGGGGAGTGGGGCTGGAGTGTGGGGGAGGCAGGGCCTCAGAAAGGGGCAGGGAGTGGGGCCAGGGTGTTCAGTTTTGTGCAATTAGACAGTTGGCAACCCACAGCAGCAGCAATTGACTGGGGAAGGAGGGAAGCAAAAGAGTGAGCGATGGAAAGAGGAGACTGCGAAGGGGGGAAGAAGGGAGAACAAGGAGGGGGAACTGGAGGGTTTGGGGGCAGTCTGTGAGGAAAGGATAGCTAGCAAGAGTTCAGGGGACCCGAAGGTGTATAATGGGGTCAAGGGGTTTGTGCTCCAACATTCTGCAGGAACAGTGTCTCTTCTCCCAAAATCTGGGGGTCACCTCATGTTCAGTGCTATAGCACATTAGCCATTTACCTCCTGCGGCTTAGTCGGGAACTTCAGTCATTCATGCTAAGGGGAGCCTAACTCACCACACAACCTGGCAGGGCTGCTCCCCCCACATTTTGTGTCACGTGTCTGTTTCCTTAGCTCACCCCATTCCCCACCCTTTTGCCTCTGATTTCTCTTTCAGGATCTTTAGGGCCTGCTCTGTAGTTTTCTCACCCTCCGTTAGGGTCTCTGTGACCCTCCCTCATTCTCTTGGGACCCTTGGGGGAAGAGGTCATACAATGCACTGCCCCTTACCTGTCTCCCTGGGACGTTTGCTTACACACACACACCAGGAACTTGGAAGCTAGAAAGAGCTCTGCAATAAATCTCCTCCCTCTGCCTTCCCACGTGGCCAGGCGGCTGGCCACATGATTAGAAGAAATTGCTCAGCCCAGTCTTCGCTTGTAGGTGGCAGCTGCAAAGCCCTGCAGAGGAGCTTATGCCAGTGAATGTGCATAGGCGGGTTCTCCCAGCTATTTAAAGA
The DNA here is from genome assembly GCF_016161935.1 of Mauremys reevesii. Classification (NCBI taxonomy): domain Eukaryota; kingdom Metazoa; phylum Chordata; order Testudines; family Geoemydidae; genus Mauremys; species Mauremys reevesii. The sequence continues at coordinate 29,871,121 of NC_052637.1, forward strand.
ATGTCTGCCTCCCTTAATCACTCCCTCTGCTTTGTGCCAATGATGTGTTGCAACCCGTGGCTTTAATAGTTATTGGCTCCTTCCCACATATTTCTGAAAAATGTATTACACAGGTGCATTGGACAGGGGGCAGTCACAGTTTCTGAAGGTAGGAGGCTAGATATGCATCTAAAATAGAGAAATCCAGGCCAGTAACTTATGTTTAGTACCTATACAATGTTATGAAGCTAATGGGCTACACTTTATCCGTTTCACCAGTTATATTTATTTGTGTTGATTTTAAAATTAAATTGTGAAATAATCTTCCTGGAGAGGTACCACGTTGGTGGATAGCGGAGGGGACTGGGAATGCTACCTGGATTCTATTTCCAGCTCTGATGTTACTGGCAGTGGACTAGTTTATGCTCAGTTTGAATGCCCATTTATCTAATTTAGTCTGAAAACTGATTTCATTAAATCGATGCAGTTTTTGGTATGAACACTTTTAACTCATCTTAAGAAGGCTTTATATCAAATTAGTTTATTTTGTTTTGTAACTGCATTGCAGTGCTTAGCATAATAGCACCCAGACCTGTTTGCAATATGTTAAATAACAAATGTGCACTTAATAATAGAATGATGTAGCTGTAACCGATAAAGCCCTGCACAGTTATGTTTCTGTTCTGATTTACTGCTGTGACTCTCAAGGTGTACGTGGGATCTCCAGTACTATAGCTGTGCAGTGGTTGCAGGAATGCACTGCTAGAGCCCTAAAATGTCATCGTTCTTTGCAATTAATTCATCGGACTGCACTAATTGCATCACAGAGCCCTGAAATAGTTACTTGTTGCAATGCATTTAGTTCCACCCATTGTATATGCAGGGTGGGACTGATTGTGATTTCAACAACAACAAAAACTTGCCTGGCACATTATGCAATTTATACCAAAGTTCAAAAACACAAGAACCTCAGGGGCCGTTTGGAGGTATATCCAGCATCTGCTCAGGATGTAGCACGTCACTTGTGTCTATTTGCCAGTGCTATCCATTCCTGCTATGGCAGCTAGTTCCTTCAAAGTGTAGATGATCAGATCTAGGGGCTGTTTTTTCCCCCTTGTTGTGTTTTAAGACACAGCCTTTTAACGTCTTAACCCATTGATCGTCCCCCTCCTGAGCACAATAACTCCTGCCTCAACCTTTCCCTGGTATGCGGTGTTCCCCTCAAGAGTTGTCACCTACTAGGCCGTGGGCCATGGCTCCAGTGTTTAATTTGTAACGAAAGAGGTGCTGGAGCTCAAGCAATTTTTTTTCTTTCATAACCGATACAGCAAACCCAGAGCCAGGGCCCAGCCCTGGCACAAATTCAGCTACTTGGCCCGAGCCCCACTCCCCCTTTGCACCTTGCGCTAGGGGTAAAGGACCTGCTGGGGCAGAGGTTCGCTCGCCCTGAGCACACCGGTGAATGAACCCTGGCCCCGCCCCCTGCAAAGAGCTAGTTTAGCGCTAGACTACAACGCAGTCACCCAGCAGGCCCTTGCGCATGCGCGCGTGGTGAGTGACGGAGCCGCGCGCCAATCGCTTTCTTTTCGTGTCGCCGCCCTCCCACGTACCACGCAGGGGGGCGGGGCTGGGAGCGCGGCTCGCTGCTCCCCGGGTGCTGTCGCCGTTGCCGCTCATTCAGGCTGTGCGAGCCGGGAGGGAGTCACGCAGTCGGGGAGCTGTTGCCATCGCAATGAACAAGGACCTGCGCAGGGAGCGTGACTCGGCCTCCTTCAACCCCGAGCTCCTCACCCACCTCCTGGATGGGGGCGCCGAGCGGACCCGGCGCCGCAGGGAGATCGGTGAGCGCCTGAGCCCCCACGGGCTGTGAGGGGACCCCCACTCCTCAGGGGGCGGAGCCGCTCCCGGCGCCCCTCCTCCACGGGCTGTGAGGGGACCCCCCCTCCTCACGGGGCGGAGCCGCTCCCGGCGCCCCTCCCCCATGGGCTCTGAGGGGACCCCGGCGCCCCTCCCCCACGGGCTCTGAGGGGACCCCTCCTCCTCACTGGGCGGAGCCTCCCCCGGCGCCCCTCCCCCACGGGCTCTGAGGGGACCCCCCCTTCCTCACAGGACGGAGCTGCCCCCGGCGCCCCTCCCCCACGGGCTCTGAGGGGACCCCCCTCCTCACGTTGGGGTACTCCCCTACCCCTCTCTGTGCCCAGTTTAAGACCCCCCCCCACACTGGATCCTGGGGCGCTCCCATTCCTGTGTGCGTACTACCCCCGGGAGCTCCATTGCGGGGTTTGTAGTATTGCCCTTCTCCCCGCCAGGTAAGTTGGACACCACATTTGGGGAAATCTTCCATCTTCTGTCCCTAGATAAGGCAAGGTGCTCATAGGTAGGTGCTTGATACTGCTTCCTGCCCCCTGCCTTATACCCAGGGGCCCCATATGGGAAAGGATGGTCCAGTGGTTAGGGCACTAGCTTAGGACTGGGTTCGTTTCCTTGTTCTGCCACAGACTTCCTGTGTGACCTTGAGCAAGACATTTAGTGTCTCTGTGCCTCAGTTCCCCACTTGTAAAATGTGGCTAATGTAGCACTTCTCTACCTAACAGGGGTGCTACAAGGCTAGATACACTACAATAACGGGAACCATATGAGTACCTTAGTGCCTTGTGGTGCCATACCAGTGAATTACTGACTAAAAGGTGCTTGAACATGCACTTAATGTGAAAATGATCCACCGCAAGAAGTAATTTGACTAGCAAATGCACCTGAACTTGCTTCAGATTTTAGGATCTCAGGGCTGGGCATAACAATCCTTATAGTTTTACCCTTCCTCATGGGATGACTGTTTTGATCTCTTGACCATTAATTACTTTTCTGTGCTTCCCTTGTGCCCTCAGAAGCCTTAGTTCTGAATGATCCAGACTTCCAGCATGAGGATTTGAATTTCCTCTCCCGCAGCCAGCGCTATGAGGAGGCCATCAGGAAGAGCGCCCTGATGGTGGTGAGGCTAAGAGAGTATGGGATTGCAGATCCTGATGAAATCTACTGGTTTAAAAGGTACCTGACTCTGATGCAAAGCAGATGCTGGAATAAAATTCTTCTGCATCATCGATGAAATCAGAGCTTTTCAATTTTTGAAAGCAAACTAGGAACCTGAGCCGTAGCCCCCATGTCTTGACTTCAGTGTGGTCTTTGACACAAGCCCTAATTCCCTAGGGATCAAATCTATTGACTACAGTGTCGATCCATTTCCTCAGACTCCTTTATTATAAACCTAGCAATGATCAAATCTTCTGTAATGCCAAAGATAGTAAAAATTTCCCTTAAGATGAAAATCTGGTTCTTAGTCATTCTAAATTAACCATAAGGAATTAAATATTTTGACTGTTTTAATTAATGGGGTAAATGAGATCACTGTCTTTAACGTACGTCTATGAAGCTGATTACTTCACTTTGTAAATAGAGCTATTGTATTATCATTGTTGAAGAGGTCCTAAGACAATTTTCAGACAAAACAATGCTTTTGAGTTTGAAATGTTTCTTTTAGCCCAAAGAATTAAAGTCTGACCTTTCATTTAGCTGATCTCTTATATTTTTTGTATTATCCAAAGTTGGGGAAAAAAAGTCTTTGACAGCTGAATTAGAGTCTAACTTGCCATGAACTTAGCTCTGAATATGGTTAAGCACCTTTGACACAGTTTAAGAAACTTAGTTGGGAAATCGATGTCTGACGTAGCTTTCAGTTAACGCCTTCAAAGAGTGACTGCAAAGTTAAATACCTAGGCGCAAAGGCATGAGTGTACTTGGAGATGTATTCATTTAAATAAATATGCATCTGATTGTACCTACTAAGAGCTCAGTCCAACTCCTATTGAAATCCATGGAAACACTGGATTGGACAGATAGACCAAATTCATTAAGATTCACTGTCCCATCAAAAATGGTTGTAGTTCCCAAGATAAATCAGGGGTTCTAAATCTCTTGGCATAGTTGTTCTGGAAAGTGATTCTTTTGGAAGTGCTCTTTCAACACGGAATATATCTTTTTTTTTTAAATGTATATTCAAATTCATTGTTGATTAGAAAACTTAGATACTTATGGTAAACTCTAATTCACTTGTCCTGGGTGAGGCTTTTTTATTTTTTTTTAATGGAGTAAAATATCACTTCTCAATTATTCTTATGGAAAAAGAGTAGGCAAGTAGATCTTGTGGCCTTGGGAGCAAATTTTCATGATTTTTTTTGCAATGTAAATACTGTACATTGGGAACAGCTGATAAAACTATTTTTACAGAAATTGGAGTGTTCTCAGCTACATGTGTAACAGGATACATTTGGTCTTTGATGTACAGACTTGGATTTATAGATGTATTTCGGGTCCAGTGAATTATTCTAACTTAAATGAATAAGACTATTTAGTATTTTATATATGGAATATAATTCAGTTATTTGTACGTAGCAGTTCCCATTTTCTCTCTTGTAAGGTAGCCCTTTTTGTATATTTTTCTGAATTGTACAAAACATTATAATTCTTCCAATGAGGAAATTCAAAGTGGAGGTGGTGTTTGCACTAACAATCCTATGTTGTTGCAGTGTTATGGATGACAATATAGGACTTGATCTAAATTCCACTGCAGTCAGTAGACCATAAATTCAAATGGGTGTGGCTCAGGCTCTAACTGCAAAATTCAGGAAGTCCAAAGTTATCGTTCTGGCAACAGCCTTAGCTTCTTCATATGTCACACATAATTAATGCAGAAAACTTAGCATATGCAGTAATAAAGTACAGTACTATATGTATGTGTATTGAAGTAGGGATTTATGTGGAAACTGTAACTGAGTTTCCTTCTACTCTGTGTTTAAATTGTTTAACATAATATACTAATATACAGGAGGATTTTGGTATTGAGTTAATATGCAGAAGAAATTAAGGGGACGATTTCACTTGCTTTACAACTGACAAAATGGGAGCAGATGTTGAAATTTGTGCTGAGCAAAAGTTTTTTTTCTTAATCAAAGATAATATGTAACTATACTTGAGGCAAAATGTAACAAAGTCCAGTAATTGCTCCGTTGATTTCTGGCTACAGGTCAGTGTTTGTATTTGAGTATCCTCCATTTGTCATGTACCTAAGTTATGTACAAGGGCTAGTAGCATAAGACTCCGTTACTGAATTGCTACATAATTTTGGGCAACTTTTTGCTTCATTTTCCTTATCTGTCAGATGGGAATAATACTTCACCAGGGGTATGGTGAGGCTTCACTAACATTCTGGAAATAATTTGTGGTCCTTTATTTAAGGGCTTATCCACACAGGGAGTTAGAGTGAAATAGCTGTTGTGCTTTCAGTTCACACCTTAACTTATTTTGTAATAGCTTTCTCACATAGACAAAAGCTAAGTGCAAAGTGTTTTTATGGTTGCCAGTCAGACTCTCAGTTATGGAAGTTGAAATATTTTTGTAACAAACCTTGTTTTCACACACTAAATGTTCAAAAAAAATTCAGCTTCTGGGTTGAAATGTTCTGTCCACATGGGAATTGTTTTTGAAAATTTGAGCAAATTCCTTCAGTAGCTTATGTAGCCTACAGGAACTTTTTAAAAAACAAAAAAAATGACAGAACTTTGAACTTGGGACTTTGGTATGTGACTACCCTTTGTTGAACGACCTTCAACATCACGCTGGGAAGGTGGGAAGAACTGATTGGCTAACAAGCAATTGGAAAATACTTTTAAATATGCTTAATGAACATCTGTTAAGTCTTAGAGAGTATTAAACCCCTTTGGGGAATCAGAGAATGCAGAGGGTGCATTTCCAGACCTGCATAGTGTCTCTGGATATTCTGGGACAACATGGCTACAACTACACTGCATACATTCAGTATGGAGAGTGAAACCCGGCTCAATCATCAAACTTGAATGCCCAGGATTAGGAGGACTGAGTCAGCTGTCCTATGTTAGGGAATCCTGGACTTGAGTATTTACATTGTATTTTAACCCTATGTTAAGACTTTCCTAACCCATGCTTGAACCTAGGGCTCTGGCATCCACACTGCAGTGTGCAGACCCAAGTCAGAGTAAACATATCCCAGCATCCCTAGCCTCTCCCATCCCCAGAAATGTGGCTGCTCTAGCTCTAGGGCTATGGTGCACTGTGGGAAAACTTTACTCCCCTCCCTGCATGTTACTAGGAAGCAGCTGACTTTGCAAAAGGTTTGATGGTTCTCTCTCCATTGCAAACCCAGCAGGCTCGCTGATACTGTGCTTGCAGATCCGTGATCAGAAGAGAATGGGTTAACGTGACCTGAGCCGTTTACAGAGGGGAGTGTCTTCCATTTTCAATCTGGATTCCAGATTGTTGAGCTAGAGAGAGGATTAATGAAGTTGTTTCATGGAATTGTGGGATACTTCCAGCTGACTCCCGGGACCTGAGTCAAGCAGTGGGAGGGGGGCAATTGTGGCTTAGCATCCTGAAAATGTGGCATCATGTATTAACCTGGGTAGTTTTCCAGGGGTGGCCCCCTGCCGAGAGCCTCAGGTCCCCCAGCCTTGCGTGTCCCTCTCCACCTGGAACCCAGACAGGATCAACCCAGAAGGGCCCCGCACGTCCCCAGGCAACACCCCATGGGACAACAGTACATCCCATTGCCACCTAAACCCATCTCCCAAAAAGTTTGCATACACCTGGGAACAATGGCCCCTGTCTCTGAAGGAGGAAAACCTCCATCCATACTGCCAATGTTTACGGTTCCACTGGGAGGGAAAGAGTTTAACGTGCCATCTGAGTCAATGCTTCACATTGACAGCTGGCATTGGGATGTGGTTGCAGTGTTAGTCCCCGGATGGTGTAAAGTTCAACCTAATCCCCACAGTCCCAAATGGTGGTATGTCACGCATGTTACTCACTCATCCACACACACGACCCACCAGCATGGGGAGATAAATATTACCTGCCCTGAACAATTTGCAGCACCCCTCCTAAATTGTAGCCTCTTCCGCTTAGCTCCTAATCTTCAGGAAACAGTTCTTGGAAAACACCTCCACATCTCCCTCCACCAGCGGTGGGGGCAGATGTTACCCGCCACTAAATGAGAGGCAGCCACACAACACAGGATCCTCCTGAATGCCACCTTGGAAGCTGTAGACATTTACCTGCCCTTGACATGCTTTCAGGTCCCAGCCTTCCTTCCCAATTGTACTGGGGGGGAGCCACCCTCCAACTCGCCCTCCTCAGGCATACGTTGTCCTTGTCCCCCCCTGGAAAAGGCAGAGCATAGTGGCTCCTTGTGCAGGGGGCCATGAGAAACAAGAGGTTGGAACAATTGGAAAAGGCCATGGACTGGTCATAAGTGTGGATCTCACCCACCTGACAGTGGCCACCTGCCGCCCTCAGGCATACTGCCGAATTGGCTCTCCACACACGGGATACCTTACAGGGACTGATTAAGACCATAATTGAGGCCGGGAACCAGCTAACATGGGATTCAGTGTGCTCCCAGCTCCAATAATATTTAACCCAAGAAATCTGTAGCATGTTTGTGCTATATTGCTGTTTATGTAGAAGGCCAACAGTAACCCTAGCCACCGTATCAGAGGGCGGGTGGAAACTGAAATGGTGACCCCCTCACAACAAAATGTTGATTCGGGGTCAAGGCGGGGAGACTGTCACAGGCCCAAGGACTCAATCCCTCAGGGGGTCCCATGGGGAGGCAAAGCAGCATTGTATGTTGCTAACGTGGTCACAAGCATCGCAAGGCATTTCAGCGGAGGGTCAAAGGTGTGAGTGTGGATTGGAGGAATCCTTTGCAGGTTGTGAGAGGCCAAAAGGGGGAGGGAGGAAGAGAGCAGAGAACGGGGTAACTCAAAACCTCAGCTAGCTCTGTCTGAAGATAAAACGCTGGCCCCTGTCCAAGGTTATGGGCTCGAGAAAAGGTCGGCAGCTGCCCAGCCATGAGAAGAGGAGAACTAAATGGAGCAGTGCTGCAGAGATTGCAGTAAAGACGGTGAGATCAAATGAGACGGCGAAGGCCAACGGGGGAGGGCGGGGGCAAAGTCTCTGGAGCCGGTGTGTTTTGGGAATGCTGAGGAGGCCACAGCAAGCCGGTATGGACTGGTACAAAGAGCACCAGGAACAGAGGGCCCTAAAACGAAAACACTCCCAAAAGAACCCAGGACTTAAAAACCCTCCCGAGAGCCAAAGCAAGTTGGAGATCACAGCGGATGTTGGGTGACCCGTGCACGGGACAAGAACTCCCGTCCACCCCTCCCCCTCTTCTTAGGTTACACCCAGGCTTGGCCAGCCTCATGTCATGTGTGTGAGAGTATGAAAGTGGGTTAGGGCTGGGGTACTAACGCTTTCTTGCTTCCTTTGAGTGACATGGGAGCAGTCCAAACACTCTCTGCTGTTTTATTATTTTATTAATAAAGCTTTAAAACTTAGACACTTGGTGTGCTCTGTCATCTCCCCTAAAGATCCTGCGGCCTCAGCCTAATCACCTGATGCCCTGGGCAGATTGGTAACAGAAATCTGTCACAGCGTCTATGCTGCAAAGCAATAGGGCTCATACCGTGGGTTCCAGCTTAACTCGAGCTCGTGCCCTGCAAGGTCCTGGGACCCTGGTTCTGAGCCCTGGGTTAGCACAATTGTAGTGTAGATGCAAGCGGAGGAGGGGCTTAGGCTTAAACTCAGGCTCAAGCACAGGCTTACACTGCAGTGTAGACATACCCATAGAGCCAGGTGCATTGATTGGAATAAAAATAACTTAACATCACCCAGTTTATTCATGATTTAGATCAGCAAGCGCAGGAAACCTTGATTTAAATTGTTTTTTTGCACTTACACATTTTAGTTATTTTCCTAGAGAAAGGTTGACTTTTATTGTTTGGTAACCACTGACAGGTAACAAGCCTTGTTACTGAGGGGAGGAAGTGGCAGCAGTGGTATTATCTTGACTTTAGTAAGGCTTTTGATACTGTCTCTCATGACCTTCTCATAAACAAACTAGGGAAAACTAGCCTACATGGAGCTACTATAAGGTGGGTGCATAACTGGCTGGAAAACCATTCTCAAAGAGTAATCATCAGTGGTTCACATTCAAGCTGGAAGAGCGTATTTTGAGTGGGGTCTGGTTCTGTTCAACATCTTCTTAAATGATTTAGATAATGGCATAGAGAGTACACTTACAAAGTTTGTGGATGATCCCAAGCTTGGAGGGAATGCAACTGCTTTGGAGGATAGGATTGAAATTCAAAATGATCTGGACAAACTGGATAAATGGTGTGATGAAAATAGAATGAAATTCAGTAAGGACAAATACAAAGTACTCCATTTAGGAAGGAACAATCAGTTGCACACATACAAAAAGGGAAATGATTGCCTAGGAAGGAGTACTGCAGAAAAGGATCTGGAGGGGTTGTAGTACCTTAATAGCTAAATATGAGTAAACAGTGCAACACTGTTGCAAAAAAAGCAAACATCATTAAGGGATGTATCAGCAGGAGTGTGGTGTAAGTGACACAGGAGAAGTAATTCTTCCACTCTACTCTGTGCTGATAAGGCCCCAGCTGGAGTATTGTGTCCAGTTCTGGACACCACATTTCAGAAAATATTTGATTTTCTCCAATTTGTCCACAAGGAAAGGAACAAAAATGATTAAAGGTCTAGAAAACATGACCTATGAGCGTGAAAAATTGTTCTAATTAACATCTGAGAATAGGACAAGAAGCAATGAGTTTAAATTGCAGCAAGGGAGATGTGAGTTAGACATTCAGAAAAACTTCCGAAGTGTCAGGGTAGTTAAGCACTGGAACAAATTGCCTAGGGAGATTGTGGAATCTCTGTCATTGGCAGTTTTTAAGAACAGGTTAGACAACCACCTGTCAAGTTATAGTCTAGTTATTGGTGCTGCCTTGAGTGCAGGGGACTAGACTAGATGACCTCTCAAAGTCCCTTCCAGTCCTACTCTTCTGTTTTGATGTTGACTTGCAAATAAATAGTCTTTGCACTAAATTTGGTAGGTGTGGGGTTTGGGGTTTGTTTTGTTTGTTTTTTTAAACTAACCAGGAAGGTACACTATATCTATAGACATTTATTTAAGCAGTTGTATAAGTTATCTTACATTTATTCAGAGTCCTAATTTGTACAGTTTCCTTATTTTAAATAAGGAATGAATGATTTACCATTTTCTACTAGATGATTAATTTTTGCTTATTTGTATCAGGCTCTTTTTGGATGGACATTCAAATTCACTTAAATATATAAAAAACATTTTAAAGTTTGTTTTCTTTAACTAATAAAGCTTTCTGATAAGGATAAAAATTATCAAAGCATATTTTTGCATTTAAAACTAACTAACTTTAATAAATCAGTATTATCTGTAGTTGGTGAAATGAACTGATTGTTTCTAATCACTGTGTCCTTTGAGATTTTCAAACTAGTAGATCTCTTCTTCCCACCTAGTTTTTTGATAATACATTGGAAGAGGAAAACAAACTTTCCTGCTTTTTCAACTCTCTCATTCAAAATTAAGGAATCAACTAGTCATTGAACCAAACTAGTTGAATAACCTAAATGAAGAAAATATTCTCTCTGCATCTGCAGATGAGACTACTGCTTTCAAAAGCAAGTTTAGTGCTTCAACAAACTCTTGATTCCGGTTACTTAGCCAGTGACTTCCACCAGTTCAGAGGTTTGACTTTCTTTATAACAGCAACAAATATGCACTGCTTAGTATTTTTCAAATTAATTAAAATTATTTTAATAGATTGAGTAAATTTAGGCCTTAACATAGGTTGTCATAATTAAAATTTAAATTGTTTTCTAAATCTGTATGTAATTTAAATTTAAAAAATGATTTTTATTGTTTTTAATCTACCCTGCATAGAGAAATCTATAAGTATTGGACATATTTTAAAACTCTCTAGAATTTCCATTCAGATGTACAGAATGTCTTGTTTAAGAGTTTACTGAACTCAATGCTTTCTCTTTCCATTATTAACATTACACTATTTTACATAATCCCATCTGTAGCTAATCCTGTACAATGAGTAATGCATGTCTAACAATGAATAGGGCATGTCTAACAAATGATTTGTTGTCCTGAAGCACTTACACCGAAGGGACAAGTCTTTACTACACAGAGGAGGTGTGTTCAATGCTAAACAGAACAGATGAATACTGGAGAGCTTTTAGAAAAGAAGGTGTCTTGCAGACCCAAATCAGAGGCCATTTAATCTTGATGATATGCAGGAAACTGGGAGTGTGTGAATGGAGACAACAAGAACAGATGGGAGAAACTTATCCAGAGTGGAAAAGGAAGGTGGGGGGGAAGGGAAGAGATAGAAGACTGTGTGTGTGTTCTCTCTCTCTCTCTGGTTTCTGCATGCATCATGCTTACCATTAAGATTCAGAACATTTTGCAACATACGGAACCTCAATACTATGGCAAGGCCCCCGATTACCATGCATAGTAGTGTCCCAGTGTCCTCCACTATATTCAGCAATGGTGGATAGGTACATCACTTGGATTTTTCTGTTAGTATTCTTCGCAAAACAGTTCATTGCACTGACCTTTTAAATTTCAGAATTATCATCATACTGAGATCAATGGAAGCAGGTCAAACCTCAGTCCTATTACTTCAAGCTGTTTGTAGGCTGAGGAAGTCACTAAACTAAGTCATTCAGAAGGTTATCTCAACAATCTGAAGGGCTAGAAAAGTTGGGGAATTTTTTTAAGTAAAAGCTAAAAGCCTGTAACTGAGTTCTGCAGTGAGGGTGAGAGGAAGGATTTCACTGGCTGTGGAATCTCAGGAAACACAGTGCCTTGCTTATAACATACTTTGTTCCCAGATATGGAGGTTAATAAGTTGTGGTAAGATACCACAATTATGCTGTGTGGGTTGTCACTGGTTGCTTTGAAATTTGAAAAGATCTACATTACCAAACAGCGAGATAGAAATAATCTTACTTCTCTTCCTCCCACCCTGCCTTCTTGGGCTCTAGCAAAGAGTCTTGTCTTCATTTGCAGCCTGTGATGTTCAAGCAAAAAGCCCGAGTGTATATCAGTGTTCTCACTTCTATCGGTAGAACTTAAGATGTTTTCTATATACAGTAAAATTTTTCTTTGTGAAAGGAGTTGGAGGTGGCATTCACTTCCAGCAAGAAAACAAGTCCTGTCATCTAAGCAGTGTCCATGTTGCTCATTTTGGTTACTCTTTCCTTTCAGGCCCATGAAATCACGGGTTCAGGTCCCACAGCTGGACTTCAGCTTGTACCCAATGAGCCATCACACAGATCAGTACTGTACTAGAAGTTGAGGTGGGCGTTAAACTAAAGTTTGACTACTTTGCTTGTGATAGTTCCATCTATTTTGTTATGATTTTCATCACAAATTGTCATCAGAGTAGGCTAGTTCTTAATAAATAGTTCAGCTACTGAATTCCATCATACATCCTAGGGGAGAATTAGTTTGGATCCTCCTGCTCTCTTCAGTGAAGCTGAAGCAAGGTGGTTATTATGGAATTATTTTGCAATTTCCGTAACATTTTCCTTTATTCCTGGAGTTATACTTACGTCTTTGGCTAAAAGATGCATCAAATGAGCACTGCACCCATATGTTGCAAGTTTTCAGGTTCCCTTCCTTATCTCTGTGTATCGTCTCATCTTTGCTGCACTTGCAGCGTTGTTGGTGACAAAGATATATACTTGACTCTTGAATATTCGTTCACAGTTTTATAGCTTTTACTGCTGCTACTTTAAGTATCCTGCTGTATCAGTTGTTTTTGTAAGCTAGACAACGCCATCTCCTATTGTGACACAAGCACATATTACAGGAGCACTGCCACCCATCACAACTCAGATTAATGAATTTCCCATCAGTGTTTTTTGGCACACTGTTCAGTTTCCCTCTCAGACACTTTCTCCAGCATCCTTCCGGCAATGTCTGCTGTGCAGGGTGTAGTGTAGCCTGGTGGTAATGATTGAACTATGTCAATGAAATGTTTGTTCTGAACAAGACAAAAGGGAGAACTTGTTGCACAAAGGAAAGAATTAATATTTTCATCTATGGAATCTTGCTGGTCCTGACTACAAACTAATTCGTGGTTTTACTGAGTGATAAAGACTGTTTTTATATATACAGGTAATTTACTGTCTGACATATGTTTAGTTGTAGCACTAGTGGTGGTACCAGCAGATGACTGTAAGGCTGTAGACATTGCAGATGGTGGACATTCATAACTCCTTATGTCTGAGCTGGAGCCTGAAACAAAATGGCTTTTAATTATGAAACAATTATGAAGCTTCCTGGGTTGGATGGCATGTAGGTATGTAAAATCCTGTCCAGCTCCTCAAAAAATACAGGTTGCATGTCACCGGCCAGATTTCTTTTTTCTGTTGTCCCTCATTTTAATAAAGTACAAACAGCTCAGGAGCACCTATATCTGGCAGTGTTAGGCATTCTGGTTATGGCCCCTTACAGGCATCTGCCTAACAATGTCCATAAAAAGGTCTTTATTCCAGTGGCTGGCCGCAAGAGTTTCCCACATCAATGCTTCTCCTCAGATGACAATAAGATCCAGTGTGTCAGCGTGGCTCCAAGCAGCTGCTCAAGGCATGTTGTAGGATTTCTGGAGTATTATCACAGCTGTTCTTATAAACTGGAATCCAGAAGTGTATGGATAATATCTGGCTATGTGCCAGCTTATAAACAGGGGAGGGAACATCCAGTCAACTTGACCGTAGAGCAGAGGAGGGCACACAGGTAAACAGGTCAGTAACGGTTGCCCACAAAGCTGTTTGGGATAGCCATTTGGAAGACTGTCCAAATAGTTTGCAGCAGCATTGCATGCACATGAACAGCGGACCAGACGAACTCACTTTGTAACAAACTTAGTTCACTTTGAAAGAGAACTTCAGAGTTCCCAAAACATGCGGAGTCAGTGCACTACAATGAATTGCATTGCGTGTATGCAAACGTTTTCGAAGCAGATTAACTCAAATCTATCGATTAAACCCCTGTATAGACAAGCCCTAATTGAGAAAGAAATGTTTACTTTGCTGATATGAAACTAACATCAAAATGAAATCTGTCAGGATCCAAGTAGTTTTTCCCATTCCAGGTGTGTGTGTGCGTGTCTGTGTGTGAGAGTGCGCTGGGAGAATGGCCTGGTTCTATCACTGTGCATCTTTTTATTCTGGTCACTGGTTGGGACAAATGAGAGCACTCTGTGTTTCTGCTTATCCTGGACGTTCCAGTCTTAGAGGATCAACTGATCAGATACTGGTATGATCAAGAAATGAAAAGAGCACTTAATAAACGTTAAGTTCTACAAAATGTCGAAGGGAAAGTAGCCACCTTACTATCCATATAACTTGTGGACTAAAACTTTTCAGCATGTTTTGTCCTGCCTCAATTAATTCTGCATGTTAGTATGTAATGTACTCTTGCCTCTCTCTTCCATAGTAATGTGTCTACATTGCCTTCCCTCCAGACCAGTTATCTCTCAATTACTGTTCTGTTCAGTTTAGTGAAATAATACCTTGCATTTTGCATAAAGATGTCCAGCTATAGCATTCCCTCAAACTCCTCATAATTGGAATGGTGTGATTGAAACTGAAGAACAGCTGCCATGATAAAAGTTCATGATCTTGTTACTGGTGCAAGCAGACAAAGATAACGCAGAGCACTTGTACTGAAAGAAGCATGGACCATTCCTTAAGAAGCTTCTTCCTTCCTAATTCCTGAATGCTCCTAATTGATAGTGGCCTGTTCAGAATGACTGCACTTCCTTAAAGCAAACTCCATGCTGGAACAGGACACCCATGCCTCACCACTGTTCCAATTACCAGCTCTATTGGGCTCTGAGTCAGGAAAGCTAAATGTTTTCAGTCAAAGCCAGATATCTGAAATTCAGCTGAATTTATTAAAACTAATGGTATGCCCCTCATTTTAAGGGTCCTCAGTTCCAGGCTTCCACTGAGTCCAAGAGTAGAGCAAGATTTTTGTGATTAATATAATAGGAACCAAAAATTGCAGGAAGAAGAAACTGTTCAGGAGGTATTGGTTCATTCCCCATTAGCACTGCTTATGATTTCTACATGTCTAAGGTTTACTATTGAGATTAAGTCCATGAACACCAGAAGCATAAGTGAGTCTACTGTGTACAGCTGTTGGAGATGGAGGAAAGCTCTTTCAGGAGCACACTTAAAGTAAGGCTGAGATGCTGATCCTTCTTTTTCTCTCCTGCAGAACTTGCCTGGGCTCTTTTGTTGAACCTTTAGGTCTCCACTTCAGCATGTTTACAAACACCTTACAAAACCAATGCACTGTTGCTCAGCAAGACAAATGGCTACCTCTGACCTATGGACTCCAGATAATTGGAACCTATGCCCAGACTGAGATGGGCCACGGTTAGTTCCTTTTAGAGACCAATGGGTAACCTCTGTGCTGTGACTCCAGCTAATAAATTGGTGGTGATGCTCTGTAGTTAAAATCTAAAGGGTGAAGGACACACTAAATATAAATTAAAAAATTAACAAAACCAAGAAAACCCCACACCCCAAAGGCTAGTTGACCATTCAGGCCACAATGGAATTCTTCTACTGGTTGACAACACAGTCTCTCACTCGGAATTATGACTTTTTTTTTAAAATGCACTTCTTGCTTGCTCACTAACTTAATAGTTATTAAAACAAAGATTAAAAGATGAGTTTTTTGCCCAAAGGAGCTTGAACATTCTATTGATTATGGTACCAAGGACTGACAGGAGTCAGCCGTAGTTCTATTTGTGCCTGAATTTAAGGTACGTAAGTTGCAAAGTTAGGCTAATGCATTGATGAGCAGCCTAAATAACTCAGCCATATGTCTTTAGGTATAATGTAGCTTGGTGAAGTGTTGCATCACATGTTTGTAAAAGACTGGTTATAGGTATGCTTGTTTATTCTAGGTGTAGCTGCATTTAGCTATATATTTTCATGGAAAGTTCCTGTTTTATAGGGAAAAACCCTGTTCCTACTTTCTGAATTAATCAAAACACAAAAACTGATCGTGGACCCAGGGAATCCTATTCCCTAAGCAGCACAGTGCCCAAGACTGCAAAATATACAAGTCCCAGCAAGCGAAGTTTCAGTGGCTGAGAAAATGAAGTGGTTCTCTTTTTACACTTCCTGAATTCAAACCTGGAATGTGCCCAACATATTGTAATTTCACGGGCCAGATAGCAAAATCCCTGGCTTCGATCTCAGTTACTTTAGTTACTACTACCTATGCCAGCTGAAAATGCAAAGAAGAGTCACTTGATGGAATTCTTCATATCACTATGATAAATCTACAGGCTCCAGCTCTAAACCAAACAAGCTAAAGACCAGAAGTTGTGAAACAAGTGGATGATATACTGTGAATAAACAATTGCCTACTGATCTTATTTCCTTCCCCCTACAAGTTTTAAATCAAATCTGTCCTACAAAAGTGATTTGATTTTGCATGCTGTGTCATTGATCTATCCCTGGGTGAGGATCAGTTTGCTTGTAATATTCACCATGTTCTGTGACTGACTAGCGTATTGATTGATTGATAAACCTAACACAACTAGTGAGAGTGATGGTATATTGGAGCAACTCACACTTTCCATATCAAAAACTGATTGTTAACATGTCTGTTAAGAATGTCTGCTGTGAATGTTTCATGGAAAGTTCCTGTTTTATAGGGAAAAACCTATAATTAGGTAATTATTATTGGGTAATTATTATAATATTGCGCAGGCTACATTGATGAT
This sequence comes from Mauremys reevesii, assembly GCF_016161935.1. Taxonomy (NCBI): domain Eukaryota; kingdom Metazoa; phylum Chordata; order Testudines; family Geoemydidae; genus Mauremys; species Mauremys reevesii. The sequence goes on from NC_052637.1 coordinate 29,887,860, forward strand.
ATCTGACTTCTAGTTAATATTTTTTTTTAGCCTGATATTTATAGTGGCTTCAGAGGTTCATGATAGGTAATGGGATAGGAGTTTTTATCCAGTCCAGAATGGCAGTGATTAATAGGTGTTGGTATCAGGTTCAGTAGCCTATGTGAAATGAGTTGGCTTTCAGTCCATTTCATAGTGAATGGGTGTTCATTTAAAACACCATATTTGAGAGTAATTGTCAATCTGGAATGGTGCATGGAAGCCTTTTCTCCCCTCCCAAGAGGTCCTCTCTAGCACATGGTTGAGGCTCATTGATGAAGTGGAGTTGGGGGACTATTGTATTGTCACCACCTGTACTGTATCTGTTGTGGTGTTAAGCAAGGATTTCAGTCTTCATGACAAGGGCCCTACCAAATTAATGGTCCATTTTGGTCAATTTCACGGTCATAGGATTTAAAAAATCATAAATTTCATGATTTCAGCTATTTAAATCTGAAATTTCACAGTGTTGTAATTGTAGGTTCCTGACCCAAAAAGGAGTTGTGGGGGGGGGCCCACAAGGTTATTGTAGTGGAGGCGGGGTTATGGTACTGCTACTCTTACTACTTCGCTGCTGCTGGCAGCAGCTCTGCCTTCAAAGCTGGGTCGCTGAAAAGTAGTGGCTGCTGTCTGGGAGCCCAGCTCTGATGGCAGAGCCACCACCACCAGCAGCACAGAAGTAAGGGTGGCATGGCATAGTATTGCTATCCTTACTTCTGCACTGCCGCTGGCAGGGCGCTGACACCCAGCTCTGAAGACAGCACAGAAGTAAGGGTGGCAATACTATGACTCCCCCCCACACACACAATCTTAAAATAACCTTGTGACACCCCCCCCCCCCCCGCAACTTCCTTTTGGATCAGGACCCCTAATTTGAGAAATGCTAGTCTCCCCCATTACATCTGTATAGTATAAGATAAAAGCACACAAAAGACCAGATTTCAGGGAGGGAGACCAGATTTCATGATCCATGATGCATTTTTCATGGCTGTGAATTTGGTAGGGCCCTATTCATGACTGTCAGCTGGACACCTTTCACCAGCACTAAACTCACTTAAAAGCTTGATATTTCCAATGTTAGTGACCATTAAGTCTAACCCAGCTGGGTTACTATATGAGGCATGGGGAGTTGCACAATATTGCTGTCTAACAATTTCTTTTGGATCGTCATTATAACAAGCCCAGAAATTAGGATTGCCAACCCTCTGGGATTGGCCTGGAGTCTCTAGGAATTAAAGATTAATCTTTAATTAAAGATTAAGTCGTGATGAAATCTCCGGGAATACATCCAACCAAAATTGGCAACCCTACCAGAAATGCCAAAGTAGAAAGAATTGCTGTTACCAGGAAGCTCTGTGTAAAAGAACATGCCAGTGTATAGTAAAGTGCATCTAGATCTAGTCCAGAGAATAGTCCATTCTGTCAGGTATTCTGGCCCTTTAAGCCTCTAAATTGAGGCCAGTGCTCTTTCAGGAACTCGAATTTGTCACCTGAAAACTACGTTCATTCTATGAATGACTTGGCAAAAAACTACATATTTGTACAGTGTAAAATATAGGTATTGGACATGTCTTTTGAGGATCAACACTTCTGCAGTACGTGCATCCCAGCCACTCTAGTGTTTTTCCTTCTTCACTATGTGCTGGTGTCAGCAAATGAGAAATAATCCTACCCTCTCACTAGTACTTTCCAACAGATGAGGAAATGTGCTTTTCACCAAAGTATCCAAAATGTCCTTATGTGAAACCTCTCAGAAGAAGTTCCAATTGGATGAATTATCTTGTGAGACTTCAGATCAAAGAAACAAGCTTAGGTTACCACAGTTGGGAGGTTTGGGTGTCAAACTGAAACAGTTCTCTAACTAGTTGAAGGTATCAAAACTAGTAAGGGTTGTTAATAATAATACATTACATTTTCTGGTGTCCAAAGACTTCTGGATTCTGGAACTAGAACTAAAAATAACCTGATAACCAGTATCTGATAGAATTTGGAGTGGGCTAGGTGAAATGGAAGGTACACATTATAATGAAGCATGTTTGGTTGCGGGGTGGGGGCTCTTTTCTTGTGATGCCTTGACTGATAAATGTTTTTTCACACGCAGTTGTGGTCACTAGCTTCGACTGATTGCTTATGCAGAGCACTGTCCTTTTTTGTTTGAAGGCTTCTAAAGAGCAGACAGAATTTTAGAAAAAGAGGCTGTGTTGGAGGATGGAGGAGATCATAGTTGGAACTCAAGTCCATATATGCTACCTCTGTCTAATTTGCAAGTCCAAAGCAAAGTCTAAAACATTGACATCTGACTCATGCCAGCCTTTATCCATTTAAAATTCAAATTTGTACTTGCTTCCAGAATCTTCTTTCTCATTGGTTTGTATTAACTCCCTACACTAGCCAATATGCTACATCAGAAATAGATTTTCCTCTTTAAACTGGAGCCAAAGCTAGAAAGGGGAGTGTTGCAAATGCTGTCCTGCTTAGCATAGAGGAAAATGCACTGCAGTATGATTGAGTATTCCAGATCTCTTTATAGTACAGACCAGAGAAAAGGACAGTGCTTTAGTTTTCTGAAATATGCATGCTAAATTCTTAACACAATTTTTTTTTCCCCCCATAATCTTCACCTTGAACTTCACGCTTGCTTCCTTCCCATAATATTCCCTTCACATTCCACACCTCGGCATTTCGGCACAGCTGTATTCATCGTGGACGGCCTGAGCCTCTGGACCTCCACCTGGGCATGTTCTTGCCCACCCTCCTCACCCAGGCAACCCTGGAACAGCAGGACCGCTTCTTCATGCCTGCCTGGAACCTGGAGATCATTGGCACTTATGCACAGACCGAGATGGGCCATGGTACAGTACATTCGCTCAAGTATATTCACAAAGGTGGTTTTCTGTACAAAGAATGTCTATCTGCACAGGGAAAATGGCATGCACTTTCCAGAATCTCTGCAGGTGCAGTTCTGGCCATGGGAAAAAGTACACTTTCTGGAATTTTAAATAGTTCGCATGTACTATGCATAATACCACTCTGTTTAATGTTTGATCTCTAAGAGTTTCTGATGTGCCCATCGTTGTGGTATCTGGGTGTATTTGATGTTCACTTTTCTTGTCACTCAAATGAGGGAGATTGAGACTAATGAAAATACTCTCTATGGGTGTGTTGATCTGAGCATATTTCAGCTTCTACACCCGCATGACTTTTCTGCCTCTCTCTGATCAGTTTGGTTGCTCTACTTGGCATTCAGCTGGAAGGCAGGAGTGCAGACTTTTACAGAGCCTGAAAGAGATGATAAAATAGTGAGTCAGTTGTTCTTTCATTTGGGGCTGACCATAGTTTGGAGATCACCTGGGTAACCCCAGTTTCTACACCCACATATCTCTTTTAAGTTCCCTCTTTTTCTTCCTACTGTGACATGCCCTTTTCATCATCAAGAATTGAATGTTTTTTTCTCCTTTGTCCACCCACTTTTCACTCAGTTAGTTTCACAGTTGCCTTTCCTCTGCTTACAGGCTTAGGGAGAGGTGGCAGATACTCAATGTTTTCCCATCATTTTTTCCCCCCCAACCACATTTCAATGACCTAGTTTCCTAGCCCTAGGCACAAGTGAGCATTTGCTGAAGTCTTGCAAGACCAATGGGATCACATGTATGTGTTCCACAACTTCACAAAACATGAGCACGTTCTGCTTGGAGGACACTTGTTTTTGAAACTTGTCAGCAGGAAAATGTTTTGAATAGTGAGCTTGGATCTATCCTTCACCTACAGTGAGACATCAAGAGACAATGACGCCTGACTTGCAGATATTTTAGTAGTAAAAGCACGGTTATTTGAAATGAGATGCTTATGTACAGTCAGATTTGAAGCTCATGATGGTGGGGTGGCCTGGCAATTCAGTAAGGGTATATTAAGTTGGCTATGGAGACACCAGAGGTAGAACTACAAACTTTGGAAATTGGTGCATGGATACATCAGGGTAGGGTCAAGCCTCTTGATGAAATGCCCATGTAGTGTCAATGGTTCTATAATGGTCTGCCACTCTGGAGCATCAAGTCAGTCCCTCAGCTGGTCATCTACATCTAGAGTTAAATTGACTGGACATCAGTGCAGGGAATGTCATCTGGTAGATAGAGCTGCCTTCAGTTTGCGTGAAGTGAGGACCTGGGATGAGGGGAGTGGAAGCAGTTAATGGAACTGTTACCTTCAGCCTGTGAATGGCTGAAGTATATTCAGTAATCTAGCATATGTGCACTTGTGTTCTCACATGGATTTGGGAGAAACCGCTCTATCAGATGAGTGGGATACAAGCCCATTGGAGAGGGAATAATGATGGTAGCACTTAGAGCATGTTTTGTTAAATGAACGTGACTTTGTTTTGCAACTATTCAGATTCCAGTGTCAGTGTAATCAGGCTAAGCTATGGCATTGTGGATCATTTCTTGATCATATGCTTCTTGATGCAAAACCAGCGAAGTGTCAATGTGGAGGTGCTTGAAAATTAAAGGGCCTAATTTTGGAACAACCTGAATACTGGCACTTGTATCATTTTAAATAATTTTATATTTCTGGCTTGGTGCTCAGGCAGTCAAATTAATAACTCCCATAATTCTAAAATTCCATGCTCTAAGTGTACACTGTCCTCAAGTGTGTCCTCTCTACCTTTTGGGTTATATTGTTTGCTGCATCACTGCTGGAGTTCAGCAATTCATTGTTCAATTTTGTTTCTGTGTTGTCATCTGTGACTGTTAAAATATAATGTGCTAACTGCCCATAGGAACTCACCTTCGAGGCTTGGAAACCACTGCCACCTATGACCCCGCTACCCAGGAATTCATCCTCAACAGCCCCACTGTGACCTCCATTAAGTGGTGGCCAGGTGGACGTAAGTGAATCACTGTGCATTTGAACTTGGAAGCTAATGGAAGCGCTCTCCTGTCTGTAGGAGGCGGTGATTCATATCCATGTTAGGACTGTTGCATCTGGAAGGTAGTGACTGGAAATTTGTACAGAAGGAAGAGTGTGTAGAGCTAAATCATTCTTCAGCCAAGTAGGAAGTTTATGAAAGTTCAGCTGTAATCTTGCATCATCAGATTTCATTGGGCACTTTTTGTTGTTATTACACATGAGTTTAGTATGACTTTTTAATCTCAAGCTTTATCCCCTGTGTATTTGAAGCCTCTCCTTCATTTCTGACTTAGGCAGTGCCCCTTTGACTTCAGTAGGAGTCTTGCCAAGGAATTGTGTAGTACTGAATGTGATCCTTGAGACAGTTATGAAGCTGATTCACACACAACTTAAGTGACTTTAATGAGAGTTCCATTTGTGAGCCAGCTATAGGATCAGGCCCTTAATTAGCATTGAAGAGCGAATATATGGTAGAGCTGGTCAAATCTCAGATGGGGTTTTATCAAAGAGAGAGTTTTGCATGTATTAAAATGATATTTTTTTCTCTGCTCTTGCAGTTGGAAAGACCTCAAACCATGCCATAGTTCTGGCTCAGCTCTACACCCAGGGCCAATGCAAAGGGCTGCATGCCTTCATTGTACCCATACGGCAGCTGGGCACCCATGAGCCCTTGCCAGGTAAGAGTCTACACTGGGGTTTAGCACTGTTGGGAAACAAAGGGTTAACACATTGTCAGGCCATATAGCTTTGCAAGCATTGTTAACATAGGTGGCTTATCTTTCAGACTGAACTCAGATAGCAGTGAAGTGCAGCACTATAACACTTCAACACAAGTGCAGGGATAGGTCTTGTGTGGCTCTAGAAGCCTGAGGGCTCTTACCTTAAGACTTAGAAACTGGTTCCCAAACTTTTCGGCATCATGCCCCCTTTTTAATTTTTTGAGAAACCCACATGCCGCCCCCCCCCACACACACACTCTCCTTTACCATCATCCAACCCCCCCCGATCCTTGTCACCTGACCATCCCCTCCCGGGACCCTGACCCCTATCCACCCCCCTGCTCCCTGTCTCCTGACTGCCCTGACCCCTATCCACACCCCCACCCTCTGACAGGCCCCCTCGGACTCCAATGCCTATCCAACCCCCACTACTCCCTTTCTCCTGTCCACACCCCCCCCCCAACCTCCACCCCATCCAACCACTCCATGTCCCCTGACTGCCCCACGGGACCTCCTGCCCCTTATCCAACCCCTCCTCCCCCTGCTCCCCTGCCGTCTTACCAGGCCGCTGAGAGCGGCAGGACTGGCTTATTGGAAAGTCTGGGAGGTGGGCGAGCTCAAGCTGCAGGGGACGGGAGGGGAGGGGCTGGGGGCTAGCCTCCCCGTCCGGGAGCTCAAGGGCCAAGCAGCCTCGCATCCCCCTTGGAATTTCTTCACGTGCCCCCCAAGTTGGGAACCAATGACTTAAAATGACATGGCCAATCTAGTGGTTTAGTGGTAACCAACAGTGGAGATTAGTTTGGGGTATGAACGTGTTGCTGTACTACCAAGCTGGGAGTGCTGTGGAGGCAGCATGCTCCTCTCCCCCAGAGGGAATGAATTCCTTGCATCCTTCTTTAGCCAGGAGTGGTACTGACAAATTTTGGAGAGCGTTCCCCCAATCCCTGTATTACAGGACTGGATGTGGAATATGAAGATCCTTGTGGGCTTCCATCCACACTCTTGCAATAAAAGGACAGGATAATGTGAAGTCTGCTTATCAGCTGCCATTCATAACAGAATGCCAAGTGCTCCCAGAAATCTAGACTGCCTGCTTATTGATGGGTTAGGTCTTTCACCTATTGTTAATTCTGACTCCTTCCCACTCTTCTATGGCAGGTATTACTGTGGGTGATATTGGGCCGAAATTTGGTTATGATGAAATGGATAATGGCTACTTAAAGATGGACAACTTTCGCATTCCCCGGGAGAACATGCTGATGAAGTATGCCAAGGTAAAGGAGTGAGCTCTGGAGCCAGTCATTAACAGCTCTTTTGTAGTGACCTGGCACAACGTTTTCAACATACTTTAACTCTTCCCTCTCTGGGTTAAATCCATCCCCATTTCTTACCAATGGGTTCTCTGTGGGATCTTCTGACCATGAGGATCCCCTTACTTTTCATTCTCCACCCTGAAAATCCTACATCACAGCTATTGTCTTTGCTGTCTAGAGAAGCAAACTTGCCTCCTTTAGGAGCCTGTCAAATTCAACCCTTAATTGGCCACAGGGATTGCTACTGAGCTATGCGTGTAAGAAATGATACTATTGTATTGGTCCTAGGGTCTCCACAGGCCTTCCAGCCCTGTATTATAAAGCCAGGAGCAAGAAGGGTTTGTTTCTTAATCTCCAGAACTTCCTGCAACTCTGACTAAATGGATCTTATTACTAAGGCTACGTTTTAGTCACGGGTATTTTTAGTAAAAGTCATGGACAGGTCACGGGCAGTAAATAAAAATTCACGTGACTTGTCCTTGACTTTTACTATATACCTCTGACTAAAACTTGGGTGGGGGGCTTGAGGGGGTGCGGCAGGTGCTGGGGAGGGGTTTGTGGGGCTGGAGCAGGCTCCCTAGCTCCACCTGCTGCCTCCGCTTCGCCCCAAGCCCCAGTTCTGCAGCTTCTGTTGGCTGGCAACCGCAGCCAATGAGAGCTGCGGGAAGAGGAGCTGAGGGAGGGGAGTTGTCACCCTTCCAGGGAGCTCCCTTCCAGGTAAGTGCCCCCCCACACCAAAATCCTGCTGCTGGGGGTAGGGGGGTCCCAAGACTGCCCCAGCAGCAGCCAGTGTAGTACTTCCAAGGGCTGCCCGAGCTGCTCAGGTGGCTCCTGGGCCAGCCACACCGGGCTGCCGCAGAAGTCATGGAGGTCCTGGAAAGTCACGGAATCCGTGACCTCCATGACAAACACAGAGCCTTACTTATTACTAACGTGTAACTGACAGTTGGTTCCTGTGCAACTCTGTTTCAAATAACCCCCTTCACTTCACATCCCATGGCTCCAATGAGCAAGTTCAGTATATTTCATTTCTGTAGCTGCTCTTAATCCCAAATCACTCTGTGAACTATACACAGTCGCTTTACACAACAGGGGTGGATGTGGCAGCTTGTTTAACATACACCACTACCAAACAGTAAGCTTGGTTAGGAAGTGAGGAAGAATACTGCATCAATCAGAAACTATAGCAGGAATTTAGAGACAGAATGGAATTATCCAAATTGGAATATGACCAGCCATAGGCGTTAACAGCTCTACCCTTAAGAGAAGTGCATGAGATCTTTAATGACCATTTTAGGACTCATCCAAAAGACAACACCTCAAGCAAGCACCCTGTGACTAATTAATTACTGCCTCGCAGGGAAGAGTTTCAGAGGGGTAGCTGTGTTAGTCTGTATCAGCAAAAACAACAAGGAGTCCTTGTGGCACCTTAGAGACAAACAAATTTATTTGGGCATCAGCTTTTGTGAGCTAAAACCCACTTTATCAGAGGGAAGAGTGCCATCCACTGAATTATTAGCACTTCCTGTAGAACCCTGGGTTTATCTTTAGGAGTTTCTCATGCAAGTATTGCTAAGGACTAGATGACCTCTTTAGGTCCCTTCAGCCGCACTTTTCTATGATTCTGAGACCTGAGCCTTATTAAATGTGACTTAATGTGGTTAGAGTCCAAGCTGATATAGCTGAAGACCATAGAATTATTGCATGCACAGGACTCTCTAGAATGGTAACTCTGCTCTCCATGATGCACCTAGAAAAATGGCAGAACATTTAGAACAGTGGACATAAGTTGGATCACTTTTACAAGAACGTCTATTGGTTTGCCTTTTTCTTAATGTGCAAGGAACTTGAGATGACTGTCAAACTGTCTCTGCAGCCCTCATCCTTTTGCTTGCAGCTACTACAGTGAGAGCCACTTCTAAAACTCTTCAAGTGAGGTAGGGGACATTAAACTTGTGACATGGTGTTCTTTGACAGAGGTTTGTGAAGTGTAGATACATTCTGTTCCACAGTAAGGTGGCAGCTCCTGCTGGACTTTAGAAGCCAGGAAACCTCTTGGCTCATCATCCTGTCTTTCTGTTAGGTTGAACCAGATGGCACGTATGTGAAACCAGTCAGTGACAAGCTGACTTATGGGACTATGGTGTTCATCCGATCCCACATTGTGGGGGATTCTGCTCGCTCGTTGTCCAGGGCTTGTACCATTGCCATCCGCTACAGTTCAGTGAGGCACCAGTCTGAGCTAAAGCCAGGGTAAGTGTAGTGGCTGCAGTGAAATGAAGGGCCTGCCTGTGTCATAGGTGAAATGCCAAAAAATACATGGATGTTAGACAAAAGGCAAGCATTTCGGGGGGGGGGGAGCAGATTATGGATGATGCATTTTACCTTGGCAACTGAAAGAGAAGCACAGATGCCTCCTCGCTCCTAGGTGGAGTTGACTGAAATGCAGGATTTCTGGTTTGCAGAAAACTTTGTGGTTTTTAAATATGATTTAATTCAAAATCAGAATGAAATTAAATTTATTTGAAATTTTTGTGAACCTGAAATCCTGGGGGGGGGGGAGAGGAATTCTCATACAATGCCTGGTATTTCCAAAAAGAAATCTATTCCAGGGACCTCGACAGCTGCTTAGTGAAATTAATCTTCTTGTCTTTTTCACCACTGTTATTAATGGTTAAACTGAGGGGTGGGGTTGGGATTTAATCTGTAGCTGTCTAGGCCCCACGCCGCGCTTGACTCGCATTGCATGGAGCCAGCAGGGAGCCCTGAGGGTCCCCAGCCTGGGGCAGTCCATGTGGCAGGGAGCCCTGAGGGTCCCCAGCCTGGGGCAGTCCATGTGGCAGGGCTGCCCCAGAGCTGCAGACCCTGGCTCTGTGCCAGGGAGCTTGGAAGTCCTGACAGTCCCAGTTAAAGGCAGAGTTCTCGGGGCTTCCAGGTTGGTTGCTGCAGAGTCAGGACTCGAGGCTCTAATAGAGCCTCAGCTTTCAGGCTCGTGTTTCCCACAACAAGTAGTCTGGATGCTCTGGAATGGTGCGTTTCTCTGCCTTGGTGGCTCCCAGAGATTGGGAGGCAGTCCTCCAGGAAGGTGGAATTGACACAAGCATTCCAGGCAAGCAGCCAGAGAACTGTCACGTTGATTTTCTGATGGAAAAAACTTCAACCAGCTCCACTCCCAGCCCTGCTGTCACCTCCTCCATCTGCCATTACTCCTGCTCTTATACCCTCAAGTATCCTCACCCAAGTTTTGTGGAGATCCAAGACCCACTTGGTGTGGGAGCCTCCCTACCAGACAACCCCCTTATCTCACCCCTGACATACTTTCTAGCTCCCAAACCTGTTTTAGCTTCTTTTTTTTCTCCTGTGTCTTTGCATACATCAGTGAAACCCTACCCTAAACATTCCCACTGGACGCAATAACCTTACTGGATTCTAACAAATCACTTAGGGCTTATCTACAAACACCGTGCATTAGTCTGCACCCGAGAGGTACAAAGTCTAGTGCACGCTAGCATGTTGCGCACTTACTGGCCTGTGTAAACCCTGCTGGCATGCACTAAAAATGACCTAGTGCATGTTAATGAACACGCACTTGGGCACTTTTAGTGCGTGCCAGCAAGGTCCATGTGGGCCAATTAGTGTCTGACATGCTAGTGTGCACTAGAATTTACAGCCCTCGTTATGGACTCAAGCATCATGTAGGTAAGCTCTTACTGTTGTACAGGATGTCTGCAGAAATTTGGCAGCAGTCACAGTAGTGATTCTCATGTTTTGCTATAGGGACCCGGAGCCTCAGATCTTGGACTATCAGACCCAACAATACAAACTCTTTCCTCTCCTGGCAACTGCATATGCCTTTCACTTTGTTGGAGCTTACATGAAAACGACCTATCACCGCATCACTGGTGACATCAACCAGGGGGACCTGAGCGAGCTGCCAGAGGTAATTGTCCTGTCTGAAAACTGGACGGTGATTCTAATACTTTATGTAAAAGCTGCTGTGGCCTGTGAGCTAATGGTCCCCAGTCCTCCTGGGCAAGCAATAGAGGCTTGAGATTGAAATCCAGAGGTTCTCAAATCAATCCCTGCTGATGACTCACCCAGAGGCATCATTCCATTTGAAGCTATATACTGCACTGCACATTTAAAAAATTTGAGAGGTAGTGACTCACCCAAGATCACCCAGAATGTGGTTTTGCTGAGCTCGGAATGGAACCCAGCAGTCTTGACTTCAAGTCCTCTGTCGCCACTGGACCATGCTTCCAATGAACCAGGGCAGCACTGCTGTTAATCAAAGATATTGGCAGAACTAAGAACTTTGTGAGAATGGGGTTGCAAGATGCAATAACTTCCAGATAATGGCTAGTGGGTGGCTGAAGAAATAAGGTGAAATGACAATATGCAGTGGAAAGCCATCTTTGTCTTGTAGACTAGACAAAGTATTGGAATATACACCGTAAAGAATGATATGGTATAGGTAGAGAGAAATGGGCTGGATGACCTAATACGTATTTTTCTTGCACTAACTTCTGATGATATAATTGGGGTCAACAAAAGGTAAAGATTGAATAACACTACGATGCGCAGCAGGTAGATGGTGCTGATTGTACACTATATTCATTCTGTTGGCTGCCACGGAAGCCCACTGTGCTTGTGAGCTAATAGTGGAAATGCAGACTGGATGGGCACCTGTGGTAAAGCAGCAAGCGAATGCAATAGATGTGGCAGCTACTAGTTCTGCTTTTCTCCCTTAGCTCCACGCATTGAGTGCAGGACTAAAGGCATTCACTTCATGGACAGCCAACGCTGGCATCGAAGAATGTCGAATGGCATGTGGTGGGCATGGCTACTCTCGTTGCAGTGGCCTTCCTGATATCTATGTCACTTTCACCCCATCCTGCACCTACGAGGGAGAAAACACTGTCATGATGTTGCAGACTGCTAGGTGAGGTGACTTCTTGCAAGAGATCTCCCTACTTAGTCGTTGTCCATGTGCCTGGAGAGATGGTCAGAAGGGCACACAGATCACCTGTCTACTCCATCTAACTTGCAGTCTTCCTTCTCTTGGATCTATATATTTCTGTCCCCTTATCTGGCTTCTGCTATAACTGCAAGTATATGCAACTCCTATGTATTGGCTAGTAGTTCTACAGACTGTACCCTAAAGTTAATCTGTCTACTCTGTATCCAAATGAATGGAGCAATGCAAATTTTTTTTTTTTTATTCAGGTTCCTGATCAAAAGTTACACCCAGGTTAGTTCCGGTAAGCTGGTTAGTGGCATGGTGGCCTACCTTAATGACCTCTCAGGGCAACACATCCAGCCACAGCAGGTGGCTGCTAGGCCTACAACAGTGCACATCAATGATCCAGCCAGCTTGGTGGAGGCGTATAAACTGCGGGCGTCAAGGTGAGTTCACACGTAATGCACAGAACTGTGCATTAATAAAATGCTGTAGAATGCGTATGTTGGTGAGAAATGTGATAGAGCTAAGCTGTTCTGTTAATGCAGCAGCATGCAACATATGGTCTGCAGACCACATCTGTCCAAGTGAAATATCTTTCAGTCTTCAACAAATGATGCTTTTTGCTAGGTGTAACCCAATCCCAGATACTTAGTTTCAAAAAACTCTTGACCATCTAAATTCAACACAACCTAAGCACTTCAGCTCCCTGGGCAGCTGGTTAGAGGTTTCTTCGGTGTAAATTCAAACTTGCAGATGCAAAAAATAATCAAACTGCAGTTACCTTACTGGAGAGATTAGAATAGTGGTGATTGCAGACCTGGTGGGGAGGAAAGTCATTAATATAAAGCCCTACACCTGGGGAGAGGAAAAATAAATAGCACAGGTACTAAATGGGGACATAAGGCTGCTTGAGTATTTCCATCTCATTAAAATTAGTTTATTTTTATCCTGTTTCCTTAAAGCTGTCCTAATACTACCCTGATGTAGCCAGGTCATCCTAGTCACACCAGTCACACATGCGGGTTCTGGAACAGAAAATGTTGGGATGGGGTGAGAATTGAGCTCCTTAGTGCCTAATGCATCAGCAAGACATAAGCCAGTTTCTGTGAAATTTCTGTAGTTGGTATTGTTGGTATGAGGCCACTTTGCAGACTCTGTTTCTCTCTTTACCCACCATCCCCCCACACACTTTGTGTGAAACAGGTTTGTTGAAGTGGCAGCAAAGAATTTGCAAGCTGAGCTGAACCGCAGGAAGAGCCAGGAGGATGCCTGGAACCGAACCTCTGTTGACCTGGTGCGAGCATCTGAGGTCAGTAATGTCACTAATAAGCATATTTTGGAAGCATCTCAACTCTATATTCTCCTGTCTTCTGCTTCTGACCTTGAATTCCTTACTGTTTTTATGTACCACTTTTGCAGGCACACTGTCACTATGTGGTGGTGAAGCTTTTCACAGCACAGCTCTCAGAAATTAATGATGCAGCTGTCCATGCTGTGATGAACAATCTGTGTCTCCTGTATGCGCTCTATGGAATCAGTAAGCACACAGGGGATTTCCTGCAGGTCAGTATCACAGTTTAGTATCCCAGATCTCAGGGGCCACAGTGCTCTGGTCTGAAGTTACCGTGAAATGGAAGACCACTGCAGTTGCCTGGAGTGTTCAGGCTTGTGAGCTCCAGGGTTAAACCTGGCATAAGGCAGAGCTATTTCAGAGGGGGCTCTGGAATTAGCTTCCTCTGGCAGCCCTCCAAAGGCAGAGTTGATTGGCCATTAGGATATGGTAGACGGTTCATCTCTTTAGACTGGCTTCTTGTTTTCCGGGTCAGTGACTGGTAGGTTACGTAGTATCAAGCAGGGAGATGATAATAGATGACTATCATGCACATGTGGTGATGCCAGTAATTGTATACACAACCCAGCGTGGGCAGTACCCCTTTGTAAATAAGCACAGAAGAAAAGGGCTTGGTCTTCAAAACCTTTCACCTCGATCAGTCTCCTGTCAGAGTAGCCAAGTGGTCTGATCCAAGCTACTTCTCTTTACCTTAACTCCAGTGGTGCTGGAGCATACTTGTACAAACAGTGGGGTTTTGTAATTTCATGCTGACATAAGTATGGTCTCTCATTGCCGCCTCTTCCATTTACCAAACAGAGTTATGAAAACAGGAAGGATTTAATATAATGCAAGTGCTAAGAGAACTTCTGATTTTGGGGGTTAAAATACAGGCACTTTCATTCTTTGGAGTCCCCTCACTAAGAGGAAATAGGCTGAAGGGATAGTCATCTTCCGCCTGTCTAGAAGACCAATGCAATTACTTAGCATTTTACTATCTCTAATATTTTGACACAATGACCTTCCCTGTAGGGCATAGTTGACCTGCACTCTAGTCTCTCTCAGAACCATGCGAGTGTGTGTGTGTGTAATTAGATTAGGTTCTGATAAGTCTCTTGGCTTTTGTCCCAGGCGGGCATTTTGACAGATGCACAAGTTACTCAGGTGTACCAGCGTGTGAAGGAGCTTCTGGCTGCAATCCGTCCCAATGCTGTAGCACTAGTTGATGCCTTTGATTTTCATGATAATCACCTTGGATCTGTGCTTGGCCGGTATGATGGCAACATCTATGAGAATATGTTTGAATGGGCAAAGAAATCCCCACTAAACAAAACAGAGGTAAGGAGGTACCCTTATTTCTCCCTCCTAGTCCCTACTCTACTTGTCATGGAGCCAAATGATTCAGCCCAAAGCAACTGCAGCTACAAAAGCCCTGCTGGAAGATTCTGCAAAAAACAAATGCCATTACGAAGTGTGACTATTTTTAATGAGGAAAGAAACTGACAGTTGCCCTCTAGGTTTTTGAGACTATCTGCTGAATTTCTGAATCCGTTTGTAGCTGCTGTAGTCAAAAAACAGAGACCTATATGGTAATGAGCCATGGACAGTTCTCCATCTTGGAAAACAGGATAGAATACAGTACCCTGCTCAATATACTGAAGCTTTCCACTTGCCTTGTTTAGGTCCATAGTAGATTAGGTATCTCGAACCTGAGACCAAGCCAGACCTCTTGTAAACACTGCTAGGAATCCCAGCAGGGTCAATCAGCCCTTTGTTCTCTCAAGGTCAACTGGGAACATGCAGTTTCCTGTGGGGGTTTAATATTTTTTTAAACAGACTTGTCCACTCTCCATAGACATTAAAGATTCCATGGCCCTTCTTGTGTGGAATAGTTAGGGGAGGCAGTTTGTTCCAGTGTTCTGGCCAGATTTCCCCCTTTTTGATTGCTACTCACATACTGCAGAAGTGGCTGTTTCACTGGTTCTCTATTTGTATAGACATACATACCCTGCAGGATCAAAAGTGTGTGTGTTTAAAAATAAAAACATAACGAGAAATTATTTTGATCTAATTTCCCTTTTCCCCCCCCTACAGGTTCATGAGGCTTTCCACAAGCATCTGAAGCCAATGCAAGCCAAGCTGTGAAAATGTGTTTTTAAAAACACACTATTGTCCAGCTCTAGAAACTGGATGTCATTGCTTTCCTTCAGGCACCTGAATCAAATCTTTGAAATCCCAGTAACTGTAGGACAGTAAATAATTTGTAGCCTCTTTCCATTTTTATATATTGACAGGGTGGGGGAAATTAGAGAGATTGCCTAAGAAGTGGATGTGTTTTTTTTAAAGTGCAATTATAATCCTTGAGAAATGATCCTTTTAAGCATTAGGGAAAGTTGTACAGATTCATACAAGCCTTCCATTTGTGAAGCTGCTAACTGCAGAGGTCACTCATCTGGAAAGCATAGCAGGATTTTACTACTAAGTAGTTAACTGCATTCAGGCAATAGCTGCTGATGAACAGCTGCGTCTTGTTAAAAAACACACTTTTAACTCAGCAACACTCTTCTGCCACCATGGTGCACCCCAATATATACACACAGCTGCTGACTGAATCATCCTGCATCTTGCTGTACACAGTGATGCTTACGTGAACTGGTCAGGATCCAAGGGTTTACGCAGGGAGTTGGGTCTTAATCAAAGCTCTGTGATATTCTCCATTTTAATCCATCTCTCTCCCAGTTAATTACTCCTGTCTCCCTGGGCACAGCACTGTCCTTCCAGCAGGGGTGCCTGAACCTCCTTCTCTGCAGCAGGACCTTCCAGATGCACTTAGGAATTATATCCCCTTTTTTCTTCCTCTGGAGCTCAATCAAATCAACCAGTGAGCTTTCCCCATGGTATTCCATTCCATCCTTTCTTCGACCCGCAAACACTCCCTTTACACCTCCATATCCCATGTCCATCACTGGCACCCTCCCCTCTTTGAGGCTCTCAACTAATGGCAGCTCTGGAGAGAAAACAGTGGCACTATTCTGTCTCCTCTTCCCCCACCAAGGCACATTTCAGCCAGGAGCAAGTTAATGAGAGTTCTGCCATCTTTTTAATCTTTAGCGTTTCCGTAGTACTTCACATCTGCAAAGCACTTTACAAATACTAATATATAGGTATGCTGGCAAAAGCCACATTTGCTGGTGGGAAATTGCAAACCTGACCAATTGTGCAACTAGTGCTTGCCAGTATTTGATAGCAAAAGTTGGTTGGTTTGGGGTCTTTTAGCCCCATTGGTCTTGCTCTGTGATGTACTGTATCCAAACGTGTGTTGCATGGAAACTCTCAACAGTCTCTCCTGGTGCAACGGTTCTCAAACTTATTTGATCAGGCCCCTCCTTCTTTGTGTCTGTAGTCATTTATGCGCTCCGGGATATAAACCACCACCCAGCTCTGAAGGCAGAGCAGCAGCTGCTGGCTGGGCACCCAGCTCTGAAGGCAGTGCCAGGCCAGCAGCAGCACTGAAGTAAGGATCGCAGCGCCCCATTACCACCCTTATTCCTTCTGTGCTGCTGATTCCACCCCAGGGCTGACAGCCAGAGCCCTGCCACCTCTAGGTGAGGGATTGAGCAAGTGGGGGAAGGAAAGCCCACATGGCTCCAGCTGTCCCCTTTATCCCTGCCTCTTGTGTGTGCACAGCCCTTCTGAATGAGCCCCAGCCACTCAGGGCTAACAGCCAGAGCTCTTTTAAAAATCAAACCCCTCAACACATTCCTGCGCCTCCCTTGGGAAGCCCGCCCCATAGTTTGAGAACTGCTGTCCTAGTGGAACATCTGCTGTCTTTTCCCCGTTAACTTCCAATGAGCTTTCTCTGAAATGTTTTTAAATGTTCCTTTTAGTACTGAATTGAGACTTACACAATTGCTTTCTGTATTAACAGATTAAAGACTTAGCTTTTAACCAATCCTCTGGGAAATCATAGTCATGAAAACCAGAAAATGGTTTCTTAAGTTTGTCCTCTTACAGAAATCCTTTTTCCAAAACAAGTGATGTTTAAAGAGCTCCCTTCATGATAAGCTGTAATCTTGTGGTCCAGAGATGAGACTAAACCTCTGGAGCAGCTGGGTCTCTAAGTGTTCTGGCACCCTGTTGTGAAAGCCTCTAGCTTTGGACAACATTTCCACAGAGTCATTTTTGCACTAATCTCTTCAACTAGAAAGGGTAGCCCAGTGTATTAAACCTGGACTGAAATACATTTGACCTGGAAGGTTCAGCAGCAAAAAGTTTTGATTTTTTTTTTAAATTATGTATCTTCTGTGCTGTTCAGTATAAGAAGTGTGCCCTTGCCTTCCACTTAATTCAGTGGAACACTGTTGACAAGGGGCATTGGAGAATCAGCAGGGGAAGGGTTAAAGACTGATAAAGAGAACATCACTAGCAGAATATATGTACAGACTTAATAAACTACAGAAACTCATTTCCAAACAAAACAGTTGCAAATTCTTTCTTTTTCTAACTCTTGTGCATGTGTCTGCATTGATTCTTCTAACACATTGGCTGGAGTAGAATAGTCTATTAAACTGATAAGATTGGAGCCAAACTGGGCTGCTCTTGGTGGGGACAGGTTCTAGAGCTGCTACCAATCAGCAGTGTAAAAAATCAGATGGCTTTATCTTTCAGCCCAACTTTATTACTAAACTTCCTAAAACAGTCTATGTCAGATCAATTTGTTTTCAATTAACTTATTTTTAACGTTACCTTCTACTCTGATTCTCAGAGCACTCTAGAACAGTAAACACAATATAGCATAGTACTAATGATAGAGTAAAGGTAGCTAGAAACTTCTTTATTGAGCAGAAGCCTTTTTTTTAAAAAATTGCCAACAAATATCAGCTCAAAATAAATAGGGCAAAACTATCAATTGTTAGCAAATGGTGTCTGCTTTGTTTAATTCTAATGAGCTACAACAATTTTAATGATTCACCCAATCTTTTCTGAACTGATTGTTAGTTAATCCTCTTAAAAACTAAATGTTACCACTTGGCAGAAATGATAAATTGTAATATTGATAATGGCTGAAGCATGTCAATTTATAGCTTGTCACGGTGCTCTACCATGTTAACTCATTGCTTTTGCACAACAAAATTAAATCAATTGTTTCCTGAAGTGTAATAGTACCTGTTTAGCTTAAGCAAGTGACTGCTAGGGTCTGGTCTACACTAGAAAATTAGATCTGTTTAACTATGTTGATCAGGGGTATGAAAAATCTGCACCCCTGAGCAGAGCTGCTAAGCCGACATCAGTCCCTGTGTAGATAGCACTAGGTTGACAGAAGAATTCTACTGTCAGTGTAGCTACCATCTTTCATGGAGGTGGATTTACCTAGGCTGCTGGAAGAACCCCTTCTTTCAGCTAAGGTGGCATCTATGCTGAAGCACTATAGCACACAGCTGTGCCAGTGTAGTATTTTAAATGTAGACAAGCGCTAAGTCAAATAATTACATCGCTTGTCAAAATATATGCTTCTCACAATCATGCGATTTATAGGCTACTGAATTGGGTTTCACTGAACACAAGATCTCCGATATTTTGGTATTTTAATTAGGGGATGCTTCTTGGCAAAGACTGAAAGTCTTCCAAGGAAAGCGTCTGCACTACTCTTTCTCCAGAGATTTTAAATGACTGGAAAAGGATTAGAAAAACATAGTGAAGGGAACAATTTTGTACTTGCCTCAGGAGCTGGACTAGATAGGAGAGACATTAGCTATCTTTTAATTTCTGTTCAGTGCTACTTTGAAGGTAATCCTTTGTTCATGTGAGCTCTGTCATGCTTGTTAAAATGCTGCTTCCAGCAGTTTCAATCAAGTTTGGTGCAGAGATAGGTGGCTTGAACTACTTTTGGCAAACTATATTTCTTGCCCCTTAGATTTGATCAGTTACTCCCAACCTGTCTGGTATGAAATTTCTATTGGAGTGATTGTTTAAGAAATGGATATTGTTTCCTGTAAACAGTGCAACATTTACATTAAATGTTGCACTGTTTACAAGAAACCTACATTTGCCATTTGTTTTCTATGGTTTCTTGGTAAAGATTTCTCCCATCTGCCATGCTCAGTTCAGGTTGTTACTTTGCTACATTTGCTAAAGCAGTAAGTACACAGGACGTATCTTAAGATCAATATACACTTCAGAGCTTTGGCTCATGTAGGGCTGCTTCTAATACCTGGCAAGTTGACAAAGCCGCATATCTACTACACCCGTGTTTGTATTGGTTCACAAGTGTTTGTATTGGTTCACAAGTGTTCGTGGGCTGAGCAAGTCTAGACTGAACCAGTGCTGACTGGAGCAGTTAAACTGTCAGTACAGCAGATGGACAGTACTGGTTTTGCTTCCACCCTACATCAAAGGGTCCTGCTCCTGTACTCAAATAAAGGCCTTGCTTACACTTCCATAACCACTCTGCACCAGCTATATTTGCAACTTATATTCACTGTGTGAGGCATTCTGTGGGATAACTTTAAGACACTTCCCAGTAATCCCTTATGCTTTAAGATAGTTATGTCCAAAATTGACTGAAGAGTTACAATAGAGATTTCACAAAACTGGGTAACTGGGCAACAAAATGGCAGATGAAATTAATGTTGTGAAGTGCAAAGTAAGGCACATTGGAAAAAAATCCTAACTCTTCAAACAAAATGATGGGGACTAAATTAGCTGTTACTACTCAGGAAAGAGATCTTGGAGTCATCATAGATAGTTCCCTGAAAACAGCTTTTGTGACTGCCATTGCACATTGATCAGGTGAAATTAATAGCAAGTTTCAAATAAAAGGAAGTACTTCACACAATGCACAGTCAATCTGTGGAACTCCATGCCATGGGATGTTGTGAAGGCTAAAAGTATAATTGGGTTAAACAAAGAATTAGATAAGTTCATGGAGGATAGGTCCATCAATGACTATTAGCCAAGATGGTCAGGGATACAGCCCCATGCTCCAGAAGTTGGGACAGGCCAACAAGGGATGGATCACTTAAATTGCCATGTTCTATTCATTCCCTTAGGAGCATCTGACACTGGCCACCATCTGAGGCAGGATACTGGCCTAGGTGGACCATTGATCTGACCCAGTGTGGCTATGTTCGATTAATATACTTTCTCCCTAGCAACTGCTTCTGAGTGAGCTCACTGTGTTCTTAAGTAAGCGTCCTCTTTTCTACTTACTGGAGATTAGAGGAGGGCATCTATTAAGGAGTTAATCTAGCTGCTTTTGACCTAAAGCAGATGCCAAATCTCTCCCTGGGCATCTGCATTGATGAACTCCATCACGCAGCTTAGTGTATACCCAGAGTTCTTAAATATGTATCATCATCCATCTGGGCAGCCTGTGTGTCTAGAAAGTGGGCTTTGGGCTCTACCAATGCTTGCATCACCATGGAGTAGTGTCCTTTTCAGCTGCCATGCTGACATTTGCGTGTGTGCACAGAGTGGATGTAGGTACCAGCTACAGCCTAGCACTTAGAGAAATCCAATGTCTGAAACTCATCAATCTCAGAGACCTTTTCCATATTGATTACACACCTCTGCAAGACTCTATGTATTGCTATACACAACTTCGTCGTCCCCTAGTTTCTCTCATTGAGCTGTACCCATGTGGGTTTACCAGTGTCCGCAGTGAGCAGAACTTTCATAGTGATTAGGGAAAGCTCCCCGTGGTTTTATCTCCTTCCTCCTTCATAGGTTCTGTAGCCATGTCTCCAGTACCACCCTATTTCACTAGTGACTGTATGTGGGCCTCCCTTAACTCAATAAAGTTCCACAGCCAGCAGATACCTAATCAGTTCTGACAAATCCCTCCCCCATTTGGGCCTGTCCTGCCATTTGAGCAAGCCACTTGCAAATACCATTTCCCCAACCCTGGCTCAATGAGCACTTAGCCCCTGGGAACCTGCAACCTTCTTTCTCACTCTGCTCCCAGCTCCATGCTAGTCCACTACGTGGTCACCACCACCACTCCCCATGCTTCTTTCCTTTCTACTTTGGAGATGCTCCTCAGCCACCTGGTCTTATTCTCCTCCTGCAAGCCTGACCTGCTTCCTCTTTCCCTGCTCCCCTTGACATTCCTTTCCCACTGGTGACCTCTGTTCCTTGAGGTTAACTCCAGTTTCTTTGTCTTCTCTCAGCTTACAGGCCCCTGGCAGTCATGGAGCCGTAGCTTCTCTGGCTGCAGCTATGGGGCCAATTACCAGAGGCCAGCCTTAGACACCTACAGCTACTAGTAGGGTTCCCAGGTGTGTGGTTTTTGACCGGAATGCCCAGTCAAAAAGGGACCCTGGCAGCTCCGGTCAGCACCGCCGACCAGGCCACTAAAAGTCTGGTTGATGGTGCTCTGGGTCTAAGGCAGGCTATTCCCTACCTATTCTTGCACCATGCTGCACCCCGGAAGCAGCCAGCAGGCCTGGTTTCTAGATGGGGAGGGTGGGCTCCACGTGCTGCCCCCACCCCAAGCCCTGGCTCCGCACTCCCATTGGCCAAGAACTGCAGCCAATGGGAGCTGGGGCAGAGGCAGTGCCTGCAGGCGAGAGCAGTACACAGAGCCTCCTGCCTAGAAGCCAGACCTACTGGTCATTTCCAGGGTGCAGTGTAGCACCAGGATAAGCAGGGACCCTGCCTTAGCCCCACTGCTCGGGAGCTGCCCGAAATAAGCCCACGCTCCAACCCAAGCCCCTGCCCCAGTCCTGAGCTTGCCCCCCAAAACCCCCTCCTGCATCCCAAACCCCTCATCCCTGGCCCTACCCCAGAGCCTGCAACCCCAGCCGGAGCTCTCACACCTCCGCACCCCACTCCCCCAGCCCAGAGGCCCCTCCCACACCCTGAACCCCTCATCCCCGGTTCCACCCTAGAGCCTGCAACCACTGCCCAGAGCCTGTACCCCCTTCTGCACCCCAACCCCCTGCCTCAACTCTATCCCCCAGCCTGGAGCCCCCAACTCCCTGCCCCAGCCCAGAGACCCCTCCCACACCCTGAACCCCCTCCTGTTTCTGGCCCCACCCCAATTGAACCTTCACCTCCTCCCGCACCCCAACCCCCTTCCCCAGCCCATGAAAGTGAGGGAGGGGGGGAGAGAGTGAGCCACCGAGGGAGGGGGAATGTAGTGAGTGGGGTGTGGGGCCTGGGGACGGGGCGAGGCCAGGGCTAGGGTGTTTGGTTTTGTGCAATTAGAACATTGGCAACCCCCAACCCTAGCTACTAGCCCTAGGACTGGAGGCAGTTCCCAGCCTGAGCACGTTTGAACCTTCCAGCCCTAGGGACTCAGAGAAGCTACTACTACAGCGAATTCTTTCCTAGGCGCTGGCGGGTGAGTCTTGCCCACATGCTCAGGGTTTAACTGATCACCATATTTGGGGTCGGGAAGGAATTTTCCTCCAGGGCAGATTGGCAGAGACCCTGGAGGTTTTTCGCCTTCCTCTGCAGCATGGGGCACGGGTCACTTGCTGGAAGAGTCTCTGCAGCTTGAGGTCTTCAAACCACGATTTGAGGACTTCAGTAACTCAGACATAGGTTAGGGGTTTGTTATAGAAGTGGATGGGTGAGATTGTGTGGCCTGCTTTGTGCAGGAGGTCAGACTAGATGAGCATAATGGTCCCTTCTGACCTTAAAGTCTATGAGACTCCCAATGCTCAGCGCTGGCCCAAGGCACCCGGAGACTCTGCAGTTAGGTGCTTCTCTCTTCCAGGCCATGGGTTTAAGTACCTGAGAGGCCCGTCCCATGCACGGCTCAGCTAGCACTTATTCGCGCAGAAGGGGCAGCCTGGATGATTTCAGAGGCTGTTCAGCAGCTCACCCGGACAGGGCGGGGGGATCTCATCAGCCCGGCAACTTCTCCACTCCCTCCCTCTCCCGTTGATAGCCACCGAGGGAATGCTGGGAGATGTAGTTCCTTGCCTGCTCCAGAGCCGGCTCTGCAAGCAAGGAACTGGCCAAGGAACTACAACTCCCGGGGTTCCTGGGGATCTCGGCTCCTGGAGTCCCGGGCAGGATCCCTGCGGCCCGAGGGTGAGAGCTGGAGCGGTGTGGCCTGTCTCGTGGGGGAGGGGGCTACACTGTCTCCAGGGTTCTGATACATTGTATCATACCCGGGGAGGGGGGGTGGCGGTCTGCCCGCCCCGGGAGTGGGGGAGGGGTGTTCTCTGGCGCTGGAGGCTGGGCGCTATGGTAACCAGGGTGCTCCCCCGCCGCGCTTCGGGCGTTATCCGGGGCGGGCCGGTGCCGGGCCATGGAGCTTGAGCCGCGGGGGTGCGAGAGCCCCCCTGCTAGCCAGGGGCAGGGCTCTAACGCCATCAGCTCAGCTGCTTGGGGGCGTCACCTTCTGTACCAGCCCCTTGAAACCCTCCAGCCTTCCTGCTGCTGGAAGGGGCTTTTCCCTCTGTTCCCCTCCTCCCACCTGCTGCTCTTCCCTCTCCACCCCTCCTCGGTGCCCCTTCCTCTGCTGCTGCTGCTCAGAGCTTTCCCCAGCAGCAGCAGGGTGAGTGACACCCATGCCAGTGGCCTCAGTTTCATTGCTGCCCAGGGGGTTCTGAAAAGCCCTGGTGGAAATAGAGGCGACTGGAACATGGACGGCCCTGAGCAGTAGCCAGGGCAATGGACCTGTCTGTCTGCAGACTCAGGAAGAGATCACTGATCCGGGGGCTAGAAACCCTCCTGAAAGTTTGCACAAGCTGCTAAACCAGATTCCTCCATTCACCGGAGAAAGTTGCTGCTTGTCAAGTGGACAGTGGGTTTTAACTCCTGTAGGAGGCACTTGCCTCCAGTCGGGATGGCAGCAATAATGACTCGAATGAAGTGTGATCTAAATGCTGTCTGCAGGGCCTGTGTTTACTAAAGAGGACATAGGTCACAGACAAGACCAAGGCCCAGCATTCAGGGTGCCACCCTGAGCCAAGCTGTATGTGGGCATATCAGGTCCTAGCATGCAGTGCTCCATCCTGATCCAAGCGGTAGATGCATGTTGTGCTTGGGGACTTGAAGCCCACACCCCTGCTTCAGGGTTACATGAATCAAGATGGAGCTGAGCAGGGCCTGCTCTATTCTGTGTGTTAAAGGTCTGCTTGGCTCCAGGAGCATCACATGCTGGGACCTGCAGTCTTTTCAGTCCACATCTGTGAATTACTAGACTGATCAGAGCAAGAAGCAGCATTGCATGCTGGGATCTGGAGCTTCTGTGGGCTCTACCTCTTTAAATCAAATCAAAGATGATTATAATTTGCTCCATTTTATACAAATTGAATGTGACTTTCCCGATCCTGGCAAGGTGCCCATGGGGTTCACAGCTGAGTGAAGTTTGGGTATGTCTACCTTATAGGCAATCAAAAAAATGCTTAATTTAATGTGAGAGGAAGGATACTCTGGGGTTTTGGGCACAGCAGATAATGTGGATTATATTCCCAGCCCTGCCCCTGGCTTGCCATTTGACTTGATTTACTTAGCACCCAGATATTAGTTTGGTGAGTATTTGACAAGCAATCCAGAAAGATAAGCAGACAGGCAAATCACTGACACTCTCTCTGTGCCTAAATGTACATGTATGAAAGAGGAATAATCACTTTTACTCACCACACAGGTGTATTTCAAGGCTTAATTAACTTGTTAATGGCTTTGAAGCATTTTATGGTTTTCCTAAGGAAATCACTTTATTCTAATGAGTGAGTTTGAGAAAGCAGAGAGGTCGAAAAGTTGACCTGTCTCGATTGCAAAAGGAATTCCGTTTCACAAAGCTCCTGTTGAACACGAAGATGAATCAGGAAGTTTTAACTCTCTCTTTCCCTAGGTGAGGCTCAAGTATATATGAGTGCTGTACTAAAGGATTCTACAGCGTGTGAAGGTGAAGACGCAAGGGCTGTATAAACTGAATCACCGGCGAGGGATAACTGTTGGAAGCCATGAGATGGTAAGGATAAAGTAAACACTATTGGATAGCAGTCTCATGTCCTCTAGAACAGAATCACTTTGATTTCATTTCCGTGACATGCACTGGCTCAGGTGTGCTGGCAGGTTTTGATGGCAAATCCTGTCTGCTCAGAAGGAACTATGCTGGTTGCAGTCTCCTATAGTAATTTTTGTTCATTACCTGGTGCAGACTCCATTGAGGAGGATTTCTAGTGTTATTTGGGGTTGTGTGGAGGCGTCTGACTTCCTAGATGGATGACCCAGAGTTCACTGTGGTGATTGTGACATTTCAGATGTGGGATAAATCTGGCCCTTGAACTATCTGAACTGCAGTTCTGTGACGCAGACAATTAACATCTTGCATGAAAAGTCCAAGTTAGACGACAAGTCTCGCTTTCAGTGCTTTTATTCCTGTAACAAGGGAACTTTTCTTTTTCTGTTAGGCTGCAAAACCCAAGAAAGGTTTAAAAGGTATGTACACTTGTGTGTTTCTCACTACGACACCCTTTGGGCTGTTTGAGAAGAGGTGAGGTAAAGGTATGCCAACGCTGAGGGGTCACTGACACACCCACAGGTACAAGGGGGAATCCTGGCTACTGGCTTCAGGTTCCTTGTCTCCAAGATATGAACATGCAAAGTGTTCGTATTGCTTGTGCTAAGGCATGGCTGAATCAGCAGTGAAATTCAGCTTCCTCTTAAATCAGGCAACCTTGCACATAGGGGCATGTTTCCCCTCCCGTGAGGAATTATGCAGATCCAGTGGAGACTATACCTTTATCAACCTCAACTTGTTCTTTTCCCCCATCAGCCTCAATTCCCTGTTGATGTGACAGAGGCTGGCTCCCCACAGTTGTATGCTGATACAGTACAAAACAGCTTCTGGCTTTCTAAACCTTTGTGGGTCCTTCACATATTTTAGAACGAGAGCCTCATTAGATTACTTTAATCTCTGCATGTGCCCAGTGGCTGAGTGAGGGGGGGCATCTCGCAAATCCAATAAATAAAGAAATCCCCTACTTTGGGCCAGATGAGAGCAAACTTCTCTGTTGAGAGCCCCATCTGGGCCACACTTTCTTATGTTCACAAGATATCGGCTGAAAACTTGGCCCCATTGAAGTCAGTGGAAGTTTTGCCATCGACTTCAGTCGGGCCAGGATTTCATCCATCATCTTTAGGCTGACCAGGAGGAACCCCAAACCTTATGTTGGTGATGCATATGTGCTTGAGATTGGAGGCTTTCGATTAGACCAAATGCTGTATGAATATATGCTTTTATCCACGGGTTGCCCAGCTCCCCTGATGGGATGGCCTTGCTCTGTTTCATTCTAGGTTCCATCCAGGACATGCTCAGTGACCTCCTGGGAGATGATGGTAAATGTTCTTTCACTGACATTGAAAGGTGTTTTCCCCACCCTGCCATGTGGATGTAGAGCTGGTGAGATGTGCTGGCTTGGCAGCCTTGGAGAATGAAGCCTTCTGTTTATTCATAGAGCAGCTACAGCACTGGCTGTGGAAGCACAAACTTCCCCTGCCACGGTGCATCAACCCTGTCCTCTAGAGACCCCCTCTGGGTAAAAGGGATGTTTAATTTCCATGCAGTCCATTCAGTCCTTGGCTCCTCAGCTGACATGGGCATCAATTAGTAGTGAAGGTGGTACTTGATATGCAGCTTTTGGAGCAAAGGTCTGGCGCAAGTTCCATATTCTCCATGATTTATTTCTAGATGAAACCCCCATTAAATCCAACAAGCCTTCCCAGCACTCTGGGGGCAGTGGAAGGAGACCCAGGGACGTCATCTCCAAAGCCAGCAAAAAGTGAGTACATCTGAATCACACTATTAAATAAGAGATCGAAGAGGGAGACTTGGCTGCTTGCTGGTGTCCCTGCACCCACGAGCTCCTCAGCCATGTCCTATGTTTCACTTCTTGCCTCTAGTCATTTATTTTGGGACTTTACAGTTATTACTTTAGGGGCAGATTTTTCAAAGGCACAGCTAGGAGTTTGGTGCCCAGATCCCAGTGGCTCTCAAATCTCCATCCCTCTGATGGGTGTATTCTTCCCTCACCTGCACCAGCCTACTGAAATAATAGGAACCCATTTAATAAGGTGATGCAGGTGATGCTGAGGGCAGCGTTTAGCTCTGTCTGAAGAAATAGCATCCTAGCACTAGCATAACTCCACCTACACTCCTCTTGTAAGGGTCAGAATAACTCCCACCCTGCAGGGACGTCTCCCAGTCTTCTCTCCCTGTGAGTGTCCCAACTTCAGACTGCAGATGGCTTTGGCAGTAACCTCCCGCCTGGCCGCCTTTCTTGGGATTGTGTGCCGCAAGTAGCAGGGCAGTTCCTAATCCTCCTATGTCTGTTGCAGCTCCGTTTTGGAGGATGGTGTCTTCAGCAAGATGGCTGCAGAGGAAGGTGCAGGAGCAGAGGTGAACAACGGCCTGGGGGGCGGGGGGTTGGGAAGGAGGAGAGAGGATATGTGAGTGAGGGGAGTTCCTAATGAACACACAGAACCAAATTCCGCCCTGCCAAAATGTCACTGAAGCCAGCTGAGTTCCCATAGGGATTCATTTAATTCTAGGAGTCCCACTGACTGCAGATCTTATTTGGACGTCCCTCTAGTTGTTGTAAAATGGGGATGGATGGTGGGAGAATGAGAAGCAAACATCCTAGTTGGTGCTGAGCTCTGGTGGATGACTTACTTTGTCTGACGAGCATTAATTGTATTCCAATGTATCACAAAGCACTGTTTGGTGATAAGAAAACCTGGATTTTTGCTTTGCTTCCTGGTGTAGTGTCAGATTTCAGCAAGGAAACAAAAGTTCCTTGGCTCAAGGATTTCCCAAACACCCATATTCTCCTAAGGAACTGAAAAATTCCCAAGCCTCAGGAGACGCATAATGAAAGGCTCTCAAAGCACTTTACAAACAGGACTGAAATAGGCCTTACAGTGCTCCTGGGAGTTGGGCGTGTATTATTACCCCTGTATTACACATGAGGAAAGCTGAGGTGCAGAGAGCTGAAGTGGCTTTCCCAGGATCACAGTGAATGAGTGGTAGAGTCAGGAACAGAACCCAGAAGTCGTGACTCCCAGGCTCCTTGTGTAACTTCTGTGGACAAGCTACCTCCACTGTAACCTGGTCAGTCTGGGTCCCTGGTGCTTTATTTTAAACGCAGACAGGACAGCCTGTCTGATTTACTTACTGGCTCATTTCCACTTTGGACTAGATATAGAATAGATGGCATTTAACAACGAATGCAGAGTGTGCCAAGGCAAGTGAAAATACGTAAGCAAAATAAAAACATGCCTTTTATGTGGATTGGGCTTTCTTGAGCCTCCTCTGGTGCTACATGCTTCCGACTGCGTGTTAGTGTGATCTCATCTCTCCTGACTTTGCATGCAGGGATCCGACCTCTCAGATGTAGACCCACAAGCTTTGCTGGAGACCCTGAAGGTAAGTGAATAAAACATCACTAGTCTTAAAACTGCACTGACCGTGGCTGTGACATGCTAGAACTAACCTCTGACTTCTCCCTCTTGGGGTATGCCTCCTCTGCAGTCAGAGGGGTGACTGCAGCACATGTAGACATACCCAGGCTAGCTTTGATCTAGCTAGCTCGAATAATGATAGCAGTGAAGCCGCGGCAAGGCAGGCTAATGGCTCGAGTACATACACAGGAACCCAGGCAGGCTTGTACAGTCCCTGTTGCCACCTGTGCCCTCACTTCACTGCTGTTGTTACTCGATCTAGCTAGGTCAAAGCTAGCTTGGGTGTATCTGTCTATGCTGTAGTCACACCTCTGATTGCTGTATAGATACGCCCTTGGTCTGCCACCCTGTGTCTGTGTTTAATTGTAACCTCTGCCTCCAAGAGCTTTTCTTCATTGAGACCCATGTTGTGTCCTTGGTTTCTGGGACCTCTTTAGATCAGGGCTTTGAGACCTGGCAATGAGCGTTATGTGTATGCAGAAGACTCGCAGCATTAGGCCTCGGTTTATTTTTCCTCCTTAAATATTTCCCAGCCACATCCAGTTAAAAACCTCCTCACTGGTGAGCATTGAAAAATAGGGAGGCTAGTACATTTGCTGGCGTTGACACGTGCTTCTTGTGGCACAGTCTTTGCCGTGCCCTGTGGCCACCCAAGGTGAAGAATGCAGGCTGGGCAGATCTTCTCTGGGGAGTGATTTGGACTAGAGCTGGACTGAGAACCAGGTATGGGATGAAGGTCCACTGGCCACCCTGTGGATAAATCCTTCCAGAGCAGACAGCAGGCCCTGAGAACACCGTCCCTGGCCAGCAGATCAGAAAGGTGGCACATGCTGCAGCCCAGTTTTAGTTTAAATGTCCATATTCATGTGTTCAAGAATATCATGTCAAAACAAGGCGGTCTCCACGTGCTCTACTGCCTGAGCACCAGGGCATCAGCTCAGTTCTTCATGCTCCCGTGTATGTGCTTTTTATCCCCAGGAAATGGATGACATGGAAGCTGATCTCCTAGGCATAAAGAAGTCTAGTTCTGGGGCTGGGAGGACAATGGCAAAGGGTTCCGAGAAACTTGACTCCTCAAGTGATCTGGCAAAAACTACAGGGAAGCTAACGACTGTTGAGAAAGGTGAGTGTGATGAGCTGCCCCTCTGCTAGCGCTTCCTTTATACCTGGCCAGGCCGATTGCGAAAGGGCTTTGAATGAAGCGGTTGCCCTCTGGGGCTTTGAATATTTGATTCTAGAATATCCTCTGGGACAGGGACTGTCCCATGACCAAAGCTGGATTTGATCTGTTTTACACCTGAACCGAGACCTAAAAATATGTTCAGCGGCTCGCGTTTGTGAACATTAAAAACACAAGAGTTTTGTGTGCCTTCGTACAGCGCCTAGCACA
This sequence comes from Mauremys reevesii, assembly GCF_016161935.1. Lineage (NCBI taxonomy): Eukaryota > Metazoa > Chordata > Testudines > Geoemydidae > Mauremys > Mauremys reevesii. Next base: position 29,917,921 of record NC_052637.1, read on the forward strand.
ATGGAGTCCTGGGCCATGTCTGGGGCTACTCGGCACTACAACGTTATAGTAAAATAGGGACGGTTCCCTACCTAGAACCAGACCTTGCTGCTCACTTACGTGCAGTGATAAACCTAAGGGCACCCAGACTTTGCCCAGCCAAGGGCCACACAGGCTACTTGTCCAGAGTCTGTGGGTTGCACCTTAGTGAAGCAGACTCTAGCTGTCATCCTCTTCAGACACAGGTGCCACCCCAGGAATCTACAGGTCCCAGTATGCAGTGATCTCTGCCTGCATCCAATCAGACAGGCTGCCCAGGCGGGGACGGCACATGGCTCACCGAGACCTGTAGACTGTGTGGCACTGTACAGCTGCGTTAAAGATGTGTGTGGCTGTGGATCACATTGTAGCACTATAGGTGGCATACGACCTGCCAGCATGCATTAGCTGTGCCTGGGAACACTTATAATAAAGCTCCATGGAGACTGATAGGGTGGGGCTGCTCCCAAACAGATCGTGTTCAAAGGGTCCTTTTTGAGCCGTATGGCTGCAACCTACTGTAGAGACAGCTGGAGGCACAGATTATAGTGAGAGACGGACTGGAGCTGCCGCATTCAGCCTCACAGCAGAGCGTTACCCAAGTTGGTGGCCAGGTTTTTGGCCTCACTGGTTATAAAGGATCCATCTACAAACTAAGGATCAGAACACCACAAGAGGGGAGATGTTTGCATGAAGAGCCCTCGCCAAAGATATTCCACCCCTTGAATCCCTCGGGGAATTGTCTTGTTGTGTGCATGAGAGAGTAAAATAGGCTCCTAGCTGGAAAGGTTAAACCTGTATTTGCTCTGAATAGATTATTTCCATACGTGGGGGGGGGGGGGGAGAGAGCATGGACAGTGAAGAGGCTCTGCCTGTCTGTCCGCAAACCCCCCTATCTGATGGTTTTTGTAGGAGAGTCTGCCACTGGAATTGAAAAGAAACCTCTCTCCACTCCCACCACCCCCCAGCGGCAGTACAAGAAGTTTTCCTTTGAAGGTAGGATTTGGGCGGGTACAGTTGTGCACTCTCAGCTCTCACGGCTTGACTCTCGCCTTTAATTCACTGGGAAACTAATAGCTCTTCATCTCCTTTAAGGATAAGTTTGCTGCAAGAGTCAAGGGGTAACAGGGCACAGACAGAGTCTTTCTCCTCTAGCTCACCAGTTTAACCCTCCTCCAGCTCAAAGTGCGATGAGGGTGACCTGTGGGAAATGAGTGGCTGATCTCCTACTGCCGTTCCTAATGTGTCCATAGCACAAAAATCAACACTAGGATTGGTAGAGAGGCCAAGGACTACATGGGCCATGAACACCGAGTACCTTCTCATGCCCAGCGGTGCCCTCTACAGGTCGGGGTTGAGACAAACTTGGCTCATGGGGCAATGTGAGAATCTCATACATCAGGGGTCGGCAACCTATGGCAGGCGTGCCGAAGGCGGCACACGCGCTGATTTTCAGCGGCACTCACGCTGCCTGAGTCCTGGACACAATCCGGGGGGCTCTGCATTTTAATTTAATTTTAAATGAAGTTTCTTAAACATTTAAAAAATCTTATTTACTTTACATACAACAATAGTTTAGTTGTATGTGATAGACTTATAGAAAGAGACCTTCTAAAAACGTTAAAATGTATTACTGGCACGTGGAACCTTAAATCAGAGTGAATAAATGAAGACTCGGCACAGCACTGCTGAAAGGTTGCTGACCCCTGCCATACATGTTCTCTAGGCACCACTCTCCAGCACTAAATTCACGTAAATCTCGCTGCCAAATGTATATGAGGGGAACATAAGGTAGAAAGAACTCTACAGCAGCTTGTCATGGTAACGCGAAAAAACATGCCACAGAGGTAAAGGAATGTGGGGCTGTGAATTTGGCTTCAGTTCATTACTCTGCCTTGCATCTTCTCTCTCCCATTTCTCTTTAGACGACGAGGATGAGTCTAAAAAGCAAACACGTAAGAGAATAGGGAACCTGGCTTAAAAAATATCCTATAGTGGGGTGTATGGGTGGGCTCTGGTCTTTGAATGGGATTCCTGGGAGTGCCGTATTTAGGGTTATATTGTCACATGTCTTTTTAAATGATGATCTGTGTAACACAGGGAGATCTTTGTATAGAAAGTTTTATAGAAGTATAGTGCTTGACAAGCATTAATAATTTAAATGCCCCCCACCCCTGTGAGCTAGGTAGGTATTATACCAGCTTTATAGATGGTAAAACTGAGGTGCAGCACCTGGAAATAGAATCCGTGTCTCCTTATTTTTCCAGTCCTATGCTTTAACCAGGAGGCTATGCTCCCTGTTCTAAGGCCTACTGAAATCAGTGGAAAGAATCCCAGTGACTTCACTGGGCTTTGGATCAGGCTGTCTATGGGGCTGAGATAATGTGAGAACTGGCCTCGTGGCATTTCCATCCCTGGACAGGGCAAATGCAAACAGAGGGCCCAATCTCAAGTGATTTCAGCCCCATAAATGATCCTTAAGGGAAGACAATAGGGTAGAAAATCATGAACATACATAGAACTCTTGAGATACTGGAGGTCACCCAAATCCAGAGAGATTCAGATATAATGGGATCCTTGCAGAATCTGAATTCACAGCTGTGTTTTATCACCAGTGGAAGCTGCCATCCAAGAAATAGGCATTTTGAGACTGTCCAAATTCACATGACATTGACATTGAGGTCATAGGAGAGATCCAAGACTTTATGGCAAAAATAGGCTAAACTGTCTTTCCCAATGACAATATAGCTCAACCTGCAACTCCAGGTACCCCTAGGAGGAGTTCGCTCTCAAGCACTAATACAAACACAAGGACCCATTGGATTTTACCAGTGACTCCAACAGGAGCAAGATCTGGCTCATGCAGAATCCCCAGTTATAGATGGTGGTCTCGATATTTAGCTCTTTGCAGATAGTCCAGCTCCAAGAAGACAGTTTCCAAATGCCAATTGTTTTACCCCTTTTATTCCCGTGGGCTGATTGCCAGATTTAGATGATCCTTTGGCAGGGCTTTTATCAGATGAGGAGGAAGATGCTGCTAAGAAGTTACCTCCAACAGGCACCAAAAGTAGCCCTGAAAGACATACTGGACCAGCCAAAGGTATGGAGTCATGCTAGAATTATACTCTCTCCACAGAACTAGTTTGGGCTTCTCCGTAATTTGCTTCAGTAGCACGAACACCCTGCTTTTCCCACCTTTTAAATCACTGACCTGTCAATTGTATGGGGACTCCCTGGGTATCAGACATTCTCACTATCAACAAGCAGCACAGTAGATTCATGAACTGACCTTTCACCTCTGTGGACTTGGATTCAAATCCTAGCTTTAGTCTCACCCTTAATGGATTTTTAATCAAGGCATATTTGGTATCTCTGGGGTGGCCCAGGATTGAGATAGTGAGGGCACTGCAGGTCAAGCTGGGGTTCTGGTGGTAGAGCAGCTGGGAAAGAGGGGAACATCCAGGACTAGTATAGCGGGAGGTGCTGGGAGCGTGGAAACAAAGTCTGGAATAGCCGGGGCTGCCATAGGTCTGAGATGCGTTGGTAGGGCTTGGGGCAGACTGGGGTAGCAGGAATCCTACAAAGCAGGATTGAGAGCCTGTAACATCCTCAGCGCTGGCAAGTGCTAAATAACGTCTCCGTGCTAATGGTCACCAAATTCATCCAAAGATGCATTTTACAAAAGAGCAAGAGTGTGTGCAGCAAAGCAGAGCACTAATGCTTTGTCGCTTCCCAGTGATTTGTTCTTTGGCTGCAAAAGAACCATTTACGGGTGATGGCATCAAAGATCCTGCCATAAACAGTTAAGGGTTAAAGTCTCTTTTACCTGTAAAGGGTTAACAAGCTCAGTAACCTGATGAACACCTGACCAGAGGACCAATCAAGGGACAGGATAATTTCAAATCTCTGTGGAGGGAAGGCTTTTGTCTGTGTTCTTTGTTTGAGTTGTGTGCTCTCTTTGGATCTAAGAGAGGCCAGACATGTCTCCAAGTTCTCCTGGAGTATTTCCTACTATTCAGTATAGTGAGTATTAGAAAGGCGAATTAGTCTTATAATTTGATTTCTACATTTGCAATTGTGTGTTTGCTGGAGAAATATCTTTATTTCTGTTTGCTGTTACTTTGATTATTCTGAGAAAGGAGGGGCGGGGGGAGAGCCTCTCCAGGTTTATAAGTTAGACCCTGTATTTTTGCATCCTGGTAATACAGAGATAGTGTATTTTTTTTCTTTCTTTAATAAAATCTTTTCTTTTTTAGAACTTGATTGATTTCTTCCCTTGTTTGGATTTTCAGGGGAAGGGGAGGGGGAAAAAGTGAATCCCTCTTTGTTTGATTCAAGGAGTTTGAATCAAGGTATTTTTCCCAAGGACTAGGAGAGGGGAGGAGGGAAATGGATTATTTCCCTTTGTGTTGAGATTCAAGGTGTTTGGATCTGTGTTCCCCAGGGGAAGTTTTTGGGGGAACAGGGAGTGTGTCAGACACTTAAAACTTGACTGGTGGCAGCGAGAACCAGATCTAAACTAGGATTTTAGTTTAGAGGAGTCCATGCAGGTCCCCATCTTGTGAACGCTAAAGTTCAAAGTGGGGAATAAACCTATGACATGGTAGGCAGTGGTGGGATGTATTAAGAGCCAGAAGCCATTGAGAGCTATTCTTTCCCTCTAGAGCAGGGAGGCAGCCTGTGAAGAGGCGGGGGTAGAGGTATTCAGTTTCTAACAAGGTATTGTTAGAAGGAGTTTCTAGCTGGGCTGGAGGTGTAAGGTTTTCTAACAGGCTTTGTTAGGAAGGACCCCCACTGAGAGGGCATTAGCAGATTACTAGAGATAAGTTACCAAACCAGATTTTCTAGTTTCTTGTGAGCCAGCAAACAGTCAGTAAAACACCATTTGCAAATGAAAAGTTTTGTTTCTTTTTATTCAGTCGTGAATAGAAAGGGTAGGAATTTGTAAACCAAGCAACTGAACCAAGCAACATAGTCAGTTCACTGACTGCAGAGGGGTGTGGCCAGCACCAGAAAGCACAAACATGAGTACCAGTGAAACAGTTAACAAACTGCAACTGGCCAGGCTGCAAGCAAATGAAAAGGAGAAAGCACATCAAAGACAGATGAGAAGGCAGAAACGGCCAGGGCAGAGGCTGACCACAAAAAAAGGATGGAGAAGCAAGAGGCTGACCACAGGAGAGAGATGGAGAAGAAAGAGGCTGACCACAGGAGGGCGTTGGAGCTCCAGAGGGAGGCCCACCAGCAGGCCCTGGAATTAGCAAGAGCTAACCCACATGTTCCAGCCAACCCTAACAATCCTTCTCCAGGCACTGTTCCCCATCCCAAGAAATTTCCCACCTACATGGCAGGTGAGGACACTGAGGCCTTCTTGAAAATTTTTGAAAGGACCTGCCATGGGTACAGCATCCCTGAAGACCAGTACAAGGACTGGTCAGGAAAGTGGACTTTTGCTGTCTATGACAATTATTCCATCCCCATGTTATTGGGGGAGGACTTGGCCAACCATGTGGAGCTGGCCAAGAGGGGGGGAGTGGTCACCCGCAGTCAGGCCAAACAAGCTTCCACTCCCATCCCTGTTCCTGAGCCGTCCACCAGGACTCCGTCTGTGTTACCAGAGACCCAGACAGGGGTGGTGGAACCGGAGCCCATGCCAACAACTAAGCAGCCATAGTACATCCAGTCCCAGAACCGGAACTGGAAGAGCAACCAGCGGCAGAACCATTGCCGGCACTGACGCCAGCGCTTGCAAACCCGTCGCCAACCCCATCGCCAGAGGGCGCCAGCGGGCCTGAACTGGCAGAAACAGCAGACAACCCTAACCAAGAGGCTCAGTCAGAGCCTGAAATATCACCTTGTGCACCAGCGGAGAGCGGTCCACAGTCAACGGAAACAACCTCATCACCTACATCGCTTCCAGAGGGACCAAGCCCAAGTCCACAGTCTAAGGAGGAACTGGTGTCTCCAGCCTCAAGGGAACAGTTCCAGACTGAGCAGGAAGCAGATGACAGCCTTAAGGAAGCTTGGGCGGCGGCATGGAGCAACCCACCGCCTCTCAGCTCTTCTACCCGATCCCAGTTTGTTGTAAAACAAGGACTTTTATATAAGGAGATTCTTTCTGGTGGACACCAGGAAGGCTGGCATCCTCAAAAACCGTTGGTAGTTCCAACTAAGTACCAGGAAAAGCTCTTAAGCTTGGCCCATGATCATCCCAGTGGTCATTCTGGGGTGAACAGAACCAAGGACAGGTTGGGGAAGCCCTTCCACTGGGAGGGGATGGGCAAGGACGTTGCCAAGTATGTCCGGTCACATGGTTAAAAAGTGTTCTTAAATGTCAAATATCTTGTTGTTTACATACTTAGTAGTATATGTAATAGTGCATGTGTTTTATTAATCTGTTTATTTTAACGTTCTAGGAGGAAATCACCGCCAGTGTGGTTCCCCCACTGTCTGCGATTTGGGGGGCGTGTCATAAACAGATAGTTAAGGGTTAAAGTCTCTTTTACCTGTAAAGGGTTAACAAGCTCAGTAACCTGATGAACACCTGACCAGAGGATCAATCAAGGGACAGGATAATTTCAAATCTCTGTGGAGGGAAGGCTTTTGTCTGTGTTCTTTGTTTGAGTTGTGTGCTCTCTTTGGATCTAAGAGAGGCCAGACGTGTCTCCAAGTTCTCCTGGAGTATTTCCTACTATTCAGTATAGTGAGTATTAGAAAGGCGAATTAGTCTTATAATTTGATTTCTACATTTGCAATTGTGTGTTTGCTGGAGAAGTATCTTTATTTCTGTTTGCTGTTACTTTGATTATTCTGAGAAAGGGGGCGGGGAGAGCCTCTCCAGGTTTATAAGTTAGACCCTGTATTTTTGCATCCTGGTAATACAGAGATAGTGTATTTTTTTTTCTTTCTTTAATAAAATATTTTCTTTTTTAGAACTTGATTGATTTCTTCCCTTGTTTGGATTTTCAGGGGAAGGGGAGGGGGAAAAAGTGAATCCCTCTTTGTTTGATTCAAGGAGTTTGAATCCAGGTCTCTCTCCTAAGTACTAGGAGAGGGGAGGAGGGAAATGGATTATTTCCCTTTGTGTTGAGATTCAAGGTGTTTGGATCTGTGTTCCCCAGGGGAAGTTTTTGGGGTATCAGGGAGTGTGTCAGACACTTAAAACTTGACTGGTGGCAGCGAGAACCAAATCTAAACTAGGATTTTAGTTTAGAGGAGTCCATGCAGGTCCCCATCTTGTGAATGCTAAAGTTCAAAGTGGGGAATAAACCTATGACAGATCCCAACAATGGGACGAGCGTCATGTGTGATTTCAACTAGTGCTGTAGACCCAGGGGCCTCTGCTAAGAAAGATCTTCCTTCCGTTTAACAGGGATCTCTCTCTCCTCGGCTCCTGGCCATGCTCCCGTGCGGAGGAGGGAGGAGCTGACATTTGAAGATGATGGGGATGACCTGATGGACGCGCTGGGGTTTGGCGAGAGTCCGAGGGGAGAGCTGAAGCAGGAGAGGAAAGGAGAAGAGTAAGGAGTTGCTAGGAAATGAAGTACAGAGTGACTCATGAGCTAGTCACGCTGGGGTTCAGGCATTAAGTGCCTGGGATTGAAAAAGAGCAGAAGAATATTACAAGTACTTTGTTACCCCAGAGCTACGTGGGCATGAATCACTTGAGCTGAATCACTGCTATGACTATTCTGTGTCGCTGGAGTGGTCTCGAAGGCCAGGTCTGCACTTAAAAATTAGATCAACCTAGCAACGTCCCTCAGGGCTATGAAAAATTTCATCCCCTGAGCACCGTAGTTAGGTTGACCCAACCCCTGCTGTAGGCACAGCTAGCTCAGCAAGAGACCTAGCTACTGCCTCTCCGAGAGCTGGATTAGCTACACTGACCGAAAACCCCTTCCCTCAGCATAGGAAGCGTCTGCGCTACAGCAGCTTTGTTGCAGCACTACAGCTGTGCCGTTGTAGCGCTTGTTGTGCAGACAGGACCGAAGCCATGGACACAGGGGGAAGGGAGAAGGAGGGGCACGGTACCGAAGCTCTGATCACATATCCAGTTCTACTAAAATGAGCAGCGATGAAATAGTTAACTTTGTTCCCATGTAAACTGTTGTGATTGTCAATTATTTATATTGCAGTCGCATCTAGGAACCTCACTTATGGTGGCCCAGGACCCCATTGTGTCAGGTGCTGTACAAACACAGCACAAAAGGACAGCCCCTGCCCCAAAGAACTTCCAGTCTAAGTAACACCCTGTTGAGATGGAGCAAATCTCACCCTTCAGAGCTATTGTTTCAGGCTAGCTGGCTGCAGACTCATTCCGGCCGTCCTGCAATGGGTCAGCATTGGAAATATTTCCTTGCAACTATAAGGGCTAGAAATTTAATTTCATAGATATATAGGTATTAAAAAAAATAAAAAAAGAACCAGAAGCAGAAGCAGCTCAGACTGAGAGCTGAAATTAAATATCTATGAAATTAAATTTCTACCCCTTATAGTTGCAAGGAAATATTTCCAATGCTGACCCATTGCAGGACGGCCGGAATGAGTCTGCAGCCACTCCCACGTCAGCTCCTCAGCGCAGCCTCATTTGCCCGCATAGGGAGACAGACGGTGCTTCAATGATTTCCGCCCCCACCTAGACACTTGTAACTCTTTTTGCTCTCTGGCAGGGAAGAGCCCCGCCCTGCCCGCTCCAAGCTGGAGGAGTTGTTGGGCAATGGGACTGCAGCCAAACTCCTGGAGAGACCGATCACGGGAGAACGCAAGGAGTTCAAACTGGATACAAAATACCAACAGCATCCTGGTGAGTAAGGCCAGAAACCTGCTGGTTTAGCAACACTGTGAAGGGTGGCAATTTTTTGCGACGTTGCTATACTGGTAATAGTCCTAGTGTAGACACAGTTATAGCAGCATAAAAGTGCTTTTGCTGGCATAGCGTATTTTGCTCGGGGAACCAGTATAAGCTATACCAGGAAAAGCACTTTCGTGACTGTAGATCTGCATTCACACTGGGAGGGTGTGACCTACCCAGGGTATAATCTAGACTAATGAATAGCTGTGTCACCCCTGCTCTCTTACCTGGCGTGCCATTCACATTGCATTGCTGCTGTCGCCTCCAGGCTGGAGTGCTCCCAAACAGCCGCCGGCATGTAAGTTACTCCCATCTGCGTCTGTGAGCTGCAGCCAAACAGCCACATCTGGGCTCATACCAGCCTTGGGTATAGTACAGGGTGACCCCAACTCACTCCCAGTCTTCGATTTTTCCCTAGAAATGTATGTCCCATGCTGCCCAACCCACTCCTGGACAATACATGTGTATTAAGTCCTTTAACGCTTTAAGATGATAATATGCCAGCTTATTATTTCAAATAGCTTTTCAGACACTTCTGTTTAAACACACTGGATTAGATAAACCAGTAAAACAAATGTATTAACTACAAAGAGAGAGATTTTCAGTGAATAAAGTAACGAGGCATAGAAGCCAGAAATGGTTACATGAAAAGTAAAGATAAAACGCAACTAGTGCCTAACCGAACAACCTGTGTTAAATTCAAAGCAAAGTTTTTCTCGCCACATGCGCTCAATAGTCTTACTGGCCAAACTTTGTAGGCCAGGACCCCTTCTTCCGTTTAATGGCTGCTTACTTTGTCCCTTCTTGTGCGGTGAATCGATGAGCAGAGAGGAAAGGGTACCTCGGGCGCTTATTCCTCCTTTTTATAGTGTCAATCCCCCTCTTGGAAAACATTTCCTGCTGAGATTCAGGAGACAGAGTGTCTACATGTAAGGATATTTCCTGCTGGTTTTCCCCACCTGTTTGAAACTCCCTTTGTCTCTCTTCCTGCTTGATGACTCTGTTGATTGCTTAAATGCAAATTAAGCAGAACACGCATTCCTTTGTTTGAGACAGAGCTGTTTGCTAACCTCAGCTGGAACGTGTGTTGTTAACAGCTTACAGGGAAATCTGATAACTTCCCATACAATGTTGCCATGCATATTTTATCAAGACAGCATTGACTAGCAAATTATGAGCCTTCAAATGATACCTTACAGGACCGAGATAGTTGCAGTAGGGTGTGGGCATGAGATAGTTGCAGTAGGGTGTGGGCATGGGGTATGTTCCGTACTGGTTTGCCAGCATAACAATACCAGTATAGCTAGAACAGCCAAACTTTTCTAGTGTCGGCAGGGCCTAAGCGAATTACAGTGAAACTCCCAAACGAGAGCATGGGAGTGGGTGGTGATGCAGCCTGCTTGCCTCCTGGGGACCGACTTTAGTCTCCACGTCTCTAAACAGATAAGGAAACCCTTTGGGGCGATGAGGATTTCACCTTCGGGGCCTACCAGCCCACCCTGGCCTCCACACCCGAGGGCCGGCAGTCAAGACGACAGTCTGTCAGGTATGTCTTTGTATATGAGGCCCGCCTGTGTCTTTTGCCACAGTAATCACCGGGCCGTGCTGCCTCCCAGCAGGGAGCTGCCGAAGTCCTAACACTCTCAGCTTTGTGTGTCTGTCTCTCGCTCCCGTTGCAGGTTTTCAGCCGAGAATATCCATGAACTGAACATGGACCAAAGGTCCAAACCAACCACTCCAGCCACCACGAGCCCCATGCGAGGCAGTAAGACCGGCGCTGACTGGCTGGGCTTGAAAGACGAGGACTTTATCGATTTGGACCCTCCATCTCCAGCCAAGGACGCCGCCAAAGGTAGTTCTGCGGCAGCCCCTTTGAACACGCCATCCAGGTCCTCCGCCACCAAGCAGCCCAGCCCAGCCAGCCAGCTCCTTCCTGGGACAAAGTCAGCTGCAGAGGAAGCAGCAGCGAAACCCAGACCACAGGAGGAGGAGGAGGAGGATAGCTGGCTGAACGACGCCTTGTCTCGAAAGAAATCCCAGTTGCAGGGGAAGGTCAAGGAGAAAAGGGCTGGGCCCTCGGGCTCCCTGAGACAGGATGACGAGGTGGACACCGTTACTGTTACCAGGTAAAGACGTGCCAGTGGGCTGCTTTTCAGAAGTGTAGAGCTCCTGCAGCTCCCACTGGCTTCACTGGGGGTCGCGAGGGTTCAGCACCTCTGAAAATCAGGCCAGGTTTAAGGGCCTAACTTTAGGCACCCAAATGTGACTATTTTTGTTGGCAAAAATAGAAGTGGGAAAAGAGCATAGGACTTCCCAGTTTCCAGGTCAATGCGGAGTCCAGACTGTGCGGCCTTTCATTGCAGCTGCGAGGGACATTACGCAGGCTGCCATTGTAACTGTGTAAAGGCTACAGTGATTTACTCCGGGAAGCCTGGGTCAACGATCCAGAAGCCACCAAAAATTCAAACCAGTTCTGTTTTCTCTTCTGCCTTTTTCTGATTCAATAACTCTTGCTCTTAACTTGTAAGTTACAAGCAAAGTCCCTCCACCCTATTTCAGTTATATGAGTGTAGTAGCTATGGTAATATAAATAATAAGATTAACGAGCATGACAAATATAAGAAAACTAAGGAAATTCCCAGGCAAAATCTTCATGAACGTAGAGTTACGGCTGAGAACAAATTGGCTATGGCTTTTGCTGCCCAAAGCAGGATTGATGGCTATAATTAGGAAGAGCCTGTCAGACAAAAATGAAGTATCTTGGTAGTGTGTAGTCACAGTTTACTGTTGTGTGCATTTGCTCCTTCAGTCTTTGCAATTAAGGACAAGTCTACACTGTGAAATTAAGTTGATTTAATCGATGTTGACACAGAGCCACCGCAGTAATTAAATCGGTTTTGTATGTCCACACTAGCTCCTTCTGTTGGTGGTGCGTGTCCTCACTAGGAGTGCTTGCTCAGTCTGTCAGCATGGGGCACTGACAGCTGGAGCCCCACTGCCCGGGGCTGACAGACGGAACAGTCTGATGTAAGCAGCACAGTGTCTACACTGACACTGCATCGACCTAACTACATCGACCTAAGCACTACTACTCTTGCGGAGATGGAGTTATTAAGTTGATGTAGTGGGCAACTGACATTGGCGGAAGCAACATTGTAGTGTAGACGCTTACAGAGTTAGGTTGATGTAGTAAGCTGCCTTACATCGACCTAACTCCTGTAGTGTAGATCAGGCTTAAATGTTTCAAACCAAGTGAATGCTGAATACTTCCATAGCTCTGTTAGGAGGGGGAGATTGCTTTTGACGGAAGGGAGACCTTCATTGTCTTTGAGGTTGCAAGATAGAGTTGTAGCTGACACTGGTGGATTGTGGCCCCCTTGCTGTCCATTTATATTAATATTCTTTGCTCTTTCATATAAGTGACTCTTGTTTTCAGCCAGCCAGCTCCCTCTGTGAGAGAACCTCAGTGGTCTGCTATCCCAGAAGATAAGTCCACCAGGATGGAAGACTCCGGGTATGACTTCACTATACCTATACCTGCTAATCTGCCTTTTCAACAGGAACTGCTGAAATGAATTAAAATGGTGTCAGACAGGAGAGTGTTGGGGGTCGAAATGGGGTAAATAAAAAAACAATTTAAAAAAAATAGGTTTTTTATATAAATCGGATTTTTAAACTTAAATCAGATGTTTTTGATTTACGTTAGGTTTATTTTAAAAAATACGCATTTATTTAAAATTAAATGTGAAACTGATCATTTATGTTAATGCCTAAACTTATTATAATTTATTAAAATCATTTACATTAAATACAAACAGAATTAAGCAGTACATGTTTGTTGTCAAATTTTAAAGAAAGACCACCGAACTGGTGGAAGTCACTGGCTAAGCTCATGGAACCAAACTTTGTTGAAGTGCTAAACCAGCTTTTGACAGCAGTGTAGCCTCTTCTGCATGTGCAGAGAGAGTATTTTCTTCATTTCAGATTATTCAACTAGTTTAATTCAATGACTAATTCATTCAAAATTAAGAAACTTTCAACTTTTGGGAGTTGAAAAAACAGAAAACTTGTTTTCCTCTTTCAATCTAAGAATAAAAACTAGGTGTTGAGACAATGAGATCTACTAGTTCTAAAATCTTGCAGGACATGGTGACCAGAAACAATCAGTTGAATTCACTAAATACAGATAATACTTGCTTTGTTTAATAAATTAGTTAGTTTGAAATGCAAAATATGTTGTGATTTAAAAAAAAAAATTCTTATGTATCCAGCACATTTAAGGTCATTTTATTAAATTAAAACCAATTAAAATTCTGGTTTTGTACATTTTTAATTAAATTTAAATTTCCATCCAAACAGAGCTTGATACAAATCACAAGTAAAAAATTAATCATCAGCTAATAAATAAGTAATGCATCATTCACCATTTTCTAAGATAATAAAGAAATGTAAAAATTAAGACTCTCTGAATAAATGTAAGTGTAAGCTATATAATTGCTTAACTAAATGTGTACAGATCTAGTGCATCCTCCTGAGTGGCAAAAAGAAGCACCAAATTTAGAGTCAAGCCTATGCAATTCAATATGTTTGGTTACCAACCAATGAGAATCAACTTTTCTTTAGGAAAATAACGAAGAAGTACAAATGTAAAACATGATTAAAATCAATTATTTAAATCAAAATTTCCTGCTTGCTCTGATATAAATGGATGGTTTTAAATACTTTCATTTTGATTTAAATCAGTCCACCCTGAATAAGGGTAGGCAGGAAGAGAACTTTGTGGTGGCTTTTGATTGTTATAAATCTGCGATGTCCATGAACAGTGAGATCGGGTGCAATATGTTTTAAAGAAAAATCACCTTGGATTGACACCTCCAACTTTTGACCTTTGAACACCACCCCTTTGTGACTCTGCATGTAGGAATCCATAGGCCTGGTGCTGTAAAAAACTGCTGATCGATGTTTTGTGAAACTCTCTTCTTACAAAAGCGATGCATGTTAACTGGAAAATACCCCTTTAATCTCTCTTTCCACACACGCCCTGCTGTGGGGCTGTAACAGCATTCCTAGTTACTTATCTACTCTATGCATCCCACAGGTATCCCGTTCCATGGCTAACCACTCAGAAACAAGCCTCATCTCTTACATCTGAGTCCAGGAAAGGGGCACCTCCTGGAGACACCAGTAACGCAGGTATGTGTCACATCCCAAATCGGCCCAGCTACTGGGGAGGCAACACACACTGCTGATGCACCTAGCTGAGTGATCAGGAGCCATAGAGAGACATTGTGTAACCTGGAGGATTCCCAAATTATACTCTCTCTCCCAAGATGGGGAATACAGAGTTGTATCTTTTAAAGTGAAATGATCTCTGCATCATTGCCCTTGAAGGTGAGATGAAAATGGGGAAAAGATGGAGCTAGCAAGACTTCCGAATTGTGTATCAAAAAGGTCTCATTACGAAATCCAAAAAGCCCTAACATGTTTGCTGTGCTGTCTGTAGGGACCTTTGGAGGCTTGTCCCACAAATGAATGGTAGATTGATGTGTGGCTGATCACACGTTCATATTCTCTCTCTGTCTCAGCGGGAAGGGGTCAGATCCTGACAGGTCTCAGCCACCTGTCACCCCCACTATCTCTGAGTGTGGACAGAGTCCTCTCCAATTACAGCCCATGGGTGCTAGTTTAGTGTCTGGCATAGCTTCTTTCCATGGCTCCTCTGGTGTTGAGGAAGGGCCAGACCTGTGCAGTCATGCTTTCCTTGACACGCTAGCAGCCTTCCTCAGTCACCTCTGCTCTTCATCCTCCACTTCCACAGTCCGCTCACCTCCTTGGATTACCCCACCTAAACATTCAACCTCATCCCTTCACCGCTTTGCATCCTGGTGTTAGCCCCTTAGAGTATGTCTACACAGCAAAGAAAAACCCACGGCTGTCCTGTGCCAGCCGACTCAGGCTCGCAGGGCTTGGGTGCAGGGCTGTGTCAGTGCTGTGTAGACATCTGGGCTCTGGCTGGAGTCCAGGCTGTAGGATCCTGCAATGAAACAGCCTCACAGCCTGAGCCAAGTGGGCCCGCCGCGGGTGTCTAGTTGCTGTGAAGACACACCCTCATTGACCTACCCACCCCGTCACATAGCATGCAGCACAAGGATGCGGGGAGGTGGGTAACCGTCAGCCATCTGCAGCCACGCCGTTATTCCCATCTCAGTGCCAGCTGTTACAGAGCACTGCCCCCTGTTGGCTCAGATGTGTAACTTTTCTCCATGAAATCTACAGTAGAACCTCCGAGTTACAAACTCCTCAGGAATGGAGGTTGTTCGTAACTCTGAAATGTTCGTAACTATGAACAAAACATTATGGTTCTTTCAAAAGTTTACAAGTGAGCGTTGACTTAACACAGCCTTGAAACTTCACTATGCAGAAGAAAAATGCTGCTCTTAACCATCTTAATTTAAATTAAGTAAGCACAAGACACAGTTTCCTTACCTTGTCAAATCTTTTTTTTAAACGTTCCCTTTATACTTTTAGTAATTTACATTTAATACAGTACTGTACTGTATTTGTGTTTGGGTTTTTTTGGTCTCTGCTGCTGCTCAATTATGTACTTCCTATTCCAAATGAGGTGTATGGTTGACCGGTCAGTTGGCAACTCTGGTGTTCGTAATGCTGAGGTACTTCTGTATTAAAAGAGGTTGGATATTATGCAGTCGGGAAGTAGCAGACAGTGGCCTCAGTCATGTGTCAAAGGGATGACGTCAAAGCCAATGGGGATGGGAGGTATTTCCCATTTAAGTGGCCAGGTGATGTTGGGTTGGAACCTGGAAGGAGCACATAACGTGAAGGGTTCAAAGCAAATACGTGTGGTCAGTTGTGTGACTTAAGAGCAGCAGTGCAGGCTGTGGGAGCCAGATGCTGGTGAGAGCCAGATGCCCCTTTCTCTCGGTACTGGCAGAGGGCTGGCCCGTCGCAGAGGAAACGCACTGGGCTTCTGCATGGAGGGTGATGACAGCTGGTTCAGTCTCACATGAGGTCAATAATCTGCCTCCTGTCTGGAGGGTGAGCACCATGATGAGACTGGCCAACCAGGAAGGAGTTCGAGGGGGGAGTGCAGAAATGGTGGCCCTTGGGGTAGAGGGGGAGAGCTTGCTGACTCTGCCAGGACCTGCACTGCATGCCTGGGTCCTAGCCTGATTTCCTAGAGGTGCTGAGCACTTGTGGATTCTAGTGATTTGGGGGGTGGTGGTGGATGAAAACCAAGCCAGTGCTGCATATCGAGCACCTGCCATGTGTCAGTCCATATGCACAGAGTAGAAATCTGCCCCAGGCAGTTCCTTGGCAGGGATGTAGAAAGGCAGGTGAAGGGACGAATGTGCATAAAGCATTCAAGGAGGCACTTGTGGGGTCCAAGAGTTTCATTAAAGATGCATCTTTCTTTAGTGCCTAGAGGACTTCCAGCCCCTCATGGCTCCACTCTGCCCATGTGGTCTGGAGTATCTGTGCCCCACCCCCCTCCACTGCTTCAGTGGCTGGAGGGCTTATGACACTAGCATGTTCTCCTCATGCTGAAGCAGCACTCCTATGGTTAGATGTGGAAGGGCTTCATTTATTCCTGCCAGGCTTCCAATGCTACTGTCTCACTGCTCGTTACATTGAAAATGCCTAAATCCACTGCCATGTCTGAGTGTTAAATGTGTTGAATTTGCACCACCTACAGCTTCTCTCCAAGGACATCCAGAGGGTCTGGGGTTTCCCACACTAACTCAGGTAGGTGTGTGATGCTACAACACCGACCATGGTGTATTGGGGATAATACACACCTACCTGTACAGTCATTTTTCAATGGCTAAAATGCAGGAGAGAAGTGGGAATCAGGAGTCTGGGTTCTGCTCTCTGCTGTCTCACTGACTGGCTATGTAATGTGACCTCGGGCAAGTCACTTATATTCTCCATGCCTCCATTGCTTCAGCAGTAGAAGGGGTGAAATAACACACCCTTACTTCCTTTCCAGGAGTCCTGTGAGGTTTTAATTAGTGTTTACAAAATGCTTTGAGGCCCTTGACTGGCAGTGCTCAGAATACACGTGTGAGTGTAGTAATTAATAATGAGACTTGGATTCTAGCTAATTATTGGGTTTTACATTGCCAGGTTTTCTTAGTTTTGAGGTGAAAGGTAGGTGTGTGTGTGTGTGTGTGTGTGTGTTTAAAATGTATTTATTTTTTAGCAATTTAAGAGGGGAAATTATCAAAGCTATTAAAAAAGAGTGAGTCTCGCAATCCTTACTTAGCTTTTAAGCCTCACTGAGAAGCTGAAGCTAGACCTTCTAGGTCCTTTTCATTTCCTGCCCTCCATTGTGGGTGGGTGTGTTTTAATTAAAAGGAATTGATCCTATTACTCCTGAGCCCATCTCAAGCAATAAGACCAAACTAAACACCGAGTCTGTTCCATTGCCTGCTCTGGGGCAGGTGGGAAGTCTCCTGTCCTGTCCATGCTGCCTTCTGGGACAGGAGCCTTTGGAGGTTTCATAGAGAGGTATTCTTCTGGGAGAAAGGATCCAGATTTGCTGCGGGGTAAGACCAGAGAAGGATTGGCAAGCCTAGAGGAGGGGCGCAAAGTAGGACCAGAATTAATGACAGCCATTGTAGGGGTTTCCCAGGCTCAGTAGAGTTAAGATGTTCCCCACAGGGGTGGAGGCCATTTAGGAGGAGAAGGTGGCTGAGCTTTTCCTTGTTTGATTGCAGGTTGCCATGTCTGCAGCTCCTCTCCAGCAGGTTCTATTGCCGCAGCAGGTGAGGACAGGGAGTGGCTTCTGCAGAGGAGGACACTGCATCGTGCTGGGCTGACAGGGTGCTTCTGCCACTCTTCATTCTAAAACGGCTTGGTTTTGTTTCCCCCACCCCTCGGTGCTCTCCCCTTGCAGCTCCTGCAGGCCGAGCCCCTGGCCCTGAGCTTGCTGAATGCCAGTGAGTACGAGAAGAGGCTGGTGGCTTTGCAGGCACAGCTGAGGGAGAATGCAGCAGGGCACCAGGCAGAGCTGCTGAGTGCCCAGACTCGCCTCGCCGAGCTGGAGAGCCAGGTGAGGGACCCAGCCTGCTGGGCTGAGGGCAGAGGCAGGACTGGTCTCTCTGTATTCACACCGTTCTTTCCACTGGGGCCAAGCTAAGCTAGGAGTGATCGTACTGGGCTGTGATAGTAACAGTTAGGAAGGAAATACCTGGGCTCCAAAGGGCAGCAGGATTAGGGGTGCCACAGACGTGGTTCATCCCTGCCCAGAGAGGAACTGGGTAGGTAACAGAGGGTCTGTCTGCTGAGGGCCGCAGGGAGGGCTCACAGAGATGTTCTAGCCACACCCCTCGTAGTAAAGCCTCAAGATTCCTGCTTTCTGTGCACACCTGCTGGCTGCCACCCAGTGAGCTACCCCTGCCCTAAGGGTGAATGCTGACGTCCTCCATGTGCACTGGTTTGCTCTGCAGGGACCCGACTGCAAGCCAGCTGACATCCCCCAGGGTACAGTCTGGACTGTTGAGCCACTGGGTCCCTTTAACTCTCCAGCCCAGGGTGCCTTTTATGCTGCTTTGCTAGTGACAAGCAGCCTCTCCAGGTTCTGCTCACATGCAGCCATTAGCAGGAATGCTCTCCCAGCCACTCACAAATAGCTTACATACAGGGCAAATTCCCCAGCCTGGTGCCCCAGGAATGTGCATCTGGCACCGCTCAGGAACCTCCACCCCCATAACAGTGCAAGCTTGTGAAAAGTCCGTTATTCCATCAACGGGAATGATTATGCACCAGCCTTTGTTAACCTGAGTAGAGATTCCCCAAACACTTCAATCAAAACACACTGGTTTAGGTAAAAGAATAAAACACGTTTATTAACTAAAGAAAGATAGATTTTAAGTGAATATAAGCGGTAAAGGCATAAAAGTCAGAACTGGTTACAAAAGAAATAAGAGAAATACGCAGGCTATTTCCTGACCTAAACGTTACCAAGTTAAATCAGATTTGAAAGCAGAAGGATTTCTCTGACCCAAAACTTTCAGCAGTCCATGCTGACTGGAAAGCCTTCCAGTTTGGATCACTCCCCCCAGTTCAGTGATGGGTCTTTGTCTTTCAAGTGATCTAGCTGCTGTGAGTAGAGATGGGGGAGGAGAGGTGGCCAGATGCCTTTCCAGCGTTCTTATATCCTGACCCTTTTCACTGGAAAAGTCCTTGCTCATGTAATCCCGGTGGGCAGGATCGAAGCTGGGACCTCTGGAGCTTAGTGCACAAGCCGCTACCGCATGAGCTAAAAGCCAACTGGCTGTTAGCTAAGGCTGTAGAGCAAACTCATTGTATCTCTCTCTAAGTGGTCTTGGTGTCACTAGAACACCAGACCCAGGAGGTGTGTGGGTTACACTGGGACATGGAGCCATGCAGTTCTGTTGCATACGTGCCCTGCCAGCTGTCCTTCAGATGAACTGTAAATACTTTGCTTATAACTCTCCTGCTGGTGAATTTCTAATTGAACAAGTAATGGCCTTTTAGCACCTACCTGGTGTGCCAGTGTGCCTTTGTCTTTGAGAAAGTGGTCTGTTTAATGAAAGTGATGGTCTCAAGAAGGAACTGTTCCCATTACGTGGCATTAATTCATATGGCATCAAGTATTACAGTACCCAGTTACCCGGAACGACAGTATATTTCAGTAACAATCCTAAGTAAAATCTCATAGCTCCATGTACAATGCTGATATACACATTTTAACATAATGATGTGCAGTAGATTATGCATTTTCAAATGATACCTCCCAAGGCATACTTTGTACACAATATATCCTCATCCTATAGAAGTGGTGAGCATGGGGTACAGTGTCTCACCCCAGCCAAGAAGGGTCTTCTTTAGCCCGTCTTGGTGACTTTCCACATCAGGTGCGGAAGCTGGAGCTGGAGAGGAATCAGCAGAAGCTGCTCCTGGAGAGTCTGCAGCAGCGTCATCAGGAAGACGTGGAGCTCATTGAAAATGCACACAGGTATCGTGGGCCTACACCCCAGGTACATGCACACCAGCAACAGGGACCTTTGCCCCCACACTCGGGGTCCTGCCTGATGCACAGCGTTCCTGGGGTGTGTAGTGCCCCGCTTACAGCACTTGGCCCAGCGTATAGTTGGAGCAGGGGACCGGGCATCAGGGTGCTACTTCCAGATCTCCTGCTGACATGCCGTGTGACTTTGAGCACGACACGTCACACCTCTGTGCCTCAGTTTCCCAATCCGTAAAAGGGGATTTGATCCCCTTTGTGAAGTGCTTTGGGATCTAGTGATGAAAAGCGCTACATACTATATATACAAAAATATAAAGAGCTGGGTATTATTATTTATATACTATTAAATCAGCAGCAGGCAACAAAACTGGCACTTAAATTAGGGTCCTGCATTTGAAAATTGACCCCTAAGCATCATATTTCACATCAGAACCACCCATTAGTGCCCCAGCCCAGCAGGCACCGTGCAAACAGCTCCTCCAGCCTCCGTGTCTCTCCTTGTGGGCAGGAGCCGTGTGAAGGTGATGGAGGAATCTTCCCGGCAGCGCGAGGCGAGGCTGCGCCAGGAGAACGAGGAACTGGCAGCGCAGTACCTGTCCCACTGCCAAAGCGCAGAGCAGACCAAGTCGGAGCTCCTGGCACAGCAGCAGCGCAGGCTGGCAGAGCTGGAGCAGGAGAAGGTCCAGGAGGTGGAGAGGCTGCGGGAGCTGCAGCGGTAAGGAGGGCTAGGGGAGGGGACAGCCAGCCTGGCGGGGAGCATCTGGGGTCCAACATTGTTCACCTCCCAAAGGGGCCGAAGCTCTTGGAAAGATATTGAATCCGTGTCTGAGCAGATGGGGAAAATGGGCCCGGCGGGATCATGATGTCAGGAAAAGTCAGGCTAGTGCAACGGTGTGAAATAACCCCAGCCGTGGTGGGAAGTGATTAAAGGTTTGTCCCGATCTCCTGAGTTATGCAGCTAGCCACGAGCATTTGCATCTGCTTGTGAGGAGGCTGAGTGCTCTCACCAGCGGGCATCAGGCCCCTGAGCACAGGCTCCACCTGGCCCGCATCACCCAAGGCAGGTACGCGTGGGACTGTCACTGCAGGGCACAGGGACTTGCACTGGTGTAGAGTCCTTTGGGGTTCCCGGCCGTTATTCTCCCCGCTCCACCCATGCCTGGGCAGGAATCAGCAGGTTTCCTCTAGGAATGAGTTGTCCCCACGAGCTTATCCAGTGACCATCCACCATCGCCTGCAGCCGGGGGCTGAGATCAGCCGGCTGCTCCCGATCGGCTCTCGCTGTGTGTTTCTCTGGGCTCTTGTGGTGGCAACGAGGGCCGTGTGTCTGAGCACCGACTGCGGCATAGGCTGCAGGGAACGTAAATAACTAGACATGGTTAACGGGCTCCTCCCCTCTGGGTCCTACAGGGCGTCCATTCTGGAGATGCGCAAAGACCACGAAGAGCAGCTACAGAGGTTGAAACGACTGAAAGATCAGGAGATTGACGCGGTAACCAGTGCTACCTCCCATACCAGGTATCGGCTGCCACCTAGCACAGCCTCCTCGCCTTGGTCCTTCAGCTCCCCACCCACCGCACGTAGACCGTGACGGAGGTTGAGTTCCTCTTCCGGTTCTGAAGGAGAACAAGAAGCAGCTGAGTAGGTTGCTTCTTCCCTTCGTGGCTCGGAGAGTCTCTGAAAAACAGAGCTGCTACAGAGCTGGGACGCTCTCTCACAGCAAGCTCCATAAACCTGACAGCCCTCCATGGGACGGCTGGGGAACAGTCACACGCACTCAGACTAGACGGTCACAGTGGTCCCTTCTGGCCTCAGGATCTATGGGCACAGTCCCCAAGCAGGGGGCTGTCTGCAGGGGAAGGTGGAGTTGGGGTGTTGGGTGGGTCCCAACCAAAGGGAGAACACCTGACATTGGTGATGTGTTTGCACAGAAGCCACTGGCTCAGCAAGTAAATTGCCCTCACCACCTCTCAAGCTCTGTCAGTCAATAAATGAGCTTTGTTTACCCCTGAGTAAAAGCAGCTCCTGTCCTTTGCTGCTACCGAGAGGAGGGGTTAACTGAGCAGGAGAGGTTCAGGACAAAGCTATTGTACCCACTCAAGCTCCTAGGCAAGGTGGTGAATATTTATAGCCCAGGGAACCTGCTGCGGAAGCCACAGGTTGGGCTCAGAATCGAAGGTTTTGTTGTCAATTAAATCTTTCTAGCCCCTCGTCACATGAGGATAACGTTGAAAACATGAACCCAGTGTGAACCGATGCAGCTACCGCATAACTGTGGCCCCACCCCTTCCTCTTGCAGGTCTCTGAACGGCGTCATTGAGCAGATGGAGAAGTTTTCCAGTAACCTGAGTGACCTCTCCTATAAGGTGGAGGCTACTCACCACAACACATCGCAGGAGCTTGAGATTGGAGCCCGTCAGCGGGACGAACAGCTCAGGGGTACCTGCTTTTTATTTTTTCTAGCAATCACAGTCATAGGTATTTATTACAGTAGCAGTTCGGGGCCCCAGCCTCAATCAGAGCCCCACTGTATGCACACACAGTCACTGCCCCAAAGAACTTACAGTCCAAAAGGAGATGTGTATTGTGGAAGCATCTATGAGCCCTAATCATGGACCAGGCCCCATTGTGCTAGGTGCTGTACAAACAGAGAGCAAGATGATCCCTGCTCCATTTACACACAGGGAACTGAGGCACAGAGAGAGATTAAGTGACTTGCCCAAAAGCACATAGGGAGTCGGTGGCAGAGAATTGGACCCAGATCCCTGCCCAGTGTCTTAATCACAAGATCATCCGTCCACTCCAGCAGATGTTCCCATTTGTGGCTCTCCTACGCACTTACCTTTCTGAAAAGAACAATGCCTTGTCCAGGGCTGTACCTGAGCAAGACAACTGTGCCAAAGATCCTCTGTGCTGAAAGCGGCTCCCCGGTAATGTCCTGTAGCCAGACAACACTCCCAGCCAGCCAGACAGGTCAGTTCCCAGCTGTTGTAAACCAGCACAGCACCATTGGAGTGACACTGATTTAAACCAGCTGAGGATCCGTCCCTGCAACTTTTTTGCAAGCCGGACACAATGGTGGCTTGCGCTGGACTGTGGGATTGGCCTGTGAATGGCTGCAGTTTGCTGCATGGTGGTTTTTCTCCCCTCAGTGCTGCAGGACAGACTGACACGACAGCAGAGGGACATGGAGGAGGAGCGGAGCCGGCTGCAGGAGGTCATCGCTAAAATGGAGGCCAGGCTGAGTGAGCAAACTCGTCTCCTTGAGCAGGTGAGGCGAGGCCGACAACCTGTGTCTTCAGCCTCTGTCTGATAATGGCTCTGACGGGGGGCGGGCCCTGCATGTTCTGTATCCAGTATGGGAACTCTCCTCAACCTGCGGACAGCCATGGTGAGAAGCCAGTTTTTTTCCACAGGTGAAAAACTCTTCCTGCTCGGTGGGGAAAAAATCAGGGCAGGGCCTGAACCTCCAAGGCTCAGGCCCTGCCCTGAAGTCAAAGAAAACGGAGGTGGTGGTGGGAAAATATCTGCTTCAGTTTAAGGCATGAGTGTACCATAGGCTCGCGTAACCCATGCATTGCTTTCCCTCTATCTGCTGTCATATCCGTGCTCTAGGAACGCTGGAGGGTGACAGCAGAACAATCCAAAGTGGAATCTCTACAGCGCTCGCTAGAGGAGCAGCGGAGGGTGATGACCCAGCAGCTGACCATGGAGAGGGAAGAGCTGGAGCGGGCAAAGGTCCGGTGTTGTCATGTTTAATGAACATGATGGTCTCAAGGAGGAAGTATTCCCATTATGTAGCATTCATTCAGATGACATCAAGGCCAGGAGAAAAATCCTTTTGCTGGAGGACAAAGGGCAGGATGGAAATAAATCCCCGTAGAATTCAGCATTGCTCAAGGATATTAATCTAATAGGAGTAGAAGATTTGTGGGCAGGAACCAGTTCCACTTGGAGATTAACCACTTGGGGCTTCAGTGAGGCATCACAGTACCCCACGCTTTACTTGGCAATATCTTGGCCTCCTGCTCAATCAGAACCATAAGCCAGCACGTGAGCCTGTCGGACATCACTTGTCGCTCTTGGGCAAGGCGCATGTGCTCCTGGAGCTGGAGCATTTTGTGTTTGCTGGGGTAGCACCTATCTGCTCTTCCCAGAGATGCGGCACAGTGATCGACAGCGTGAGTGACCGAGGCGGCGTTGGGATGGCACGAGGTCAGCAGGAAGGTGGTAGGCTTGTCCAGGTTTGGCAGACATTGGTTGTTGCACAGAGTAACAATGACACACACTAGGTCACGTGAGTGAGAAAAGCCACAGATTGTGGCTGAAGGCAGGAAAATAATGTCAAGTGGAGGGTACTAGTTGCTCGGTACTTTTAAAACCCATTGCTGTAACGCTCCCCTCCTGAAAATCACTCCTGTTTAAACTCTGTAGATGTTTGATAGAGACTTCACCACAGGGTGGTGAGATCTACTGTCACTACCTCTGCTTCACTGCCGTGTTGTGGGAACAGTGCAAAACCCTGCCTCAGTAGTACAGAGAGGGGGTTCCGCTGTCTGGGTACAAGAATAATACCCAGTTCCCAGGAGCAGCAGCGGGAATCTTAGTAGCAGGAATCCTTTTCAGTCTGAAGAGCAGCATAAGGAACCCCCTTTCCACTCTTTCCTGATGGAATGGGTACTCTCTGTGACCTCAAGCCAACCTTCCCTACATCTCTCTGGTTTGGAGGACTTGGTTGCATCTCTCATGCTTTGCTCCCACAGAATGTCTTGCTGGAGGAGCAGAAGTCGGTCATGCAGAAGTGCGCGGAGGAGCGTCGAAAGCTCGCCATGGAGTGGTCGGAGTTCCACACCCAGCAGAAGCTGAGCAAGGAGCGGACAGAGCGTGATGTCGACCGCGCCCTGCAGATAGACTCCCAGAGGGAAGGGGCCATCATGACCCTGGCAAAGGTACCCTGGCAAAGCATGTTCCCGTTTCAGTCCTTCAGGGCTTGAGTTCAGCTTTGTCAGCTGATGGGCTAGAGCAGCTGGACAGACCTTCGCTGACATGTTTCCTCCCCAGCCACTCAGTGATTCCACATGGTAAGGATGTAAATTCCTTCCTGCATCCTCCTTCTCCCCCCCCCCCGCCACCTCCGTGTGGTCCCTGCTCCACCCCCTTTGCGCATCACCATGAGGAAATCTCTCTCTCTCTCTCTCTCTCTCTCCCCCCCTCCCTCCAGGTATACAGATGATGGCAGCGTAAGAGCAGATCTGATTGTCGGAGTATTGTATAAATCACTGGGCGGTGACTAATACTATTATTGCCAACAAATGACCAGTATTGGTGCATGTTCTCGGCATCAGGACGTAGCTGCCGGGGCAGGGAAGGAGGAGTGCAGTGCGTGGTGTTCTCTCACCCCACTAGCTGTGGGTTGTTGAGCAGCACAGCAGTCTCAGTGCAGCACTTTGCCTATAGCATGTGTTCCTGCTGTAGGAAGGAGTTTTCTATAGGGGGACATGGAGCCCTGAATAATGTAGGCAAAGGGAAACCTTCCAATCCTTCCTCTGACTGGCCCAGATTCCTGAGCCAGCTGTTTGGTCTGGGCAGGGCAAAGGAAACAACCTGCTAATGCTTGGGGACCTTCCCCTGCACAACAAAGCCAGCGCTCTAGTAAATGTACAGCAGGGAACAACCCTCCAGTGGGCCAGGAGTTTGGGGGGGGCTCTTCTATCACGGATCTCTCTGAGCACTTGGGATGAGTGCTCGGGAGAGGAGCCGATATAGAGCCACCATTGATGCTCTCTTCCTAGGAACAAGCGGATCTGAAAATCAAGGCCAGTGAGCTGAGGGCTAAGGAGGAGCAGCTGGCTAGAGAAAGGGAATCTGTGGAGCAAGAGAGGCAGGAGCTGAGGCTCGAGAAGGAAAGGGTTAATGCGGCCGCTTTGCACGTCAAACGGAGGGCAGAGGAGATTGACAGCATGAGCAAGGTAGGAAGGACAATGACTCCTCCTCTCTTAACCCCTTGCAGTCAGTGCCCCCACAATCCTTCCCCTTTAGGATCCAGGAAAGGCCATACAGGAAGTGGAGGCCGCAGTGCTGTAAAGACTTGAGAATGGGACTTCAGTTCCCCGTTCTTCCAGTGACATCCTGCGGGTAACCTTGGGCACCTCAATTCTCTCTCTGTGCCTTGGTTCTCCCTCTGTGATGGGGGAGAGCGATATCCCCCTCCCTTGATAAAACACGTCGGGATCGCTGGCTGAAAAGCTATAGAAGTCAACAGCCAGAAGCGATGGTTCTTTACATGAATGTTTGTTAGCGATTTAGCACTTTAAAACAAAAAAGGGATACAGAGACCTGCTTCATAATACAAGGATCTGTGTGTTTGATCCATAGTGGGGGAGGGGGAGGAGAGTACCCGGATGGCTCAGGAGGTAGGAGATGGGATACAGAGCCCTCCACCTCTGACAGAGATTCAAATCCAGGCCAAGTCCCTGGCAACCATGAGCCATTCCTATCTGGTGGCTGTTGGGTGGCCAGTGTGAAATGAACTTGGTCTCACTTGAGTTCCCAGTGGAACAAGCCTTGGCAGAGGAACCATGGAGATGGAGCAACCCACTCGATCCTTGAGAGATCCACCCCCCAGGTCCCGGCTGAGACCCATGAATGGGATGGCCTAGGGGAGGCTTGCCCTGCTGCTGCACCTGCCTTACTAGCGTGGTGGGTAAGCAGAGGATGGGAGTGTCCAGGATGTCATGGTCTTACAAAAATGGCCTGAGGTTTCCAGAGGCACTTACATGGCTCTTTCTCCTCCCCGCTGAGCGCCGTCACACCCTTGCTCCCCCGCCCCCTACTCACGCTCTGTGTTGCTGTGTCCCCCAGCTGTCCTCACAGAAGTACGAGGAGGGAGAGAGAGCCCTGCTAGAGGCGAAGAAGGTGGAGTCAGAACATCAGACGAGGCTGTGTACCGTGCAGCAGCGGCTGGAACGGCTGAGGCAGCAGGAGCAGCACCTGCACCAGGCAATCAGATCCTCGCGCTTCCCCTCTCATTTTTTTTCTATGTGCTGCAACATGCCAGACCCTATTAAACCAGCCTTTCTCCCTCTCTCTCCTCGGGCGGGGTAGGAGCGCCAGAACCTGGCTCATCAAAGGAGACAGCTTGAACAGCTGCGAGAGGAGCTTCCAAACAGCCCGGTGCAGTTCCTGACCAAGCCCTGGGTGCCACACCCAGGTGCTCAAACCAAGGGCCTCTCCACCACGCACTGTAAGCTGCTCCTCCATGCCTGCCAACAGAAAAGCTCTTGAGTGGTTGTTCTCAGTGATTGCTCTCTGTAAATACATCAGGGGGAAGCCCAGGAAGGAAGAAGAGCTATTTAACCTAAAGGACAATGCTGGCTCTAGAATAAATGGGAATAAACTGGCCATGAGGAAAGTTAGGCTGGAAATTTAGAAGCAGGTTTCTAACCATCAGAGGCAAGGGGTTGGGGAACAGTCTCCAATAGGAGGAGTGGAGGCTAGAAACCAAACTGGTTTTCAGGTGGAGTTTGATAAATGTATGAGCAGAATGACGTGCCGGGGTTGCCTGTGATAGCAGGTGACTGGCCTCAATGACCCAAGAGGCCCTCTCCAGTCCCGTGTTCCTGTGAGCAAGGAAATGAGAGGAAAGGCATGTCTACACTACAGCTGCTACAGTGGCGCAGCTACGGCACTGCAGCTGTGACACTGTAGTGTAGACGCTTCCTATATCGACGGAAGGGGGTTTTCCATCAGCGGAGTTAATCCATCTCTCCAAAAGCGAGTCGCTAAGTCAACAGAAAAATTCTTCTGTTAGCCTAGCCGGGTCTACACCAGGGGTCAGGTCGACCTAACTACAGTGCTCGGGGCATGACATTTTTTGCAGCCCTGAGTGATATCACTGGGTTGATCTAATTTGTAAGTGTGGACCAGGCCAAAGGGACAGCACCTCCTGCATCGTAGTCTCACGGAGCGGGCGGGGCATCTCTGTAGTTCATCTCTCTGGCTTTCAAAGAATAAAGACCTGAGTTGAGTTCTGAAGTCACCTCTTCACAAGAGGGAGCTGGGCTCATGGTCAGAGCAAGGGATTGGAGTCAGGAGTCCTGGTTTCCTGACTTGCTGCATTGGACAGGGAAAATTGGTTAACTTCTCTCTTTCCCTTCTGTAAAATGAGTCTAATGAGTTGCCTACTCCAGAGGGTTAATTAAATGTTTGTAAAGTGCTCTAGGATCCTTGCATGAAAGAGGCTATAGAAGTGCCACATAATCATTATAATTAATCCCCACAATTTCCTC
Source organism: Mauremys reevesii (assembly GCF_016161935.1). Classification (NCBI taxonomy): domain Eukaryota; kingdom Metazoa; phylum Chordata; order Testudines; family Geoemydidae; genus Mauremys; species Mauremys reevesii. The sequence goes on from NC_052637.1 coordinate 29,946,092, forward strand.
AGGTCCCAGGCTGGGAAAGGGGACTGCCATGCTCCCCCAGGACATGGAAACATGGGCACAGCAATAATATTAGGAAAGCTCAGTGGGTCCAACTTCCCTGCCTCCTTCTGAGTGTCTCTGGATAGAATACACGGATGTCCCACGCTGCTCTAACCGCGTGTGTATCCTGCACTATTGTGCTTTCTTTGCAGATCTCCCCCCTCCTGTTATTGACTTACCTTGGCACAACTCTGGCAGTATGGGGGGCACAGCAGGAGCAGGACCCGCTGAGTCGTATGCCAGACTAGTGCTGCTGAAGCACACAGCTGAGCGGGTAAGATGAGGTTCCGTAGCATTTGCTCAGATGTAAAAGGGACCCAACCTCAGGTCTGCTACTGAGCTGGGCTTTGGCACCATCTGGACTCTCCCAGGAAGAGAGACAGCGAAGGCTCAGTGCCACCTGCCGATGGATGGATTTTTCTCTGAAGGTTGTTGCTGGGCAGTAAAGCTGTTTGTTCCAGGCTGCGCTGCGAAAAGGTCACTTTAGAGAACAGACATGCTGGTGTTTCCCTGATACACTTAAAGCAGAAGTGGATGAACAACAGAAGCAATGACGGTCAGACATTTTTGGCCAACCGGATTGTCAAAGCTCCTCGTTTGCTTGCCCCACTTGGGCTGCTAGTTAACAACCTTGTTCACCAATGGAGTGGGGTGTATGTCCTGCTCCAGACCCAGTTTTCTGAGATCCTCAGATAGAAGGTGCTATATCAGGGTGGTTAATCCTTGTTCTTTTGGTGCTTGGTCCCACTCTCTCCAGATTCTCCAGTCACTCACCTGCTCTTCCCCCAACACCCCTGCATAACTGGGATTCTGCGTTGATCCCTTAGAATGCTCATGTTCCTATCTAGGAAAGAAAGGTTATTCAGGTTGTCTGTGTGGATCCCATTCAAGGTGCACATGTACCTCAGGCATGCCTTAACCGGGATCCACACAGACAAGACATTTTGAAGAACCATAGTTACAGTGCTGGTGCACTCACCTCTCAAAGCCTAGGCTCTGACTGCTTCTGATACTTGCCTTATGTGTCAGTTCCCAAGTCCAGTGATTATCTACCAGGCATGTGGGCATCTGTACTCTACCCTCAGGGAGTTCCAGCCACAACCAGTGATGGCCCTTCCCCCCTCTCTCTGCAGGACCGGGATTTCTTGGAAGACGAGCAGTTCTTTCTAGAGACCCTGAAGAAAGCTTCCTACAACATGTCATCCCAGACAGCATGAGGAGTTCAGCCCCACGCAGCGCTGGTTGAGCTGGTGTTTTCTACGAAGACAATGCGGGATTTTGTAATTTATAATCTTTTTTTTAAAAATCCAAAAATGAGTGGCTGGAAAAATATAAATGGTCAGATACATTCAGTCAGGCAGCAGCTAGTTTAAAAAACAAAACAAAAAAATAACCCCTTTGCGTGTGAATTTTTAACTATGTCTGACTGAGAGCCCTACAGCCTAAAGTCTTCCATTACTTCAGCTGTGAGCCCTTCAGAGCCTGGATGGTCTCTTCATTATGCCCATCTCTCTCTCTCTCTCTCTCTCTGGGTTTTATGCTGTCGCCTATCGCCGTAGTGTTGAAGCACCTTCCGCGTACGACAGCCTGGCAACAGTGAAGTCCTAGGGATCTCCCGAGACACGTTGTTTATCTGAGCGTCCGCAGGTGTAGCCGCAGTTCACCGTTCCCGGCCAATGGGAGCTGTGGGAAGCGGTGCCCTGGCCTGTTTGGAGCCACTGATCTATTGGCTTTCCTTGTAAAGAGGATCCTCCCTGTGTGCTCCTTTCTTGTCGACTTGACAGTCTCTGCAGTAGCATCAGGCTCAGTGAAACAAATAGACTTACAGTCCATACTGCAATACACAGTGACCAGCCCGAGAGACAAACATTTACTCCCCTCTGCCGGGCCAAAATCTGCTTCTCACCTTCTGGTGACCCGTTTTAATTTACATACCTTAAGAATATAGTTTTCAGTACAAATACCTCTTAACTATTCTCCGTACGTGCATTTGCAATGATTATGGTTCCCATTGGGTTACTGGCTCTCAGGAGAGACCTTACATGCCACCCTTTGGCAAACAGTTATGCATGTTCCTGACGCCGGGGATCCCTGTAAAACTGTGAGTATCCCTTACACGCACTGCCAGTTAGCATCAAGAGGTCCCTGGGTCACAGTCAGGTTTGGGTGGAGTCAACCACAACCCGACACTCTTGGGCTTGGGTCAGGGCGTCTCTGATCCCCTTCTCCTGCCCCGGGGGGTCAGTGCAGCAGTGACTGCTGCTGGCCACCACCAGCTGGCTGTGCTATGCCTGCTGCGGAGTGTGTTATGAGTCCCAGCACAGCAAGGCAGTGGTAGCCAGCAGGCATGGCACATACAGCTGCGGCTGCGTTCCCGTCCCCAACAGGAGGCAGTTGGAGACAGATCACTGGCCCCAGGTGTGGGGAGGAGGAAGCCCCATCAGGCTGAGCCCCAAGGGCTAGGTTCATGGGAAGGGTTGGGTCAGGTTCGGGTGACTGTGCTCTAGTCGGGTTCATGTCAGGCTTTAGGCCTGAGCAGGCTAGCAGAGATGCTGTGGGGCGCTGGCAGGTTCCGTATCTTTGGAGAAGAAGCTAGTTCAGTTGGGAAGGGGAATTATGTTATTGGGGTTGGTAAAGGCGCATAGAGCCTTCCGATGCTGGGTCACTGGTTAAAATCCAGCCTAGGACGCTAGCGGCTGCAGAATGTTGTGGATTCTCTCTCGGCCATGCAGGTTCCGATTAGCCTTGCTCGCTGGCTGCTGATGCAGCGTGGGAGGTTTGTGTCTTTGGTGCTGTTGTGAGTGATTTAGTCAAAGAGCCGTGGTGCAGCTCTCACATTAATACCAGAGCCGTTCTCCCACTCTGCTGTAAGAACACAACGACCTTAGATAAAGAACACAAGAGCCTCTTAGCAGCTGACGGAGGGGAAGAGCGCTAGCAGTACCAAATGTTTTCTGCTTGTCTTAAGACAAGCTTCAATTTTCATTACTCTCAAATGCAGCATGTACCCAAAGGGAGAACTGGTCTCTTTGCATCTGCTCCAACACCACCCCCAGCATTTGCTTTTATATTTTAAATAATATAGTAAAATCTGAATGCCTTGTAAGAAGAACAAAAGCCCTCACCACTGAACAGAATCTAGCGAAAGAACAGCATCGTGTCTTTTTCTTGGCTGCCCTATGAGTAATTTACAGAGGGCTGTGCATTTAACCGCCCTTGTCATGCTCCATTATCATCCATTTGCCAACCCATCAAGGAGAGAAATGCTGCTTATCTGGGCTGCCATTTATGTGCTGAGAGATTGGAAGGAAAGAGAAGCTGAAGATAATGGGGACGGACAGCGCCAAATACCACAGATTGGATTCTTATCTCGTTACATCAGTGTAAACCTGGAGTAATTCAAATTGACTTCAGCAGGGTAACTCCAGATTTACATTGGTGTCGGATCAGAATCTAGCCCTGTGCTTCTGTCAGGGAGTGAATTAAGGTGCAGCAGGGGACTAATGGAGCTTGGATAGCACCATGATCAGCTTCTGTGCCTGTGTGGTGGTATCGATCCCAGTCCTCGAGCACTGTGGTGGCACTGGCATTGTTCTGTTGGAGACAAAGAAGGAGACCTGGGGGGGTGGGGGGTGGAAGAGAGGAGGACTGACCTTTTTGGAGACAAGACTGGTTTAATTCAGGGTCTAAATTGTTTCAGTGCCTCCTCCTGTAATTGAGCTATTTGTGGCCTTTGTTGCAAAGATGAACCCGAGAGGATGTCAGGTGCTGCGCTCGGTGATGTCTGTGCAATGCCACTGAAGACTGGGAGAGGTGGAGGCAGTGGTGGAGCTGAGAAAAGAACCCAACGGGCTCATCTAAATCCATGTGCACCAACACATTAAAAATTAATCCAGATGCTACTTTTCGCATTCTGCCCCCACTCCCTTGTGCTCGGGTGCTGCATCTTGCCCGCTACTGCATGCTCACAGCTGAAGGAGGCTGTGTTGCCTAGGGGTTACAGTACCGGACAGTGAGGGAGGCAGCACTCCTGGGTTCTAGTCCCAGCTCTGCTACTGATTCACAATGTGACTTGGCTCCCCTTACATGCAAGAATGTCCCAGTCAGGTCACATCCCCCCCCCCACAGCCTGAACCAATGGCACATCAGGCTGATGCGGTTAAGGCACATCAGTTTCAAAGCCACCACTGCACAAGAAAGTGATGTGATCAGCATCATGCCCACCTGCCTTCAACTGCCCTAAATCAATGAGTCAAGTACCCATTTTGCAAGTGGGTGAACTTGGAGGTGGTCTTGCAGCATGAGATTAAGTGAGACTCGAACCCACGACCTACAGGCTTGTTGGTGAGGCCTAACCCACTCAGTATTACCTGAGCTTAGATGGGGTCTTTTCTCATTATGTTTCTGCTCTTTACACAGAGCTGAGCTGGTTGTGGGAAAACCCTAATCCCCTGCTCTAGTTTTTCCATGGAAGGAGCTGAGCTGATCCCCAGTAATCCCCTATGGGCTATTCCATGGAGAATCAATGGCACCTCCTCAAAGCAGACAGCAGGCTGGCCTGAACTCCCTTCCTGTTGCTGCCAGGAGACACAATAGCCATCTACAGCGGTTATATAGGCTAATGTAATCATACGCCAGCCCAACTGTAAAACAAGAAGGAAATGGGTGCAAAGACGACACAAGCATCTCAGCTGTTTCAGTGTGTAGCTCTGCATGAAGAACGACACTGTACCTTGACATTCTAGCCTTAGGAAGATAGGCATTGACCATGAAAAAGCATGCTGGATACATCTTTCCAATCTGCTGTCTGGACTGGCTCACCTTCTCTTCCCTCATCCAGTGCAGCCTCCCCGGGTTCAGCATTCATTTTAAAGTGCTGGGGATCCCACCTCTTCCCAAGGGAAACTAATCCACTCTCTCACTGTTAGGCACGACTTGCTGATGGGCCCCCTAGATTTACCCATCACGTTACAAACAATCCACTTTCATAAATTCAAGGGGAAAGTGGCTGGTTTCACTCCATTCTCCCTGTCCAGTGAAGCAACTGTACTTCTGTCTTTTAGTAGAAGGTTGGAACTGATAATTAGGCTGGAGTGGAGAATGCCTATAACATTGGTCTCTGACTATAAATGCCGTAGCGTGGCCTCTCGCTCAGTCCTTTGGAATGTTCTGTTTGCAATCTGTACCTCTCGCTGTTACTGTGCTGAGCCTGGCCTCCTTTGCAAAGCCCTTTGAGATTTACTGATGAAAAGTGCTAGTTGAAAAGTCTTCTCTGTGATTCCAGTTTCTCAGCTACCAATGTTCCGGTTCCATTCCTGCTGTTGCACTGACCTCTGGTGGCTTGGGAAGAATTGGAAAGGACAGCTAGCCCATGTCCCTTCTTTCAAAATATTCCTCAACTCTGATTCACACATAAGCTTCTGCCCAGTTCAGGAGCCGGGCTGTGATGATTCCCCTCGGCACCTTGCACAGAGTGGAAGCTCGCCAGCATAGGATGTCATTTTACTAATTCTGGCCCCGAACCATGGGTGTGGACCGCAGCACAGAGCTCCACTATAATCAAAGGGGCTCTCTGCAGGTGCATGGGTCCCATTTCAGGAGCCTTAGTGCACAGAACTACAAATATAACCACACCGCAGTTAAACTTTGATGCATGGAGGGGACCTGTGTCCCCCTTATTTATTTCTGTAACGGGCCTCAAGGGAGATGGTTTTGCTCTGAGTAGTTCCTCACATTGCTCCCTTCATCTCAATTGACTAACTCTTCATTTAATTGCATCCCTTCCTTGCTCTTTTTATTTCTAATTAAGACAACTTGTCAAGTAATTACAATCATGTTTGTCTTTGAGGCACTCAGTGACCTGGCCCCAGGGCATCCAAAAGATGGGAAAGCTCCAGGATGAAGACCATGGTTGTCAACGGCACTCCTCTGGCTCAATGGTTACACTCACTTCACATTTTCAAGTTTTTCTTTTGGAAAAAAAAAAGTCACAAGGACTAGAAACTTACTTAAAAAAAAAAAGCAAAGATTCTCACATGATCACCTGACTCCAGCAGTTAGAGCTTTACAAAATATATTAAAAATGGTGGGATTGGCGATACAATCATAAGAGCCAGCAATGCTGGAAACGGTACCATCATCTTTACCAAGCGTACTACAGGCAGCAGCTAGTAGCCCTGCTTGTACGTAAGATTGCCCAGCAGTTCCCTTTATAATATAGCAATGAAAATGGCTCCAGCAGGGTCCCTGGAGTGGTCCCCACCAGCAAGCCCGCTGCCCTTCACTGCAGCCTGCCAGCCAAACTCCTCCTCTGAGTGACACACCAGGCTGCAGCTGTTAATCAGGACCCCATTTTGTAGCTGGCAATCATATTTGCCTTGGTAAAATAAATACATGGCCGCTCGCTGCCCGGGGTTGGAGGCTCTAGTCCTTCACCCCATGATGAGGATGTACCTCATTTTGAGGTCATTTTGTAACATTTTCATTCAGGCACTAGCTAGGACAGCCCTTCCGGGCCCGGCTGTGGCAAACGCAATGCGGGACTTGCTGTGGCCTGGGCGGGGCTTCCAGTGATCGGCGTCGCAGCGCTGGCAAAATGGCGGCGCCCATCCTGAGCGCGGCGCTGTACGGAACACGGGCCGGGCGGGCGTTCGGTACCGCTGGTGGGTGACCGCTCTTACCCCCGGAGCCTCTCGGGGGCTGAGGTCTCGGATGCCTGGGTTCCCTGCCTGGCTTCCCAGATACATGGGGTGGGGGCAGCCGTCTGTCCTGGGATTCCGGGGTGGGTGGGCTCTCGGACACCTGGGTTCCCTTCTCCCCCGCTGTGTGGGGCAGCTTTGTGTCCCAGGGTGTCAGAGAGGGGCAGCGTCTCGGACGCCTGGGTTCCCTTCCCAGCTGTCACTCGCTATACAGGGCAACCATCTGTCCCAGGGTTTCAGAGAAAGGGCAGCTTGCTGTGTGGGGCAGCTGCCTATCCTGAGCTGCCCCAGTCCCTCCTAACGACAGACATGCAGCTTGCTGGGTCTTCTGGGGCCTGTAACCCCCTTTAGGGCCATGGTGGCATCAGGGTGCTAGCTCAGTGTGGTGGTGACATCTCTCTGCCTGCTGCGGTGACTGCAAGTGACAGCAGTTGTGCGGTGGGATGGGGAACTGATGAAGCATCTCAACACATGGTCACCCTGTTGCTGTGCTGGCTGTTGGGGACTCACTTCCTTCCTTACCCATTTGTAAAACATGCATAACGAACACTGGCCTGTGCTGCTATCAGTAGCGTTCCCACTTGCCCTGAATTTGGGGGGTAATACCAAACTTACTGCACTGATCCCCTGGTGTGCTGGATCACCCCAGAAATTACTAGGGGCTGAGAATAAGCAACATTGTGTTTTGGCTTTAACATAAATTCAAAGCCCTCCACAGAACTGACTCAGGTTACTGGAGAAACAATCCCTTTCAGTGTGGCCGTGACTATCCTCAATAGTTACGTAATGGAAAGGTCCATTTGCAAGCATGAGGAGCGGCGCTTTCTCAGCTGCTGGCCCGGGATAGTGGAATTCAGTCCTGGACCCATCGGAGTGTTCATTTATTTCACTGCCTTGAAAACAATTTTTTTAAAGTGTAAAAGGGAAGAGGGGTAATTTAAAAACACACCAAGGAGAAAAACTTAACCTACTCTTCCCCCAAAATTAAACTGCCCAGGTACCATGGTGATGAGCAGAGTATATAAACCTCAGTAGAGTGTGTTGGAAATGGTAGAAATTTGTCCTTGATATCAAACAGTTTGCTTTTATTAGCACCCTTCCTTTGAAGATGTTAAAGTACTGTACAAAGATTAATGGATTGAGCCTTGCATGCTCTGCTGTATATCATCATCTTCATCCTACGGTTAGGGAAGCTGAGAGAACATAAGTTAAACTGCTGGCCTGAGGCTACAGCAGGCTGGGGGTACAGCTGGGAATAGAACCCAGGTCTCCTAACTTTCAGGTCTATGCTGTAGTCACAAAATCATCCTTATACTCTTCATCCAGTCTAAGTCCCCTCTGATCTTGTCTATCTAGCATGTGATTGTCAGTGTCTTTGTAAAATGAAAACCTCCTGTGTTTTCAGCTGCTCTCTGCAAGCGGGCAGCCCCTCTAGGACCAATGCCTAATGAAGACATAGATGTCAGCAACTTGGAGACATTGGAGAAATACCGCTGCTTCGCTCGCTATTTCAAAGTGGCTGAAAAGGAAAGTAAGAAGACTCCCTGGTGGCAAACGTACAGGAAGCATGTCACACCAGAGCAAGGTACCCAAGGGGAGGGAGATGAGTTACTTTTGACTTCTGTTGATGGAGGGAAGGGGGAGCTATTTGCAGGCCAGTAGTTATGCATTTAGCACCAAAATGTGGGATTGATCAAATACTTGTGTGTAAGAAAGAAGCTTGCTGCTCAGGCTATGCTCTGACTAGAATCTTAGAATAAAGGAAAGGGCTTCAGATGCTGCAGATGCATCCAAATCTCCTTCTTCCTTGAAGATTAGGGAAGGAGAGAGAGGAAGATTTTATTTTTCTTCCTATTAAAACAAAAAAAAATAAAATATAAGTCTCCCTCCTCTCCTTTGAAGTATGCAGGAGTTTAGTTATTTGATATTTATTATTATTTATTTTAATTCATAAAATGGCTAGTAAGCACACCCACCACTCAGATCAAAAAAGATAGGTCTGAGTTTGGGTCTGAGTGCCTTTGCACCACTTAGTTAGTTTTCACCTAGCCCAGATAAGCTGTTTGTGTATGATACAGATTTGATGATTGGGAGTGGAAGGGGAAATATCCATGGGTGTATCTGTGGACCTGTTTAACAGGCTTGATAGCAATTCAAAATCAAGTCTCAAATGAGCTCGAGTGCAGAAGTTATTTATTTTTAGATGTCTGTCTCCAAATCTTTTACAATTGTTAATTATGGGGTGGTAAATGGCTGCTGATAGAAGAATAGACACATATGCATGCACACTCTCCCTATCAGAGAGATATAGACATCAACATCTGAGAAGAGTCGGCTAACTCCACTTGAGTTATTCCCCCTCATGTTTCTTCTGGGGAAAGTGTCATTTTTTTTTTATCTTTGAGAGACTGGGCAAGGACCGTGGTTCCATGTGTTCACTTGAAGGAGGGCCCCTATTAACAGGATTATGCTGTAGTAGTACCACTGACAACACTAAACATTTCAGTAGTATCAGAGTTTCTCACTTGCCAGGCAGCTAGATTATATGGTGTGGACAAAATACTGTCCCAGTCTTGTTATGCGTTCCATGCGGGCACAGGGGTCTCTCTGCACAGAGCTCATTGCAGGATCAGGGCCTATGCCTGTAATTCATCTGATTATTTGTATTCCTCATGCATTTTTGGTTTGTCTGTCACAGTTGCTCATGACTGCTGGACAGAAAGAACAAAACGGGGCTTATTTTAGGTTCCTCACTTACATGATTTTGACCTTAGATGAAGAGGCAAAGATAGACATTGGCCTGCCTTACTACAGACCATCACGGGCAAAGCAACTGAAGGAGAGAAAAGAGATATTGAAACAGAACCGCCAGAGCGTGGAAATGGAAAGAGCATCCCGCCTCAAGACGTGTATGTATCCTGCAGTCTTGGTTTCCTCTTCTTCTGTATCTGTGGTGGCTTAGACAACCCCTCCACGTGTCTCTCAACTCCTTATTTGCAATTGCAGTGGTGATTCCACTTGACGAAGTCAAGGCAGAGTGGGAGAAAACCAATGGCCTGTTGCATAAGCAGCGTGTCGCCGAGCACTACGGGATATACCGCGATATGTTTAATGAAGCCACGTTCGTCCCCAGAGTGGTTCTGCGGATAGAATACAACCTAGATGATGAGCATGTCATGCCAGTATATCATGGGAACTTTGTGACACCCACCGAGGTATCTTATACTTGATCACGAGGAAGAATATTAAAGTGTGCTCAAGTTAATCAGAAGCCACACAAGTTTTAACTGGCCTAACAGCACAGACACTTATTGTAAGAGGAATGTGCTTTTCAAAGAAATCCAGTGGAAAATCATATGCTTTGGAGATACTTCTAGTTAAGATAAGGAAACAGTATTACAATGGATTCATTTTTAAATGAAATGGTGAACTTGCTTTTAATAAAACTCCTCTACCTTTCCTGGTGGAAATTGGTTCGCTCTGTGGCAAAGCCAAATTTGATTTGTTCTGTTGGGGCTGTTTTTAATTGTACAGCCAGGTTATGTCTGAGTGACTCATTCAATTTCTCTGTTTTTCAAAAAATACATAATTTTAATGCAAACAATCCTTGGGAGCATTCACGTTCACGACTGTCTCTTTACATTGCGTATTTAGGCTTCCAGTTCCCCAGAAGTGATATATGAGGCAGATGAAGGCTCCCTGTGGACTTTGCTGCTCACTAATCTGGGTATGTATCAAGACTTTCAAGAACTGCCTTAAACTGGCTGTTTCTACCCTCTTTTTTGTTTTGAAAATCGTATTAGCTTGGGCTGCATAACCTGAGTGATGCAGTGGGGTGGTCATTCCATAGGGATTATTCAGCCACACCTGCAGAATCACACCAGAAACTGTGCATAGAAGGGTTAGAATGGAAAGATCTGCTTGGCAGAAGGTGGTGGAGCTGGATGAAGGAATACCAATACTCTGCTCCTCTGACCAACCTTTAATTAGAGGGATTAGTTATTTTGCAAAGTGCAGTGTGAATGCTAAATAGTGTCACAATATTCTTTACATACACTGGAGAGTTCAGCCTTGCAAAATTTCTCTGAGGGTGGCAGTACTATGCCCATTTTGCAGGCACAGAAATAGAGTGGTGAAACGATTTGCCTAGTGTCTGACACGCTGCAAGGGAAGCCAGGAAAAGAAAGCTGGTTTCCTGACTCCCAATCTTATGCATAACCACAAGACTGTCCTCCTCTGCGCATCTCATACACAAAGCTTTATATTTCCAAAGTGTTCTTACAAACATTAACTGATTTCCACAGCATTCTTGTGAAGTAGGTAGGTCAGTATCTCTGTCCCCGTTTTGTAGATTAGGGAATCAAGGTGCAGCAAAGTTGAGTGACTCACCCAAGGTCACGCAGTGAGTCGGTATCGACACAGAAGTTGGAACTCGGGGGTTGCCGGCTCGCACCCTTGAACTCCATCCTCTTGGGACTTGTTCCAGTTGTTTTTCTGACACAATAAAGGGTTGGTAGAGAGCAGCTGAGAGGTCTGGAGGCATCATCCCCTTTTCCTGTTGGACTTAGAGAATTCTGATTTTGGAGTAGATCCTATCAATAAGGCAGCAGGCAAACGCACAGTACTTGTCATTAAGACGTGTTTTTCTTTGTGTGCGCGCAGATGGACACCTGCGAGACGCTGATTCTGAGTACATCCACTGGCTGGTGTGAGTATTGCAAACCAATACATCTGCGTAATGCATATGCTTTAGGGACGGCAGCCCCAGCCTCCTAAGCCCTGTGAGAGGAAAAATGGCCAAAGGAATGGGGAAAGAGCTTCCCAACACAGCTTTGAAATGTAGTTGCCGCAAAGACAAAATCTGGCAAATGTCGACTTGGCATTTCCCTGATCATCTGGCCTGCGTAGTGCTGGTCAGACATCAGTCCTGAAGCACTGTTATCACTAAAGCTAGAGTAGTTCCAGGAATTGCTACTCTTTTCTGTTTAGCTCTCTGGATGTGATTTGCTGCTTCCCCTGACTAGGTCTATCTCTAGTAGCTGCATGCTTGCTATGGCAGGGAATAGCCCAAAGCTACACAAGGGGAGAGCATGCCACAGATCTTACCACGCACGACTTCAGTGCTATGATTTTGATCAGAGATGTCAAAAAGAAAATAAAGCCAGCAACTTGGATAATGACTGAAAAACATCTTGCACTTCACAGGACCAACATTCCAGGCAACAACGTAGATTCGGGGACAGAGATTTGCCATTACTTCCCCCCATTCCCTGCCAAGGGAACTGGCTACCACCGCTTCGTCTTCCTCCTCTTCAAGCAGGACCGACCAATCGATTTCACTGAAGATGTTCGGCCGACCCCATGGTAACATTGAATCTCGAGTCCCTGCCAGGTTCTTGTGCCCTGTATGATCAGAGCGGACAAAGCTGAAAAAATCCTGCTGCTCTCTGAAAACATTTTACCCCCTGAGATTACTTGTAATAGTAACTGACTGTAACTGAAAGGTGATTTTCCTCTGTTTCAGCTTGTTTCCTTTGCACTTTGGACAGCGCTGGGGGCATCGTCACTTTTGCTGTTTCCCTTGCTTACTTGTTTCCACTAACAAAACAAACCCTCTGCGGGTTTTATGCGCAGCTGGTCTGTGAAGACACATGCTGGTATTACTGCTACCACAGCCTACCCCGTTTGTTTCACCCACCTGTTATACCTTTTCTGAAGTGAAGGCCCCAGGCCTGCAGTGGGATCAGTATGGAAGATGCTTGCACCTCCATGGCGTCCCATTGACTTCGCCAGTAGAACAGGATGTTAAGAAAATTACATGCCAGATTGACATGACAAGGCCAATTTATGTATGGTGGCATGCTTCCACCTCAGGCTGCCTGGGGAGTTTGACTTTAAATAGCCATCTAGGTTTCTTTCCTGGGGTTTGTTTCTTCTCCATCTCTGCAGAATCTGTGGTGATGTGGGATTGTTAGCCATGGAAAAGAGAGACCCATCCTTTTATTTCTGTCTTGTTTTCAGCCACAGTCTCAAGATGAGAACCTTCAAGACGTTTGACTTCTACAAGAAGCACCAGAACGATATGACCCCAGCTGGGCTGGCATTTTTCCAGTGCCAATGGGATGATTCCGTTACTCACGTCTTTCACAACCATCTCAGTAAGAAACTCACTTTATAGGGGTATGGGGCAGTGCCTGTTGCATGAGGCGGGGGGTCCCTTTCTCTTCCGACCGCACCATCCAGTAGTCAAGCATAACTAAATGTATTCTGAAGAAGACAAAGTCATTTGGTAGGGCCTGAGTTGGGAAGGGACAAGGGGATGAAAGCAGTTTGCTCAGATGTCAGACACACCTGACTTAAATCAACTGTGGCCACGCCGGCTCTCTGTGATGGAGCAGATGAGGTTTCCTGGAGTCATGGACGTGTGAGTGCGGGGTGAATGCAAAGGCCAGTTCTGAATGTCCCCCTTTGGGACAGTTGCTCTAACTGGTTCCTAGTTAGCCACGTATCACTGGTACATTAGTCTGACACTGGGAACATTTACCGTTGAGAATTAGAAGCAGTCGCCTTCGCCTTCAAAGGCTTCAGCGTGTCCATGGCAGTCTAAGGGATCAGCCTTACTCCTGTGGGCTTTGAATCCCATTTCGACTGGACGCTTTAAAATAACAATGGGAGAGTACGTGGTGGAGAGAACTACATGTGTGTTTTTGATCTATTGTTAATCTCCCGGTTCTGCCCGAGGAGGGAGACGTGGTATCTTTGGAATGATGGAGAGTGGGCGGGGCCTGGTGGGTTGGTGTGCAGGGTTAGGTTTTGAGCTGTCTCTTGGCTAACGTTCAGCATTGTCCCTTTGCAGACATGAAGGAGCCAGTGTTTGAGTTTGTGCGGCCCCCTGTGTATCACCCCCCTCAGAAGAAGTTTCCACACCTGCAGCCTCTGAGGTACCTGGATAGGTACAGGGACAGCCACGAGCCCACGTATGGCATTTACTAAGGAGTTTGCCACCTCTCCAGGAGCTCCAGGCCATTGGGGCAGGAATACTCTACCTTCTCCAGATGCGTCAAATGACTGTGCTGTCTGGGATGCTCCATGTCTCTGGGAGAAGGGGAGTGTGGACTTTCGGAATCACAGCATGATGTGAGCCAAGCTCGGTTTCATTGACAATACCGGAAAGGGTGTAACTGAGGTTCGCAGATATTTCTGCTATTGGCAGTTACCTGGTCAAAAGCCTTGTTAATAGAGGGTATTTATGGCCATGAGAGCGTATCCATCTCCGCTCTGAAGGAGCCAGATGCTAGTGGTAGCTGAATGGCCCAGTGTCCTCCAAAGGCACCGTGTCTCACTTCACTGCAGGAGCCAGAGCTCTAAGCATAGGTGGGCCAAGGCTGACTCGATCTGGTTAGCCAGTTCAGATCATGTATCTGTGCAGTGACAGAAAAATACCCTCCTCTAAATCCAACCCAGTGATCTGTGCAGCCTGGCAGAGGCAGAACTGTCCATCCGGTGCATCATTTCCTTCCCCTGCCATGGACTTCCCAGTGCTGGGATCCTGAGCAGCATCCTTCATATGTTTGTACAGATATTTAAAAAATCTGAATAAACACTTTCCAAGCGAAGCTGGTGACATGACTGGGTGTGAGTTGCTGAGAGCTTTGGGGAACCCACAGGGATCCTGCCAGCAGCTAATGCAGCAGTTCGAAATGTATCGGGCTCTTTGTGCATTTCAGGATTGGTGGGATCAATGCTTTATGCTGAAGGGCGGCTTCCTGCTGCTCTGGACCCTCACTCCCCCACCCCTGCTGCTCACTGCCATGTGGGTGGAAATGCGGGCACAGCGGAGGCTTGAAATAGAGGTCACATTAGGATGACCAGGCTGCCTCGAGTTGGAGAATGGGTGTGAAGGGGTTGGGTCTTACCCCAAAATTAAAAGAACACAAACTCCAGGTATGGTCCAAACTCCCCTCCTTCCCCATAGGCCATGGACAAGGTCTGTATGTTGATAGTAGATGTGGATGAAAACCGGAACTCAAATCTGCCTGGGTCTAGGCTGAGACACGTTGGCACGGCAACGTACAGCACAGGCAGCACTGCATCTGCGGTGTAGATACACGGTGCCTTCCAATTACCAATGCTCTGACTCAGCACCTATCCCCAGCCTTAAATTAACCCCCACATAATATCAGCACCCCTGCTCCAACTCTCCAGCACTCCAGCTGTGTATTCCCTGCAGTAGCTCCTGTCACTGAATCTGAGGCATCCCCCTTGTTAAAGGGATAAGAGTACCAACAAAAGACGTTTAGTGGGTCAGTATCCGCCCTTCTGCTTGACTCCTTCTGTGCCACAACAATGGATGCACCAACTGCCTGGGATTTCTTCTTTCTGCCGCCTCAGGCAGCCTACAACTCTCTGCTCAGAGTGCTATTCCTCTCTGAGGGCGGGACACCTCCGCTGAGGGAGAACAGGGAGTTTGTTGGCCACTCTCTGTCTGTAATGGGATAACGTTGGCCTGATTTTTTTCCTCTAAATCAAACCACCTGGTGCTGCAGGGAGAGTACAGGCAGCAACTTACTTGATCTGTGGGGAGTCTCTGTAGCCTGGAGTCTTGCAGAAATAAGAGCCTTAGAGGGAGGTCTTTAGGGGAGAGAGTGGAGGCCTTGGGGGAAGAGTGGGGAGCAGGGACATAGAGGGGGTAGGTGGGGAGGGAAGCAGCCTCCTAGAGTGAGGAGTGGTGGTGGTGGGGGGAAATCAGGGTCTGTTTATAACAAACTCTGGGTTTTTCAGCTCAACCTCTGCAAATACTGACCCCGGAAGGAGGAGGACTGGGGGTCTCTGTCCACGGTGCTGCCACTGGTTTCACAAGTGGCAGAATTCTGGCTGGGGCTGGAGCCAGTCACCCTAGATGTCAGATTCTCGAGCCCAGTTGTGCATTTGAGACTTCAGATTGGCTGCCTGTCCCCATTGCCCAACCTGGAGCTGAGCAGCCAGTCAGAACCGCTGCAGGCCGAGCTCTTTCCCCCTCCTCCAGCAACCCCAACATTCTGGGAGGAGGGAGCAGAAAGAGACTGGCAGGCCAGGTCCCCCCTTCCCCTCCTTTGAGCAATGGGGACAGCTCCTCTGGTACCTCCCTGCTATCAGCCGCTCTTGGGCAAAGGCAGGTGACGAGCCTCTGGATATGCCCCATCCCACCTGCAAGCACCCCAGGCCCGGGAGGGAGGAGTGAAGAACCTCAGGAGGAGCAGAGCAGAAATGAGGCTGGGAACACAGGGGTGTGAACTGATAGGGACCGAATTAATTGCCAAGCAGGAGGTGGGTTAGATGGGCAGGAGGAACTCCTGTAGAAGGGCCAAAATCGTACGTGCGCGCACACACACACACAGACAGACAGACGCCGGGTGGGCAGGGGGAGTTCAAGTCAAAAGATGGGACAAAAAATTCACAATACCGTAAAATCTTCTTTAAAAAATCTCATGTTTTTTGATGTCCTGAGGTTGGTGTAAGGAGCCCTGGGTTTTTCAGCTCAGCCTCTGCAAATACTGACTGTGGAAGGAGAAACAGCTGCGGGGGGGGCAATGATTCTCAGCCACAGCTTGCGCGGGGGTGGGGGTGGGCTTCTGATGGGGATGGAGTGTAAACTCCTGAGCCAGATGAAAAGGGGGTGGGGGCAAGTTAATGGTTACGTGGAGGGTAAAGGACAAAGCAGCTAGTCTCGGAGTACCATACAGAGGTAACTGGCTTTTTATTATTTCCAGAGCAGTGTGTGCAAATACACCTCTACCCCGATATAACACTGTCCTTGGGAGCCAAACAATCTTACCGTGTTATAGGTGAAACCGCATTATATCGAACTTGCTTTGATCCGCCGGAGTGCGCAGCCCCGCCCCCCGGAGCGCTGCTTTACCACGTTATATTCAAATTCGTGTTATATCGGGTCGTGTTATATTGGGGTAGAGGTGTATGAGGATTTTATAACAGCAGCCCCCTCTGACCCATCTACCCACCCTCCCACTCCCTGGAGACAACTAAAGTCGTAACAGCAGAAAGGTCATTGGGTCCCAGTACGGGTGGGTGGGACCCTGCTTGATCTCCCATGATGGAGTCACAGAAGGGCAAGAAATGGACAAAATCTTAAAGAAACCTTAGGTGGTGATTTGATTCCACAGATGAGCTTTGAACTCCCAGCACACCAGCCTCAGACTGCAGCCCTGGGCCCCAGATATTGGAGGTTTCATTCTCAGCTGTGAATAGGGTGACCAGACAATAAGTGTGAAAAATTGGGATGGAGGTGGGGGGTAATAGGAGCCTATATAAAAAAAAAAGACCCCAAAATTGAGACTGTCCCTATAAAATTGGGACATCTGGTCACCCTAACAGTGAATCTACATCCTTCATTGGGTGCTTAATGTGTTACCGTATTGCCTTCCCCTGATAGGGTCTCTGGGAGAATACAGGCTGTTTTGTTACCTAGGCTCAGTAATTCCACTTGTTAGTGAATTTGGGGCCCACGCTCAGTTGTGGCAGTGGCCTCTGGGTTAGTGATCTGCACGGCCGGGCTTTGTTATTATTGGGGGGGTGTTGCCCCTGAGGTTAGGCTTTGCAATGACCTCCTAAATGCATGATGCAACCTTTTGCAGGAGTTCTGCCTTCCCATACTGATGGAACACAGGGAAAATGCAACATTCTGTTATGAAGCTGCATTGAAACATGTTACATTTCAGCTTTGCTAGCAATCCCTCCCCTTGGGTCAAGACACCTGACCAGTGCTAGGGTTATGTATGACTAGAGCTGCTCTGTGCAGGAAACTTGGTTTTGCCAGGCTCAGCTTCCTCACACCAGCAGGTGGCAGGAGTGCTGCATCAAAAACCGCTGGAGAGTGGCTCGGGTAGGTTCTCTCTGGTTTGCCAAGGGCTCTGGCCGGGGTATTCCATCCCAGATTGTGGTCCCTGTAACGGAAAAGTGGGTGGTGAGGGGATGCAGGACTCTGCCCGGTTTGTACAGGACATCCCTGTCCCTGGAGAAAATGGACATTCAGGTTGAAAGCTGAGAAGCCCGTCAAGGGCTAAACAGAAAACAAGCGACTCCAAAAAAGTAGCCAGAAGCACGATGCTGAGTGAAGGCAGCCTTTTAAGTCACCCAGGCAGCCGGCAGACTGAGGGGCTGTGGAGTTGGGGGAGATGAAAACCACAACACCCCCTTGAGAGAGTCGAGAACATGCGTTGATAAACCATGATGCAGCCGGCCTGCATGTCCCTTTAAGAGTTTGGTTGGCTCTGTGCCATCTCTGTGCCCGTCCCTCCTCTCTGTGATACGTAGCTCTAGCCTAGTCTCCTCGCATGCTGCTGTCTGTGTTTTCCTTCTCTACCTCAGCTGCTCCCATCCCAGGCAGGATGGCCTCTCAAGGCCCCCGGAAGCTGGAGGAGAAGCTGGTCTGCTCCATCTGCCTGGAGATGTTTGGGACAGCGGTGACCATGCCCTGTGGGCACAACTTCTGCATGAAGTGTATCAACAACCACTGGGACAAGGAAGAGAAGGAGGCTCCGCCAGGCGAGAAGGACTACACCTGTCCCGACTGCAGGAAACGCTTCAAGAAGCGGCTGGAACTCAGGAAGAATGTCGCCCTTTGCAGCGTGGTGGAGCTGGTCAGGTCTGGAGAAGTGCAGGCCTCCAGCGCCGAGAGGAAAACCCCCACCAATGGAAGGAGGTGCTGCTCCAGGCATGGGCGGCCCCTGGAGCTATACTGCCAAGAGGACAAGATGTGCATCTGCTGCGTGTGCACGGTGAAGGAGTGCCGGGACCACCACAGGGTCCTGTTTGAGGAGGAGCGAAAGAGAAAGGAGGTAGGTCTGGGCTGTGTCTCCCCTGTGATCTGCTCCCAATCTGCAGGGCCAAGGCGAGAGAGATCAGCTCTCCTGCCTGGCTCTGTGTCAGTCCTGCAGGTGGGTGGGTGGGTGGGCGAGTGTGCTCTCCTCGTTGAAGCAGAAGTTTGGCACCCGGGGTGCTCTTCCTGCCCCTGGCTTGCTGTGTGGCCTGGCTAAGTTGTTTACCCTCTGCATGCCTCAGGTTCCCTGTCTGTGAAAGAGGCAGTGCATCCATGCCCCTCTCTGGTGACCCTTGGACGGAAGGAGAAATACAAGTACAAGGTATTCACGTGTTTAACTAGACCAAGGCTCAGCAGAACTGGCAGATGTTGCAGCATATTTGGACACTAAATAGTTAATAGTGTCATACTGCTGTCTGGTGACCAGCTCCTGGAGTTCCTCCCAGCCTTCCTGTGTGCGCGCGCAGCCAGTCCTGAGCTGCACAGGGAGACCCAACAGACCTTAGAACATCTGCAGCACCTGCTCCCCCACGGCAGCAAGAGGGGCAAAAGGCGACAAATACCTGCCTCTGATGAGGTAGCTGAGAAGCTTTGACTATGACGAGATGTGAAGTCATGGCCAAAGGAATGAATTGTATTTAGGGATCAGAGTCCTCTGCTGGTTGGCTGCACCTGCTGCCTGGAATGTCAGGGGAGAGACCCAGCCTTGCAGAGGTGGAAGGACTGCGTCCAAATTCCTATCGCCTGGTGCTGCCTTTTAGCAGCCCATTGCTGTAGCCGTCACATAGCATCCAAGCTGAGCGGTTTCCTCTGAGCGTGTGTGTACGGTGGAGCTAGGAGGATTTGCAGAAGGGAAATAAAAGGGTTTCCAGGACAGGTAGCCCCCTCCAGAGACCTGCATTCTGTTCCCATGTGACTCAGGACAATGCTGTCCCCCTCTGTGCCTCAGTTTCCCCTGCTGTAAAAGTAGGATGCTGATACTTACCTTCCTTTGTGAGGTGCTTTGAGACCTGTGCACCCAAAGTGCCGTATAAGAGCTAAATATCCACATTGCTCAGGAGGGTGGAATAAAGGAGGATGTGAAAGGCTCTGGGAGCTTTTGCTGGGGGGTCTGTGGAGGGTATATGGATATTTGTAGAGGGGATAAATGTTGACTAGGTGCTGAGGGTGCCCAGGGTGGCAGGCACACGTATTACTCTGTGCACACTGATGGATAGTAACGGGGGGTTATTGGAAGTGAGCTGGTTAGTGAGGTAAAGTTACTGTACTGCTGTGGTGGGTTATTAGAAAGTCCTGTTTGAATGTATCAGTGTAACTTAATGGGGGGCTGTGGGCAGGGCACACAGGAAAGACACACAACAGAGCCTGTGAGCAGCCCCGGGCACACGCTTGGAAGACACCATGGCAAGCTGTTAGCTTCATGGATCCTGTCCATGGGTGGCAGGCGAACCGCAGGCTTGAAGAGGCTAGCCCCCGCCCTCCCCTGGCCCGGAGTGCCAGGCAGGCAGCACGCCCGCCACCCCCAGCTAGAGTTGCCAGGTGTCCGGTTTTTGACCGGAACATCCAGTCAAAAAGGGACCCTGGTGGCTCAGGTCAGTGCTGCTGACCAGGCTGTTAAAAGTCTGGCCGGTGGCACAGCAGGGCTAAGGCAGACTCCCTACCTGGCTCCACGTGGCTCCCCGGAAGTGGTGACATGTCCCTCAGCTCCTAGGCAGAGGCGCTGCCCCCACCCCAAGTGCCAGCCATGCAGCTCCCTTTGGCTGGGAACTGCGGCCAATGGAAGCTGCGGGGGCGGTGCCTGCAGGTGAAGGCAGTGCGCAGAGCCACCCGGCCATGCCTCTGCATCGGAGCCGAGGGACATGTCGCTGCTTCCAGGGAGCCGCCCGAGGTAAGGACTGTCCGAAGCCCGCTCCCTGCACTCCCTCCCACACCCTGAACCCCTCATTTCTGGCCTCACCCTGGAGCCCACATCCTGAGCCCAGAACTGGTATCCCCTGCCACACCCCAAACGCCTACCCCAGTCTGGAGCCTACTCCCACACCTTGAATCCCTCATTTCTGGCCCCCTCCTGGAACCCCCACCTCCTCCCATGCCACACACCCCTGTCCCAGCCCTGAGCTCCCTCCTGCACCCAAACTCCCTCCCAGAGCCCACACCCCCTATCGCACCCTAACCCCTCATCCCCAGCTCAGAACCCCCTCCCACACTCCAAACCCCTCATCCCCGGCCCCACCCCAGATCACGCACCCCCAGCCGAAGCCCTCTCCCATACCCCGGCCCCTTCTGTACCCTGAACCCCTCGTTTCTGGCCCCATCCTGGAGCCCTCACCAACTCCTGCATCCCAACCCCCTGTCCCAGCCTGGTGAAAATGAGCGAGTGAGTGAGGGTGGGGGAGAGTGAGCGACAGAGGGAGTGGGGATGGAGTGAGTGGGGGTGGGGCCTCAGGAAAGGGGTGAGATGAGGCGGAGCCTCGGAGAAGGGGCGGGCAGGGGGCAGGGTAAGGGTGTTTGGTTTTGTGCAATTAGAAAGTTGACAACCCTGCCCCCAGCCCGAGCACCGTGCAGGCGGCACAGCCCCGAGCGCTGAAGCACCAGGCAGGTGACACGAGCCATCCCCTGGCCCTGGCCACAGGCCATCCCCCACTAGCACCAGCACGGGCCCCGGCCATGGGGGATGGAAGAGCTGCAGCAGAGAGTGGCAGGAAGCGGGAGGGGTCTGGGAGTGAAGGGGCCTGGTCTGAGAGGGGGAGAATCACGTGATTCCAGGTGACGGGCACCTGGAGAGATCAGAGGGGCAGTTTGCCCAGTATTGTGACACTGAATATTTGTCTCATGTTACACTTTGGGATCTGGCCTCTTTCGCAGGTCCTTTTAGAAGAGTCTCTGGCGAAAACCCAGGAGGAGACAGTAAAGACCGAAGAGGAGATCCACAAACTGGAGGAACAAACTGGCACCATAAAGGTAGTGAGGCAAAGGCAGTCACCCCTCCCCACAGCTGGGATGCAGGGGGCTGGTGACGAGTGCTGCTCCCTCTGGACAGGGCTCGGGGAGGAAGCCACCCAACTGCAGTCACATCAATTCTTTGTCTTGTCATTTCCATTGATTTTTTTCTCTGCCCAGGATTCTTCAGAGAGGCTGAAATCGGGGATTTTGCAGAAGTTTGCCCACCTGATGAAAGAGCTGGAGGAGTGCCAGAGGGGGGCCGTGGACAAGATTGAGCAAGAGCAAGCCACTGCCCTAGGGCAAGTGGAGGAGAACTGGAGCCAGCTGCAGGATCATCTGGCCATGCTCACCCAGCACCAGCAAAAGGCCCAGGAGCTGCTCACCTGGGTGGACGACATGAAATTCCTAGAGGTATTGGTGCCTGCCCAGCCATGAGTGGGGGAGTTGCAACTACCCTGTGGCCATTGGCCTGGCCACCTATACTCCAAAGGCAATTTCACTCTCTGTTTAATGCCCTGTCCACACAGGCAGCTGAACCAGCCTCAATGCTAGCTAAGAGGGTGCATAACATCTGCTCAGGAAGAGAGCCTCAGGTGTATGGAGGATAGGTCCATCAATGGCTATTAGCCAAGATAGGCAGAGATGCAACCCCATGCTCTGGATGTCCCTGGCGTCTGACTTCCAGAAGCTGGGAGTGGACGACAGGGGATGGATCACTCATTGATTGCCTGTTCTGTTCATTCCCTCTGAACACCTGGCACTGGCCACTGTCAGAAGACAGGATAGTGGGCTAGATGGACCATTCATTTGACCCAGTAAGGCTGTTCTTGTGTTCTCTACACTATGTCCAGCCAGAACCATGTTAGAAACGACCCCCCCCACACACACACCCATCTCTCCCTTCCCTGCACGCACACAGTGGAAACTGAGTCTGAGTCTATAAAGTGGCTGGCTGGCAATTTTAATATTGTAAAGTATGGACTAGAGATGGGCCTAATCCAATTCCTGACCCTGAAACATTGGTGTGCTCGAAACGTGACCCTGGGCATGGACCAGCGGTTTATGAATAGCCCCCATGTTCCCAATGAGCGAAAGTCTCATCCAGTTACAGAACAGCCCTGCGCTTTTCAATCAGGATCCAGATTCTACGTTTGCAGCTGAAAAGGGCCCATTGTCAGCTGAACCCAACCTTTCTCTGCCCTACTCTGGCATAGGCGCCGACTTATATGGGGCTCTGGGGCTTTAGCCCCATGAATAAATCCCAGGCAGGGGCTCTGCCCCACCAATATTTTTTCTCCCCTGCTTCGAGCACCGCTGCCGCCGCCCCCGGCAGGGCTGCCCAGAGCCCTTTAAATCCCAGCCGCGGCCGGGAATCAGAGGGCTCTGGGCTGCCTGCTGCAGCGGGAAGCCCAGAGCCCTCTGATTCCCGGCTGGGATTTAAAGGCTCTGGGCTCCCGCGTTTGCAGGCAGCCCAGAGCCGAATCAGAGGGCTCTGGGCTGCCTGCAGCGGGAAGCCCAGAAAATCCCAGCCGCGGCCGGGATTCTGAGGGGTGTGGGCTGCGTGCTGCTGCGGGAAGCCAAGAGCCCTCTTTTTCCCGGCGGCGGCTGGGATTTAAAAGGCTCTGGGCTCCCCGCGTTTGCAGGCAGCCCAGAGCTTAACTTTGGCCGGGAATCAGAGGGCTCTGGGCTGCCTGCTGCAGCGGAAGCCCAGAGCCCTCTGATTCCCGGCTCTGGGCTCTTGCAGGCAGCCCAGAGGGAATCAGAGGGCTCTGGGCTGCCTGCTGCAGCGAAACCCAGAGCCCTCTGATTCCCTGGGATTTAAAGCGGGAAGCCCAGAGCCCTCTGATTCCCGGCTGCGGCTGGGATTTAAAAGGCTCTGCGCTCCCCGCGGTTGCAGGCAGCCCAGAGCCCTCTGATTCCCGGCTGCGGCTGGGATTTAAAAGGCTCTGGGCTCGCAGGCAGCCCAGAGCCTTAAATCCCAGCCGAATCAGAGGGCTCTGGGCTGCCTGCCGGGAGCCCAGAGCCCTCTGATTCCCGGCCGCGGCTGGGATTGCTCTGTGCTCGGTGCAGGCAGCCCAGAGCCCTTAAATCCCAGCCGCGGCTGAGGGCTCTGGGCTCCCCGCCGCAGTGGGCAGCCCAGAGCCCTCTGATTCCCGGCCCCAGCTGGGATTTAAAAAGCTCTGGGCTCCCTGCGGTTGCAGGCAGCCCAGAGTCCTCTGACTCCCAGCCGGGCTGGGATTTAAAGGGCTCTGGGATCCCGGCTGCCAGCAGCCCAGAGCCCTTTGAATCCCAGCCTCTGTCCGCTGATTGCCCCTCCCAGACCCCTGCCCCAACTGCCCCCCAAGAACCTCCACCCCCTATCTAAGCCCCACTGGTCCTTGTTACCCCATTACCCCCACCCCAGACCCCAGCCCCAAACAGCCCCATAGGACCTCAGCCCCAATCAAAGCCGCCCATCTCCATGGGCCCAACTGCCTCCTGAGACCCCACCCAACTTCCCCAGGACCGCACCCCCTACCTGTCCCCTGATAAACCTCTTAGACTCCCATGCCTATCCAATTGCTGCCTGTCCCCTGACTGCCCCTTCGAACCTCTGCCCCATCCAACTCCCCCTGCTCCTTGTCCCTTGACTGCCCCCCGGAACTCCCTACCTCTTCTCCAACCCCCAAACTGCTTACTGTGCCACTCAGACCAGCGTATCTGGCTCCATGCAGCTCCAGACAGTTGCTGCCATGCTCCCCCATGGAGCCCACAGCCCTCTCCCACCCACAGCCCTCTCCCACCCCCAGCACCTGCCTTCCAGATTTGAACACCTCAAAATTCAGGAGTGCTCAAGCTCGGTTTGGGCAGCTTTTACTTCATTTCTCCCAAATCAGTTTCCCCTGCAAGGTGCCAACTGAAGGTGTTGGAGAACAGAGAGATCAGGTGGCCTCCTAATGCCTGGAAAAGAGACAAAGGCTGGAGGAGGGAGTGTCAGTGCCTGTGCGGACTTCTGGGAAGTGCACGGTGTGGAAGGGGATGCTGTGATGCTTTGGAACATCTCCATACAAAGCCAGTCAGGACTCTGGGGGAGCCTCCTCTCTCGGAGCATACTGTCTCCAGGGCAAGAAGCTTACACCTTCCTGGGTCTGACCTCGGAGCATTCAGCATGCCCTTCCACATCATGCACTTTCCACAGCGAGTCTGCCCAGGCTGGTCCTGGGGCAACCAGAGGTCCCTGCACCCCAACTCGGCAGTCAGATGTGACTCTCAGCCAGACAGTAAAACAGAAGGTTTATTAGATGACGGGAACACAGTTTAAACAGAGCTTGTTGGTACAGAAAACAGAACCCCTCTGTCAGGTCCATCTTGGGGGTGGGAGCCCAGAACCAAGTTCTGGGTCTCTCCCAATTTCCCAGCCAGCTCCAAACTGACACTCCCTCCTCTGGCCTCTGTGTCTCTTCTGGACAAGGAGGCCACCTGATCTCTTTGTCCCCAACACCTTCAGTTGGCATCTTGCAGGGGAAACTGAGGCACCCACACAGTATTCAGAGAAAATATTAAGAACATTCCCACTTCATCACAACAGATGCAACAAAATATAATACTGTATATTGAAGTAGGCAAGTGCTGCTTCTGACTTTCCACTTTTAATTGACCCTTGTAATCTTGTGGCACTGACGCGTTGTAGCTTCATTTTACATCGGCTTACAGGGCGGGAGCGGGGGGGCACCACCATTTTGGGCCCCACCAAAAATTATACAAACCTGCCGCCTATGTACTCTGGTGGTTTGTAAAGGACTCTTGTGCCCGGGAGTGGGGAGTGCGGGCAGACCCGAAGCAACCCCACGCCCCCAAGCATGCTCGGGGCCTCCTCAGCTTTGCTGCAGCTATTACTGGGAAACACCTTCTTGCAGGAAGATGGTGCACGTGAGCTCCCCCTAGAGGACTGCATGAGGCATTGAGGCATGCAAATTATGTATCTAATTATATCGAATGCCATATTACAAGGTGACAACATATCCTTGCTTGGGGAGCTGTGATCAGTTTGTCTCCCTCCCTTCCCAGGCAATACAGAAAGATCCAGATGAGGGCAATGGAAATAGTTGGAGGCCTGTGGGGGGAAGGAAGAGGATTCATTTTAGGGTTGCCAACTTTCTAACTGCTGGAAACTGGACACCCTGCCTCACCCCTGCTCACTCCTCCCTGTTCTGGGACTCCCCTGCGCTTGCAGAGCTGGGCTGGGAGGAGCTGACATGGAGCCTTCCCGCCTGCCCAACTGGGACGGAGTGGGGAAGTCGGTCCCCAGAGCAAGGGGCCGGGGTGGGGAAATGGGGGCAGACAAGATTACGCACCCTCATACGCACCAACCTCTCTGCCAGAGAGCTGGAGCTAGCCGAGAGCAGCCAGCCA
The DNA here is from genome assembly GCF_016161935.1 of Mauremys reevesii. Classification (NCBI taxonomy): domain Eukaryota; kingdom Metazoa; phylum Chordata; order Testudines; family Geoemydidae; genus Mauremys; species Mauremys reevesii. The sequence goes on from NC_052637.1 coordinate 29,971,979, forward strand.
CTTCTGTCCATGAGCAGCTCCGCCTGGCTCCAGCTGCAACTGCTGTGCGTCCTGCCCTGTGGAGGCAGAGGCTGGTTACTGCGGGTAACAGGACTTTTAGTGTCCGGTCAGCACTTCTGACTGGACACTGCCAGGTTCCCTTTCCGACCCGACTTTCCAGCTGAAAACCGGACACCTGGCAGCCCTAATTAGACTGTTCTACCCTGATGCTACTCCGTAAAGGCCCCTGTACAGAGGAACATCACCCATTCTGACAGGGCTAGGAGCAGTGGGTGCAGCTGAACACCGCTGAGCTACAGGCACAGCCCAGGACAGGCCGTTCAGCACCGTGAAGCAGCGCGGTTACTGAGGGTCCCCGGAGCAGATGAATTGGGGAAGTAGATGCAGATGACAGGGGACATGATGACTGTGCCTTCCCCTTTCCATAGGGAAGGGGGTTTCTGAGCTGTCGTGCCACCGAGCCTCGGATCTGAACGCCGGTATGTGCTGCATTTCCTCTCCTCTTCCTGTCCCGTGCAGGAATTCCTGCTGCTCCCTTCTCCAGGCAGCCTGGGAGTTTTGCCAGCTGTTGAATTCAATGTGGCCAGCACGGTGGATTCCACTGCTAAGATCCTCACCGAGGTCTCTAGACTTTTGCTGGAGGATTTGCCCAACTCCCTGAACCCAAAGGCGGCTGATGCTGAACCCAAAGGTAAGTTCTTCCCTTGGGGACCTTCCCCCGCACTGTCCAGCTGGACACCAAGTCACTGTCCCACCCCCGCCTGTATAAGTCACCTCTCTGCAGTGGAACTGGTGTAGATCTGCTGGGCCAACGTGCAAGGGGGCGTGGGGGTGGGGACATCTCACCAGTCACATCCCCGTCTGCGGGAACCGTTCCTTCCTTGTTTCTAGAGCTTTCCCTTTCTCTTTTGCTCTGCAGAGTCAACCAAGCCAAAGGCGCTTGCTGTGATGAAGGCAGGACCAGCCCTTCCCGAGTGTGAATTAAGAGTGGAGCTTCTGAAGGGTGAGGCAGTTCTGGGTCTGAATAACTCAGAATAACACGCGCCGGGAGCCAGCCATGCGGGTGGGTGGGAAGAGTAGGAAAGTGTGTCTATAACCTATGAAGGGGACTGGTGGTTCCTTCTTGGACTGGTAACAACATAGCAATTTAGCAAGCCAAGGCCATGCCTCAGGGGGATCCGAGTTACCATTTTAGAAGAAAATCTGCACTCCCTAGGCAGGATGTTTTGGGGCTTGGCTACACTTGCGAGTTACAGCGCAATAAAGGAGCCCCGGGCGCTCTAGCTCACTACCTGTCCACACTGGCAAGGCACGTAGAGCTCTGACTCCGCGGCTACAGCGCTGCTGGGACTCCACCTTAGCGAGTGGAATAACATTTGCTGCACCTTGGCTACAACGCCCAGGCGTCAGTGTGAATGAAGTGTTGCATTACTGCGCTCTGATCGGCCTCAGGAAAAGTCCCATAATCCCCTTAAGTCAAGTGACCACTTTTGTCACTGTTTTGAACTCCTGGAGGAATGCGGAAATGCCCTTTCAAAGCTCCGTTTCTGACAGCCGGCGTGCAAGCCGTCACTGTGGAATGTTGTGTGTGAGAGACAGAGGCGGAGGGGGAGGTCTGCTGCCGACTGAACTTACAAGACAGCATGCTGACATGCACTCAGCCCCCCCAAAACCCACTCTCTCTCCCCCCACATGCACACAACCATAGGCACTGACTCCATGGGTGCTCCGGGGCTGGAGCACCCACGGGGAAAAATTGGTGGGTACTCATCACCCAACAGCAGCTCCCTGCCCCCCCACCCAGCTCATCTCTGCCTCCACCTCCTCCCCTGAGCATGCCGCGTGCCCATTTTTTTCCCCCTAGCTCCCAGCGCTTGCATCACAAAACAGCTGTTTCGCGCGGCTGGGAGGGAGGGGAGAGGAGGGGAAACATGGCATGCTTGGGGAAGAGACAGGGCTGGGGCAGGGATTTGGGGAAGGGGTCCAATAGGGGTAGGGAGGGGGCAGAGTTGGGGCAGGGACTTTGGAGAAGGGCTTGAAATGGGGGCGGGGCGGGGATGGGGGGCCGTGAGCACCCACCGGCACCGGGGAAAGTTGGCACCTATGAACACAACACACTCCCTGTCATACTCCACCCCTCCCATTTTAAAAGCACATTGCAGTCACTTGCATGCTGGGATACCTGCCCATAATGCACCACTCCCAGTGCCACTGCAAGTGCCGCAAATGTGGCCATGCCCATGTGCTTGAAGCTGTCAGTGGGCAGATTGCAGCGCTTTCCCTACTGTGCTCTCCGAAGGCTGGTTTAACTCAAAGTGCTCTTCATCTGCAAGCGTAGCCATGCCCTGAGTGTGACTAAAGTGATCTGGAGTTTACCCCTGCCAGGGGCAGCTCTAGACATTTCGCCGCCCCAAGCAGGGCGGCATGCCGCGGGAGGCGCTCTGCCAGTCGCTGGTCCCGCGGCTCCGGTAGACCTTCTGCAGGTCCCGCGGCTCCACCGGAACCTCCGCAGGGATGCCTGCGGAAGGTCCACCGGAGCCGCCTGCCGCCCTCCCAGCAACCGGCAGAGCGCCCCCCGCGGCATACTGCCCCAAGCACGCGCTTGGCACGCTGGGGCCTGGAGCCGCCCCTGACCCCTGCTTCTGACACGGGCTTCCTGGGTGACTTTGGGCACGGCTGTATCTCAGCTGCCCTAACAATATGGGATCAGAATACTCGGTTGCCTCACAAGGGAGCATGGGACTTCAGTCATCCATGTGTGCAAAGAGCTTTGAGATCTTCAGATAGAAGTTAACATTGTTAGTAGCTTACAAGGCACAAATACCTCAGCTATCATTACTTAGGCCAGGTCTACACTATACACCTACATCAATATAACTACATCACTAGGGGTGTGAAAAGTCCACGCCCCTGAGCAACATAGTTATATCAACCTTAATGCCCCTGTGTAGCCAGTGCTCTGTCACGGGAAAGCTTCTCCTGTCGACATAACTATTGCCTCTCGGGGAGGTGGATTAACTATGCAGACAGGGCAGCGTAGGAGCGTCTACACTAAAGCAGTACAGTGGCACAGCTGCACCAGTGTACGTGGAGACAAGCCTTTAGTGGACCCGTTAGTTACAAGGGACCCAATTCTCCCACTGCAATCAGCAGGAATTCCTTGTCCCTCAGGGTGGGAGAATGGGGGCCAGGGTAAGTTGTAGAACCAGAGTAATTTCAGAATACCGCCCGTGGGTGGGAATCCCTCTCTTTTACTTACACACACTCTCTCTCTCTCTCTTCCCCCTCCCTCCCTCCCTCCCTCCCTTCGGCAAGCGTCAGGTGCCTGCTCCCGCCCAGCCATATTTAGGCAAGAACTTTCCATGGGGAATGCTGAGAAGCTTAATCACTGCAAGCAGCTGCCAGGCTCCTGGCACAGAGCAGGGATTCATTTTGGCTGGTCACATCTCAACTGCACGTCTCGTGGCACAGCGTAGAATTGAAGTGACGGGGCAGCCAGTCCACAGAGAGCTGCTCCAGACATAGGGGGAAGAGGTAGCACCCTCCCAGTACATTTGACCCATCCAGCCCCAAATCTGAATTGATCCGGGCAGTCTCCTGGACTCTGCTCCCTTGTTTTAAGAACTTTGTGTCTCCCTGGATGTTATTGCTTTACATCTTTTCCCATTTCTACCTTTCTGAGCAACCACCCTGCTGGGTCTATCAGATGGTCTCCAGTTTGGCTTGGTTAGCTCCTGCTTTCAAAAAAACCCAGCCCTTTGAGACAGGGGCATAGCCGAGTGGTCTGAGCAAGCGGCTGAGAGCCAGGAACTTCTGGCTTCTACTCTCAGCTCTGATGCCAATTCCTAGAATACCCTTTTAACCCTCTCCACCCCGGCTTCCCCATCTGTAAAGCAGGGGTGTTAGTATTTACTACATACATTTCTAATATACCCATCACCACAGTGCCTGGAAGATCCGTGCAGGGCTGTTACGGGGATTGGTTAATGTCTGTAAAGAGACGTATTCATAAGCAGTGCCACAGAATGTTTGAAACATTATTAATTGTAATCATGTTAATTATGATTAATAAACAAAGGTCCATAGGCGCTAACTGAGCAAGGTTATCTCCAGGCAGGACTCCAGTGACTGGGGAGCAGTAGCACCCCAACAGAGGTCAATGCATCTACTGGGAAATGCTGTGGATAGGGGATAGTGGGAAATAGTTCTTAGGACCAGAACAAAGACGGTGCTGGCAGAAGGCCGCTGGCATCCTCCTCCTCCTCCTTTCAGAGGATCTCAAAGCACTTTGCAAGAATTCATTAATTTAACCTCCTGATACCCCCATGAGTATCTCTATTCCCATTTTACTGCTGGGGAAACTGAGGCATGGGGCGGGGACATGACCTGCCCGAAGTCGCACAACGTGCCCAGGCAAGAGCCAGGAACACAGCCTAGAGCTCCTGACTCCCAGTCCTGTGCCTTACCCTCAAAATCACCCTGTCACCCAAACTTCCTTTGCGTTTTCCACCTTCAGAGAATTTTACATAGCTGGGTGACGCCTGGGCTGGATTCCTGACATACGCATGGGGTGGGGGTTGGGGGAGGAGGAAGGTTAAAGGAAAATTAAATTGTTCTTGCCCCCGTGGTTTACACTGTGGATGTCCATGTTGCCCACAGATCATCGAAATTTGACCTTTGACCCGGACACAGCCAATAGGTACCTGCAGCTGTCCAATCAGAACCAAAAGGCCAAGCACACCCATTCTCCTGATGGCCTTTGTCAGGATCATGCCGACAGGTTTGAGGTGTGGCAGGTTCTGTGCAGCCAAAGCTATAGCCAAGGCCGCCACTACTGGGAAGTCAGGATCTCCAGCCACTCCGTCATCCTAGGTGTAACATACAAGAAAATCCAGAGGAAGAAGCGAGCGGGTCGCTCCTTCAGCATCGGACTGGATGGACTGTCCTGGGGGCTGCAGATCCGGGAGGACTGCTACTTGGCATGGCACGAGGGCCGGTCGCATAAGATCCGGGCGCCCTTGTACAAATGCCTCGGAGTCAGCCTGGACTATGGCACAGGCATCCTGTCGTTCTATGGCATCGGGGACGAGATGAGGCTCCTCCACTCTTTCCATTGTGTCTTCACTGAGCCCCTCTACCCAGTCTTCTGGCTCTGCGAAGGCAGAGCCGTCACCCTTTGCCAACAGAACTGAGCCAGCGGCTGGGCTGCAGAAGCCAAGCCACAGCCAGCGGGGCGTATCCCACCTTGCAGCCAGCTGCCTGGCTTTATTCGGGGGGCAGCGACTAAAGCTGCAGCCAGGACCGGAGGGGTCACAATGCAGTTGGTTCGCAGGGCCCAGGCGATGGGGTTGCAATGAGTTAAACACGGGCAGATGAGGCAGGGACCCTGAAAAGCAAAGAAACGGGGCTGGAATGAAAATTGTCTAAGTCGTTCAGCCATATGTAAATTAGAGTTAGGTGGCGGGAGACCTGCTTCCTTACCTGTCACAAAGCTCCCCTGCTGGAAGAGGTGAAGCTACTGGGATGCAGAAGGCACCTGGCCTCAGTCTTGTTGCGTGTGGAACGTCATTGCCCGTCTCCAGGCCACGTGACGCAACAGGGAGAAGTTAGGATCCTGTGGTGGCACCAGTGAAAGGGCTGCTGCTTGGGAGGCTCCGAGGGGATGGTGGCAGGAGGGGAAATAGCACAGCTTGGTGTCCCAACCCCCATTTTCTCTGCCTCCCAGAACCTTGGACAATCACCTCCTGCTTTTTGTTCTGAAGAGCAGTTGCTATCAGAGAGGTGTCCTTGCATAGGCGCCGACTCCACGGTTCTCCAGCCCCGGAGCACCCCCGGAAAAAAAAATAGTGGGTGCTCAGCACCCACGGGCAGCCTCATGGATCAGCTCTGTCTCCTCCCCCTCCCTCCCAGTGCCTCCTTCCCACCTCGATCAGCTATTCAGCGGCCTGCAGGAGGCACTGGGGAGGAGCGGGGGCAGGAAGAGACGGGGTAGGGGTAGAATGGGGTGGGAAGCGGCAGGGTGGGGGAGAGGTTTGGGGGAAGGGGCGGAGTGGGGGTCCATCACCCCCAGAGAAATCACAAAGTCGGCACCTCTGTGTCCTTGCTAAGACACTCTTAGCTTATTGAAGGAGATGCCGGTGGGACAGGCCCTTCACTGACGTGCTGTCGAGGGCTGAGGAGGTGGTTACTCTGGTATTGCAAACTCTTAAACCACCCATGTTCCGGGATGGTTCCAAGAAGAGATTCCAGTGTGGCCCCTTTCTAGCATGCGGGGCTGTTCTGGCGCCAGGCCTCAGAACATTCAGAGTACAGTGGGGGTGGGGCGATGGGAGGGGAGCCGACTTTTTCCTCTGCTCTGCAGACCGTCAATTCCCATGGTTGGGTTCTACTTGTTTTTAAAAGTTCCCCTCTGGAATAAAGCTCCGTTTTCTTATGCTGTGAGAGTTTGCCTGGGAGCTCAGGTCTGGTGAAAGGTGCTGGATCGACAGGAGGAAGTTCTAGCTATCCACAAAACAGACCCAGTGTGGGCAGCAGTAGGCGAACTTCCCATCCCCTCTGGCCTGGCCATGTGCCTCTCCAGGGGTCCCGTCCCATCCCTTTTGTGTGTGTCCTGGTCTCCTGTGATTGAGTCCCCTACGGAGATGAACGTGTTTCTTCGTTTCAGCCAACGTGGTTTGGAAATGTAAGAGTTTGAGGGGGAAAAAAAAAGGAACCTTATACCCCACAACCCAGCTCCCCTCTCCAGCAGCCCCTGCACCGGGCAGCCTGGGGCTGTTGCTTTAACTGGCCAGGGCTTTGCTCTTCCCCATCACTCAAACTAGTCAGTGCTGAAGGGTGACGCTGTGCCTTGCTGGGTGGCAGGGGACTGTCGTGTAGCACCGGTGCTGTTACCCTGCTTTGACAGGCCACAGGGAGGTTGGAAGCAATGGCCGACCATGCCCAGTGGTCCTTAGCTGTGAGCCTGCCTGCCACTCAGCCCAGTCTGCCAAGCTTTGCTCTGTGCCTGCCCCCATCCCCATCCTCCACAGCTCCCTTCCAGCCTGCACAGCTGCACCTCCCAGCCACATGGTTGAAGTGAGCCCTTGGGGGCATTGTCTCGGTAGCTTGTCCAGGATAAAGATTTGTTGCTCTCCTGCTACTAGTGGGAGTCTGGTACCACGGCCCTCGCTGATGCTCAGCAGAGAGGCTCATGGAAGTATTGATGCACTAAATCTCCAGGGAGGTCCCCTGGCCCACATCCACTTTACACCAGGAGTGGATTTGACCCAATAACTCTGCTGTCGCTGCTGGACTCTCACAGGTAATTGGCCTCTCCAGCTGCCCTGTTTGAAATGAGTTTGACCCTGATCCAGTTCCCAGCGGACAGGTATCCACAACCACATCCCAAATTACCACCACCGCAGCTGGCTGACTTGGTGCCCGTGTTGGCAGCCTCACTGGAGATGGTGAAGGCCTGAAGCCTGAACACCATCTCCCCCCTGCCTCACCTCACAGTGGACAGAAGCACATGAGTGGGGAAGCCTGCATTGCCGCTCCCTGAGCCATGCCATGGCTGTGTATAAATACAAGGCAGCTATGCCCCATCTCCTAGCCCCTAAACGGTCCATTATAACCTCCCTCTGTCCATATTCCACACACACCTGTCCCAAACCCATCCCCCGTGGCTCTGGGGCCATTGATCACCCCGTTGCCCAGCCCACTTGGCAAACGTGTCCTGCTCAGGAAAGATGCCTCCTGGGCCACAAGCTCATCCCACTCTGAGCCCTGGCACTACCCCCTGAGCTGCTGCCTGCCCGGGGAAGATGTTGCTCTGCCTCAGGGCAACTCCTTGAACAGCCCCGTGGCTTGGGCCAGTGAGGTGGGTTTGCAGACAAAGCTGAGACTGAATTCAGATTCCTCCCCTTGCCTCAGCTTCCTTCTCTGACCAGCCTGTTTCCCTCTCGGGTTAGTGCTCCTTTCTCCCCCCGACATCCGATTGTGGAGATGGGAGCATCTCACTGGATCGGCATGGGAGGAAGGGAGCCAGCAGGAAAAGGGTGACGAGTGAGATGGTCACTAGGCCCCTACTGCCCCATCTGTGCCCATATCAAGCAGCCCCCGCTGCAAACCCTTTCCTCCCCGGCTTTCCATCCACCGTCATGCTTCCATGTCAATGTCCGATCAACCCCTCGCAGAGGTGGGCCCCAGGGCTGGGTGGGCAGAGCAGAAGGGAGAGTAGCAAAGACTGTCCCATGCAAAGCTGGTTGTTGCCGGCCAACTGCCAGGCTGGAGAGGCAGGGCTGCCTGACTTGGAAGGAAGCTCAAAGACTCAGGTGGGAGGAAAATGAGCCAGCTACAGTGAAGGCTGGGAGGGAGGCTCTGTCCTCCAGGGAAAGCTGGGCTGCAAGGGGGGAGGAGTGGCAGAATTTCAGGAATCCAGGTCTCCATATACAGTAGCTTTTATTTTTCCCTGTTCAGGAGGACAAAAGTTAGGTGGCAAATCACCCAGCTGCTTAGCCTGGGTACTGCTCCAAAGCTGTAGCTCTCCACAGAGCCCCTGCCCAACTCCCTTCACTTGGGCAGCATCTGGAGCAGCCATGGAAGGGGGCACCTGATACTGGCTGGCATTTGTCTCCTGCCCCCTGTTGCGGATGCACTGTCCCCTGTCAGCCCGGTTCCCATGTTCTGAAGAACATGAATGGCAGACGGCCATATTCAACACTGGCGGCCTAGTGGCTTCAATGGAGCAGCACCCACCTCTGCCAGCAGTGATTTTGGCCTGGGGCATGCGAGGCGGCAGGCTGGGGGGGAGGGAAGGAATCTGTCTCACCCAGTGGCCAGAGCATGCCCCTAGCAGGAAGGGTTTGGGCAACAGGAGAAGGAAAAGGCCTGTGTCTCATTGCTCTGCTTGCTTTGAAGCCAGCCAGGGGCATGGCGTTTTCAAACCTTAAAAGCAAACACATAAAACTGACTGTCCAGCAAAAGATATTTATACAACTGACCTGATACTAGAGAAATAAAAATGGCCAGATATCTATGGCTGGCCTAGTCACTGGAATCCAGCACACAGAAATCACAGACTGGCACTGTGTAACTACACTACCCTGGGCTGGGTGCCAACCTCGCAAACTCTTACACACATGAGCAACTGGAGGCATGTGAGGAATCCCATGGGCGACTCGGTGCATTGATCCCGGGGCTGTAGGTAGGTTGATGCAGATTTTGTTTTAATGGGCTGAAAATGGTGGATTCTGAGCAAGCAGGTGTGAGTAGATGTGTCCAAAACCCCATACAGAACCCTGAATCCTACTAACACTGATGCCCAGGCCAAATCCTCCAGAGGGACTGCTCACAATGTGTGTTTGCAGGGGCATGGCCTCTCTGAGTCACCATGACACTTGCTGCTATTATTTGTATTAAGGCAGTACCTAGGAGCACAGTCATGGCTCACAGCCCCACTGTGCTAGGAGCTGTACATGCATGGAACAGAAAGACAGCCTCCGTCTATGACAATGGGCCTGTAAAGCTAATGTGCCCCAGATTGCTCTGAAACCCTCCTTTCTAGGGGAAGGAGAATCACTCATCTTTGGTGATGGGGGGAGGGTTTGTTGGGGACGAAACTTGCTCTTTTTTTTTTTTTTTTTTAATTAATAGACTTTAAGGTCAGAAGGGACCATTATGATCTTCTAGTCTGACCTCCTGCACAACGCAGGCCACAGAATCTCACCCACCCACTCCTGTAACAAACCCATGACCTGTGTCTGAGCTACTGAAGTCCTCAACTTGTGGTTTAAAGACTTCAAGGTGCAGAGAATCCTCCAGCAAGTGCCCCTTGCCCCATGCTGCAGAGGAAGGCGAAAAACCCCCAGGGTCTCTGCCAATCTGCCCTGGAGGAAAATTCCTTCCTGACCCCAGATATGGTGATCAGCTAAACCCTGAGCATGTGGGCAAGACTCACCCGCCAGCACCCAGGAAAGTATTCTCTGTTCTGACACTTAAAAGGTCAGTTTAATTTCTCTCCCCCCCACCCCATGTTGTCAGTGAGTGCACTGTGGGGGGATCCCTGCTGGAGGGGGCTGTGCCACAGGTCACTTTTTCCTGGGGATCCCTGCTGGGGGTTGGGGGGTACCAGCATGTCACTTACTCTGGAGGATCCCTAATGGAGGGGGCTATTGCTATTCCCCATGTCACCTTCTCTTGCGGGATCCCTGCTGCAGGGCGTACCCCCAGGTCACTGTCTCTGAGGGAATCTCCACGGCAGGGGGCACCCCCAGGTCACTGTCTCTGGGGGATCCCCGCTGCAGGCGCCTGCCCCCCACGTCCGTTTCGCTTGGGGAGTCTGCGCCCCCCGGAGCCGGCCCCCGGGCTGCGGCTCTGACACCAGTTCCTGTTGGGCGGAGCTGGCCGCCCTGCTCCCGGCTGGCGCGTCCCCCAGTCCCTCGCACTCGCAGGGAGCAGCATGGAGAGCGGCTCGGCCGGCGGCAGCCTGCCCAGCCCGCTGGACTCCCCCTTCGGCTGCCCCATCTGCCTGGACACCCTGAAGGACCCGGTCACCATCCCCTGCGGCCACAACTTCTGCCTGGGCTGCCTGGGGGCGCACAGACACCGCCCGGGGGCCGGGGCGGGCGGCGGGCAGGGCGCCCCCCGCTGCCCGCTGTGCCAGGAGCCCTTCCCGGCCGACCTGCAGCTGCGCAAGAACCACACGCTGTGCGAGCTGCTCCAGCTCCGCCAGCCGCCGCCCGGCGCCCGCAGCCCCATGGCCCCGCCGGCGCCCCCGGAGCCGGGGGAGCCCGGCGGCGCCCCCCAGCGGCAGGAGGAGGGGGTGCTGTGCGATGTCTGCCCCGAGGGCGAGCGGGCCACGGCGGCCCAGTCCTGCCTGGTGTGCCTGGCCTCCTTCTGCCCGCCCCACCTGCAGCCCCACCTGCGGAGCCCGGCCTTCCAGGGCCACCGCCTGGTGCCCCCGCTGCGCCGCATCGAGGACAGCCTGTGCAAGCTGCACCTCCGGCCGCTGGAGAGCTTCTGCCGCACCGACCAGGCCTGCATCTGCCAGCTGTGCCAGGGCCAGCAGCACCGGAGCCACGAGGTGGTGGCGGTGGAGGTGGAGCGGGAGCACAAGGAGGTAAGGTGGGAGCACAGAAGGGGCTGGGGGGGGGTCTTTCTACCTCTCTGAACAGCCCTGGCCACGCTGGGTGCCCAGACTCTTGTGGGGTTTGCTCCCCAGGGCCAGGACAACAGGGAGTGTTGCATTGAGGGGCATCAGAGCTGGGATTGCAGGGGGCTGTGGGTCTGGATTGAGGAGCATCGGCGGAGCTGGGGGGGGAAGCACAGGGGTGGGATTGCAGGGGGCCGTGGGTCTGGATTGAGGAGCATCGGCAGAGCTGGGGGGAAGCGCAGGGCTGGGATTGCAGGGGGCTGGGGGTCAGGATTGAGGGGCATTGGCAGAGCTAGGGGGAAGCGCGGGGCTGGGATAGCAGGATGCTGTGCATCGGGGGCATGGGTAGAGCTGCAGGTTTGAATAGCAAAGAGGCTGTGGGTCAGGGTTGAGGGGCATCAGCAGACCCGTTTAGTTGATACCAGCATTGAGGGGTGGGGTCAGGAATGAAGGACATCACAGAGCTTTTTTGGGGAGGCATCCCAGGACTGGAATATCAGTGATGTTGCAGGGCAGGATTAAAGGGCGTCGGTAGATCTGTATGCAGGGAGCCCAGGACTGAAATATAAATTGAATGATCGGCTAAAGCTTGGGTTGGGAAGGGGGTTGTCTGTTTTCCAAGCTGGGAACACAGTTTGACCCCTTGCACACATGTAGGACCAAAGCCCCCAACCCTGTTAAATCACAGTGCTATGGCATAGTCAGTTTCATAGTATAGTGCTTAACAGTCAAGGTAGGATTTTGCCAGTGAAGGGAGAAGGAAGGGAAAAAAGGTGTCAAGATCCCAGAACACTCTGTGCTTGTTAACTTGAAAATGGTGCTCTGTTCTCTGCAATTCCCTGGAGCTGCAGCCAGGCGGGGGAAAATCCGCATTGGAAAATCCACTGACAAGATGGTTTTAAGTAAAAATAACAGTTTAACCGGACTGCTACAAAGGGTTCCATCTGGGCTGCCAGATTACACACATGCAAGAGATCTGGTAATGTAACTGATTATGTGTGGGTTTGGGGAGGAGGCAGAAACAAAAGTCTGGGGGTATACAGGTTCCTTTGAGAGGTACTGGGCCAAATCCATCCCTGGCCTCACTCCGTGGCCTTCACTTGAATTAAACCTGGGAGCAATTTGTCCACTTGCATCTCTTTCCCACAGTATCTTAAATCAGGTCCTTTATTTCTTTTGGCTTCATTCCCAGATTCCATTCCTTGCTCCAGTCGTCTTTTGTGTTCTGTCGGCAGGGATTTTTCCATCACTCCCGTTCCCAGATGGGCCTGACTCACTACCAAATTCTCACCCACAAGGTTTCCTTGAGCTGTCAGTTTCATTCTGGCTCATCTGCAGTAGTTGGGAGAAGTTCCCAAAGCGAGAGAGGAGGGGCAGCTTTGCCAGGCGTTGCCATGACCTGGCTAATGGCCACTGCCCTCTACTGGTTAGAATCAGAGTTGCTGAAGTGTCTGTGTTATGGCTCTTATACTGCTAACACTTAATGGGGATTCTCCTTCAGCTCAAGTGGCCGGGGGTCTGTGCTATTGCAGCAGATGGAGCTGTCTGATTCCCGCTGGTGCTAGGAAGCGCTGAGTGGGCGTAGCTGGTAGAGGCAAACCTAGGTGATCACAGACCTGATTTATAGTGGGGAGTACCGGGTGGAATTAACACATGCTATTTCATCTGGTTCTTGCGGCCACCCTCCTGCTGCAGAGAAATCCTCCTGCCTGAATGCCATCGGGGTGATCTGCACTGTGGAGAACACACAGGAAGGCAGAATCTCCAAGGAGCTGCCAGCCTTAGGCAAACAGTACGCTGCCCACCCGATCTAGCATGCTGAAGGCAGATCATATTGGAGGCACAATCTACTGGACAGCGTTGGCTCATTAATATTAATGTAACTACTCACAGTGGATTGGCTTGAGGGATGGGAAAGGGGGCCTGGTAATGCTAAGAATCCTGCTTCACCACCCCCCAGGCATCAGGAAGGTTAGTCCAAGATGGTACCTGGCAATGGAGGAGGGTGGGGTCAGCTTCTGGGGGAGGAGGTATCAGGCAGCTGCATTGGGATCTGAAGTTGCCATAAACAGCCTGGACCGTGTCAATTGTCAATTGCGTTGACCCTCCCTGCTCCCTCCCATGGGGTTCTGCAGTTTCCCAGGTAAGATCTCTCCCATGCTCTGGTCTCCTTATGCTCTCAGCCACTGGCGCGTGCCGTGCTGTTGGTGTGGTTTGGCGTGTGGCTGGCTTTTTCCCTTCATTGGGCGACAGCACAGTGTGCCTTGCTCTCAATGCGCCTCTCCCAGGCCAATGTTTATCCAAACCCCATGAACGTTGCTCATGTGCATCTGTGGCTGCAGCCACGTACTGTGCCCCTCGCAGCCTTCACGAAGGGCAGAGCCTTCTTCCCAGAACTCGAACCTCAGACACCCAGGAAATGTGGAGTCAAGGTCCCGCCCCGTCGTGCCCTTTACAAGTGCGTTGGCCTGAGGACACAACACACTCTTCAGCCATTAGAACACCAGGCCATGCAGAGTTAAGGTGATGCTTCCAACACATCCAGCACAGCTGCAGATGTTCTAATGTGTGTTGTGGTGAAGCTGACACTCTTGTAAGGGGTGCGCAGGGGCCTTTACGCAGCATTCCTTGGTTATCCAGCCTTTGAGGTTCGGGAGCGGTCCTCTCCCCTTTGGAAGGGTGCTGGGGAATGTCACATCCCTGCTCTGGAAGGGGCTGGGGAGCTCACTACACTGCTGTGAGGCTGCAGCCGTTGCTCCGTGTTTAACAAAGTTTTTTGCATTTGAATTTCTGTTGTTGCTAAAGTGGGAGGTAGCAAAGGACGAGGGTGGGGTCTAAGGGCGATGGGGCCAATGGGACACTTGGAACAGAATGACTCCCCTGTCCGGTGAGTCCTAGCGGGTCTGTTGGGGCAGTGCTAGTGCCCTCTTGCTTTCTCCTGCTCCTTCGGCACCCACCTGCCCCCACCCCTCTTTCCCTCATACGCCACCATAGCCCTGCTCACCCTGGGGGGCTCAGGTTCCGAATGCAGCTCGGGTATAGCAGCTAACGCACCTTTCAGCGAGGCTTTTTTCATCCTTTTTGTTTTCAAGGCCCAGCGACCCAAAATCCTGAGCTGCGTGGAGGACCAGCTGGACGAGCTGGGAGTCACCGTCGCGCAGACCAGAAAGACTGTGGAGCTCATCAAAGTAAGATGACTTTGTCGTCACCTTGCCCAGGGCTTGAGCTGAGTTTGGAGCATTTCCCGCTCCCTTCCACCTCCCCTCTGAACTGCGTCTCCTCTAACAAATGCCCTGGAGAGCCCCCCTAGAACCGAGAGCAACTTTGAGTTCAATCCTTGAGGGGGCCATTTAGGGAACTGGGGTTAAGAAAAAAAAACAAAATAACTGTCTGGGAATTTGCCCTGCTCTGAGCAGGGGGTTGGACTAGATGATCTCCTCAGGTCCCTTCCAACCCTGATAGTCTATGATTTGGAGAGACTTCTACTAGAGGCAGCTCTTCCCAGTTCGGGAGTGCTCAGTGCTTTGGGAAAGCATGGTGGCCACCCGGCCTGCTGGCATCTGACTTCCCCAGCGGCCGTCTGACCCGATACATGGCCCCCAGTCTGGAATGTTGTCAGGATAGGAAATACTGCCCCTGAGGAAACTGTTCTGGGACTGAGGTTGCTCCCCTGGAGGAACTCAGTTGGGGAGGTATTTCCTTTAGCCTTATCAGTCCCCATGGCAGCCACATGCCTAAGCTTTCAGCAGGCTGATTATACCCAGGCTTGCGTGTCTGTCACCCATTCGCCACTACGGTTCACATAGCTTTCTGCTCCCGTTTGGGGTGGCGTCCTGCCTGCTCGCTGCTTTGACCACATGCCAGACTGTGGATTTGACATTAACTGCATCTCTGCATGGGACAGCAAAGCACAGCCTGAGCGAAGGCGCTGCACTGCCATTTCCTGTGAAGAGAGGTGGGGGAAGTGAAGGGAGAGGTGATCAAAGTGAAACAAGCTGTACAAGGGCAGCCATGCTCCATGGAAATGCAAAGGGGCACAGTTCTACACCTGCCTCTGCTACTGCCTCCCTGTCTGACCTTGGTTCACGTCACCTCTCTGTGCCCCCGTTTCTCCCTGTATAAAATGGGGGCAGTAACACCCGCCGACCTCAGAGGAGTGGGGTGTGGCATAGGTCTTGTCTGCACTGCTTGGAGTGCATTTTTTGGCACCACTTCAGCTGCACCGTGCAGACCCTTCATGTAAACACGGTGCCCTAGTACAAGTAGTGGTTTGCTCCGGTGCAGCCAGATTGGTGCCAAAAACCCCAGTACAGGAAAGATCTTAATGAACTGCTGCTGTCTGTAAAGAGCTCTGAGATCCTTCCACGAACTGAGCTATAGAAAGAGGAAAGCTGATTACTAATAATGCAGATGCCCATCTTTGTGTGCGTAGAGCGCCGCCCTGAAGGAGAAGGAAAAAGTCAGCAGGCTCTTCGATGAAGCATCCAGAGCTCTGGTGACCTTCCAGAAAGAGGTGACTGGCTTCATCGAGGATGGCGAGCGATCCATGCTGCTTGAGGCTGAAGAGGATCTCCGGCAGAAGGAGGAGAGGCGTGCCAAGCTGGCTCAGTGCAGGCAGAACCTGGAGAGGGTTCCGAGCACGGATACCATTTATTTCCTACAGGTGCGCAGGGACTGATGCCAGGAGCGGAGCAAGCGCTGGGGCAGGGTTAAAAATTGCAAATGACCGGAGGTACTGATCTCTGCTAGCGCTTCCTGGGGAGCTGGAACCAGGGCCGGCTCCAGGCACCAGTGCAGCAAGCAGGTGCTTGGGGCGGCCAACGGAAAGGGGCGGCATGTACGGCTCTTCGGCGGCAATTTGGCGGCGGGTCCCTCAGTCCCTCTCGGAGGGAAGGACCTGCTGCCGAATTGCCACTGAAGAATGAAGCATCAGCAGTAGAGCTGCTGCCAAAGTGCTGCTGATTGCAGCTTTTTTTTTTTTTTGCGCCGCTTGGGGCGGCAAAAACGCTGGAGCCGGCCCTGGCTGGAACGTGACACTTCCAAGCTCCTCTCCCTTCAAACTGCAGTGCAGTTCTTGGCTAATCCATGATTCAACCAGGATCTGACCCAAAGCCCACTGAAAGCAACAGGTGTTTTTCCATTGCCTTCAGTGGGCTTTGGGTCAGGCTGCTAGTGAGCAATTTGCCCACACTCATGTTGCAAATGGAAGACAGATGAACACAGGGAGCAGATGGAGCAGAGGTTCACTGTCAGCAACGGGCGCTGGGAGTGGCGGGGTGCTGGGAGCAGCGAGACGCTGGGAGTGCATGTTGACCTGCACCAAGTACATAGCTAGATACTTACCAAATTATCGTTAGCACTGAACCTTCGTTATAGCTGAGGGCATGACTCTGTGAAGAACAGGGGCCCAGGAGCTGGCAAAGGTTAGACTATGCCAGCGATCCCTGCTGGTATGTGACAGCACATGTGTAACCCACGCACCTCCTGGGTGTGGTGCTCTGTCCCATGTAGTGGCATCCAGACCACTTAGAGATTAATGAGTCTGCTCTACAGCCTTAGCTAACAGCCACGTGGCTTTTAGCTCATGCAGTAGAGGCTCATGCACTGAGCTCCGGAGGTCGCAGGTTCGATCCCGCCTGCTGACAATCAGAGTCTGTTGGTGTTACACATGCATAACAGCGGGTTCAGATCTGCATTGCAGCAGCGTGGGGACAAAGCCTGTAGACTTGTGCCTCCTAAGGGCATGTTCATCGGGTAGCAGGTGAACAGAAATGGGAGGTGAAGAGGGTGAGTTGTTGGGGGAAAAAGCTGCAAATGATGCCCTCGGCTCAGGCCCGTAATTAAAGGTCATTACAGTGAGTTTGATACTGGGTTTTTGGATTGCATGTGAACTAACTTGCCTCCTGCCACTCACTGGAAAGTTAAAGGGGGGAAAAATAATGGGCAGCTATTGTGGGCATGCACAAAGCAGCCCCTGGCACGGAGGCAATCTCTGCAGAGCGAGCAATCCTCAAGCACCTCAGCCGTGGAGCTGGGGCAGTGATCCTTGGTGGGAGGAGATGCTGTTGTACGTGATATTCTCGAGTCAGATTTGAAACTGACTAAGGAACACATGGCCAGAGAAGTCGTTCCCTCCCTGTTGCATGTCTGTCTTCACGCTGGGTCCTGGGAACAATCACTGCACTAGTGTTTTGGGAAGGGGTGTGGTGGTGGAACAAGACGCAGCCCAAGATTCTTGCAGGCTCTTGATCCCTGTATCCTTGGCTCAGGAGTTCCAGGCGTTAAAAATAGCAGCTGAGGAAAAGAGTTCCCTGTGTCCAAGCTTCCAGAAGGAACTGAGCTTCACCAAGTCCAGCCAGGCTGTGTGTGCCGTGAAGGAGCTGCTGGTGACTGGATGCAAGAACCAGTGGGACCAGTTGCTGGGGAAGGGGTATGAAGAGTCTGGTTTCCATGGGATGCAGGAAGGTGTGTATTTAGCCACCATGGGCTAGCCCCTTGTTGTGTGGGCCGAGGTTTATATTGCTCCCCAGCGTGCACAAGGAGCACTGAGGCTCTTGAGCGTCCCCGTTTAACTTTTATAACTAGCAAATGAATGTGAGAAGCCAGCACCCCCAGGGCAGAGCCGTGAAGAGCTCCCTACCCCTCCCGACAGCCTTGGAAACTGTGCGATTGCATAATCAGCCTCTCAGTCAGCCTCTGCCGTCTGGGCTCAGGCCTCGCTCGGGGGTGGGTTTATGAAGTTTCCACAACGACTAGAAAGTCAGAAGGCAACAAACAGGCTTGGAGCTAGGTGTGGCCGGGCGGTTTGGGGAACTTCCCCCAAGAGGCTTCCCATGAAAGGGAGACTTGTCTCCTCTGAACACAGACCGACCGCTTCATTCCCGGACTCTCTGTCCTGGCAGGGGGAGGGAGGGGGGAAGCTGAAGCTGCTGGTTGAGTTTCACACAGACTCGGGCAGCTCCATTTTAGCCTTTAATGACTGGTTCAACTCCCTGTTGTTTATAATTCTCCTGGAGACCCATCAAAATCATTCCCTTCCCAGCCACGCCCGTCTCCTCCTGCGGAACACATGTGGCCATTGCCTGCCGTTAAGCCCAGTCCAACAGGGATCTGCCTTGTATTGTGTATACTGTGTACTGGCCTCAGCCTGCGGGGTTGGGTTGTTAGTGCCCCCTGTTGGCTGGTTGTCAGTGCAGCAGCAGGACCATCTGTCGTAGGATCCTGCATGAATGTTGTAGAGTCCCAGGGATGTTCCTTTTTTGCTCTTGGAACTGGCGGCTCCAGGCACCAGGGCACCAAGCGTGTGCCTGGGGCAGCAAGCCGCAGGGGTGCCCTGCCGGTCCCTGTGAGGGCAGCAGTCAGACAGCCTTCGGCAGCTTGCCTGCGGGAGGTCCACCGGTCCCACGGATTTGGCGGTAATTTGGCGGCGGGTACGCTGAATCTGTGGAACCGGGGACCTCCCACAAGCAAGCCACCGAATCCGCGGGACTAGAGACCTCCCACGGGCAAGCCGCCGAAGCCGCGGGACTGGGGACCTCCTGCAGGCAAGCCGCTGAAGGCAGCCTGCTTGCCGTGCTTGGAGTGGCAAAAAAGCTAGAGCCGCCCCTGGCTCTTGGTTTTATATTTTTTAAAGCAGGAGCAGCGTGTGAGGCTCAGGGCTTTGCACCTCCCTCTGAGATTCACACAGCATCCGTTCACGGGGGCTTTGTTGCCTTTGCTGTTTATGTAGCTCGATGGTGACGCTTTTTATTCCTCTCCTTGCAGCAGTCGCTGAGCCCCAACCTTCGGACAAATCAAACAATCCAGCCTGCTTGGAGACAAGAGACTATTTCCTGAAATGTAAGACCCTGACCTTTGTTTTGGCTTCTGTTGCTAAGGCCAGTTACTGTATTTCCCCTTTCTGCTCAAAGCACTGACAACATGTAAACTTTCTGGGCCGGCAGCTGCATTTGTATGTCTGCTCCCTGGCAGGGTCCGGTGCATGTTGTTGGGATAAATACCATATAGCTAATAAAGAGAGTCCATTTGCCTTCCAGCTAACGTCTTAAAAAGTCAGCCTATGTGTAGCTCTGCCAAACTAGTTCTGGGAGATCTAGCCAAGACGCTGTTGCACATAAAGCACTTTCCACTTCATTCAGTCACAGATTAATTTGATCCTCTGTTTAATTAGCTTGGACCCTCTAGAGTCAAATAACTTGTAATCAAACTAATACTAATTCCACGCTCTGTTTTGAACCAGTTTGATGGCTTCAGGTAGGTGGATAATTCGGTTGCTGAATAGATAAGTTGTTAAAGCCGGACAGAATTCTGACTCGGAAGAGCCAGGCTAACTGAAGAGGTTACAATGAAAAGTTGCCTGATTCAGACACTGTGATTGATATTCAAAGCACTGTGCGGGGCTTGGCAAGCTGCCAGATATAGACCAGCTGCAGAACCAAAAGGGCTAGAAAGAGACTCGATCTGACAGCCCGTGCTCCAGCAGCGCGTGGTGGAGCACTAGCTCACCGAAAGGGGAGAGAGATTGAGCTTGAGCCACGTCTCACCTGTACGCTACCGTGGGTCTCTGCTTTCTTCCCCCGGCTTTATTTTCTGCTCCTCGCGTGTTCACGCAGACATGCGTTTACTCACAAATCCAAGGGCGATTTTCTAGTGCCTGTCAACAGTCTTCTTGGAGACAGGTTTCAGAGTGGTAGCCGTGTTAGTCTGCAGGGCCGGCTTTAGGCCGATTCGCCCAATTCCCCGGAATCGGGCCCCGTGCCTAAGGGGGCCCCGCGTCAGGGCCTGCGCCTTAGACGCCTTTTTAATTTTTTTTTTTTTTTTACTTACCTGGCAGCGGTCTGGGGCTTTGGTGGCATTTCGGTGGGGGGGGGGGGTCCTTTGGTGCCGCAGAAGACCCAGAGCGGACCCTCTGCCACCAAAGTGCCGCCGAAGCCCCGGACCACCGCCGGGTATTCGAGTTGGGCCCTGCAGTTAATAAAGCCAGCCCTGTTAGTCTGTATCAGCAAAAAGAACAGGAGTACTTGTGGCACCTTAGAGACTAACAAATTTATTTGGGCATAAGCTTTCGTGGGTTTTAGCCCACGAAAGCTTATGCCCAAATAAGTTTGTTAGTCTCTAAAGTGCCACAAGTACTCCTCAGTCTTCTTGGAGGAGCCGCTGTTGGTCACGCTCGCCAACGGAAGACGGGCCTGTGCAGATATGGATCCAATCCATGAACGCCTCATTCAGCTGGAAATTCAAGGACCTCCTGTTCCCCCTGACTCCTCTGCATCTGAAGCTGGATCCCCTGGGCTTTGTGGAACTACACCGTGGCTTATTCCTGTGCATGGGCGGGTGGCCAGTACTCTATCCCAGCTGAACGCCTGTTTTGTAAATACCCATCAACAAGGCCCCAAGCCATAACCCTCCTTCTGACCAGACAGAAATTCCTTGGGATTAGCTAGTATCCTTCTGGGGCCACTTACTACAGTATTCAGTGGTAGGAGCCCTCTTGCCTCCATGTCCCTCCAGCCTCCTGCTGCCCTAGAGAACAATACCAGCCATAAAGATCAGTTGCTTCTTTCAAAGTCAGTGTCCGTGGTGGGTACCTGCTCAGCTTCTCAGTGCAAGGGCATGTGGTCAGTTTATTTGGGGGTAGGGCTGAGTCTGTGCATTTCTCTGCAGCATTAAGAAACTCTTAATGGATAAATCTGCTGCGGGGTAAATTCAGAATATGCCTCTTAACCTCTCTGCTAGACCGAAAGAGCCAGTCTTCCCTGTTGTTTCTGGCCCTGCTAATAATCTCCTGCCTTAGTCTGTGGCTAATCACCTTAACATGCACCATCAGATCAGACACTGCATGTTAGTTGCAATTAGGGTGACTAGATAGCAAGTGTGAAAAATGGGGATGGGGGTGGGGGGGTAATAGGAGCCTATATAAGACAAAGCCCCAAATATCGGGACATCTGGTCACCCTAGCTGCAATCAGCAGGAATGCTTTTGCTTTCTGTATTCAGGGTTGAATTCCTAGAGGGGTGGGGGTGGCGGGGAGTTCTCGGGGCAGGGCTCTCTGCTCTGGAATTCTCCTGATGATCGGACAAAGGTGAGATCCATCCAGCAGCCAGTAGGACACAGTCCTAAGGGCATGTCTCCGCTGCAAGTGAAGGTGTGATTGTAGCATGCGTGTGCATACCCGCACTAGCTTTACTCCAGCTCATACGGCGGCATGGGCTAGCAACCAGGCTCCCCAGCAGGCTCCTGCTTTAGTAGCTAGCTTGTGTTGGAGCCTGGGCCGTCACATCTATGTTACTACAGTTACCTGTGCTAGCTAGAGTAAAGCTAGTGCGGGTATCTCGCTCCCGTATGCTACAGTCATACCTTTGCTTGTAGTGTAGACGTACCCCAAGACACATCTCTTTAGCTTTGCTGATTTGGGTCAATAGCTGGGTGGGTGTTTATTGCCATTGGGCCGGGGGTGGGAAAGGCCTCTGCCCAGATATTGGAGAGCGATAATACAGAAACAGACCTGGTAACATTAGCCACTGAAACTCACCGCTTTGGGCTAAAGGGGAAAGGGATCCTCTGTGCTAAATTCTATTCTGATTCTCTTTTGCGTTTGCTTGTCCCCTCCTGCACAGTTGCCTTCATCATCGATTTGGACAGCGATACCGCGGATAAGTTCCTCCAGCTGTTTGGAACCAAAGGGGCCAAACGAGTGTTGAACCCCATCGGCTACCCCGAGAGCCCAACCAGGTTCATCAACTGTGAGCAGGTGCTGGGCGAGAACCTGATGAACCGAGGTAACTACTACTGGGAGGTGGAAATCATCGACGGCTGGGTGAGCATTGGCGTCATCGCCGAGGACTTCAACCCGCGGGAGTCCTACGACAGAGGCCGCCTAGGGAGAAACGAGAAATCCTGCTGCCTGCAGTGGAATGGACAGAACTACGTGGCCTGGTTTGGTGGCTTCGAATCTGTTATCCAGCAGCCCTTCTTTCACACGATCGGGGTGTACCTGGAGTATTCGGAAAAGGCACTGACCTTCTACGGGGTCAGGGACGCCAAGATGACGTGTCTCCAACAGCTCAAGGTTGCCCGCTTCAAAAAAGGCCACTTTGACCCCTTCCAGAATAAGATCAACCACCAGTTCTCATCACTGTTTGCTTATAACCTCAAACCAGCTTTTTTCCTTGAAAGCGTAGATGCCCATATGCAGATTGGGCCGTTGAAGAAAGATTGTGTTTCAGTGTTAAAGCGGAGGTAACTTGCAGAGAAGACCCTGGAGTCTCTCTTGTAATTGTTTACCAGCACCGCGGCTTATATAGTCTTCTCTCTGGAACAACCCTGCCAACCCACTCTAGCCCTGTGCTGTTTGTAATCCAGGGATTAACAAACAGAAGTCGCCTCTTAATGGATAGAGCCCTGGACTGGGACTCAGGAGACCTGGGTTCTGTTTCTGGCTCTGCCATTGGGTGACTGTGGATAAATCACGTCACCGCTCTGTGCCTCAGTTTTCCCATCTGTAAAATGGGAGTAGTTATACTAACCTGCTTTGTAAAGTGCTTTGAGATCTACTGAGGAAAATCAATAGATAAGAGCTAGCTATTATTATTATCTTTAAAAAACGGGCATTTTATGATGGCCTATCCCTGCCAGCCCTCCATTTCTAACCAATGGGATATAATCTTAGTGACCACTCCGACCATGTGATCCCACAGTTAATCTGCTCTGTGCCTTATTCCACACTGTAAATGTGGAATGGTCGTTTAATACGTGTTAGCCCCCCCCGACGCCTTCAAAATCTGCTTTCTGGGCGAACGCCTCCTAGACAATGCTTTAAAAGCAGCAGGTACAGCATGGGCTGTACAAATACAATGCTCTATACAGCAGCAGTACAACTGATCCACCAGCGTGCCTCAACCTTATTCTGGAGGGACCATATCTAAGAGTGAGAGCGTCCCCTTCCGCCTCCCCAAGCCATGTGGGTGCTGCGCATAAAGACAGCTCATGTCCCAAAGCAGGGAGGTGATAGACCAGCACCAATGAGATCACACCTAGAATGCTCAACTGAGTCCAACACACCTCCACACCAGAAAGAGGGAGACAGGAATTCAGGGAAAATCAGCAAGAATGACTACGGGTGTGGGAGGGATGGGTTGGTTGAGGAAAGATTAAAAGAAGTCCTGGATTGGCTGCAGGATGACGCTGGGACATGACTCCGATGCACAAGGATGTAACCGCATTTTAGTAAGAATTGTTAGGCGTGGTAAGTAGGGCTATAACTAGGAGGATGGGATGAAATTAAGGAGAATGAACGTTGAATATCGGGGAAACTTCTTAATGGTGAGACCTATTCTTTTGTGGAATAGTCTCCCAAGGGAAATGGTGGAAGACCCCTGTGACGGGTTGGCTCACAGAAACCCCCTGAGGCTGCCAACTGATGTGCCAAGACTACTTCTGCCCCTGCTTTCCCTGCCAGCTTGGGACTCCAGCACCCTGTCTTGTTGAGCCAGACATGCTAGCCTGCTCCAACACAGACCCAGGATCTGAACCACATGCCCCAAAGCTGCAGATTTAACTGAAAGCCGCTTAAGAAGTGTACCTGTCTTTAACACTCAGATGCCCAACTCCCAATGGGGTCCAAACCCCAAATAAATCCGTTTTACCCTGTATAAAGCTTTTACAGGGTAAACTCATAAATTATTCACCCTTTATAACACTGATAGATATGCACAGCTGTTTGCCACCCCCACAGGTATTAATACATACTCTGGGTTAAATAATGAGTAAAAAGTGATTTTATTAAATACAGGAAGTAGGATTTAAATGGTTCCAAGTAGTAACAGACAGAACAAAGTGAATTACCAAACAAAATAAAATAAAACCTGCAAGTCTATGCCTGATACAGTAAGAAAACTGAATGCAGATAAAATCTCACCCTCAGAGATGTTTCAATAAGTTTCTTTGACAGACTGGACACCTTCCTAGTCTGGGCACAATCCTTTCCCTGGTTACAGCCCTTGTTCCAGCTCAGGTGGTAGCTAGGGGATTTCTCATGATGGCCGCCCCCTTATTCTGTTCCACCCACTTATATTTCTTTTGCATAAGGTGGGAATCCGTTGTCCCTCTGGGTTCCCACTCCTCCTCCTCAATGGAAAAACACCAGGTTAAAGATGGATTCCAGTTCAGGTGACATGATCACGTCACTGTAAGACCCCCCCAAGCCTTCATTCCTCCCAGCCTGACTCACAGGAAGGCCCA
Source organism: Mauremys reevesii (assembly GCF_016161935.1). Lineage (NCBI taxonomy): Eukaryota > Metazoa > Chordata > Testudines > Geoemydidae > Mauremys > Mauremys reevesii. Next base: position 29,996,349 of record NC_052637.1, read on the forward strand.
CCTGCCAACAGAGCCATCCAGTCAATTGTCCTGGTTGATGGGAGCCATCAAGATTCCAAACCACCATTAATGGCCCACACTTTGCATAATTACAGTAGGCCCTCAGAGTTATATTTCATATTTCTAGTTTCAGATACAAGAATGACACATTCGTACAAATAGGATGGCCACACTCAGTAGATTATAAGCTTTGTAATGATACCTTACAAGAGACCTTTTGCATGAAGCATATTCCAGTTACATTATATTCACTCTCATTAGCATATTTTCATAAAGTCATATAGGGTGCAATGTCACAACCCCATCAGCTGAATTATTTAAAAGTGGTTTGGATAAAGGACTATAAAATATACTGTGCAGAACAATCTTGCATTAGCCAGGAGATGGAGTAGATGCACAAATGCTGCAGAACTTACCCCTCTCTAGCTTCTGTGAGAGGTTCATTCAGTTCTTGGCTTCTTCGGTGAGACTGCCAACTAGCCCAGCCCCCGTTGTCATGTCACCTGTCCACTAAAACTGGTCTGGACCACCAAGCTCATTTTCACATAGTCCACCAAATAACCATCCAGATGGTAGCAGCTTTCAATATGGGATGGATTTGAACTGGTGACACAGATTAAATGTCCCAAATCCCATTGCCAGTCCCTTGAACAAAGTGACGTTCCATGTAAAGGGAAACATATGATCTTTGCGATCATGCAAACCATTTATATATGCATCATGAACATCATCTTCTGCAGGTACTTTGAATGTTGGTCTGTTGCATTTGGGAAAGCAAAATATTCCTGTGGGCATTATGAGGCCAGTCCTGAACCCTTTACTTAGGCTAAATTCCAATTGATTTCCACTGAAGCAACTCTGGGCCCTCAGTCTGGCTTCCCAGTACTATAAAATATCCCAGCCAGTGGGATGAAATAGCTGCTAGTGAGAGACTCCAGCACCGTTCACTGGCAGGAGATTCTGAAATAGCAATAGCAGGTTTTATGAAAATTCACTTTTAATAGATAGTTTCTTATCCGGGAACTATTAATTTAGGTAATTAAGGCATCACTGCAGGTTTTCTTTTCTGTTATAATCACATCCCTACTTCCTGGGAACTTTAGTTGCATTAAAATCCCAAACTCCTGAAAGACTCCAGTTAGTGCAGGTCCTTTTTAATTATTAATGTACCCTAGTGTAGTTTATAAAGGATTTTAAACGATTAATAGATGTGATAAGTTGTACCAGATGTAAACAGTATATGTTATAGAAGATGGTTATAAGCACATCAGTAGAAGCTGTTCTAGATGGTTGTAAGCCCTGGTTATAAACAACCTATTGGATTCTGACAATCTGTAACCTTTCATTGACTATATATTAAAACATCTGTTAATTATGTATTAACCATTTATAAATGTATCCTTAATATAAAGGATGGTGAGGAATCCCTTCTGAAAAAGGTGGAAAGGAAAAGAGAACTTTCAAGAGCACATTTCTCAAGCCACCTTCTCAAATATGCCCTGGAGATATACAACAGCTGGAATGAATTACTGTCACATCTGTGCACTGCAGCAGCTTCATCTCCTACCTGTCTCAGTCTTATATACATTGCTATGAGTTAATTTTCTCTGATAGTAGTTTATCACCTACCTCCTAGAGCTTGCATTATAAAAAAAAAAAAGAGAGACCTAGTGTACTGTATTTATGTAGAGAGAAAATAATTGGGTCAAATTCACCACCGATGTAACCCACTTCCGGTAGGGATGAATTTGGCCCATCAAATGCTAAGATGGAGTTAAAGCTGTAAATACATAGAAATATATTCATGGAAAAAACCTTAATAAAGTGCTGTAATTAAAAAAGCAGTCCAAAGGCCAGGAAATTCACAGTTAAAATTACAGGTACATCTCCCAGCATGGAGGCCTGGTGAAATGCACCCACTCACCTTCTGAAAATAGTCAAAGGCTCCAGTCCTCTGAAGGCCAACAGCATCAGGAGATCTGGGTTTTGTTCCCAGCTCTACCAGAAGCCTGCTGGATGACATTGGGCAAGTCACTTCCCAGGTCTATACTGTAGCTTCCCCATCTGTAAAATGGACATAACAATCCTTACCTCCTTTGTAAAATACTTTTGAGATCTACTGATGAAAAGTGCTAGATATAGATAGATATATAAGAGCTAGGAATTATTATTATATGGTGATTTTTGAAATATTATGAGCTAGAAAAAAAAATTAGCAAATTCTTCAAGAAGTGCAAACACCTTGGATGAAATCTTGACCTTGTTTAAATCTATGAGTATTTTGCTATTGATTTCAATGGGGACAAGTGTTCACTTCTTATGTTTTTAATTCTTATTTCTGAAACACTCTGTCTTTTTTGTGTCTGACTTTGCATAAAATCTCTAATGTGGCATGAGACAATATTTGTGCCATTTCATGTGGCTTGCTTTAGCTTTGGCAAAGCTAGAGGTGATTAGGACTGGAAATGGCTATATAAGCAAAACACTAGATTCAACCTTCACAGCAGAGAAGCTATCCCTAATGTAGTGAGAGGGAAAAATAAGATATTAATCTCTGTACTTCTGCTTAATATGTGCAGTAAGGGCTCTAGGACACTTGCTTAAGTCTTTATCGGCTAATATAGCTTTCTCTCCTGGGCCAAATTCTGACTGTGTTACTCAAGCAACGCTCCCATCAGCTTCAACGGGAGTTTTGCCCTAGTGTGGGCTGCAGGAGTGGGCCCCTGGTTCCATTTGTGTATCAAAGAAGATGACTTAATTCCTTATTGGAATAAATGTGTCTTTGGCAGAGGGTTCATTATGCAAAGGTGGGCATTCCCCATTCTCCCAGTTGCCCATAGCAAAGGTGTATGTCACACCGCCCTGTCTGTGGTACTCATTCAGGAGATTAATCAATTAGGCTGATCCTAAACTTTTGTCTTTCCCCTGTGTATCTGCATAACTTTTCCCCCATCCTGGGCTTCAGCGGTGAAGGCAGCGTCAGTAATCAGGAGGCAATGATGTCTAGCAGTTAGAGCAGGGAATTGTGAGTTGGGAGAATTGGATTCTGTTCCTAGTTCTTCCACTGACTTGCTGTTTGACACTGGGTGAACCACTTAACCATTCCAAGCCTCCTTTTCCCAGTTTGTGAAATGGGGATACTAATACCTGGCTTTAGAAAGGGCTTTGAGAACCACTGTTGAAAGGTGCTATAAAAAAGGGAAGCATTATTATATTACCCTCCTCATGGATGGAAGAAAACGCTGATGTAAGACTTCAGAACCACTCCATAAGCAGCCACAAGGGTAGTGCAGAAACGCAGTGCATGGCAGGAAGCTATTGACACGGGCCCTTCTCAGCCCTGTGATAAGCAGTTGCAACTTCTGTTGTAGCTGGTATACCTGCTTATTTCCATGCCTGAACTCGGCCTATTCTTGCCAGTCTCTGGCAGGTTGGAGAGGATGAGTTCCAAGGTCAACCATGAAACTAGTGCCCTGCCCTAACCCTAACGCTACCCACTAGGCCCCAGAAGTAACTGGTATGTCCATGACATGAAACAGTAGGATTTTTACAGAGAACCTGCGGTTAATGATCTTCCACATTTGCCTGCAATAACTTGTGAAAGTAGCTTTAATAAAAGGCAGCCGTTGAGCTGATTCATTTTATCCCAGCTGCATTTTAAGATGAATATCCCCTGCCTATTCTTTCAGTCCATTTGGAAGAAAGATAAACTCTCATGGTTCAGGGCACAAACCAAACTCTAACTATCAGGGATAGGAAGAAAGTTCTGTCAGCAGTTTATTCAATAACTTCCCTCTTTGAGATTCCTCTGGTGCATCTGATAGTATTTGGAGACAGGGTACTGAATTCGATGGACCACTGGCCTGATCCAGGATAGAAATTCCTGTGTTCCTAACATGCATGGGGTGTAAACTGGAATGATCAGGAAATTCACACTGAACCAAGCCTGGATCTATCCTCTACTTTTCCATAAGCAACAGGATAAATCCAATAAGCGGCTGTTTAAACAACATTGTGCAATTCTGAGTGTCTGTTTTTTCTTGAGCAATTTTCACCTCACATAGTGATCATCTTTTTACTTAGGATTTTTTTAAGTATACAATTACTGTATTAAAGTGTGTGAGGAAACTGTAACAATAATATAATGCTATTAAAGAATGTTAACTACCATTAAACAGTGTACAGACATCATACTGGATTGTCTTTCCTTACAAAACAAAACAACTGAATTATCTGGTTATCTTGTCATTGATTGTTCAGTGTTTTTTAAATGCTGGATAAGACAATGGAGATTTGTTTCCAAGTGACAATGGTTATCAGCAATCATCTTGCAGCAATAGGGACTGACCACCATTTTATCCATAGTGCAAACAGGAGCTTTCTCAGCCTGCTCCACCAGTCATCTGAATTCTGATCCAGGCACCAGCTAGGAATCAGAAATAGCTCTGTCTCCATTTTATCTCAGTCCATGCTCTGCTCTCTGGTAGATCCTGCCAACGACACCAAATATCACTGGTGGTTTTGCAATGTGATGTACAAACAGTTCTCACTTATGGGATTGTAAACTGGATGTGAGCCCAGAAAATATGAGTGTTTTTGCCACTACTGAGCCAGCTAGGAAATTTCCTTAGAAAAATCATGGCGTGAACCACAATAAAATACATTGGTTCAAAAATAACTTGTAACTCACATCGTGCCAAAGCGCTTTACAAACCTAAATGCACACCCGCGAAGTGCAGCTGCTCAGCAGGGCACAAGCAACACCGCAAATCATTTTAAGCAAGGACGAGTGCAGTGTCCAAGTGAACCATTTCTTGCCAGTTCAAGGGAGCTCCAAATCTGGTCAGAAGCAAATGTTAGCAGAAGATATTTATGTTTCCAAACATTCTTAAGAACTGTCCCCAAAAAGATGAGAATAAATCATTCGATTATACTTACTACTATAATATAGAAAAATATAGACCCAATGGGGTTTAATAGAAAAGAGAAAATCTGAACTGCTTTTTTAGCTCAGTTCTCTGTTGAGGCTAGTGATGGTTAAAAGCTAACAATTTGCCTCTTGTTCCCAAATTAATCCTGTGGAGAATTTGTGGTATATAATATACCCAGCTCTAACCAGTCCTCTGCTCCTTAGTTCCACAAAACAGTGTCTCAAGCACACTGAGGCTGAGCATCTGAAAGAGGAATTTGAAAATTAATTTCTTGTTCATTTAAAAAATGTTATGCTCCAGCAATTCTATTTGTCCCTCCACTGCTCTGAGTGGAGGAACTTACTTGTTGCTGGGGAGAGCAGTAGTCAAAAGAGCAAGACCCACAAAACAGACCTAATCCAACCTTACCAAGCAACTAACTTCTCCTTTATATTTAATACTATTTCTGAGTTGTTCACTGGCTGTTTTCTTTCCTCCCAGTTCCTTCTTCGTTGGTGACACTTGTTTTTAGTAAAAGTAGTAACAATTTATTTAAGTCTAGGATAGGGTGACCAGGGCCGGCTCCAGACCCCAGCGCGCCAAGCAGGCACGTGGGGCGGCATTGTCCCAGCAGGGCGGCATTTCGCTCCGGCAGACCTCCCGCAGTCATGACTGCGGCGGGTCCCCCCTTCCCGAGGCTCCGCTTGAGCTCCCGCAAGCATGTCTGCGGCGGCTGCGCTGGTCCCGCGGCTCGGACGGAGCTCGCGCAGGCATGCCTGCGGATGCTCCACCGGAGCTGGGACCAGCGCACCCGCCGCAGACACTTCTTGCCCCGGCCGCGGGACCGGGGAAGGGCGGCGCGCTGCTTGGCCGGTATAATTTCTAGAGCCGCCCCCTGAGGGTGACCAGATGTCCTGATTTTATGGGGACAGTCCCGATTTTTGGGTCTTTTTCTTATATAGGCTCCTATTATCCCCCATCCCCTGTCCCGATTTTTCACATTTGCTGTCAGGTCACCCTAGTCTAGGACCATAGCTCCCTACGGGACTTTTCAGGCTGCAATGCTCCCAATGTGATGCAAATTCGAGTATCTCAGCATTGTGTTGGTGCAGCCTTGTGAAGTCCTGCACACCCAGGGTCAGGCATTGATTTAATCAGATGTACCTGAATATTTGGATGCCAATTTCTAAATTGTATTGTTAAATTTATTCACCTAAATTTTGGTTATTGCTGATTATGTACGATATGTATCTTATGACTTTTAAAACAAACTTTGTGGATAATCGAAGCACTATACCCAGATGTACAGGCACCCTTTTCTCAATCTATATATTTAACATTAGCGTTAATAATATTTTAAGGGACAAGCATGGTGTCATGATGGAGATGTTTGTGGCCAGAGAGTTGTTTGTGCCAGTCTGCAGGGTGATGGCGTATCACAAGACGCTGACTCCTCCGTGTGGGGTCCTTCTGTGCAATGTGATGGGGCAACATGTTGACTTTTTATGGGTCCATGACTTGAGATGTTTTTGGGGCCAATGAGCGGTGGGTGCGAGGTATGGGGCCATGGGCCCCACCAGAGGAGGGAGATCCCAGCCCATTTGGATGGACAAGACTCCTACAAACTACAGGGCACTCCGACATGGCCATACCCCTGAAAAGCACCTTCTCCCTAAGAGTGCAAGAAAGACCCCATGCAACCCCACCCCATCGGCAGCCTTGGGAAACGTGTGCAGATGGGGAAGCAGAAGGCCGGCCTAAGGCCACCTGCTACAGACCAGCATGCCATGCTCCGTGTCCCTTGGAGCAGACCATGGAGACTACATGCAACAGCCCATCTCTGAGGTACCCAGAGTAACTACATATCCCAGCATGCAACACTTTACCGCTAAGAGGCCCATGGGAACTACAGATCCCAGCATGCAACATTCCACCTCTAAGGGACCCCTGGGAACTAAAGGTCCCAGCATGCCACGCTCCCGCCTTCGTGCCGTGCCGCTTTGCATGCTGGGCGATTCGGTCTCCGCGCACATCCCACCCCAGTGCTCTCTCGTTGCGCAGGCGCAGTGTCTCATCCCTTGGCCCGTGTCCGGTCGCAGCGGGAGGCCCGGGAGTGAGCCGCGGAGGCCGCCATGGCGCTGAACAGGAACCACTCGGAGGGCGGCGGCGTGATTGTCAATAACAGCGAGAGGTGAGAGCCCCCCCCCCTTTTTCCTGGGGGGCCGTTACCAGTGGGCAGCTCGAAGGGGGTGGGGTGGGTCACGTGGTCCGTCCCCCCCCCCCGTGTGGCTGGGTGAGACCAGGGCCCCCACCCTGCGAGCAAGGGCCGCGTGTCTCACCAGCCCCGTCCCCCCCACTGCTGGCACACCCCCCCCCGCCCCATGGCAGCTCCATCGCCACCCCCCGCAGCCTGGCCCCCGCTAACCCGCTGCCACGGGCCCCAGGGGTGTCACCTGTCCGCCATGGCAGCCTGGCCCCCGCTAACCCGCTGCCACGGGCCCCAGGGGTGTCACCTGTCCGCCATGGCAGCCTGGCCCCCGCTAACCCGCTGCCACGGGCCCCAGGGGTGTCACCTGTCCGCCATGGCAGCCTGGCCCCCGCTGCCACGGGCCCTAGGGGTGTCACCTGTCCACCATGGCAGCCTGGCCCCCGCTAACCCGCTGCCACGGGCCCTAGGGGTGTCACCTGCCTGCCATGGCAGCCTGGCCCCCGCTAACCCGCTGCCACGGGCCCTAGGGGTGTCACCTGCCTGCCATGGCAGCCTGGCCCCCACTAACCCGCTGCCACGGGCCCTAGGGGTGTCACCTGCCCGCCATGGCAGCCTGGCCCCCACTAACCCGCTGCCACGGGCCCTAGGGGTGTCACCTGTCTGCCATGGCAGCCTGGCCCCTGCTGCCACGGGCCCTAGGGGTGTCACCTGCCCGCCATGGCAGCCTGGCCCCCGCTAACCTGCTGCCACGGGCCCCAGGGGTGTCACCTGTCCGCCATGGCAGCCTGGCCCCCACTAACCCGCTGCCACGGGCCCTAGGGGTGTCACCTGCCCGCCATGGCAGCCTGGCCCCTGCTGCCACGGGCCCTAGGGGTGTCACCTGCCCGCCATGGCAGCCTGGCCCCTGCTGCCACGGGCCCTAGGGGTGTCACCTGTCCGCCATGGCAGCCTGGCCCCCACTAACCCGCTGCCACGGGCCCTAGGGGTGTCACCTGCCCGCCATGGCAGCCTGGCCCCCGCTGCCACGGGCCCTAGGGGTGTCACCTGCCCGCCATGGCAGCCTGGCCCCCGCTGCCACGGGCCCTAGGGATGTCACCTGCCCGCCATGGCAGCCTGGCCCCCACTAACCCGCTGCCACGGGCCCCAGGGGTGTCACCTGCCCGCCATGGCAGCCTGGCCCCCGCTGCCACGGGCCCCAGGGGTGTCACCTGCCCGCCATGGCAGCCTGGCCCCCACTAACCCGCTGCCACTGGCCCTAGGGGGGGTCACCTGTCCGCCATTTCCCGGGATCAGCCCTGCCTGTAGATACCAGCCCGGGTGCTCCGGGCGCGTTGCCAGCTGCCCAGTATTAGGGGCTCAGGTTCATCCCTCTTGCCCTGTTCCTTGTGCTGCAGAGGTGGCAATCTTCCTTTGGGAGCTCGCGGGCTGCCATGGTGTCTTTTGGGCAGCAGCAGGAGTGGAGCCCCAGCTCCACTCTCGCTCCTTGCAGAGCCTGCCCCTTCTCATGGTACTGTGCTGCTGGCGCTGGCTGGGCAGATTCACCTGTCCAGAGCTCGTGCTGGTGCTGCTGGGAGCTATGCTCTTTCCTGGGTAGATCATCTAGTGCCAATGGCATGGACCCCAGGCAGCATCCATCTCCCACCCCCTCTCCACCTGGTCAGGCTGTTAGAACTCAGACTCTAGTGGGAATTAGATCTGTGTATCCCTCTTTGCCATTCAGCAATTTCCTGCCCTTCGAAAGATGCTCTTTCCTTCTGCTTTTGTTATTTTGTTAGTGGATGTTGTCCCTCTCTAACATAGATAGCACCCTGTTCTGCCACAGCAGAACATGGCTCCTGTCCTCTGGGACCTGTCCAACACTCAGTTTTTCTACAATTTTTCTGCTGAGGCCTGTTCAACACATAGATTTCACTACTTCAATTAGGAGCGGGATCTCACACCAATATAGTTTAATCCAGGTAACCCCCTGCTATCGTGGACGCAGTTATACTTATATAAAGGACGTATAACTGCATCCACTCTTGAAGTTGCACTGATGTAACTTACCAGTTTCTAAATCAAAATAGCTAAATCTGGGAGCTGTGGGGTCAGTATGTGGAGCCCCCTGGCTGCCCCTACGCGTAGAAGTTGGATGGGGGACATGCCACTACTTCTGGGAGCCGCGTGGAGTGGGATAAGTCCTGGACCCCGCTCCCCGGCGGGAGCTTGAGGACCGCATTAAAACGTCTGGAGGGCTGGATGCGGTCCCTGGGCGTAGTTTGCCCACCGCGATACAGGCCATCAAATTTACACAAACTGCTCCTCTGGATCAAGTCCTAATAATATGCCTCTTCTTTCCTTTGCTTGTTGGTAGCATTTTGATGACCTATGACCACGTAGAAATTGCATTCAGTGATATGGAAAACATGCCAGATGCCTTTAAAGGGACCAAGAAAGGAAGTGTCTTCTTGACTCCATTTAGAGTAAGTAGTTTTCATAATGGGATCAGACACTTTAATAGAGAGTGGCAGAGAAACCTTCCTGGTTCCTGAAAGTATGGTTATCTAGCAGCCCTTGAAAATGGATGATCTTTGGACCTCAGCAGCATTATGAATGCATTGTAAATCCTTTGTCAAAAGACGTAAATTTGATTAGTTCCTGCAAGCAGCTATGTAGCCTGCCAAGGATCATCAGGAGTTGAAAAGCAAATGCTTAATGCATCAGTTAAACTAATAATCATAACCATCTGGAGAGCTGCAAGCTGACTAGAAAACAGGAGGAGAGAGATCATAGCTAGTGTATGCTTCTAGAAGGCACTTCACATTATTGCCTCATAGCCTCAGCTTTCAGGCATCTTTCTGCTGTTCTGGAGATCTTGTGACCTGCAGGGCTAATTTAAAGCTCCAGGCGTGGGAAGCAGTTTCAGCACATTGAGCTCCATTTTCTCACAGTAAATTGTCTCTATCTATGCTTCATGCTTGTTTCAAATGTCGCTTACTATGAGTTTGCTCTTTTCCCCTGCAGGTTATTTTTGTGTCCAAGGGAAAGGATCCTATGCAGTCTTTCATGATGCCCTTTTATTTAATAAAAGATTGTGAGATTAAACAGCCTGTATTTGGAGCAAATTATATCAAGGGGACAGTGAAAGCAGAGACAGGAGGTATGCAATTTTTGGTTACAGTAATGCTAAGATAGTTGCATAGCATCAGATTTGGAGAAATATCAAGTTTAGGCATTGAGCTAAACTGGGTGTTATCCAAATGGCTTAGTATTCAATACTATTAAAATGTATTTATTTAAAAACTGTAACGAAAAATGTCTCTCCCTTCCCTTTCTCCCTGTCCAGTTGCAATGAATTGGTCTGTTCCAGAAACTGATATAATTTCCGCTGTCTGTTCTGAATGTTAAAGTTCAATTGGCCAAATGAGCTCATTGACGAAACGTCTTTAAGTGGCTCATAACAGAGAGAAGGTCATGCCGGCAAAGTTCTAAGGGATGTCGATAAGCTATGGCCTGTTGAGATAACCCGTTCAATCCCTGTCCAGATGATTCTTTGCTAAACTTCTTCTTCTTCCTAAATCCACGTTCACTTTCAGACAAGTTACCAGAAACAGTTGTCCATCACAACTCTCTTGTGTAGCTCAAGGAAAGGTTGTGTTATTGCCACAAGATACCTTAGTAGTAAAAACCATCTCATGTCACTTTATTTTAACAGGAAACTGAATAAATGGGCATTACGTGTTCTATTTCAGGCTTGAAAGGGAAGAAGCAATCTTGAAATTGGGGAGGCTGGTTTTAAAGGGGAACTTACATACTTGAGTGGACCTGGAGAGACAGGGGAAAGATTTGTACAAATACGTATTTACCCAGTACTACTTGTGTTCCTCCTTTCACTGTTACTGGAAACCTGTAATTTGATAACCGCTCTCTCTCATCCCCAGCTTGATTTCTTTTGCTTACTCTGGCACTGAAGCAGGGGTGGCTCCAGGCACCAGCGCTCCAAGCACATGCCTGGGGCGGCAAGCCACGGGGGGCGCTCTGCTGGTCGCTGCGAGGGCGGCAGCAGGCTACCTTTGGTGGCACGCCTGCGGAGGGGCCACTGGTCCCGCGGCTTCAGCGGCACACCTGCGGGAGGTCCACTGAAGCCGTGGGACCAGCAGACCCTCCGTGCTTGGGGCGGCAAAATGTCTAGAGCTGCCCCTGCACTGAAGTCGTCATCCCATGCTTAGGACACCATAGTCTGTGATCCTGGAAATCAGCATTATAGCGTCTGTGCAGGATCAAATAGGACAAACCAGCCTGTGAGGGGGTGCACACAGTGAGAACAAGCCCTGAAAACCATGTCAAAGGCAAAAGGATTTGCCTAAAATCTGTGTGGGCCTTTCCCAGAGGAGTTTCCCTATAATAGGAATGTCACTATAACACACACAAGCATCTCAGGTTTAGTTCACAAAGTAATTTAATTTTCCTGTTCTGCCACTGACAGTGATTCATCTCTGGTGTGGTGCTGGGACATTTGGGCTGTTCTTGTTTGGTTGGGTTTTTTTAAGCCTGAAACCTGGGATGTCGCTCATATTTTTATTTTTTTTATCCTATCCTAGAACATCTTTCTTGGACTCTGTAGTAGCTTTACATTGCCCACATATTTCCTACCATTTATGCTCTTTGCTCCATTGGGTACTCAACACCCCTGTCTAATTTATAGCTAGTGACTGACTAGCTGTAAAGGCTTTTTAGCAAACTGGACTAACACAATCCCTGTTTTCTGCACTAATCCTGTACCGAGCCAGAGCAAATCTCATGCTGCTGGTGTCATTGCCAACCACTATGACAATAGGCACAACTTCAGCAACCTCTGATTGATGCTCCAACTTCAGGTACCCCTTGACCTGAAACACCCATGGCCAACGTGTATTTTTCTAATCAGAGCATAATTATGCCGATCCTGTCATTTTACTGCAGGCTTTTAAGGTATTTGGGACAAAGCTAAAGTACTTTAATGTTGCATGTGAGGGATCTATATAGATACACCACAACAATTGCCTCATAGCAGGGAGACTAAATAACATTGAAAAAGATTCTCCTCTTTCAGCTGATTTATTTTCTCCTCTGCAGGTGGCTGGGAAGGATCTGTAACATTCAAAATAACTTTTTCAGCTGGGGGCGCGATTGAGTTTGGACAGCGTATGCTGCAAGTGGCATCTCAAGGTACTGAAAGTTTCAGTTTTAACCAAAAGGCTAAATCGGGTAATGGTAGAGGAGGAGCTGGCTCTTTTGTGTGGGCTTGTTACAAGCATAGGGTGCATGTGTCCTTCTTAGAATAAGATATGGCAGGATGGGTTAAAATATTTTTGAATTTCAGCGGGTAACGGGATTTCACTTGCTTTTAAAAAAAAAAAAATCATTAATTTTACTCATCTGGTCAGCTGTAGATCTGCTTAGCCTATTGCACCCGTCTCCGAGTTTGTCTGATTTACTGCTGTGAAGAGGTCCGATCTGTCCTGACCTTGATTCAGTCCTTGTGGATCTGGTAGAATCAACTTGCTTTTGTTTTCACAGCCTCTAGAGGGGAAGCTCCCAATGGAGCATACGGTTATTCCTACATGCCGAATGGAGCTTACGCCTTTGCGCCACCTGCAGCCAATGGGGTGTATGGTCCCCCTCCGCCAGGATACCCCTACCCACCACCACCTCCTGGTGAGTCTGTGAACTGAATAAGGAAATCTTTCCAGTGACCAAATTAAAGCAGGTTAAGGAAGAGGGGCAGGTGGATGCATGTTTGGAGATAACGTCTGGCTTGTTTTCACGTTTGGTTCAGCGCCATATGCAATTTAAGCTCCTGAGCTTATTTAATTGTATTTAGTTTTCAGACTTGTTTTGGCTGTATATGGTCCATGGCTGACCCAAAGGAGCTGTTCCTACAATATTTTCATTTTCTTTCTTTCCAAGCAGAGTTTTATCCTGGTCCCCCCATGATGGATGGAGCCATGGGTTACATGCAGCCTCCACCACCTCCTTACCCTGGGCCCATGGAGCCTCCAGTCAGTGGCCCAGACCTTCCTTCCACTCCTGCAGGTGAGAAGTGTGTCCAGTGGATTAGATCAGACCTCTGCAATGTTAGTAGCATCGGTCACTGAGAACGAGTTGATCTACTACATTCCAGTATAATTTCTCTTCTCTCTACGATGGCCATGTAGAAATATGCAGCAAATAGTTGTCTATAGAGCATAATGAATATGAGCAAAAGCATTAAAATGTGATTCTCCTCTGAAAAGTAACATTTAAAAGTGGCATAATCAAGGTTTCATGTACATCAAATTTTGGTGCTTTCAGAAACAACCTGCTCCATTTACAAGTTAAAATATTTTTTTTTCCTAACTGCCAGTCTTGCAAACTCAGTTCAGTCTGACGGCCAACCTGGGGTCTTTTCAACAAGTTCATCATCAACAAATATTCTGCAGTTGGATCAATTCTGTTTCTGTGTCAGCCGGAAGAGTATCCAGCTTGTTTTCCAATAGTGATGTTCATTCTGCAGGAGTAACAAAACAAAACAGCAGTGTAAAGCTTGTATTAGTCAGCAGATCTGACTCATAGATGCAGGAGTAGATTTGATGAGTAAGAAGGTCTCGGTGAGAACAGAACGTTTTTCAGAATAGAAATGCTCTTATAAATAAGAGCTTTCAGCTACAGCAGGTCAATCGGAATCAGTCTGACTGTCATTCAGTGAAATGGAACAATGAGTGAAGCATGGTAGAAATCCATAGAGTTAAGCAGCATTTGTTTGGCACGGCTCTACCATTGTTTTCAGAAAGCCAGAGGACTAAGCAGAACAAACCTTGTTAATCTTAGCTGCCCAGCTTTCATCTGACCTGCCCATACTTCCCTAATTGATGAAATTGGATGGGAGTCATATAATAGAAATGGGTCTGAAGTCAGTCATAAAACTCAGACTTGTAGTTTCAATTAAATGAGGTTTCTCAAAGTGATTTGGGACATTTTCTCAAGTTCTTGCATGTGAAATCGCTACAATCATACAGAACAAACACTAAAATCACAGGAAGCGAATGCTAAATAAGTGACATTTTTAATACTGCTGGATCTCGGGTCTTTAAAGGAATTGGGGGTGGGGGAAGGGGTGGGTTTAGCACACCTCTAGAACCTGAATCCATAGCTGTTCAGCTCAGGACTGGCACTTGGAAAAGGTGGTGGGTCCATGGGGCTGAACGCAGGACTTCAGAGTCAGGGGCAGCCGCACGATCCAGGCTGCTCTTGTGGATTAGCCTTTTCTAAGGAGTGAGTTCCCCACAGCTGCTATTAAAGCCTCATTTTTCTATTGCAAAAAGTCTTTGGATCGTTGCCTTCGGGGAGCATTGCCTGTGATCGGCTGGTCTTCAAAAGCAGCTGTTAGCATTTGTTCCATGGACAGAGCAAAACCCTGATGGCAACTGCAAGCTGATGTGGCAGGATATTATAGCTCCTTCAGTGCTGAGTCCCACAGGACCTGGTGATCTCCCTGGCTTCTTACTGGGCAATACTATAATGACTTGATTCCTCACCCTCTGCCGTTTGAAGGGGTCCCACTAAGTATGTAGCTTTGTGGTGTTGTTGCCACTTTGTAGATCAAGTGGGTACAGAACTGAGGGTTGGTCTAATACCTGGTAGGCAGAAACATGCTGGGCTTTTATTTGCTGATAGACGTTCCCTGCAGTGTCACCTAATCTTTAACCTGTGTTTGCTTGCAATAGCTGAAGCGAAGGCTGCAGAAGCTGCTGCCAGTGCTTATTACAGTCCAGTCAACCCTCATAATGTCTACATGCCCACAGTAAGTTTCACGCATTGTTCTATATGTAATAAACAACTGTATGTTGACTGTGTAAAGGGGGGCAGAGTCACTCTAGAGGGAATAGTAAATTTCACAGGAAATTAGATAAAATGTTCATAATCTGGATAGTGATCATGTACGGATAATAGAGGATTAAAAGCAGCAATATTGATTGTGTTAACAGCCATTGTTCCTGTTGGAGAAGCAGGGTTTGTTTGAACTAATTGATTTCCTAGCTGTGGATTTATGTTCCTTACATATTTTTCCCCTCCTCTATTTTAGGACCAGCCTCCCCCTCCTCCTTACTTCCCACCAGAGGACAAGAAGACCCAATAAGCTGAAAAGGAACCTCTCCATGATGCATTGCTTCCTTATTTTCCATCTAGCTGAATCTTGGGGTGGGGTGTACAGCTTTAAGGAGTCATAGTCTTCCCTCGAGGCAGGTAGACACACATACAGTGAAGGAAGAGATTTAAAATGTTTTGCACTATCACTTGCAACCCTGAGGGTTTGTTACTCCCTGCTGTCAAATTCCTGCTTTCCCTGTGCCCAGTGATAGCTAGAATATCCATGACAGTTTCTCTTGCATCCCTTCTCCACCAGTACACTTAATATAGTCCTCCTTTGAATGAGGCGACTGTTCCAATTTTAAAGCTAACAGATCCCTAACACTGAAACAAGACTTGTCTTAACTCTAGAGAATTCCCTTCAGCCTGGCGCATCTCATCTAGCTTTCATCTGCTCCATAATTGCATGCGGGAGGCTGCGGAGGGAGCTCTGGGCTTCAGAAGGAAACTGATACCTGTTGCACTTCTGTCCAGTGCTTAGGAAACTTCCCTCAGCAGGGACACCTGAAATATTGCTGTACCCCCACAAAGTGCACTGTTGCGTCCTATCTTGGTGCAGTCAAGTTTGATCTTTTGAGGAAATGTTTGACTCTCATTACAAGGCTGTGTTGTGGCACCTACCTATACCTTGGGTCTATTGGGGCATTAGAATGTCCTGCTGTCTCTTTCCCAGTAAGATGTGGGTCTTAGATCAGTAATCCTGACCATTCCTTTTCTAGTCATTGATGCACCTTGGGTTTTGTTTTTTTTTTTCCTTTCCAATAATGCAAGCTGCATTTTCTGGCCAGTGACGCATCTTGCTGCTGTGATGAGACTGTTCAGTTGAGGTGGGTGTGGAGATAGTTGTGTAAACTCCACACTAGAAGGATTTGGGAATTGTGTGTGTCGTTCTGACTTGGATGGGAGAGCATTTTCCCCCTGACCAAGTGGAGCTGAAACATCATCATACTCTGCTTTCCTGATGCTTCCACCCACCCCTGCAAAATGGTTCCCAGATGCATCCTCTTCTGCTAGTATAACCGGGAGCATGTGGGAAAGAGTCGCAGACGGATGACTCTGTTCTATGGCTCATTCCCTTTGTGAGACTGAAGACAGTCTTGTTGCACCGTGGAAAGACTGAAGGCCTGATTCTTCTCTCATGTTGGTTTTAACTTCATTGTAATGTCATCAAATTGGTTACTGCTCATTTTTCCAGAAGGGCGATCAGAATCTGACCCCAAGAGGGCTGCGTTTCCTAGATTTCCTTCAACAGAAGGAAACACAAGTGCTGAGATTCCTGGTCTCTGGAGTGCCGAGTTACCAAGCCAGCGTCTCTGTAGTCACTGACAGGAGGCCCCCCTCCAACACTTCAAAACCGATTTGATTCCTGAACGTCCTGGCTTGTTGGGCATACTCCAGCTGACTTGAGCTCCGTGATGAAAGTTCACGTGCCAGTCCTGTCTTTCCGAGTTAGCAGCAGTTGTAAATCACCTCCCATCACTATAGCAATGGCACTCCAAGCAGAAGTATGTAGAACAATGTGTTCACTTGCAGTTGGATTTAATTTTTGGAACTAGCCCTGCGGTGCTGGTTATCCAGGAGAAAGCAATGTAGCACAGCTTAAGAACATTCCTTTTTTTCATCACTGGGCCATTGGTTAGTGCTCCCAGACCAGCTATGAATTTAATTATAAATAACACTAATCTTGCACTTTCACCTGGGCTTTTCAGCTCCATTAGAGAGTCAAGCATGCTTGTTCTATGATGTCATTTTTTATATTGATTTCAGTAGCAGTCACTGCAGGACTTGAAACCTCTGTGGGACTGATCAGTAACCAGCTGTGGGAGAATCCTGCAGACTTGCATATGAATCAGATTTGTTGAGTTCCTTTGGGAGAGCCGTGCACAGCTCTTCCAAGCAAGTGTGCTGAAAGATCATGTGCTAAGGAAGCTTGCTGAAGTTTACTGCATGCAACATGCACGAAAGACAAGGCCCACCTCCTGTTTTCTTTTAGTTTGATCTCCTGAAAGCTTTCTAGCTGACTGGTCATATTGCTGCTCTGTGCACTGACTTTTCTAGATTTGCAGTTGAAATTGCAGTGATGTAAAGAAATGGGTATTTTAAAAAAAGTATTTATTTTGAAGTTGAATTAATATATAAATGTTTTAAAAAGTTCTGAATGCAGATTTTGTTTTGCTGAGACTGTGAAGTAAAGATAAATTCGCTTGACGCTTTTTGTGCCTGTGCATTTGTGTGTCACGCTGGCCTCATCACAGGCAGTGGGATGGAAGTATTGTCTTACATTTAAAGCACAGGGCTGGTGGTCAGGAGACCTGGATCCTATTCCTGGCTCTACCACACATTTCCTGTGTGATCTTGGGTGAGTCACTTAATCTGTCTTCAGCTTCCCTGTTTCTAAAATGGAGATGATGGGTAACATTTTCCAGAGGGCCTGAGTCATTTAGGAGTCTACGTCCCATTCCCCTAGATTGTTTAGGTGCTATTGGCCTTTCCTGGGCCAAATTCATTCATTAAAGTGCTCTGTGGTCCTTAGATGGAAGGTGCTGTAGAGTGACAAAGTATTCCAGTGAAGTATTAGCATACGGTCTCCTCAGGCTTTGGGGACCCCGAATTCCTGGGATGACCGTTTTCACCCCTTTGTTCTCTAGGATGCAGTGACTTAGTCAGCTCCAGCTTGAAGAACCAGTGTGCTCACTTAGGCCAAATGCTTTGAGATGGTGAACACCTCCAGTTCCCACTGAAGTGAGCGGGAGTTGAGGGCATTCAGGGTCTGGTCCATAGCAGGAAACCAGGCGCCTCAGCCCTCCTACTCTTCCTTCCTTCCATGAGCTGTAACAAGCCACTTTAACACACCTGATACTCACCCACTTACTGATATGACCATCTTCCAAACCCAAGTTTCTAGCTAGTGCATACTCAGCTCTGGCAACCTACCAGGCTATATTATTTATGTGACTTGAACCAGACGCTTGCTTAGCTGTTGGGTTTTTCCCTAATGAGATGAAGATGGGGAGGGGTGTGAGACAAGACGAAACGGAATCTTATAGCACAGCAAGATCCTGGTAAATCCTGTTTTATGGATTACATTTGTCATGAGTCTAATTTCAAAGCCAGTAATAGCTTTTGCTAGCTTCCTGGAGTGTAGCCTTGGAGATGCCTCAAAACATTTCCCGTGGCTCTAGCAGAGTGCTTTGTACTGCAGGGCTCCTTCGCTTGGTTTTTATGCCCTTCTGTGATTTCCTTTTGCCCAAGCACAGAAAATCCCAGGGAATTTACGGTTGGGTACGGTGCTGCCTGTGCTCCTGCCCCCTGGGCCTTTCCCTGCAGCTCTGGTATGTACTGTGTGACTCCACACCCCCGATTAATCCTGCCTCTGCTGGATGTGCCCCAGAGAAGAAACACGGACACGGGGCTCTGCTGACAAGTGGACCCGGTGCTGAAAGCGAGTGTCTTCCCTTGGGCCCTTTGCCAGCTCACTAAAGGCACTCGCATCTGAAAACTGAGCGGGGAAGGTGTCTCCTCCCAAGTCCAGTCCAGTGGAGGTTCTGAGATAAGCAGGTAGAGAGTCATGGCTGCTAACAACTGGATGCGCTCCAGGGGCACGGAGCGAGTTGGGACCGGACAAACGTTTTCCATCTGAAGAGTTGAAATCAGTTGGCTAAATCAGCGGTCTCTACCCCTTTTCATTGCAGTTCCTCTTGCAATAGGTTGGAGAACAAGTACGCTTCCCTCTCACCGTGCCCTGGCACAGATGTGAATCTGATTGAGGGGGCAATAGGGTGTGAGTGAAAGGATTTGGAGTATTGTGTGCAGTTTTGGTCTCCCATGTTTAAGAAGGATGAATTCAAACTGGAACGGGTACAAAGAAGGGCCACTAGAATGATCCGAGGAATGGAAGGCCTGTCGTATGAAAGGAGACTTGAGGAGCTCGGTTTGTTTTCCTTACCAAAAGAAGGATAAGAGGAGATATGATTGCACTCTTTAAATATATCAGAGGGATAAATACCAGGGAAGGAGAGGAATTATTTCAGCTCAGTGCTAATGTGGACACGAGGACAAACGGATATAAATTGTCAGGAAATTTAGGCTTGAAATTAGACGAAGGTTTCTAACCATCAGAGGAGTGCAATTCTGGAACAGCCTTCCGAAGGAAACAGTGGGGGCGAAGGACCTCCATGACTTTAAGATTAAGCTAGATAAGTTTATGGAGGAGATGGTATGATAGGATAACGGGCTTAGTCAATAGGTCAATTAAGTGCCACACTGGTAATTAGTACAATGGGTCAATGATAGGATATTGTTAGCCTTTTTCCAGAGGGTATGGCTGGAGAGTCTTGCCCGCATGCTCAGGGTTCAGCTGACCGCCATATTTGGGGTCGGGAAGGAATTTTCCTCCAGGGTAGATTGGCAGTGGCCCTGGAGGTTTTTCGCCTTCCTCCGAAGCATGGGGCAGGGGTCACTTGCTTAAGGAGTGGGTGGATCGGCTTATGTGGCCTGCATCTTGCAGGAGGTCAGACTAGATGATCATAATGGTCCCTTCTGATCTTGAATTCTATGATTCTATGATTTATGGAGCAGGGAGGGGGGTGGATCACGGTCAGAGCTGAGAAGATTTTTGCAGCAGTTTTGAATAGATTGGGGAGCTGTGAAGCGAGTGTGAGGATGGCCCAAGGTGTAGAGGATGCAATAGATGAGCCATGAGATGATCAGGGCTTGGACCAGGATATTCAATTCCATGGAGCTGCCTGGGTTTAATTGGGGTCAGATTTAATCAGAATCCATCAGATTCCGCAGTGAAATCCACATAGAAATGGAGCCTTGTCTCTACACATGAGTAGAACAAATAGAGAACACTGTACAGACCCAGTGATAGTCAGAGCCCTTTCCTCTAAAATGGCTGCTAACTCAACAGACTGAGAAATCTTCCTCTCTCTTCCCCCTCCACCCCCAGTGGCCACCAAATCTACAAGCTACTGGGAAGCCATGTTGAGTATTCTGGCACAAGAAGAACACCTGCAGCTATCTGCGGGGGACAGGGTGGCCTAGTGGATAGATCTCTAAACTGGGAGTCTGGAGACCTGGATTTTCTATTAATGATTCTGCCCCTGAGCTATTGTGTGACCTTGAGCGAGACACTTCATCTGTGTTTGTTACCCCATCTGGAAAGTGGGGGTAATGGTCTGTCTTTCCTTTGGAAAACACTTTGGTAGCTGCAGATAAAAAGCTCTAGGGAGAAGTTGTCTTACTGTTAAGGACCTGATGCAGAGGTAAGTGGCGTGGAAGCTCTGCCTCCACTTGGAAGTGGGAGCAGAGGGGCAGGAAATGGCATAAATTAATATGTTGCCAGATCTAGTTTCAGCATGTTGGCTCTTTAATTAGTTCTAAACCAGCACTAAGTCAACATCATGTGATCCTAAAATCATACCATTGCAATGTGTCATTGGGACAGTCTTGTATTTTATGTGGTGTTTTTTGTCCCTACTGAACCAATAAAAAGGTTTTTAAACACTCCCCCACCCCACACACACACACAGATTTCAGGAGCTTATTAGATCGTGAAGTCTGTTAAGTGCTGATGGGAAGATAGCAATAACAGAGGCATCAGTGGTTACAGCACAGGACCTGCAGTCAGTAGTTCTTCACCTGGCTCTGTTGCTTATTCTCTATTTGAGATTGGGTAAATCACTTAATCTCCTTGCCTCAGTTTCCCCATCTTTAATGTGGGGATATTTTCCCTGCCTCACTGGGGTGTAGTGAAGCTTAGTGAATGTTTCTAAAATGCTTTGAAATCCTCTGATTAAAACTGCTACTACAAGAATTCTGAGTACTGTTGATTAATTCTCTCCCAACACCTTTGAAATATACAACTTTCTACAGCTCTGCTGCTGCATTTTGTCTGCTGCTCTTGTTCTAATTCTGTGGACATCGGAACTAATCTGTGGTATCTCTAATGAGCCCATCCCCATAGTAGTTATTAGCCAACTAGATGAACCTTCCAGTTATCGAGAATGGGGAAACTAATTGGCTGAACTTCTGACTTGCTATTTGAATGGTTCTGGTAAGTGCAGATGCTTTTACTTCAGGGTCCATTCCAACTCTGACAGATGCCCGCAGGAGTTGGTTCAGGCCCTCAGTTTGAAATGCTGGCGTTCGTTTTTGTTCGGAAAGTGGAACACTGGAAGCAAGGCAGACCGGTCCCAGCATGTGCGCAGTCCTGCTGAGATCATAACAAACACACTGTTGTTATCCTACCGAGCAGAACTCCTGGTAATAAAATCTGTGTTTTGCATTAATTTACTTCCAGCTGGAGCAGCTGAGTCATGTAATTCTGTCTCTGGGATTGCAGCGGAACAAGCCTGGCTAGCCAGCTACCCCATTCATATCCTGCATGTAGTTTTCCTTCCAGTGCCTGCAGGGTTGCTGCCTGCCTTCCTATAATCAGTAACTAATGGAAAAATGCAATTGATTATGTCTCTGGTGATGGAGGTGGTCTGATCTATAGGCAGTCACAGCTTGGGAAGCAGCCTCTGTTAGCAAATGCAAATTGGGACAGCAAGGGGCAAAGTTCAGCCTGAAATATTTGTGGCAGGCGTTGCAGGGAGTGTCCCTGTGAGTGAATCTCACCTGATCCCCTCAGGTAAACGGGTTTGGCTGCGTGTGTGTTTCCTGAGAGAGCAGCTGGAAAAAGGTTCGTATCATGCACATACATGTGTGGGATTGAGACAGTGGGCGGGCGTTGGTGTGTTTGTTAAAACTGACTGGGGCTGAGGGCCAGTTCCCAGGCTTGAGGCTTGGATTGAATCTGTGGAAGGAGGCTGATACGCTGGGGGTGGGTTTGAAATGGCTAGAGATGCACACGAGCTTGGAAAAGGGGGGATGTGAAACCTTGGGGTGGGGGCTTGCAGTCCAGGGGCAAAAAATTGTGTGTCAGCATATAGAACATTGTATGCGATTATATTTTATCCTTTAAAGTTGGGGGGTGCAAAGAGTGGAGCATGTAGACCTACGAACAGTCTGGAGGGTGGCAAATACCACTCCTGTTGCTGTCATGCTGGGCACTGCTCACAGCTCCATTCACTCGTGAGTCAGTTCTGTTACATGGGGCTGATCATGGGATTAAACTCGGAGTTGGTATTAGCGTCCCGCTTGCTCTGATGCTATCTGTTTGCTGCTGTGGCCGGTCATATGGTTAAATGCTGCTGCTGCTGCTGCTAATAGGTGGATGTGAAAAAGGGCTGGATAATTGTATGAGCAATAATGTACAGTTATGCCAGCCAATGGGGTGATCAAATCTCATGCTTTAGGGTGTAACCGATCATTGGGGGAGGGGGGTCAGGAAGGAACTCCACCCTACCCACCCCCATCTCCATAGGCAGCATTGAGTAATTGGCCACTTGTGCAATAGGATGCTTTCACTGAAGCAGCAGCTGGAATTGCTACTCTGGAGCAACAGGTATTGGCCTTTTGTGGAGTGGCTATGATCTGGTATGGAAAACCCCACCTTTCTAAAACTTCCCTTTACGCCGTTCAAAGGTACCTTTCGACTCTCCGCTGTGGGTCAGTGCAGTTAGCCCTGTAGGGCCTGGGTGCCGGCTGGCTGAGGGTATGTCTACACTGCGTTAAAAACCCTGGGGCACCAAGTCTCAGAGCCTGAGTCAGCTGAGTCGGGCTCATGGGCTGCAGAGCTAAAAACGGCAGTGTAGACGTCTGGGCTCAGGCTGGAGCCTGGACTGTGGGACCCCGCGACATGGGGGAATGTGCCAGGCTCCAGCCTGAGTCTAGGTGTCTGCACTGCCATTTTATAACCCCACAGCCCAAGCCACACAAGCCCGACTTATCTGACCCGGGCCAGCCATGGGTGTTTTATTGCAGCGTAGACATACCCTCTGTGTCTGTATATCCAGGGACTGCTGACAGGGCCGGCCTTAGGGGAAATGGTGCCCTGGCCAACCCCACCCCCCCATCACTCCTAGCATCTGCTGCCTCCCTGGGCTCTCCACCCATTGCCCCCAGTCCCACTGCTTCTCCCCGCCTCCCCGTTTGACCTGAATTCCCTTCCATGGCTTTGAACCCCAGGCCTGCCCTGCTCCTTGCCTCATGACCACATCACCGTGGGTGGTTGCCCACAGCGCCCCCGTAAGGTCTCAGTACGGAGCTCTCGGCTCTGAAATGTGCTTCCTCCACTGGCCCAAGTCTGCTGCTCTTCAGGGCCCATTTCTTTTCTCAGGCTCTCTCCTGTGTGGGGAAGAGGTGATTGTGGGGTGAATATGTAGCTTGTGGGTGGGAGTCTCTCAATATTGAAGCTGGTCAATAATCTCATGTATGGTGCTTGGGCACGTATAGTAGGCATGTTGGATACATTAATACATAAAATACCTGGTTGCCCAGGCAACATGCTGAGTCTGGATCCCAGATGTGAGTTCAAATCACCTGACGTTGCCTTTCTCAGAAGCATCTGACTTGATCTCAAGGGGACGCTGATGCGTTTTAGCATCTAAAGGCTCTAGAAGGGTGTGAAATTGGTGAGGGAATGGCCTATGAACTCTGAAGTCTCCTTTCCTGCCCCTCCAATAGCAGTGAAACAAACAGTTCCCCTGAGCTGTGCTATTATGGGTGCTGCTACTGCAAATATATGGAAGTGAATGAACAAAGGGGACTGAGGTTGAATTCATCTTAATGGGAAATGCACAGGGAGGGAAAAAAGTAACTTTGCCACATGTATTAAAGATTAAATTAGTAGAAAATGTTATTTTAAGCTTCTGAGGAGAATTGCAAACTGAACAAATAAAATATCCAATTTTAAAAATATTGGACAAAATAAGCCAGAGGCCACTGAAAGTTTGTTAAATCTAATTACAAAGAAGCATGGCTAAATTATCCAGGGCAGTAACTGGAAAATTTAGCAGGAGGAAGGAAAAATCAGCCAAGGTCTGAGTCTGAAACCACTGGGCTCTCCATTAATTCTTTAATCATTGCTGTGTTGGGCTTGTCTCAACCCCCTTGCTCTCCAGAGGAATGCTGGGATAATGTCCAGTATGGAAGGGTTTTACCCCTTCATTGCCCCTGGAACCTGCAGTCCTGAGGAGGACACTTAGTGGTGGAACGTCCTGTCCTGACCTACCAGGTAATGCAGCCCAAGCTGGAACAGCTTGTTCCCTGGCATGTTGTGCCATGCCAAAAAGGTTATTGTGACAACCTCTAAGAATTTCTGAGCTGGTCTTGAAATCGGCCCCGGTACAGAGGTTATGGAGTGGGTCCGTGTCCAGTGCGATACTAGGTGCTCATGTGCAGCTTCTCTATGGCACAACCAAATTAATGTTATTGGAAAAGGCCAAGAGAGAAACTTGTTAGCTACACAATTTGTTCACTAAAAACCATTCCCGTATCTTCAAGAACCCAGCATCTCTGTGGCTTGGAGGAGACATGATCGCACGTTTTCTTTTGATTGGGAGCATTTAATGTAAAAACTCTGCACCCTGCACTGTGGTTCCCTGTACACGTGAAAATGTGTGGTATTGTATTCTTAGGATCAGAGCTTAAGCAAAGCTCCTGTCTGTCCTGCATTGGCATTAAAAGTCCCCAGCACTTCTTGTAAGAGTAGGTGTTTGCCCTGGTGTCCAAAATTCCCTAACCATACTGGGCACTTGCAGTTTCTTGTCATCCAGCCCAGAGGTGGCTGCTTTTCTGCAGAGCTGTAGTTGAAGCAGTCTGGGGACCCCTCAGGATGGAAGACTTTCTCATATTTCTAGGCAGGATACCAATAATCGTTGTCCTTCTACTCCTCTTGGCTGTGTGTGTAGCTAACAGAGGGCAGCACAGAGACGGGGTGCGTTGTGGAAGAGAGAGGAATTTGATTTGCATCCTATTCAAGGCAAGGAGTGGCAGCCAGCAGAATGCACTGAACATTACACTCCTGGAGAGACTGATGCTGGGAGGCTTCGTCAGGTGATGCGCTGACTGAGCCCAAGGAGAGCAGCATTATCTCAGAGACTCTGAAGAGGAGGAGAAGGGTATGTTATGATTGCATGATGAAATTTCTTTCCGTTTTTATGCTGTAGCCTTCTTGGGTTTTTCCTTATGACTTGTCAAACAGTAACAGGCAGGGCAGAGTTTTGCATAGTCATTCGACCCAGCCTCCTCCCTAGCAGCCCCCTGGGTGTTAAAAGGAGAAGTAGTGGGACTCGTGTTGAAATCATTTTTTCAACTTTTCATGTATTTCCAGCCCAGCGATCAAGATAAGAGTGAGGAAAGGCTGTGGGCCCGCCGGCAGGATAACCAAGCCAAGAGGTAGGAAGACAAGCTGCTACTTACCTTTACTGAGAATTGCTTTTAACACTGGGTTCTCTTTAAAGGAGAAAATCCCTTCTAAAGTGACTTTTGTTGATCTGTTCAGTTTTCTCTGAAGACTCCCATAGCAGTGAATATACCCAGGTCACTCAACTGTGGCATCTCATTTACCTTGGATGCATTCAATGCTGCTTTAAAACACTCTTTCAGAGGACTCCACTATTCGGTGCAACATTCTCTAGTTTGGAGCACACCCAAGTGGCCCAGATTTCAAAAGTGACTTTGGGATCCCAGTTGGAAATGCCTGGAAGAGGGTCTAATTTTCAGAAAGTGCTGAGGGTGTCTTTGGAAAACAGGCCCTTGAAAGTGTTACTCATACTTACTTTGTAAAATCTTGGCCAGTATATTATAGCAGAAATTTCCATTGCCATTCTCTTTGGGGTGCTCTACCAGTCTCTTGACCTGGGTTTTCTTGAGTGGTTTGCATTAGTCTGGCTAGGTATCTGTGCTTTGGTGGTGGAAATTGTTAAGAGGAATTGAACAGGGTAGCTGAGATGATATTGAGATGCACAATATCAAGAAGCTCATAAATCCATGGTAGGAATCAGGAAGGGCAGAGATCAAGCTACCTGTGAACGTGCTGGAGGTTTTATCTTCCCTAGTAGAAGATCCATATTCAAAAATCACTGCCCCAGAAAGTTCATGCGAAATTCATGGTACTGGATTTTGGGAGTGGGGGAAGGACAATTACGTGTGTGTAACCAGTGCAATCTCCAGATAGAAATACAGTAAAATCAGATACTTTATCATACCGGTGTCTGATATCATTGTCACACTCTTACTTTTGGGAGGAGCCCAGCTGCAATGGCATAGGCTGCCTGAACGAACCCCGGGCTGGATGGAGAGCTCACATGCCCAGAATTCAACTGATCCCTAAGTTCAGGGCCAGCAAGGACCTCTCCCCTACCATGCGTACACATTAGGGTTTGTGCACCTTCCCTTGCAACCCTGAGCAGGGTCAGCTGTAAGGTGCAGGTCTGCTTAGAGAGGGCATTGACCACTGTGATCGTAATTTTAAAGTAGGTCAAATTTTGTATTTAAAGTACTTGTGTCCCCCGCCCGAGCCACGTTTCCAAAGAGCACTGCAAAACCAGGCTCTTGTGCATAAACTTTTCGAGTTTAAAAAAACCCATCTCTCGCATATTTAAACTGCTGCTTTCCATGTTTCTAATTTAGGAGTCTTTTTAAATGATAAAACCACAGCATTGTGGCTGGCCTGTGACTGAAGAATGTGTTTCATTGTGTGTTTCTTTTCAAACCGATTTTGATGGATTGTATTTCTTGAGCCTTCCAAAGGAAGGTGAAGCTGATACAAGGGCTAACTAAACTCTTAAGTCATCCTCTCTGTCCGTTTAGGGATAAGAGATTTCTGTGAGTTTTGTTACTTGACATCTGCAAGAACCCAGTGAAAGGTGCTATCCGCTCATGGAGAGAGAATGGGTGTCTGTGTTTTATGCCACAGCTTCTTGCACCTCGTCTGAGCTTTGCTGCATCAGATCTTGCGTTTGCAATCACAAGCTCTGTTGCCCATCACACGGCACCTAAAAACGAAGATGAAAACAGTTTCCAAACTCATTTTGCCTTTATATTTCTTCATTATTCAATTATGGTGCACTGGCTTCTGGGCATATTGCAAAGCAAAACACCAATAGACTCTGCCTATGTAGGGAGTAGGGTGACCAGATGTCCCATTTTATAGGGACAGTCCCAATTTTTGGGTCTTTTTTCTTATATAGGCTCCTATTACCCCCTCCCCCCCACCCCATCTCGATTTTTCACACTTGCTGTCTGGTCACCCTAGTAGGGAGTAATAAAGCTGTCTGACCAATCATTCCAGTCCAGCATATGGGAGGTTAGGCAGGAGAAACCCTCCATCATCTAAGCCCAACATGAAGCAAATACTTGGCTGAAACTCCTGAAGGCTGGCAAACTCAGGTGGTGTCTACGCCAGAAGTGTTACTGGTGAAAGAATGCCAATATACTATACCTGCAAAGTACTTCTAGTGTGGATCCTGCTATACTGCTTTGCTCCAGTCGAGCAAAACCATCTCCACAAGCAAAACAAGCTATACCCGTAAAAGCACAGCTTATAACTGGGGTCTACACTAGGGGTTTTTGCTGAGACAGCTGTGCCCATCAGGGATCATACCTCATCACATCCCTGACTGCCCTCGCTGTTCCAGCAGAAATCCATAGTGAACCGATGGTCTCAGACTCCAGTTGGCCACCTAAGAGTGTGTGATCTGTACCGGGGATCAACGGATCAGTCAGTGTGACAGTGGAAAGGGAGAGAGGTGGCCCCTAAAGCTGAGCAGTGTAATGAACGTGAGAGGAAACAGCGCTGCTAAGGCATCTCCTCCCTGAACGTCTGGGATAGTAGCAAGAGGGGAGGATTACAAAAGAAGGGTTTCCTCACCACAGTTCCTCCCAGGCTGTTGCAACCTGTGCATGGCACCCAACTGAAACTCTCATTGGCATGATCCCCCTGTGCAGCCCTGAATAGGAAACAAGGACCGAGACCTGTGGGCGATGCAGACAGGTCCGTGCTGCAGTAGGAAGGGGTTTCTCTCCTGTGCTGTTAGGGAGCGTGCACGCTCTTCCCCAGGCACTGTGCCCTGGGCATTCATTGCTGGCCCTTGCAAATGGAAACCACTTGTCTCTAGCTGGAAAGGTTTGGCTTTCCAGAGCTGGGACTGAAAGCAGATGCTATTGGGAGCCCTTGTGAAACCACGAGGGAGGTTTGCAGGGTCATTGGATGGTTATGAGCAGCTTTTAACGGGTAGAACTCAGCCCTCCCGCACCAGTTGCGTCTCCACCCTCTGATCAATGGACTAGCATTAAGCTCCACTTGGAAGGTCACTGGAGAGAGAATGTGCTTATCCTGCCACTAGGCAGAAGGTCCTGGCCCAATTGTATGTCAGTAGGGGTGGGCAGAGGGGATGAGATGTAAAACTAGTGTCTGCTATGAGATCCCTTAGACAGCTATTTTTCACAAGAGTGAGGGCTGTTAACCCACATCCTGGCCAATTTTCTCTCTGCCTACTTCAGCTCCCCCCCTGCATTTTCAGCTGGAAAGGAAATCCCTGTCTCACCCAAACCCAGCTGTTTAATGGTTTATTGGATGCTGTTAAACAGATGCTGAGTTTCACCCCAGAAGTGGTCGCAACTCCGAAGGTGCCTAGACTGAACTAGGAAATGGTTGCAAGGACATCAGTTGGATGAAATGGCTAGGAGTCTCGCTTGCCCTTGTATAAGTGTTTTTGACATCGTCCAGGCACAGCACCCCTACCAGTGTTTTCTGGGACTCTGAAAGTACTAGCCCATAGTGCACATCACTGCTGCACAGAACATGCTCTCGTAACCAGCCACTGCATTATAGGATGGGGTTAGCAGGACCAGCTGAACTGGTGCAGCTGCAACATTTGTGGCTTCCTGTCCCCATGGGGGAGAAATCACTGTGGATTACACAGCTTCAGCAGAGCAGGGTCAAAGCCCTTGTCCTGTGTGCTGCCAACAGCTGGTACAGCCAGTGCTTTTCAAATGCCAGAGATGGCTGCTGTGTAGACACCACTCTGTGCCCGATCTGCAGAGGATATGAGTCTGCTGCAGCCCCAGCTATGGAGCCTGTCCTCTTTAGCTCAAGCTGTAGCAACTCATGCTTTTAGCTCGGCACGTCCCTGGAATGTCAGTCCAGATGGTGCTTATTACGCTCATGGGCAGTGAACGTGTGACGTGCTCCTGGCTAAAAGGCACTGTTTAAATGTAAGACCAAGCCCATCCTTATCTGCATACACACCACACATACATTAAATACATAGTACCCAGAGTATCTTCTCTCCTTTCCTTTGAGATTTCCTAGGCTGCTTTTCTTTCTGATTGTGGGGTTCTCTGGGTTCCCATCCTTCCCTCTCACACATCAAGTGAACAGGAATTCAGATCCTTTCGATAGGCCAGGGTAGGCAAACTATGGCCTACAGGCTGGATCCCGTCCGTGAGCCATTTTAAGCTGACCCATGAGCTCCCGCTGGGGTGCCAGGTCGGGGGCTGCACCACGTGGCTCCTGGAAGCTGTGTCATCACCCCGCTCCAAGGATCAGGGGCCGCTCCACATGTAGGAGCCGGAGACGGGACATGCCACTGCTTCCGAGAGCTGCTTGAGGTAAGCGCTGCTGGGATCCTGCACCCCTGAGCCTCTCTCCACACCCCTGCCCCAGCCCTGATCCCCCTCCTGTTCTCCCAACCCCTAGATCCCAGCACAGAGCACCCTGCACCCCAAACCTCTCAGCCCCACCCCAGAGCCTGCACCCCCAACCAGAACCTTCCGCACCCGTGCCCCAGCCCTGATCCCCCTTCGGTCCCAGCCCAGAGCACCCTCCTACACCCCAAACTCCTCATCCCCAGCCCCACCCCAGAGCCTGCACCCCAACCAGAGCCCTCTCTCCCTCCCACACCCCAACCCCAATTTTGTGAGCATTCATGGCCCTCCATACAATTTCTATTCCCCAATGTGGCCCTCAGGCCAAAAAGTTTACCCACCCTTGCGATAGGCATCTCTTGAAGGGGATGGCCGTTGCTGCTGTTAACTCATCTGTCTGGTAATTTGCAATCAGATAAACTGTTTATGAGAGTGAAGAGTGATGGTAAAACAAAACTTGTAACTCTGCTTCCCGTAACTGGAGAGGAGCTGCTTCTTTGAAATCTGCTCCGCCCGGTCAGAAACCCCTGCTGGAGAACAGCCATCTCAGCGCGTCCCTTTCCAGCATTAGCACTTTCCTATTTACTTTCTCCACACCAGTCATGATTTTATAGACCTCTGTCATATCCCCCCGATAGTTGTCTCTTTTCCAAGCTGAAAAGTCCCAGTCTTATTAATCTCTCCTCATACAGAAGCTGTTCCATACCCCTCATCATTTTTGTTGCCTTTTTCTGAACCTTTTCCAGTTCCAATATATATTTTTTGGGATGGGGCAACCGCATCTTGAATCTATTGGGTTTCCGGGAAACGGGGCAGGCAGAAGCCCACCCCATGCTAACGGAACCCCCCCCCCAGCCTAAGGGGAGGATCTACAGGACCTCAGAAACCTACTAATTGCGGGGGACAACTCATAAAAGAACAGGGACAGGAGTGTGGTCAAAGGGTCATAAGAAGGGAGCCTGACGGGGACACCGAGCAGAGAACCCCGGCGGATAATTCCCTTATCCATTCCAGCAATACAGTGGGAGGACTAGCTCTTTCCAGTGGCCTAAGTACAGAGCTGAACTGCAGAGACTGGAGTAGGCCCAGCTTGACCTCAGTCAAACCCGATCACCTGCACTCGAGTGACATTTCTTATTCCCCACCCCCTCGGGTGCAGACAGCTTCTGCTTTTGACAAACTCTCACGGGAATGGAGTCTGGATGATTCTCTCCTGCGCTGCGTTTGAGTGTACAGTGAACTCCACCCTCTAAAGCCCCACAGCTGGCTTCACACCCCGGCCCAGGCCCTCAACGCCACAGCCTCGCCTTCGCCACTGTGCATGGCTCCGCCTCTGCCTCATCTTCACACGTGGTCTGTTCAGTTCCCCGTCACAGGCCCTGTGCTCTGCCCTCTCTCCCTGCTGCTCCCTTCTCGTTCAGCCCCCACACCTGAAACAGCGTTTTACTTCCCACCCGTTAACAATCGCCCCCTTGGGTTCCCACTCCTTTTGCAAAGCCTTCCCCGGTCCATCTTATCCCTGACCCCTCTGCTTCAGAGCCTTTCTTGTTTCAGTTGCATTGCCTGGGTCTGAGTTGAACTGTAAGGTGCCTCCTGGGGTGTCTGTAAAGTGCCACATTCACCTACAACCCTCGATAGCTAATAATGTGAAAGAAACTAAGGATCCAGCCGTGGATCAGAGGAACGTAGCCTCAGTCCCTCCCCAGTGCAAGCCCCCAGATGGAGTCCACAAGCAGGGGAGAAAGTATAGCTCAAGATCTATTGAACGAGGCCCCTGTGCATTTCCGGTTGCTGTTAAAATGGTCAGAGTGAGATAAAGAGTGTGGTTTCCTCTGAGCATATGAACAAGGGGAGGGGCAGAGGAGGTGATGCTGGTGGGGAGGGCTGTTCAAGCCTAAATAAGCAGAGCTGTAGCTGTGTTCCCTGGGGTTTGGCCTCCGGCATCCAGCACAGGCTTGCTCTGATCCACCCCAGCATGGAGTCCGTCAGCGAGATGCCAGCAGGGGACGGCCCTGGGGAGGACAGCAGTGACGTATGTGGTCTCTTTACTCTCATTTTAAGCAGGTGTTTACGTTGCATGCTATGCGTCTCTGATTTCATGCCTGGTGTTCTCACTTCCCCTCACTCCCACGTCGCTCAGATCTTGAGACGTTGCTGCACGGAGCATCTTCTGGGGTTTAATCGTTGGCACACGGAGGGACTGGGAGGAGAGTCAGGGGCTACTAAATCCTGAGATTCCCCTGAGGTCCAAAATTGAAGGCCAAGGTCTCCAACCTAGAGGGAGATGAGAGCTCTCAACACCTTGGGGAAGGCGCTCGGCCCTATATTATCTGTCTCTACACTAAACGCTCTCAATCCTTCACTGCTGTAGCACTGTTGCTGCTCCATCAATTCTGGCAATCAGGGGTGCACCAGTGTAGACTTCAAGCAGGCCTAGGTTACCTGGGGGTAAAAACACTGCTGGCTGGTCTCCGTTAGCACTGCCACTGTGCCAAGCACCGGTGGAGTGATAATGGTGGGAGATTAAGAAGAGAAACCTCATTGCAATCATGGTTATTGAGTAGCAAGGGCAAAAGTGCCCAGTGAGAGACTGATGGGGGCAGGTGTTGTCAGACGCTAGGGCATCTACACTATCCTTCTTTGCCAGAGATGTTCCACCGTTGCAATTCTACCAGTGAAGAAGGACATACTCTGAATATCATCCTCCACAGCTGAGGGCGTCTGCCCTGGGATTGTTGATCCACTGTCTTAGGGTCCTTTTGGGCTCCTCACTGCTACTGTATACCCAAGTAGCACTAGCAGCTAAAAATACCCACTTCCATCTGCAACAAGCCCAAAGACTGTACAACAGCTGATCCTACACAGGCTTGATTACTGCAGCTCAAAGCCACGGTGCTCTGGAAAAATCTCCCACTAGTGCAAAACACAGCAGCCTACATACTTCATCGTAAAGGTTGCTGGGACCGCATCTAGGTGCTCTCTGCACTGGCTCCCCAAGCTAATCTGTCCTGATAATCAAAGCCCTCCATGGGATTGGCCATAGCTATCTGGCAGGTAGCCTGTCCCTCTGCAAATCTGATTTGTCCACATCATGTATGTTCTGCCTGACCAATGAAACTGTCCACTAACAAGAGAGGCTCATGAATGCAGGAGACTTTCACAAGACCTGGACCTAGACTGTGGAACTCCCTCCCACTAGAGGCAAGAATGACCACAGGCCTCAGGACGTTCTGCACTAAATGCAAACTCTGGTTCTTCAGCTTAGCTTTTCCATAATAATCTCCATGCACACACAAATGAGCAAAAGAACAAAAAAACAACCAACCCCAGGATAAAAACACTCTATTGAATTAATCAAGTTATTTCTCCTATAGGTGGGTGGCAACGCTGACAGACCCTGCTCATCGGCGGCAGGATCGAACCAGGGGCCTTGGGAGCTTAAAGCATGAGCCTCTACCACATGAGCTAAAAGCCAACTGGCTGTTAGCTAAGGCTGTAGAGCAGACTCATTTGAACTCTCTAAGAGGTCTTGGTGCCACTAGATGGGACAGAGCACCACACCCAGGAGGTGTGTGGCTTACACTGGCAAGAAAGAAAGAGACTGTTGTTTCTATATGGGGGGCTGTGAAAGTGTTGAGAGAGAGAGCGAGCCAAAAGCAGCTTCTCCTCTCCCCTCTTACAGCCCCGCTGCAGCCTACGACTGGGGAAGAAGTGGAACTGGGGTCCAGTGGATAGGTGATTGTATTGAGGAAGAACAAAGGCCTTTCCATTTGTGCTTGAAACAGTGCTGCACCAGTGGTTCAGCCTGAAGGATGGTTGGAGGGCTGGGAGGCTTTTCCGGGAGAAAGGTCATTCGACCCCGGGGGAAGGACAATACTCTGTTTCAAGCACAGTGTAGGGGACAATATAAATGCAGTGGTTCCAAGACTGGAGGCGCTCCAAGGACCGGGAGGCTGCAGAAGCTGGAATGTGCTGCTTTTAGAGAGGATCGTTGCAAGCAGAGCTATTCAGGAACCAAAGAGCAAAATACAGCTTCCAGCTGTCTCCTGCTATTTGCCAGGGATCACCTAGCAGACTGGAACAATAGGGGTAGAAATATATAGTTTAAGGATCAAATTCATCCTGGGTATAACTACTGACTTCAGTCAAATACCTCCGCTTTGGCCCTAATTTTTTTATTTAAAAAATTGTTTCCATCTCTTTTTTTACCACACAGATCCTGTAAATAATGCAGCTATTACACCTCTGCCATTCCAGTTCTACTGAGCCCTTATCTGCCTCTGCATGTTTACCATCACTTGCTAGTTCGCTCTCGGACCTTTCCTGAGCTGTGGGGGCTGCCTTTGGTGAAACTGAATGGTGGTTTTGTGATGTGCGTATGTGTGTGCTGAGCCCTGAGCTAAAAGGAACACTCATTTCACTTGTGGCCTAAGGAACATTTGAAACTGATCTCTTGTAAGGCGATGTGATAATGCTTTTTCACACTGCCCTTTAACTGTCCCACGCTTGATTTCTTGTACCTAGTCATTATGCTGCTGCGACGCGAGGCTAATGCTGCAGACCACATGAGAATTTAAACCATACCAGGGCCAGTTAAAACATCACCTCATCACCCAGTTTCTGGTGGTGAAATCACCGCTCATCAGGCGATGCTACGTGCTAGGAACGTGTTGCTCAGTTCTCGGGCTGTGGGTTGAGTGAGTGAATATCTGTGAAATAAAGGCCCACTCACCTTCTGAATTAGCTGGGTGTGCACCAGCCCAGTGGTTCTCAACCAGGGGTCTGGGGCCCCCTAGGGGGCCGCAAGCAGTTTCAGCGGGGCCACCAAGCAGGGCCAGCATTAGACTCGCTGGGGACCAGGGTAGAAAACCGAAGCCCCACTGCATGGGGCTGAATCCCAGGGCCCTGACCCTGCCATCCAGGGCTGAAGCTGAAGCCTGTGCTATGTAGCTTCACGGGGGGCCCCAGGCAGTTGCCCTGCTTGTTCCCCCTAATGCCGACCCTGGCTTTTATATGCAGAAAACCAGCTATTGTGGCACAGGTGGGCTGTGGAGTTTTTATAGCCTGTTGGGGGGCCTCAGAAAGAAAAAGGTTGAGAATCCCTGCACAAGCCCCTACTACCAGGCTGAGAAGTCTTTTTGAAGAGAAATAACTTGGTGCTTATGAGGATTCGCTGGTATCTTTGGCTTTGGCAGAGGCAAGGACATTGGCTGAAAAGGTCCCATTTTGTTTAGAAATGAGCTTGAGCCGCAAAGCTGGGAGCTGAACTTCCACAAAGTTTGAGGGTTGTTGGGATCAGAAGTGTTGGTCCCACCCATTAAACAAAAAAGGACCAGATCGATGTCCCACTTGGATCGGATCCAAACGTGCGCCATGCTTGGGTGTTTTAGATCCAGAGCCATGTCTAATTTTTGGTTTTGATTGAGTTGCTTTTTACATAATGCACAAAGTTAAACAAGTTTTCAAAAAATTACCCCCGCTGCAATATAGGATCCACCACGTTATCATGACCCACGTATTATAAAGTAAACAGTGCTTGATACTAGAGATTAAACATTTTGTTGTTGTTCATAGCAAAAGTCAAATGTGTAACCGTCAGACGATCAGATACTATTATTACCCCTTCTCCATTAATAGGAGGCACCCATATATCAACCAGGAGCAACATAATGATGCTGTCTGGACAAAATTTCCTTCCTGGAAAACACAGTTAGGATTTATATGTCCTCTTGGCTTTTCTGTGTTAACTTTATAAACCCAAAACAACACCGTCTCAAAGGGAAATCACACTGACTGTGTGACAAGACAATAATCATGGTGATCATGGTGTTTCTAGGAAAACAAGCTGTACAGAGAAAGTGTGGGGGTTAGTGGCTCCTTTCTACAAATCTTAGCCATTTATTTGTAAAGAAGCCTCTAGTCACCTTGCACCATAATCCCTGGAATTCCCCAAACCTTTATACTGAGAATCTCATCTGTCCTTTCTTTCATCGTAAGAGCATAAGAACGGCCATACTGGGTCAGACCAAAGGTCCATCCAGCCCAGTATCCTGTCTTCTGACAGTGGCCAGTGCCAGGTGCCCAAGAAGAAATGAACAGAACAGGTAATCATCAAGAGATCCATGCCATCATCCACTCTCAGCTTCTGGCAAACAGAGGCTAGGGACACCATCCCTGCCCCTCTTCGCTCATCGCCATTGATGGATCTAGCCTCCATGAACTTATCTAGTTCTTTTTTGGAGCAATCATGCATACGACAGACCTTCATAATGAATAGAACAAGATATTCATATACCACATGGCTCAAACACCACATTAGCAACTCTCCTATTCTTCTGAATGTATCTGTCCCTCACCAGTAATTCCTGAACTGAGTCGAGATGTGTTTGCTCCAAAGCCTGCACTCTAGATTCTGGCATCATGAATGCTGGATTCCAAGGAACTGTCTGTAGCAAAGGGCCCTGCTGCCACTTTTGATCGGCTGCCATTACTGGCCTGGATAATTGAATTGGAAGAAATTGTCTCTTCCTCCTGATGGGGGATTTTTTTCTTCCCAGTGTTGAACAGCTGCCTGTTTAGAATGGATTTCTGTGTCCACAAGTTCACAATAACACCACCAGACCAGAATGTGTAACGTTCAAAAGTACCAGGAGGTCCCAGATCTCCTTAGAGAAGCATCTGGTGCTTCCGTAAAGGCCTCACTTTTAACTGTACTGAACCCAGGACCTGAGTGAAGAATGTGCTGCACTCCCTAGGCACATAGGATTGGTCATACCAAATGACCATGTGTCCTTCAGCAGTGGCCAATATGTGAGGCTTCAGAGCTAGGGACACCAACCAGGTGGTCAGTTCTGCTCTTCTGATGGTGAGTATGGAGGGAGAGGAAATTCCTTCCTGAGCCAACAAACTGACACCTGAAAGCATGAGACTTAGGTCCTCCTCAACTTATCTTGGCTTGTCTAGTTAAAAAGTGTTTATTGGTCACAAAGTTATCCAGCCTTTTGAACATTTATATACAGACTTTGTCTCTGACCTACTGCTGCCAAGAATTTCTCAGGTCCGTTATGCTCCTGGTGAAGGATTCCTCGGGGGTTGGGTCCTGTCACACTGGGGGCTTTTTCTCTCCAGGAGGGTGAGCAGCCTATCCCCAAACAAAAACAAACCACACTCTTCCCCTGTGTAGAGCAATGGAAGAAAAGTCCTTCTCTCAACTGGGATACAATACAAGTTTGCAGTTATTTAAAATCAATGTTCTCCTTTCTTGGGAGACAAGTAGTAGTTTCCCTTTCTCAAATCTCTCCACTACCAGATGCCTGCTGCTGGCTTTCCTTCTCCTTTCATACCCAATGGTTGCACCTGCTTTAGGTTACTACACGTGCTCCAAACCCCCTAACTGTCCCCTGTCTGCTTCTGCCCCTTGCAGAGCTGACCGGGGAATGGAGGGATGAGCTGGGGCTGACTAGGGGATTCATGGGACCTTGTTGAGTAGTATGTCCCAGTCCCCCTCTCCTGCCTTTCCCCTCCAAGTGGCTCCCACTGCCCCCTTGAAATAAATCCATTGGGTGGAGCTGCTCTGATAGGGAAAGTGCTGCACAGTACAGATGCCAAGCAGGAGGAGTATTTTGTTAGACACCCCACGCCTCGTCGCCACACCAAACCCTACTGGGGCGGGCAGAACCTGCCTGAATCCCTTGTTAAACTGAAACCTCAGAAAGGTTTGTGCTGCCTGCCACGAGGGAAGGGTGTAAGTTTCTATTTTGCTGTTTCTCCAGGTGTTTCAGTTGTATGGTGCAGGGCTCTTGTTTACTCGCCCACGCAGAGTGCGAAGTGTGAGTTCCAGTGAGGCATGACTGCCATGCCTCTGATTTGCTGCCTGGCCCTGTTGGCCATGTATGTTTGACGGTGGTGGAGGTGCTATGCTCAAACCTTCCGGCCCAGCCTATCGAAGCTCGAACGGCTGTGCTTAGTGCAGGGGCGCGCTGATGGGCACACTGCTCGGGCTCTATGACTTCACGGACCACACTGTGTATGGCCCTGCCCATCTGCCTGTGACGTTCTGTTGCCATTCTGTGAAGGCCCTTTACGGTGGTATGAACCCCCTGTGAAGGGCCTGTTGTCTAGACCCATGACTATCCCTCAGAGAGTTGTGAGAACAGCCCTAAAGGCACCTCTTCAAAGCCCTGTGCAGTGAGGTGGCCGTCCTGTGATGGAGCAGTTTGTTGTCTGGCCCTAGGCAATGAGTCTGTGAACAGCACCTGTAGGCCCTGGAGGGTTGAGATTTTCCAAGAGGGTGTGTAACTATGCCAATAGACCGTCTAGACCAGTGGTTCTCAAGGTCTTCCAGGGGTACATCAACTCATCTAGATATTTGCCTAGTTTTACAACAGGCTACATAAAAAACACTACGGAAGCCAGTACAAGCTAAAATGTCATACAATGACTTGTTTGGATTGCTCTATGTACCGTACACTGAAATGTAAGTACAGTATATTCCAATTAATTTATTTTATAATTGTGTGATAAAATGAGAAAGTGAGCAATATTTCATCAATAGTGGGCTCTGACACTTTTGTATTTTTATGTCTGATTTTGGAAGCAAGTAGTTTTTAAGTGAGGCGAAACGTAGCAAGACAAAGCAGACTCCTGAAAGGGGTCTGGAAAGCTGAGACCCGCTGATCTAGAAGTGCAGGCTATGCATGTTCTTGAGCCTCTCCAAAATAATCTGTCGCAGTTCAGGACACCTGCACCTGTATTTTCCCCTCTATGGTCCACCGAGGGCATCCACTCTTAGGCTTCTCACTCCCCGGCCATTGCCTCTCTTGGGTGGAGTCATGTTTCTCTCTCCCTGCTGACCAGGTTATTTTCAGGCTCCGCAGTTCCCTGCCTACACTGTGAATTATCCAGCAAATTAGACTGTCTAAGCAAGCCTGCTTTGCTTCCCTTCCTCAGAGGTTATAAAGAGTGTAGTTGCCCCCAGTTAAGTTACAACACAGCTCTTCCTAAACAAGCACATTTATTTTTAAGGTAAAAGCATCCTAGAGAAAACATTAAAAACAATCAAAGAACCTACATGTATGGTAATAAGCCTGTCAGAGATCACCCCAGCTCCAGCAAGGGCTCCGGCAGGTGATCAGTCCTTCAAATGCCACCAAGGGGGTTTCCTGTGGTCACCTCCAACAATGGGTCACACCCTTCTAACCTGTCCCAGGGAGGAATGGGGCCTCCCTTGTACAAACGCTTCTGCCCTTTTGCTGGATGCAAAAGCAGGGTCTGAGTCAGTTTAAACTGGGCTATTTATCTAAAAGACCTTTTTTTTGTCTGTTGGTTCTCTAGAGACACTGGTTTGAAGCAGTATATGCGAGCCTCTCCTTGAGTGTTGGTGCCTCTTGGGAGGCGTTAAAGCTGAGTGAATTTGCCTAATCACCCCCTTGCTGTCCTAGCACCTGAAGGGCTGAGATCCCCTGCCCCCAGGGAAGTCCATACAATCCCTGGCTCACAATGCTACATGCACTTAACACAGCTATTGGAGGAAGTTGATGATCTGTCACAATCTACATGTCGTTTTTAAAAGCATGCAGAGAGGAGAAGGAAGCACCCATGGCTTTGTTGCATTCTCAGAAAAAGCATCTGATGAAAAAACGGTTCTATTATGCCAGGGGTCGGCAACCTTTCAGAAGTGGTGTGCTGAGTCTTCATTTATTCACTCTAATTTAAGGTTCCGTGTGCCAGTAATACAGTTTAACATTTTTAGAAGGTCTCTTTCTATAAGTCTATAATATACAACTAAACTATTGTTATATGTAAAGTAAATAAGGTTTTTAAAATGTTTAAGACACTGCATTTAAAATTAAATTAAAATGCAGAGCCCCCCGGACCGGTGGCCAGGACCCAGGCAGTGTGAATGCCACTGAAAATCAGCTCGCATGCCGCCTTTGGCACACGTGCCATGCATTGCCTACCCCTGTGTTACGCCATCAAAACTAAATGGAAACATGTGTCTGTCTTTCTTGTTTCTTCTAGATGGACCTATCCCACCGATTTTCCAGGCGAGAGGTATGAGTCTGGCATTGTTTCTTTAATCAGTGGCGTGTTGGTAAAAGGGTTGGCAGCCCTGCATATGGACGTCCTTTTTTATATCCATATAGACAGGCAGTGGCAATGCAAGCTTCCCTGCAATGTGCCTCAGCACAGGTTCCAGCCTTACCGAGTACTAGTCCTCTGTGGAGACTACCAACAAAGAGGCTAATTAGTGGCAATTGCCATGTTGACAAAACACCTGTAGAACTAGGCTTGATTATAACAATGTCCAGTCGCTACCAGCCTGCTCCAGATTCAGCTATTCTCGATAGCACAGCATGGGGAAGTGCAGTGCTGTAAAAGCTGCCTGAAAGCAAGTGTGTTCTACTGAGCATGGGCCAGTGCTGAAGGGGGAGTATAACAGGCTTGATTTGAGGCATGCGATAACCTGGCCAGGAACTTTCCAGACAGTATGTCCTGCTGCTTATTCTGGGCAGCAGACGCAGTTTGTGAAAGGAGACGAAACACGTTTCCCCTTGTGTTTTATGGAGGAAACATTTAACGGTACAGTCCGTACACCCTCCACCGCGCCCCAGAAAAGACATCGTCCAGCATGCCGGAGACTAACTCACACAATGTCTAGTAGAGGAGCTGACTGTGACCTGTCACCCTCTTGCCCTGCAGCTC
This sequence comes from Mauremys reevesii, assembly GCF_016161935.1. NCBI lineage: Eukaryota > Metazoa > Chordata > Testudines > Geoemydidae > Mauremys > Mauremys reevesii. The sequence continues at coordinate 30,036,861 of NC_052637.1, forward strand.
AACCTCTTGTACGAGGAGGTTCTCTACACCATCCTGCACCGCCAGGGCAAGCCTGAACCCGCCTATGTCGCCGATGCCGATGAATTGTACGAATATGTGCAAAAGGTCAGTCCCTGGGCCCATCCCCATCCAGGGCAAGGGAGAGTGCAGGTCCAGCAGCTCCTTGAAACCCTGCCCTACGTTCCTGTCCTCTTGCTCTCCTGCCCTAGGGTGGGGGGCTCTCTCTTCCTCTAGCCTGCAAAACTCCCTCAGTCCCACATTGGGAAGAGGCCCCCTCCCTGCCCCTCACCCTAGAGTTCCGTCTGTCCCACACTGAGCGGGAGCTCTTCTCTCCATATTTCAGATCCCCGCAGCTGCCGGGGCTGCTCTGCAGAGCAGGATAGGGTGACCAGATATCCCAATTTTATAGGGACAGTCCTGATTTATAATAAAAAAAAATAATAATAATAATAGGAGATATACCAATATCCTAGAACTGGAAGGGACCTTGAAAGGTTATTGAGTCCAGCCCCCTGCCTTCACTAGCAGAACCAATTTTTTGCCCCAGATCCCTAAGTGGCCTCCTCAAGGATTGAACTCACAACCCTGGGTTTAGCAGGCCAATGCTCAAATAACTGAGCTATCCCTCCCCACTTTGGTTTGGGGGTCTTTTTCTTATATAGGCTCCTATTACCCCCTGTCCCAATTTTTCACACTTGCTGTCTGGTCACCCTAAGCAGGAATAAGACATGAATCTTTTCTCCCCGAGCTCCTGCAGTTAGAGGGGGCCTGCCGGACACAGACGTGAGTCATAGTCAGAGCAGCAGTCAGCAGCACAGAGCAGCGCTGAGTCACACCAGCCGGCTGCCTGAGCAGGGTCACAGGAGGGTCGGGTACCTGGGAGTGGGAAGAAAATAATAGCCACGGGAAAGAGGAAGGGGAAGGGTAGCAGAGTCTGCTCAGGCTGGGGGCGGAAGTACAGCTGAGAGGAGCAGTCTGGCTGGGAAGAAGCCATTATCTAGGGGAGGGACAGGCTAGGAAGTCTGTCTGGACTGTGCCCAAGTGTTCATGAGGCTGGGTCCTGATTAGGCTTAATTTAAGCTGTTCTCTCCTTTCCCATCAAACCCTTTGTGAGGCTCCGAGAGGAAGGGAGTAGTGGTCCCAGATGGGAAGCCCTTGGATGTATCCCAGGTACCATTGTTATAAAGCCAACCCTATATCTTCTGTAATATTTAAAACAGGCCTTCAGCATGGAGCCGGAGGAGCATCACGTTATGCTGCAGCGGGTCAGAGAGCTGGAGGTAAAATCTGCTCATCTCCCCCAGATCACACCACCCATAAGTAGGGGCAGGCTCCGTACATTTCTATTCCACAATCACCTGCAATGTCAGCAGGATTTGTGCCGGGTCACTTCCCCCTGTGCACCCGGGCCAGGTAAAACTCCCATTTCGCTCAGCAGGGTCAACTCATGTGTGTACATGAATGTGTGATAGATACAGGCATCATCCCTTAAGTGTGTGCCCACCCCAGGGCAGTGCATCTGTAGCGAGAACTCAAGGGATTCCCCATGCTACGGAGTGGTAACATGTTCAGGTGACATGGCCGTGTGTATCTATAGCCTGCACACGTGCTACTGACCTCAGTGCTTCAGTTATGTGGAACAACACAGAGGCTAGGTCAATGCCAGAGGTATGTTTAAAATGGCTATCCCCAAGGATTGGTCCTAAACCCTGTGCCCTATTTAGGTAGGACAGCAGCTGGTTAGCTAAGGCCCGGATGGACTATCCATAGTCCAAGTTTGTCCTTTGATACTGACAGTCATTGCTATCAAATCCGGATTAAAGTCTTATGTTTTGGGGAGCAAGGAGGGAAACCAACCAGCCAGAGTGAGATTTTGGAAAGAGGTAGGTGACTTATATGGGATGATCCCCCCTACCTGTCAGCTTTTGTCCCCTCTGCAAAGTCTGTGGGGCTCAAAGACCAGTTATGAAAAGGAGGTAGGAGCCAGACCGTGGGAACGACTGCACAGGCGCTGGAGGTGAAATGTACAGCTCAGGAAGATGTGCTAGTGCGCTAAAAGCAGAAGTGTAGCTGTGGCGGTGTGGGCGGCAGCATGGGCTGGCTGCACCGCATACAGTCCTGCCTGGGACCCGAGCCCATCCCACTGTCCGAGCCATGGCCGCTACACTTCTATTTTTAGCCTGCTAGCTCGATCAAAGCTAGCGCGAGTATGTCGACCTGAGCTGGAAGTTACATCTCCAGCTTCAGTGTTGACATACTCATGGGGCATGTTCCCTCCCATTTGATGCTCCTTAGTGGAATTACAGAATGCAGCCTGGTGGCCAGCAGCAGCTCTGTCAGAAGCCATCTCTGCTTCCCCCATGGGAGGAGGTGGATGCTGGAGGAGAGAGACCCTCTGTGCACCTGCCCTGGAGTTGAGGGCAATATTTCCCATAAGTTCCTTGTCCTCAGATGCTTCCTTTGGCCTTGCCCACTCTACCGCATATTTCCACAGTCCCATGGGTGGAAAAGGTGACTGAGCAGCTTCCTCTTTAGTCCCTTGGCAGTTCAGTGACTAATTTGTTCCCCTCCGTGCAGAGGTGGGAGAGGCTGAGGGCTCAGAAGCAATTGAAAGTATTGTTGGTTGGGTTTGGTTTTTGTTCCCTGAGAGAACTTTGCCACCTCTCTCAGTACTGACCTCTGACAGCAGAAAGCAATAGCTAAAGAGAGTCACGCACGGTGCTGAGGGGATCTGACCGTCTGCAACTTTCCAGTCGTAGCCTTAAAAGCTAAACTGTCAGCGTCTGAACACGTTGTGGGCCTGCTGCTCATGACTGATGCAGTCTGGGAGGTAATGTGTGCTAGTGGTTGGAGGGGACTGGCAGGGTCACAGGTCAGGAGGTTATGCTATAAAGACAGGCCTCTGCTTATTTACAGTACTTTGTGCACTTGACAGCACAACGTATGGTCAATTTCACAGTTGGTCAATGGTCAGTTGCATTTCCTACACTGCTCTGAAGGGGCTGCTGTGCATCAAGGGGAGGGCTTGGCGAGAGGGGGATTGCCACAAAAGCTGACTCGGAAATGGCAGCAGGCAAATGTGTACAGAGAGGAAGGAAGGGGAGAGTGATGCTTGATGCTTGCCTTAAACTCCCAGCTTCTGGAGTCACGTGCAGGGGCGGCTCTATGTATTTTGCCACCCCAAGCACGGCAGTCAGGCGGCTTTTGGTGATGCGCCTGCGGGAGGTTCGCTGGTAACACAGATTCGGTGGCATGCCTGCGGGAGGTCTGTTGGTCCCGCGCCTTCGGTGTACCCGCCACCGAATTGCCGCCGAAACTGCGGGACCGGCGGACCTCCCGCAGGCATGCCGCCAAAGGCAGCCTGACTGCTGCTCTCACGGCAACTGGCATGCCGCCCCCCGCGGCTTGCCGCCCCAGGCACGTGCTTGCTGCACTGGTGCTTGGAGCTGCCCCCGGTCACGTGATTATGTGAGAATCAGTTTTCATTTTTTTTAAATGGTAAGTTTCTAGTCCTCCTGGTTGTGGAGAAATATGACCTGAGTGCTCCATAAAAGCTAAAAAAACCCAGAAGGCAAATTAAAAAAAACAAGCCTCCGAATTTATTATTTTTAAAAGATTTTTTCTCAGCCACTTTCTCATGATTTTTGGGGGCCTGATAGTTGAGTGCGTAGGGTTGGCAATAGTGAAACAGTGTGTGCTGCTTCCTTGTTTTATCATGGGGTTTACAAATACATCGAACACCCATTCACTTCTGTGTATGATGGAGATTTTTCTTTCAGGTGAGATGAGCTGGTTTTTGTTTATTTTTTAATTCCAGAAACCTATTTTTTGTCTGAAAGTGACTGTGAAGCAAGCCAAAGGCATTCTGGGTAAAGATGTCAGTGGTAAGTGTGATTAGATGTATGACACACATATATATGTACCTGATTAGAGCAGGGGACTGGTAGCCAGAAGATCTGGGTTCTGTTCTCACATTTGCTGCCTGACCATGGGCAAGTTGGTTGCCCATCTGTGCCTCAGTTTCCCTATTTTTAAGGTGTGATGTGAGGATTAATTAATGTTTGTGAAGCGCTTTGAGCTCCTCAGATTGAACATGCCCAGTGCAAAATATTGTTAGCATTGTCCATCCCCCCGAGAGGCAGGCGGACCTTGGCACAAAGGGTGGGTGTTGCATTTTGTCACGATAGATAATTGTTGTGGTTTTTTTTTAATGCCTTGTGGTTGTAGGGTTCAGCGACCCGTACTGCCTGCTGGGGATAGAATCAAAGAGACAGGAGCCTTCCGGCGACAGCAGCTCCCATCCGGAGAACAAGAAGCCATTAAAGGCCGTGGTGAAAAACCTGATCCCTGAAGACCAGACCCACCGCACCCAAGTCATAAATCAAACTCTCACTCCTGTGTGGAATGAGACATTTATGCTGTAGGTCTCCCCCTTGCCCCTTCCTGTCTCTTCTTTGCTGCCACAGCTGTCTCCTCTCTGCTTGCAAGAACCATTGGCAAGGAATCTAGGTCCAAAGTTTGGTCTTTGTGATTGACATAAACTGGGAGGTAATGTTGCTAGTAGGTTGTGAGGGGCGGGGGGACTGGCAGGATTACAAACCAGGATGCTGTGCTATAAACACAGGCCTCTGCTTGTTGGAAAGAGCAGAAGCTCCTGTGTCGTTTTAAAGAAATTGGAGACAGTGGAAAAGTGAGGGGCAATGATCTCTCAAGGTTTGTCTACGCTGCAAAACCAAAACACCCCGGCAATGAGTCTCAGAGCCTGGGTCTACAGACTTGGGCTCATGCTCCGGCACTAAAAAGAGCCATATAGACATTCCTGCTCTGGCTGGAGCTCAGGCTCTGAGACCCAGCGAAGGGGCTGGGCTATTTTTAGCACCGTAGCACAAGCCCCATGAACCCAAGTGTGTAGACCCAGGCTTTGAGACCAGCTGATGTGGGTTTTTTTTAATTTTTGCAGTTGATACGCCTCAGTGGGCATCTGGCTCTTGTCCAGCAGGCCGGGTCTATTGCAGGGATTAGACTTCCTTGGATCTTCTATGAATAATTTTGCCCTGTGTCTTCCCTATTTGGCAGCCTGGGGGCTTCTTTTTCTAGTATTCTTGGGCAAGCCAGAAAAATCTGGAGGTAATCAGCCAAAGGCCTGCCACCACTCTAGGAATCAGAACACAAACTGAGCACCTGGAGCACAAACCTGGGAGTGCCCCAAGTGAACTAGAGAGCAATTGTGATAGCCCAGCTGTAATAACCAGGGTTTCCAGGGGCCTGACTCGTCTTCATTCATTGACACAAAGCTACACCCCAGCCCTAGACTGTTCCTAGCTTGTGGAGGGAGCGGGTGGGAGGACTGCCTGCCTTTAATCTCTCTCTCCTTCACCCTCCCTTCCTAATATTTGTGGCCTGAGTGCAAATCCTCTCAAAATCCCAGCAGTAACGTTTTCTGATTCTGTGTCCTGCAGGGAGTTCGATGATGAAGCAAATTCCAGCTTCCATCTGGACATGTGGTGAGTGTGATTGAGCGTAGGCACCCATGCCAACTTGGGGCTGAAAATTCAATACCGGTCTGTGTGGAGAGATCCTGCTCTGAGGCAGGGCTCTGAGAGCACTACTCTTGCACCCTGCACCCTCACAGATCTCTGTGTGGACCCCCAGTAATATACACGGGTCCCAGTCCTCCACTGCCATTGGCTGCACACTGTCCTTTACGCCTGTGGAAAGTGGTGCGCTGTGCCACCGGGTCAGAGGAGTTGCATTGTGCAGTCACTTTGCGCAGGTGGAAAGGGTTCCACGAGGTGAAAGGCAACAGAGACCCCAGCCCTGAATTTCTGTGTCAAGGTTCTAGGAAGGAGGGAGGCATCTGAGGGACAAGGAAATTAAGCCAGGTTTGCGTTCGCCCCAACCTCTGTGCCCTGGGTCCGTGTAATCGCTACAAAGGTGACGTGCGCGGGCGTTGTCAAACTGGGGCTTGTGCCCTTTTGCCGCCTTTCTGAGGGATGAGGATGGCCTTGGAGGCGGGGCGGAGGTGGGGAGTCGAGGCTCCCTGACACAGTTGCTGCAAGAACTGTGCAGCTCTCGCGTCTAGCTCTGCAGGGTTTTATACCGCCCCCAGCACTGCGCTGTATCTGGGCACCCGCTCTCCTCCCCAAAGACCTGATTTTTTCCCTCCTTCTGTGACTTTCCTCTGGCCTGGTGGAGTCCGTGTGTTGGGGGCCTCTCCCTTAGTCCTGACTTTGACCCTGCGGCTCCCTGGCAAACTAACGTTAACGATGCGTTTTTCAATGGGCCCCCGCCTCACCTGCTGTGTTTCTGACCCTCCCCGGCAGGGACTTGGACATGGAGGAATCCGTGCGGCATAAGCTGGGAGAGCTGACAGATCTCCATGGCCTGAAGAGGTCGGTACTGGGGAGGGGGTGGACGGGCTGTCAGTCACCCCACTCTGTTAGCAGTGCACACACATTGGCTTGAATGCTGCTCTGAATGCAGCGCTGTGAGGTCCTTGTTCAGCACACTCTTGGGGGGCTCCCCTGCTGAGTTTTGGGGGAGGGCGTCAGACCTTCGCTCTGCTGTGCTGCAGGCATGGGAGCAGCTCACTCGCTACCCATCCCCTCCTGTGGAGATTTGCTCTTTGACTCAGAGGACCTGTTCTTCACACTAGTTAATCCTTATCTGCAGCAGCAATGTGTGTGTGTGTGTGTGTGGGGCGGCTAGAATGGGCAGCCTCCTCTGAGCATGGCGCTCCACTGGAGATGTACCATATGAGGAGAGATTAAAAAGCCGGGAACTGTTCAGCTTAGAAAAGAGACGACTAAGGGGGGATGTGATAGAGGTCTGTAAAATCATGACTGGTGTGGAGAAAGTGAATAGGGGGAATTGTTCTTTACCCCTAGAACCAGTGAAATTGACAGCAGGTTTAAAAAACATAAGGAAGCATTTCTTCACACAACACACGGTCAATCAATGGAACTCTTTACCAGGGGATGTTGAGAAGGCCAAAAATATAACTGGGTTCAAAAAAGAATGAGATCACTTCATAGAAAATAGGTCCATCAATGGCTATTAGCCAGCATGGTCAGGGACGCGACCCCATGCTCCAGGTGTCTGTAAACCTGTGACTACCAGAAGCTGGGACTGCACGACAGCGGGTGGATCACTTGTTTACTTCCCTGTTCTGTTCATTCCCTCTGAAACACCTGGCATTAGCCACTGTAAGAAGGAAAGATACTAGGCTTGATGGACCATTGACTATTCCGGGTCAGACCATCCGTACATTCTTATGTTCTCTCTAGTCACACCCGTCTCCTGGGCCCAGTGCAGGATTAGTCCCTCCAGTGCATTGCACAGCCTATGGATGTTTCACATTCCCAGGAAAAGGTTTTCTCATTTCACCCAGCTGATTTATATTTTCTTTTCCAGGATGTTTAAGGATGCTCGGAAGGACAAAGGGCAGGATGACTTCCTTGGGAACGTGGTTCTTCGCTTGCAGGTGAGCGTGGGGATGTAGGCTGATAATGCTCTGTTGTTCTATAGCATCTTTCCTCTGAGACTCTCAAAGCATGTCACAAGCATTAATTAAATCTCACAGGGGTTGGGCAGCACTGTTATCCCCATGTTACAGAAAGGTAAACTGAGGTCTGCAAAGCCAATCAACTGCAGAGCCATTAATAGAACCCAGGTCTCCTGAGCCCATGCTCTCACCACTAGACCGTACTTCCTTAAGGAACTAATGACTAACTGGGGCTGCTGGCCTTCGCTTACCCTCCCGCCCCACACACACCACACGGCAGTCATCAATCCCTCAGGCCAAGGTAATTCTAGTGTAATTCTCAGCTATCTCATAAATAAGCAAAGACTTATTGGTCATGATTAATGCTGACATGTACAACAGCTTTCCTGCTGGTGGATTTTGTATTGAAAAATGAGACTAATTTAGGAAACAAGGAAAAGTGTCTCCAGCCTGTGGGTTATTTTTTAAATTAAGGATAAATGTTAATTGTCTAATATTACGAATTCCTGCCATATTAATGTGATGGATCCTATTCTCTGAATGGGCATCCCTCTATCGTTGACGCTCCGGTGTTTGACAACCATCCATCCCTCCGTCTATCTACAGGACCTGCACTGCAGGAATGACCACTGGTACAACCTGGAGCCCCGGACAGAAACCCACCCCAACCGGGGGCAGTGCCACTTGCAGTTCCTGATCACTCACAAGAAGGTAGGAGGAGCTTTTCGTTTAGGGAGGAGATTAAACAGGAACACTAGGCTTGTGGGTTGCTTGCCAGGGCTATATCAGCGGGGCCGAGCCTGTTTCTGCTCTGGAGGTTACAGAGATGTAGAAGGCCCACAGCTTGCTATAGTGATGAGGAGTGGGGAGTTCATTCTCTTGTATCCTATTTGTTCCATTTTCTCTTTGGAACGCTCTAGCATCTCCATGGGTCCTCCTATAATAATGGTCTAGGCCTCAGCATCAATGGTGCCTGGTGATTAATTGCCCTGAAAACCAGGGCACTTGGTTTAAGTCTTCCAGGAGGCAGTGTCAAACCTCCCACAAAGGATCGCTTGGCTACGAACCCAAAGCCCTGCCATTAAACAAGGGACCTCTAAATCCGGCTCCAGGTTGGTTCGATGGCTTGGATGTTGGGTGTCCTGTGGAGAAGTGCTCCCTTCCGTCTCATGCTCTGAGCCGTCTCCCCGCTTTTGTTTCTCTTTTCAGAGGGCCACCTCATTGAGCAAGACCCAGCCGAGTTACACCGTCCATCGCCACCTGTTGCAGCAGATGGTGCTTTATGAGATCCTGCAGCACCAGGTACATGGGAAGCCAGCAAGGGTCAGGGAAGCTGGTGGAGGATTTAATTTCACACTGCAGTGCAGATGGCTTGGATTGTCTCTCTCTTCAGAGCCTTTGGGTGTATCCCAAGAGACTTTCCAAAGCGATGAGTCCCCCCCAGTGGTGCAGGCATCCAACACAACAGCCTGTGTTACTGAGAAGGGACATGCTGGGTAGCACGCTGGGATCTTTAACGTCCACCTGGGACAGGCAGAAGGGGGCCTTCCTTTGCATCCGAAGAAGTGGGTATTCACCCATGAAAGCTCATGCTGCAAAACGTCTGTTAGTCTATAAGGTGCCACAGGATTCTTTGCTGCTTCCTTTGACGTCTCCATTAAACGACCTTGGTTTCTATGGCGATTGTGTGAGATGACATGAAACCTGGACCAGTGCCAGCCGATCTGCAGCCGTATTCCTCGCTCTTGCAATAACTACTTGACCCAGCACTTTCCATTACCTCTCCAGTAAGCTCATCCCTCAGTCTGAGCCTATGGGTGTCTAACCATGTGGGTATTTGCCTGGACTGATGCAATGACCATGTGGCATGTGAAGGGCCCACTCTAGAGCTTGATGAAAACCAAGTACAAATCACAGGAGCATCCAAATTCTCTGGCTGGCTCTAGGAGACTCTTCTCTCCTCTCTTCTGCGGGGCAGGATTAACTCTTTCACTCTTACCTTCCCTGTACAGGCTGGGAGTACTTCCTGGGACGGGGAGCTGAGCAAACATGCCAGCACAATCCTGTACCTGCACGCCGCTCAGAAAGACCTGTCTGACTTTCACCAGGTCATGGCGTAAGTACCACACGCACTCGGCCAGTGTTATGTAATGATTATGGCAATGGCATCTGGGAATTAGGAGACCTGGGTTCTATTTCCAGCTCTGCCACTGATTCTGGGTGACCTTGGGCAAGTCACTTAACCCCTCTGTGCCTTTGTTTGTAAAATAGTAATAACACTGCCCTATTTCGCAGGTATGTGAAGCCAGACTATGCTTAGTGATGTGCTTTGAGATCCCCAGCTAACAAGCGCTATGGAAGTACAAAGTATAGCATTAATATTATTAGTTTTAAACTGCAGATGCCCACACCTGCTGCCTGTGGCAGGGTCAGTAGTCTGACTTCCTTGCTCTTCTCCATGAGTTTGGTCACTTCTGCCTCGTGCATCGCTCTAGACAAACGTCACTGACTGCACCCTGGGACATGCTCTCCCTGGATGTTTATGATAGCGGAACTATTGGGATTCTCTCCCTCACCATCTTGCCTGTGATCACCTGTTTCTGCTAACGCAGCCGCGGCCATAGCTACGGATCAGTGGGGGGAACTCGCATCTCACTACCACTATCCCAAGCTTCTTTCCCTTCCCCCGCCCCTCTCTTTCCCTCCACGTGAACACTGCGGGTGCAGCACTGCGCTTTGGAAAGGGATGAGGCAGGGCAGGAGCTCTGGGCCTGAGTAAGTCTTGGGGAGTGGCTGACTCTGGCCTCCTGGGGTAATAAGAAGCATCTGAGCCTGAATCCCTCCTCCTGAGAACGTGTTCCTACCTGAGGAGGATACTGGGCCTGGCCTACGCGCCCACCCATCTCACAGTGGGTCTCTTTCCCTTTCACTACAGCCAGTGGCTGGCTTACAGCAAACTCTACCAGAGCTTAGAGTTCAACTGCAGCTGCCTGCTCCACCAGATCACCAGCATCGAGTACCAGTGGATCCAGGAAAGGCTGCAACCCGAGCAGGTAGGAGCAGACACCACAGCCAAGCTTGGGGCAGAGATCCGGGGAGCGGGGGCAGTCTCCTATCAGCCATGGCAGCCGAGGGACCCTCTTCACGTCAGCTCTCTCGGCTCCTCATCGGCTGGTTGAGAAATGCCGCAAATGGGTTCTGCTCGGGTGGGAGCCCCCTGCAGCAGGAGTTCATGGCGCATGTCAGCTAGGTGAAAAACCTGACGATGGGCTAAGGAGCCACTGCCGACACCTCATGATAGAGACCGTCTTTAAGATCATGTCGTAATCTAGAAATCAGATTGAGGTGGTTCTGGGTTGCTTTTCCCTTTGGCTTCTGTGAATAGCTTCAGCACCTTCCTAGGAGGATGGCATGCCTATATGGTTTCCTTTGCAGGGAACAGATCATGCTAAAAAACCTGGCTATCGGTTCTCTGTGAATCAGATGTAGGGTCTGAGCCTTTGGGGTAGGATTTCACCCCAACCAGCTGGGTTTGTTAAGTGACAGACATGTTGGGGAGCCATTCTGCAAATGGAGTCTCTTGCTCCAGGTGAGAGACTTTGTTACCTTCCCTTCGGTGAAGCTGGGATTGGGAATGGGATGAGAGTCCTTCACCTCGAGGTCACCGGTTCAAATCCAGCCCAGGCAGGCAATGGCTGAATATCTTTACCATCTGGCAACTCCTCATTGGCTGCTCCCAGCCCTGTCCACAGAGGACTGGTGTTCCCACCGAAACCGCCCCCACCATGGTACCTGGCACCCTTGTCGGCCACCTCCTTACAGGCCGACACATGAATGGGCCATGGAGATTGTGCTACCCTCTCCCCCCAGGGGACGATCTGCTGAGGCCCATTGGAGTGGAAGCTTGCACTGCTGCTGCCTGTGCTATACCGTTCTGTGGTTTCTATTCTAGTCAAAAACTACAAATAACACCGTCCCTGTGTCCAGCTTGCCTGTCTACTCACCCAGTTCTGGCCCCATTGAGACAGCCCTCAGACCTCTGGCTACCAGGTCACCTTCAGGGCGTTAAATTGTGTCCATGTTCCCTGCCTGGGAACATCTCGCCATTGCTGAATTTTTCATTATGGTGGGGTTAAATCCCTGCTTTAAATGCAAAACTCACCTCAGCCTTAACTAGGGAGCCTCTACCAATGTCTCAAGCATCTAGACGATTTTTAAGATCCTAAAGCAGTCTAGAAATCCGTTCAAGGTGATTCAGTTTTGCTTTTCCCTCTCACTTCTGAGAGGCTGTTGCCTCCCTAGGAGGGCTGGTGTTCCTTAGTGCTTCCCTTTGCAGTGGGGCAGATCATTCTTAAAATGGTTTTGGAGACGGATGCATGTTGCAAAATCCAGAAATAGCCTCCCTCAGCAGTGAGGCCACGTTGGCTGGGGACAGGCGTCCACCTGAGGTGCTGTGACCATCACAACGTTGCAGTCGCTGCTAATGCGTCTTCCATTTCTTCTTCCCAGAAAGCAGAGCTGGCCGAATCTTTCCAGTCCTTGCTGGCCTATGGAATCTCTCTCCTCCGGAAGTACCGCAGTGTCTTCCCGCCCTCTTCCCCTACGTCCACGCACAGGCTACAGTCGTTGCTCAGGTCAGCCAGCTGCAATGCTTCATAAACAGAATCATGTCAGTCAGAGAAGAAACACACACACACACACACCATCGTCCTGGGGCTAGTGTGGGATTGTTCCCTATGCTACATTATCCAGTCTGCCTTTTGACACCCCATGTACTGGAGTTTCTACTGCTTCTGCCGAGGAGACTGTTCTACAGGAAAACCTCACTCCCACTTCCATTCCCAGCTCCCTTCGTTGTCTCCTCTCCTCTGCCTTTCCCTGGCAGGTCTGTCCCCTAAGGAAGTAGACAGATATCCAGGGACCTCCCCCATTGTAAACTGGCATCTTGTCATTTCTTCCTGTGATGCCTGGGGAGTATTCCCTCCTGGGTGTGCATTGACTGGGTTAAATAGAGGCCTTTATGCTGTGGGATAACACTTTTCTCTGGAGTGTATGTAACCCCCAGGTCAGTTCCTGTTACAGGTCCCCTCTGGGGGGGAGAGATGAGTCTGTTACAGCCCCCTAGGGAGGTTTGGTTCTTTAGTGCAACCTGTAGCAGCTCATGCTTTTAGTTCTGGAGGTCCCCAGTTCATGCCCTGGTGTGTTGGCCATGAAGGCAGCTGTCACACTGTGATGGCTTTTGTTTGTTTTAACTGCAAACCGTCCCCTTTAACCTCTCCTGCCCCAAGGTATTTCTCACTTCGTGGGAGGTGAGTTTGGGCTCTGGACCCTAAGTCCTGCCAAGCTCAGAGCCCTGATGAAGAAGTCTTAGCATTCAGTCCTCTCCCAGGCTGCCAGCATAGGAACATGTCTGTCCCTCTGTCTGTGACCTGGCAGCTAGCCCGTAACTTACAGGGAGCCTCTCGTGGAAAGAAGCGCTATAGAGGAAAGTGTGCGTGGGGAGATGTTGCTGTTGCTGGTGGTTTCTGAAGCTCTTTGGGTTGTGCCGTGGCTTAGCACTGATTCTCACTTCACAGGGTCCTGGTCCAGATGTGTAAAATGAAAGCCTTCCAAGAACTTTGTACTCTGACCCCTAACCTTCAGCAGATGGTGATGGAGGCTCTCAAGGTACAGTGCCACCACTGTGCCCTCTCCTCCCCCAACCCACAGGGCAGTGGTTCTCAACCCACAGCCCATGGGCTGTTTGCAGCCCAGTCAGCACAGCTACGGCCCATGTGATGTCCTCGGGAACATACAGGCAGTATATATATATTGTGTGGATGTGGCCCACATAATACATAGAGAGCTGCATATGCGGTCCACACTGGTAAATAGGTTGAGAACCACTGCCATAGCGGTTCCTCCTGGAGCTGCGAGCATTGTCCCTTCCCCTACGCCAACGTGCAAAGGCCTTGAGTCCTGACCCTGATGCCTGCAGAGGGGGCGGGAGGCAGCGTTTCCAAAGCTTGTTCGCACTGCGCCTTCGACTGTCCAGTGGGACCCCACCAGAGAAGTGCAAGGCGCTCCTTTCCCTCCAGGACAGAGCATGCTGCCTGCTCAGGGTGAGAGATGGAGCCTGGATGGTGAGCTCTGAGCCTCACTCCCCGCTGTGCTGTGTCTGACCTGCGTTCCACCCTGAGTCACAAAGAAAGCGTTGTGCTGTTGTGTGTCTGCTGTGCCGGGGTGAATGGGGCGGCTGGGTTGTCTCTGCAGCTCCTGCTTCTCTCCCCTCATTCTTTGTCCCGTTCTCTTGCAGTCAGGAACCACTGAGTGGTTTTATATGCAGAAGCAGCACCTGAAGCCAATGGTGAAGGTCAGATCCCCCTTTCATTCATACAGCAGTTTGCTGGGCCGGGCTGAGGGGCCGTTTGGGTAGGAAGAGGGAAGTGACACTTTCTCAGGCCACAGTTTTCAGAAGTGGCCAGTGATTTTTGGATGACCAAAAGATACCCTGAGCCCAATTTTCAGAGGTGCTGAGCAACTGCAGCTGGGGAAGAAGGCAACCAACTGTCCCCATAAGAAGAAATGAACAGTTGCCATTCACTTCTGGTCCCCTCCCTTCCTGTGTGTCCGTCTGAGCAGGTCACTCCTGCTCGCTTAGCGTGTCTCCCATTATAACGCAGAATGGAGCAGCCACCCAAAGAATGTCCTTCGCTTAGCAGCATGGCCTTGTGGTTAAGGCACTGTACTAGCACAGTAAAGATCTGGGTTCAATGCCCATCCCTGCCATGTATTTACTGTGTGATCTGGGGGAAGTTACTTCACCACTCTCTGTGCATCAGTTCCCCAGTGGGGTAATGTTATATTCCCACCTCTCTGGGGCATGGAGAAGGTAAATCTGTGATCTGCTCAGATACAATAGTGGTGAGGGCTGTCACTAGATACGTCGATTCATCACAAAATCACTTGGCACCAAAACCAAGGGGTGACTTTCCATCCTTCCCTTTGCAGACCATGGAGGAGAATGGGAAAGCACTGGTCAGGCTTCTCGTGGAGGTGAATGGAGATCTCGAACGATGCCACAAAACCTGGAACAAATTCTTCACCAAGTAGGTAGATGGTTCCCCCATTCTGCTCCCCAGCATCTGCCTCGTGCTCTCTCAGCAGCTTTGCTTAGGGCACTGAAGGCAACAGCTCCAAAGCACATTTCCCAGCTGCAAAAGAACATTGTAAATATAAACAGATTGTGACACCAAGTATGAGACTGGAAAGCCCCGGGAAATGTTCCCTCATGGTTTGTTATGTACTACAGTTGCCTGTTGTTTAGGGAGCAGAGGTTAACTACAAATGTCCTCACTTTCCAGCATTACTGGCTCTGCCAGCTGGAGTCTTTCAGAAAGTTTTGTAGCTTTTTGTCACTCTAGTTCATGTCCAAGGGCTCGGGTGGGAGAGGGTTAATTGCACTGGCTTTGACAGGTTGGTCAGTGAGTTATATCCGGCAGATTCCTGACCTCCTGTTTCTCCCCTGCAGCACTGTGAAGGTGGATCTCTTCTCCATTGCCTACCTGGAGCTACAGGAGCTGGTGAGCACGTGTTCCCGGCTCTCCAGTCAGAGCAGCAGAGAATAAAGCAGTGCCGAGGCACTTAGCCAGCTGTCAGAGGAAGGGAAGAATCTGAGGTCCCCCTCCCCACACTCCATGTGCTTCTCAAGGGCTCATGGGAAGGGATCACTAGTGGTGGAGAGATCTTTCTATTCCAAACCCTGGCTATGGGACCGTGGGCATCCTTGGGTTGTGAGGGAGGGACTAATCCTGTCCCCAGCCCCAGAAGCCTGGACACTGGGACTAGCCAGGAGTTTAAGAAAGGCACGTTTAGGCAGTGTGGCCTAGTGGCTAAAGCAAAGGACTAGCGATTCCTGGCTTTGATTCCTGGCTTTGCAACTGAGTCAGTTGCAAGTCTGTAAATTGACCAAGTCGCTGAAATTCTCTGGGCCCATGAAATGGGGATAAACAGGTTTTGGCTGTATTATCTGAACCCCCCGAGCCCTCAAACAGCTGGTGTCCCCAACTTATACATCAGACAAGAGGAAAGTGTGTTGTATCCTCTAACTGGGATGGCACATTTCCTTTCCCTGATCCCATTGCAGCGCAAGCAGTCATAGATCCGTTCTTATTAACCCTCCTGCCCTCAGCGCCTTCCCTGCGGTTCCTTTTCCCTGCAGGTGTCATGTCACGTTAAGGAAGAGCTGAGTGAGATTGACAGCAGCATGTCCCAGCTCACAGCAGAGAGCCTTTTCCAGCTCTACATAAGCCTGCAGGAGCTTTATCGGATGAAGAGCTTCCTGTTCAAGAGGTACTGACCCACCTGAGCCAGAGTCCAGTCACACAGAGCGAGATAAACGTTCGCAGCACCAGGGAAATGGAAGGGGTTGGGACCACCTCAGCGGCTGACTTTCTGCTGGGCCAATTGGAGTAGATTTGAGCCACCTGTTGCTTTAGATTAGTGCAGTGACATCATAAACAAATACCAGACCACGTGGGGGTTTTCATGTAACCTGCACCTGCCACGCTTCAGGCATGATGCTGAACAGGCCTTCAGAGAGCTAGAGCTCCGATACAGACAAGCGGGGTTCTGGGAGGCAGAGACAGATACATACATGGCTCAGCTACTACTTTAGGCTGCTCTTCTGCCAGCCTATGGATCTCTGTCCTGTGTTGCCAGGTGGGCAGCTGTGCAGTATGTGCTGTGAACGCTGCCTTCTCAGGTATTTTTCAGGTCTTAGTGGAAGTGGAATGTGTAGCCTCGCGTCTTGGTTCTGCTGCAGCACAGAAACCAGTCATGTGTCTGTATTTCCAGGGATGCCCCCCTTGCTCTGACTGACTTCCACCAGTGGTTTAAGGAAGCCATCCCCAAGTGGCTCCAGAAGACCTACATGATAGCGCTGGAGAGGACCCAGAGAGCGATTCAGGTGGACCAGGTAACAGTGAGATTGCCACAGAGGGAGAAACTCCCCCCAGTTTGTTGATTTATTTGCAAGTTTCTCAGTAAAATGTTTTTTCTGTCGCCACCGACCCAGCTGATTCCCCTGGGGGAGCTGAATAAACACAGCACGTCCACTGTTGACCTGTCCACGTGCTATGCTCAGATTGTTAAAACCTGGCAGCAGCTGGACTGGCCGGACCCAGAGGAAGCCTTCATGATCATGGTGAAGTTTGTTGAGGTGCGTATAGTCGGACAGTCTAGCTGAATCAGTAATAGCAAGTTGTAACTATGCTAAGAAGTGGTGATCAAATGTCATGCTTCAGAGCATCAGCCGCAGGGGGTCAGGAAGGAGTTCCTCTCCTACCCCATACACATCGGTCGAGTGCTTTGGATTTTTTAATCCCTTTCTCTGAAGCATCAGACATAGGTCAGTCTCAGAGACAGGGCTGAGAATGGCTGATTGGCACAATCTGGGGTGGTAAAGCCGACATCTGCCCCCAGCGCAAACCTGTGCAGTGTTCTGTCCGCTGTGCATTACCCAAGCTCACTGCCTCTTGCCCTATCCCCTAGGATATGTGTAAAATCGCTCTCACATACTGCAAGCTGATCAAGACCCGGGCGGAGGAGCTGTCATCGAAGCAGCGGGACGAAGGGGCTGCAGCCAACAGGGTGAGTGTCAGTGCCGGCCTCTGCTGGAAATTCAGGGAGAGGAGAGGGATTGGGAGGCTGTCCCGGGAGCCAGGGCAGCCTCTAGAGAAAGCATGTGGGGCAGGGGCGGGGGGTGGCCTGTGACCAGAGTGCTGTGATGGGAGTAATAACACCCCAGCCTTTGTTCCCTATAGTCCTATTTGCGGGGTGCATTGGCAGGTGAGTGGCCCAAGTTCTGAAGGGAGTGAATTTGAACTGGGGGATTCTGTGCAAGTCCTGGGACATTTTGGGATGGAAACTCTCATTGATCTCTTGCGGGGGGAACCAGGGAGGAAGAATATTCTCAGTGGTTAATGCTAGCCTGGGATTCAGGAGACCTGGCTTCAATCCCCTGCTCTGCCATGGATTTACTGGGTGACCTTGGGCAAATCACTTAGCCTTTCTGTGCCTCAATTCCCCATCTGTACCATGGGATAACAGCCTTGCCCTGCCTCACAGAAGTGCTCTGAGGATACATACATTAAAGATTATGAGGGGCTCAGATACCACAGTAATAGGGGCCAGATAAGTACCTACGAGAGCTGGATGGTTCCTGCGTTCGCTGCCCTGCTCCAAGGATCCATGGGGACCATAATCCCACTCACCAGCTTTCACCTGCCTGCAATGTCTCCTACGCTGGCCCAACCTTCAGCATGCATTTCCCCAGCGCGTCTCTGATTGCACTCGGTGGCTCATAGCCACGGCCAGCTGGGGCCAATTTGTGGGGTCTTGGCCGGGATCAGACCATTGTTACCTCCCCAAAGAAGGGGATGGGGCTGAGCTGCAGAGCTTGCCTGTTGCACATTTAGTTACAGCCTTGTCCAATCAGAATGCAAGGAAATAAATGCCCAGCTATGGTCGTGCATGGGAACTGGGTGCCATCCCTGCCCTCTGATTAGCTCAGACAATTCATCATAGTGTGATCTTAAAGTGCAGGTCTGGAAGTCAGATATCTGGGGTCTGGATCTGCCACTGGCTTGGGCAGGAGCCTAATAGTTCTCTGCCTCATTTCCCCAGTTGTCTGTGCTGCTGGACACGGCTTGTGTCTCAGCAGCTGTTTGTACCAGGCTGGGTGCAGGGGGCCTTTCGCGATGGGCCTATGGGTGCTGTTGCCCCCGTGGATCTGATGGGGCTGTGCGAATGAGGAGGCTGGGCCAGGTGTGGGGGTGAGGATGGGACTGGAACAGAGGGAGCGGGCTGCGGGCAGCAAGAGTAGCGCGTATTCACCGACATGGGGCTTTTCCTCTTCCCTCCCGCCCCAGCTCTGCATCGTGGTGAACAACGTGGAGCAGCTGCGGCTGCTGATCTTGAAGCTGCCGGCGCAGCTGGACTGGGGGCGCCTGGAGCAGCGAATGGAGCGCATCATTGAGCCGGAGCAGATCCAGCACACCCTGCACAACCAGCTGCAGGGCACCATCACCTGCCTCGACCACGAGATCAGAGACGTGGTGCAGAACCTCGCAAAAAAGGTAACCCCCAGCCTGGGCTGAGGGTGAAGACTCAGTTAAATAGGGTGAGATCCAAAGCCTATTGAAGCCAATGGAAATATGCTCATGGGCTCCATTAGCCGTTGGCTCTGGCCAAGAGACGCCAATAGTATGGAGCTAAGTCTTGCCGGCTCTCTCCCTGGGACTGCCCTGCTGTCGGAAGGGACCCAGTCCAGTGACGTCTTGGAGGCAGCAGGGCACAGTCCGCCACTCCCAGCTGCTGGGCTGGGTGGGCTGCCTCGTTCGGGAGGGAGATCAGGGACCCTAGTGCTGGAGGCAGATGCGGCTGTGTGATGAAGGGGTTGAGCTTTAAGACAGGTTCACCATCAGAAACCTCGGGCATGCGGGGGCTCAAACCCAGAGTCCTAAGTGTGTGTTTCTTTGGCAGCTGGATGCCGGGATCTCCAGGCACATCCAGAACCTGGCGGCCTCCAGTGACTCTAAGGATCCAGAAGATGTAGGTGCCAACTCCTGATATGTGCTGCCGGTGGGAGACAGTCGGCCCCGCGCCGTGAGGGATGGGCTAGGAATACCCAGTCCTGCCTCAGCGTGGGGCGGATGGGTTGACTCTATGCTTCCGTGTCCACCTCAGTGCCTGGCTGCTATGCTGAGGGACGCCATAAAACCCTACAATAATAATTGTCACGGACAGTTTACAGGGAGGAGTCCCCCTCCCTCTCACCCCGGTAAAGCTGCACCCTAGTTGGGAACTGCTGCTAGAGGTTTGCATGCCCTACGGTGCCTCACCTCTCCCTGCTCAGGACCAGCCTGGCTCCTGGGGGAAGGGAGAGGCACACGCTGCTTGCTGCACGGCTCCGAACTGTACCAGCTCTTTGGTAGATGCTTTGCCAGGCTCCCTAGCACAGGCAGTACCAGGAACTGGCCTGCGTCTAGGTCTGGGGTCTGTCCCGGCCCTTCATCACATACCAAGTGCAAGAGGCCCATGAGGGCCCTCCTCTGCTGTACTCACAGCACCCCCTGCTGGCTCCTGGCTGTAACTCTCCACCTCCTCCCCACTCAGGCTGTGCCAGCCCTCTTACCCGCCCCATGCCTTTGAGAGATCTTAGGGGTGCACACACACACAAACACACACGTGTGCGCACACAAACACGTGTGTGTGCACACGCACACACACACACACACCCTGCACTGACTGGGAAGCCAGATGGAGCAGTCAAAGTGCAGCTTGGGAGCCAAGTGGGGCAGGCCTGGGGGTTGGTGCTGTGACTGGTGGGTTAGGTGTGTGTGGTGTGGGGGAAGCCAGGCTGTCACCAATCCAGTTATATGCTCTAGGCAGCGCAGAGAGAATCCAGGCACAGGCGGAGGGGGGGGGGATGATTACCACATCCAGAGCCCCCTGTCAATGTCTGCTGCTTCCTGGCAGACCCAGCCCAAAGGCGCACAAGCTCTCTCCAAAACAAGAGCCACACATGCAACTCCAAGCCTCCCTGGAGCAGCCCCAGCTCCACTGCAGGGTCAGGTGGGCACAACAGAGTAGGAGGCAGGTGCTGGCTGGCACAGCTGAGCTCTCAGGCTGGGAAATGGCAGAGAGGCCCAAAGAGCTTGGGAGCTGCTTGGCAGAGAAGTTCCAGATAGAGGCAGGGGCCTGAGAAACCCTTTCCCTGTTGAGTTTCCTGACTCTTCTCTCCACAGTCCATCATTCCCCTAATGAAGTTCCTGGAGTCGGAGCTGCAGTACATGAACCAGCATCTGGTCCAGGAGAACTTTAACTGGTGAGCTGCGGTGTTGGGACCACAAGGATCAGCCGTGGGCTGGATGTGGGCAAGGGGGGAGTGTTCCATCAGCACCATTAGCCTAGAGTCTATTGCTGTGGACCGGACCAATGGGTTCACTGCGGTCGTGATTCATTGCACACAGCAGCCCGCTGTAGGGAGCTTTCTCCGCTGTTATCATTTCTCTCTCCTTCAGGAACTACGCTACCTTATATAGAGCCTGCTGTCCCTGAAGATCCCAAAGCACTCTGCAGATCACATATATGGAGATCCTTCACCCACTGCTGCAGTGCAGCCACATCTGGGGTGGAATGCGGCAGCCTTTCTAGCCCAGAATCACTGCACACAACAGGCTTTTTGAGGGGGATTTCAGGCAAAGGGAACATACTAACCACAATGTCCCAGCCAGCTTACCACCCAGGAAACACCCCTGCAGTTGTGAAGAATACCATGGGATCTTTGATCGCCACAGTGCTCAGGGCCTTCGTTTTAAGTCTATACCCCCAGGATGCCGTCTCCAGCACCACGGTGCTTTCCACCACTGTACTGGGCCATCAGCTCAGCACTGAGCCGAGGGATAGAGTGCTACCTCCCCACTTACTGTCACTTCCCACCTGCCAGGCTAACCTGAGAGCTGTCAGAACCTCAGGGCTGACATTGGATATAAACTGGCCGGCAACAAGATTAGGCTCAAAATTAGACGAAGGTTTCTAACGATCAGAGGAGTGAAGTTCTGGAACAGCCGTCCCAGGGCAGCAGTGGGGGCAAAAAACAAACTGGTTTCAAGACTGAGCTTGAGAAGTTTATGGTGGGGATGGTATGATGAGACTGCCTACAATGGCATGTAGCCCATCTGCGACTGCTAGTAGCAAATATCCCTGATGGCTGGTGATGGGATCCTAGATGGGGAGGGCTCTGAGTTACTACAGAGAATTCTTTCCGAGGTGTTTGGCTGATGGGTCTTGCCCACAAGCTCAGGGTCTAACTGATCAGCATATTTTGGATTGGGAAAGAATTTCCCCCTGGGTGAGATTGGCTGAGACCCGGGGCGGTTTCACCTTCCTCTGCAGCGTGGGGCATGGGTCACTTGCAGGTTTAAACTAGTGTAAATGGAGGATTCTCTGTAACTTGACGTCTTTAAACCATGATTTGAGGACTTAGTAACTCATCCAGAGGTTGGGGTCTATCACAGGAGAGGGTGAGTGAGGTTCTGTGGCGTGCAAGGTGCAGGAGGTCAGACTAGATCATCATGATGGTCCCTTCTGACCTGAAAGTGTATGAGCTGAGGCCATCACCCCAGTTTGCAGTGTATGGGTTATCATTGCAATAGATAGTTCTATTCTACTGCAGCGGAACCAGCCTGCGCTCCGCTTGCAATAGAAGTATGTCCCAATACACACACTGACACGTTTCACTTCCCTTCCTCCTTTCCTGGCCCAGGTTTCTCTTCACTTATGTCTTAGCTAAGACCAACAGCTTCATGTCTCTACTGAGGCCTTAGGGTCCTAGGTTTTCCAGCCCAGGGACTGACAGTATCTGCCGTGCTGCACTGGCCTTTTTAGAACTCGCTGTGTGCTGCAATCCATTCTCTGCCTTTCCCCCACTCACTACAGCCTCCTGGAGCTGCTCTGGAACCACAGCCTGAATGAACTGACAGCTGCAGCCAACCAGCAGCAAAATTCCTCCAGGTACTACAAGAAGCTGCGGTTCGCCTTGCAGGTAGGTAGCACCTGGCAGCAGAGCATGGGGCAGAGGTCTGGCTTCAGGGGTCTCCATACAGCAAATAATTGTTCACTCCTCTCTGGTTCCCGTAGAACCTGGAGCTCTGCTTTCACGCTGAGGGCTGCGGGCTGCCAACGGATGCCCTGCACACGCCAGCATTCATGGTAAGAAGCTCCTGCACCTGTCACAGCTGGCTCTAGCAGAGTGATCTCCCAGCCAAGGGGTCCCAATAGGAGGGAGCCTGCCTGTGCACAAAGCTGCTGGAGCCCTAAGCTTTTATTGCATGCTCTAGTAAATCGCTAGCCCTTTCCCTTGCAGGGACAGAGCTCAGAATACGCCCCTCTCATCAGGGAGATGTCTTCAAGGAGTGGCAGGAACTGAAGGTCATTGTGGAGAAGCTAAATGAATTCTTTGCATCAGTCTTTGCTGCACAGGATGTGAGGGAGATCCCCCACACCTGAGCCATTCCTTTTAGGTCACACATCTAAGGAACTGTCCCAGACAGTTGTCAATAGAAGAGCAAATTGATCAGTAATAAGTCACCAGGGCAGGATGGTATTATCGCAAGAGTTCTGAAGGAACTCAAATATCAAATTGCAGAACTACTAACTGGGATATGTAACCTATCGCTTAAATCAGCCTCTGTACCAGATGACTGGAGGGTAGCTAATGTAATGCTGATTTTTTTTAAAAAGACCCCAGAGGTGATCCTGACAGTTACAGCCCGGTAAGCCTAACTTCAGTATCAGGCAAATTGGTTGAAACTACAGTAAAGAACAGAATTATCAGACACACATAGATAAATGCAATACATTGGGGCAGAGTCAACATGGCTTTTGTAAAGGGAAATCACGCCTCACCAATCTACTAGAATTCTTTTAGGGGGTCAACGAACATGTGGACAGGGTGATCCAGTGGGTACAGTGTACCTGGACTTTCAGAAAGCTTTTGACAAGGTCCCTCACCAAAGGCTCTTAAGCAAAGTAGGGAGTCATGGGATAAGAGGGAAGATGCTCTCCTGGATCAGTAACTTGATAAAAGATAGGAAACAAATGGTAGGAATAAATGGTCAGTTTTCACTGTGGATAGAGGTAAATAGCAGAGTCCCCCAAGGATCTGTACTGGGACCGTTGCTTTTCAACATATTCATAAATGATCTAGAAAAAGGGATAACCAGTGAGGTGGCAAAGTTTGTAGATGGTATAAAATTGCTCAAGCTAGTTAAGTCCAAAGCTGACTGCGAAGAGCTAAAAAGGGACCTCACAAAACTGGGTCACTGGGCAAAAAAATGGCGGATGAAATTCAATGTTGATAAATGCAAAGCAATGTATATTGGAAAATAACTTCATCCCAACTATACATACAAAATATTGGGGTCTGAATTAGCTGTTACCACTCAAGAAAGGTCTTGGAGTCATCGTGGATAGATCTCTGAAAACATCTCAGTGTGCAGCGGTAGTCAAAAAAGCAAACAAAATGTTAGGAACCATTAGGAAAGGGATAGATAATAAGAGAGAAAATATCAGAATGCCACAATATAAATCCATCGTACGCCCACACCTTGAATACTGCATGCAGTTCTGGTCTCCCCATCTCAAAAAGATGTATTAGAATTGGAAAAAGTATAGAGAAGAGCAACAACAATGATTAGGAGTATGGAACAACTTCCACAGGAGGAGATATTAAATACTGGAACTGTTCAGCTTAGAAAAGAGACAACCAAAGGGGGATATGTTCAAGGTCTATACAATCATGATTGGTGGAGAAAGTGAATAAGTGTTATTTACCCCTTCACATAACACGAAAACCAAGGGTCACCCTATGATATCAGTATGCAGCAGGTTTAAAACAAACAAACGGAAGTACTTCTTCACACAACGCACAGTCGCCCTGTGGAACTTGCTGGGAAGGCTGTGACGAGGTTCAAAAAAGTTAAGTTCATGGAGGGCAGGTCCATCAATGGCTATTAGCCAAGATGGTCAAGGATGCAACCCCACGCTCTGGGTGTCCCTGAAGCTCCAACTGCCAGAAGTGGGATTGGATGACTGCGGATGCATCACTCGACTGTCTGTTCTGTTCATTCCCTTTGAAGCGCCCGGCACAGGCCACTGTTGGAAGACAGGATACTGGGCTCGATGGACCATTGGTCTGACCCAGTATGGCCATTCTCATGTTAGAATGTTTCCACTTAAATGTTCCCAAGGTGGCAGTGGTGGGGCAGGCGCTGCTGGGCTTCCAGGGGCTGTCTTCTCCTGCAGATGTTGGCACGGTTATGGGAAGAGAATGCCCCTCGATCCCCTCCCACCCTAAACCTCCTGGTGGCATCTCGCTGCTGTGCTCTCCCTCTTGGGGACTTCTGGGTTCGAGTTCAGGCCTGAGAGCGCGGATGTGAGTGCTGATCTCTGCTAGCCTGTGTGTATCTGCTGGCCTGAGTGCCTGACTGGGTGTGTTTCTCCTCTTACCCCCATTCTCTCAGGATTTGGAGGAAGGGCTGAAGCTCCGCTCCACCACGAGCAGAAAACTCATCCAGAGCTACTTCAGCGAGAGAATCCGAGAGCAGGTGAGAGTGCGCTGAGCCTGGCCTGGCCCTTCCCAATAAAGCCCCGTTACCCTGCCCACCCCCATTGGGTTGTCCCCTCACTTCACTCTTCCATAGTCACATGTAGGAAAGTGGTCATGATAGGGTTAACTGGGCTACCTAGTGAATGATGGGTTGGAGCCATGCATCACACCCACCCACCCACCGACTTCCTTTTTAGTCAGTGGAAATCCTCCCCCCACACCCAGTTGTGATCCAGTTAAATAAAGCAGGACGTTACCAGCCTGCAGTCCTGTGAGTGTGAGTTGCATCAAACCGTCCCTTTACAAAACACGACCCTTCTGTTTGTATTTCCTTGTCTAAGCTGGGCCTGACCGTTACATGTTGTTCTACGGTTACACTGCAATAAAACACCTGTGGCTGGCCTGTGTCAGCTGACTCGGGCTCATGGGCCCAGGCTATGGGGCTATAAAACTGCAGTATAGACAAGCAGGTGAAGCCTGGGCTCTGGGACCCTCCTTTGCGGGCCAGCACATGTGTTTTATTGCAATGTAGACATGTGCTAACAGTCAACAACCCCGGACCTGATTATAAACCTTCCTAATCAAATCACAAGATCTTCCCATCCTCCACTTCCTGTCCTCTGCTCCCACAGTGCAGGATGGCAGGGTCCACTGGGGATGGATAAAGTGCTACTTAGCATCCTGAGGGATGGGGTGGAGTGATGGGGAGGAACAGGTGGTTGGGAGTTTAGCGGATGAGATGTGAGGGGAGAGTCGCTCCCATGTCCACCTTTCACGTACCTAACTCCAGTACAGAAGTGTCGGGATCTCTTTCTTGCGGTGATGCCGGCGCTGGGTGCTGTACCCCGATAATGCACCCCTATGCTCACCCCTTGGCAGCACCAGTGATTCACGTAACCGGCGAACTCTTGTTTCTGTTCTGCTCCTCGCGTCTCAGCTGGAGATCAGCTCCGAGAAGTACGGTGCAGTGACCATTAAAGCTCTTTACCGCCCCTCGGAACAAAAGCTCCGCGTTGAAGTGCTCAACGCTGTCAACCTCATCCCGCTGGACTCGAACGGTGAGAGCCCACGGGCTGCGGAAACGGTCAGCGACAAGGTGCCGCTTGGGTCCTGCGCAGCATCAGAGCTGATGCATGCAGCCGGTGGCTCCAGGGTGTGGGAGAGCAATGACAAAAGCATTGGCACATGGCCTAGAGGGGCCCCTTTGCGGTCAGTTGTGCACAGCGCTGAGCTGTGAGCCCAATACCCCAGGGAAGTTAGTT
Organism: Mauremys reevesii; assembly: GCF_016161935.1. NCBI lineage: Eukaryota > Metazoa > Chordata > Testudines > Geoemydidae > Mauremys > Mauremys reevesii. Next base: position 30,062,779 of record NC_052637.1, read on the forward strand.
TGGTCATGACCTGTGAAATCCTGTTATCTGTAACATATGCCCGGAGCTCAGCACAGAGCCTAGCAGATTAAGCAGGGGGTCTGGCTCGCTTCATAGAACCGATCCCGGTTTGTCTCCACTCCAGGTAACGTGTGGGGTGCACACACAGCAAGGGGGTGGCATCAGACTAGCATCTTCCAGAGCCACATGCGCACATCCCCTCTTACCTGGCCTAGATATTCTGGGGTGATCTCTAGGGAACAGACAGTAATTCATGCAGCTGTCCAGGAGAGGTCACTGCTACTTCACCTGAACGCAGTGGCAGCCCCGTTAGCTGATAATCCCAGGCAGCCAGCGCCAGGTTTAGTCCATTGATTGGAAGAGTCCAGGTGCCAAGAGGACATGTGCCCCCAGCGGGGTTCGTGGAGGGGAAACTGACCTGCAAACCGGAAACTCTTGTGCTGCAGAAGCCCCAGAGAACCAATCCCGCACTATGCCCCCTTGTAGCCCCCGCGCGCCCTTGGAGGTTAGATCCATGGTGTGGGGGGGAGGGAGGGCGGAAAGCGGCTGTTGCATGGCTTTGCCACACCAGTGCGGAATAAACAATCCCTGCAGCACGCACAGCACTGATCCTTGGGAGCGAGGGGATCCTCTGGCAGCCTTGTGCTCTCTCTCAGGCTCTCTTCCGCCCCCCTAGGCTCCAGCGACCCCTTTGTCCAGCTGACCCTGGAGCCGCGACACGAGTTCCCCGAGGTGGTGGCGCGCGAGACCCAGTGCTGGAAGAACGAGCTCCACCCGCTGTTCGACGAGGCCTTTGAATTGTACGTATGAGCAGCCATCCTGGCTGCTTCCCACTGCCTGCTCCCCAGAGAGCACCAGCCCAGCATAGAGCCCCCCGCCCAGACATGCTGTCCCCACCCAGTGGCCAGACTGTCCCTTCCCAACAGGATCTGCTTGCTCCTCTGCTCGCCGGGGGGCAGATCCTGCACTGGGGCCTTCTGGGAAGAGAGAGCCGCGTGCGCTGCAGATGGCCTAACACTCAGGCTTGTGTGCGCAAAGCCCCACTGGTAGGGCGAGCCCAGCCTGGCCTGGAGCAGGGCGCTGGGCCTTCCCGGGCAGCTGAAATGAAACGTACACACAGCGCTTTTCTGTCTCTTGGTGGGGCCAGGCCAACATCTGCCCGGGTGGAAAGCTGGGGCTGCCTGCCCGAGAGGCTCCAAGCCCTTGGCTGCCGGCTGAGAGGGGACGGTGGGCACCTCACCAAAGCAGCACGAAAATTAGAGGGGTGAGGTTGTGGGGCGGGGGCACGTTGAACCGAATGGGAAATACCCAGTGCTGTGAGTACTGGAGCAGAGCCAGTACCGAGCATGGGGTTCATTTGTTCTCTCCTGATTGCCGGCCAGCCCCTGCTTATTCACAGGTGGGTTTATAAAGCACAGGACCCTGGGTTCTCCAGCCATTGGCAAGTCACTCACACTGAGGCTGTGACCGGGCAGCAGGGCCCTCCCTGCTCGCTATAACTACTCCAATTGGAAGCCCTTGGGGGCAGGGATGTCTCTGGGATTCTGGCACTAGACATAATTCCTGTTTAGCTTCCTCTGCCCTGATGCTAAGGCCAGTCAAGTTTGGCCCCTTCACTGCCAGCTGGGTTTTGCTTCAGTAGTCACAGGGTGCCCATCACCATAGAATCTGGGCTCCACAGGGTCTGAGCCCCTCGCTTGGACCTGGCTGAGCCTCCGCCTGTTGCTCCTGGCGGGTGGGCTGCCCTGTGCCTGAGAAGGCCTGTGCCTGTCTCTTCTCTGCAGTCTGGTCCCTCCCGAGAAATGCCAGCAGAACGGCGCCTGCCTGCTGCTCACAGTGTTCGACTACGACAAGGTGGGAGCCAACGACCTGGAAGGAGAAGCCTTTTTCCCTCTCTGCGATGTACCGGGGCTGAACGGAAACGAGGAAGCGGCTGACCCAGCCCGGGTGTCCCAGACCCGGTTACCGCTGATGCACCCCAAACCCACTGGTAGCCTTGGCTTTGTCTCCAGCTGCTCCCCTGCCTCCACCTTCCTCCCCTCCCTGGAGCTGCTTCCCTCGCTGTGCCGCCTTGGGCCAGTGACTTAGCCTGGCGTCCCCAGCTGTGCCACCAGATAACCCAGTCGCGAGCCCTTCTTCTGCGGCAGGGTGTGCAGTGATCTCTGAGCGCCCGCCAGTGGGTGCTTGGCCCGGCTCTGTGCCAGTGCCCTGTTATACTGAGCCTCAGGGGATGGACCCAGCTCTGGAGCTGGCCTGGGAGCGGGGGACTTAGACGTCTCTGCTTTCTGATAGTGGGGGCCCATTGCAGATGGGGCACGTGCAGGGGCCCACCCCTGAGCACACCATAGAGTCTGTGCTCTAGGGTCACTTTGGGGCAGCTGTGGCTATCGGCCCAGCCCTGAACTCTGCTATGGCTGAAGCTGTAGCCCTCTCAGCCATGTGCTTTGCTGTCGCTTGGAATCAGCCGTGGGGGCTGAATGTGGGTTTCCTAGGAAGGCTTCCCTGGAAAGGGGAAGAAGGGCTTGAATGGACCAGTCTCTCTGCTCCCCTTCTTTCTAACCCCTGCCTCTCTCACCTCACCCCAGGGGACTCGCTCCTGAAGCTGCTGGAGTCCAGAAAAGGGGACAAGGAGGCACAGGCCTTTGTGAAGCTGCGCAAGCAGCGGGCGAAGCAGTCCAAGGAGAGTGTGTGATGACAGCCGGGCAGGAACCGGGCCAGAGGGGAGCAGGCCTCAGCCACGGGAGCAGGGTCCAAACCACCACGCCAGTTGCAAAGAACCATCCAATCCCAGCCCCCTTGGCAGCAAAGGGGCTCCTGCCGAGGAGGACCCCGGGGGGTGAAGCTAGGCTGCGGCAGTCTCCAGTCCCAGCTGTTTGTGGAATTGACCTGGCTTCAGGCTGAGGATGGGGGGAGCCCTGTGCTGCTTCCCATCACAACCCAGCATCAGCAACCTTGGCTAGTCGGCAGCAGCTTGTCAGGTGCCAGTAGGGTGTGCGATGTGTCCGGCTGCATTCCCTGCAGGCCATGCTGTACTCTGCTCTCCAGGTGGTGCAGGAGGGGAAAATGGGGGGAGGCCATAAAAAGCTGCAACCAAAGCCATGGCGGGGGGTGGGGCAGGGGTTGAAATCTATCCAGCTGGCCCCGCTGGGGCAGCAGCAGCTGTTCGCTCCTGCTCCAGGAGTTGCTGTCTAAGCAGCAGGGAGGGAGCAGAGCTGAAAGGGTGGGAAGGGGAGAGCTGCTGTCAAGGGTAAGTGCAGGACTCTGTCCCTGGGCAGCTACTGCAGCAGCCACAGTGGGGAAATCACTAGCACTCCTGCTGCAGAGCAGCGCCACCCTGAATTCATCAAACCCAGGCCCCGTGAATGTGGCTCTGGGCAAGGGCTGGGCCCTTGGCTTGGGGCCAGGGCCTGGGAGGTCTGTGGTCTGCTCAGCTGCTGCAGGCAGGTGCAGAGCAGGTGCCCTTTGCCTTAAGGGGACCGTCCCATGACTACTTCTCTCCCATCTTTTAGTTACTGCTACAAGTAACTAAACTTCTCATAGTGGAAATACCTGGGGGGGGAGGGAAAGTGTTCATCTCGTTAGCAGAGCTGGCTCCAGGCCCCAGCACGCCAAGTCACTGGTCACCGGGAGGGCGGCAGGCAGCTCCGGTAGACTTCCCGCAGACATGCCTGCGGAGGGTCCGCTGGTCCCGCGGCTTCGGTGGAGTATCCGCAGGCGTGCCTGTGGGAGGTCCACCGGAGCCGCGGGACTGGCGACCGGCAGAGCGCCCCCCATGGGGTGCAGCCGTGCTTGGGGCAGCGAAATCACTAGAGCTGCCCCTGCTCGTTAGATAGCTTCCCCTCTCTGCTACCAGGAAAAGTAGGTACCACACTGAGCTTTTAAATCGCTGGCCCCGGGGCAGCTGCTCCTTTTGCAAGGCTTTAAACAGGGTCCTTTGCCACAGCAGCACTTTAACGGCAGCTGCAAACAGGCCAGTACTGGTGGCCACTTTTTAACCGGTACACCGTACCGGCCCATACCACCCACTTTCACCCCTACCTTCACTCTGTGTTGGCATGCAACTAGGTCAACGCCAGAGCGCCCGAGGTGGAGGAGGAGTTGTAAGGGCCCAGAGTCATTGGGCCTCTGCTCCCCTTTTGTACCGTGAAGCTCGCACTACCTGGCATGGTGGGGTGCTACACGTGCTCACTGTTGTCCCTCCAGACATGGCCCACTCGTAAGTCCCTGTATCAGCGTGGCTTTGGGCAGCTCCATTCTGTACTCACTAAGCCTACTTTAAGCTTTTCACAAATAAGCTATTCTTATTTAAAACAAAGCTCCAGCCATTTAAAAGCTAATCCCCTGCTGTACTGTAAGGGAGTAAGTTTGTGATTGCAGGTCAATAGTTCAACAAAAGTAAAAGCAATAAAGAGGAAACAGTTAATCTGTGGAACTCTCTGCCGCTGGGGGGACAAAATTATCTACACAAGAGATACATTAGCCGGCCCTGCTAACATGATGCATAAGCACAGCAGAGCAAGGATGGGTGCTACAGTGACTAACCAGGTCAAGGGTGGCAGAATTTCCATTCCCTGGGCTAGGCTGATATTTTGTCCCGAATCAAAGTGCTCACAACAGTTCTGACAAATTCTATTTAGGAACTAGCACCCCAACCAGCTAGAAACCTACCTCAGCACCCCACCCCTATGGACATGTTTCATTTCTAGATGGTCCAAGCACTTCAGTGGGGTGGTGGTATTTTGCCATTTACATTTATTTAAAACAAACTCTAACCTAGTTCAGCAGAGTCAAAATGCTGCCACAGGCTTTTGTTAACTTGTCCTCAAACATTGACTGGCCTGCTGGGTTCCTGCCAAATGGTTCCATTGTGTAGCACTGGCATGTTTGGCGGGAGGCACCAGTGTGGGGGGGGCGGGGCCCAGGCGGTTCTTGCCCACAGGGCTGCCCCACCGCAGCAAGGCATGTTTGGTTACAGGCCTTCGAGACCTAAGGCCAACCTCATCCAACACCCTGCTGGCTTCAGCGATGGAGCTGGCTGCTGCCCTGCTCTCGCTTCCAGAGGCTGGGGGACAGGAGCTGCAGCATAGAGCCAGTTACCTGCCTTCCCTGCTCCGGGCAGCCATGAACCCACCCTGCACGTCCTGAGGCCTAACAGCTTGTGGCCTGGGGTGGGACATGTGGCTGTGATGAGGAGGTGGGCGCTGTAATAGCAGCTCCTTGAGCCTGACCCTATGCAGGGTAGGCTATTGCCTGTTTCACCAAGCACTAGGGTGTGCCTCACTAGTGCCAGTCCTGCTCTGCCCCCTGCAGGCAGCGCTGTGTGGGGCGGGGGAGCCCACACCCTGCTTGCACTCTGGGCAGCAGAGCTGAGTCCTTAACCCACTCCTGTAGGTTAGGTGAAACACAGCGGCAGCCAGCTCCTTGCACCTACACCACTACGGCGCAGTGCCCCATGCCTCGGTCAGGGTCAGCCTGTCACAAACACAGGGGTTGAGGGGCTGCCCACCTGCAGCAGTGTAACGATTGCTCCAGCGGGGGGGCACGCCTGCTCTGCACCAGTGGGGGCATGGGCAGAATCAGGCTTCCTGGGATGTTGATGTGCTGCATGGAATGGCTAGAATCCATATGGCCAGGGCCAGGGCGCGGGCGGGGGTGGAGGATGCTAAAATACACAGCTTGGGATGTGTGTGTGGAAGGGGGGGGGGCAACAGCAAATTCCCTGTATACTCCCCTCCCCAAATTCTCTGTACAGCACCCACCTCTCCCGAGTCCTGGGCAGAAGCCTATGAGCGTATTGCATCAGGGCCTATATAGGTGCCCTGAAATACAGGTACAGGCCAGCAGTGGGAGCAGATTACTTAGGCATCAGCTCTGGTGCAGACTTGTTTCTAGGGTAACAGACACCCTCAGTTTGGCACTGCTGCCACCCCCGCCCCCGCACCGCTCCCCATGAACCCTGGGGTTTAAACAGGCAGTGCTGCCACAACAGCTGAAGCTCACAGAGCAGCAGCACTGGTTTCAAACCACTTTCCTGTCTTGCCAGGAATCTGTGCCCCGTCAGTAAAGCGGATGTGGGGGGGATGTCAGCCCCAGCTGCCAATGCAACGCGTGTGGGGGCTGACCCACCACAGGGCCACTGCTTGAGGCCCGGGGCAGAGGCCTGCCTGCGTCTGGCAGCTGGTGCAACACAAGGCTCTGCCCGTCACCGGTTCAGCGGCTCCGGTGGCCCTCTCGCAGGCGTGCCTGCGGATCTCCACCGAAGCCGCGGGCCCAGGGGCTCCGCCTGCGGGACGCCCTGCCCCCCCCCCCCCCCAGGGCTGGGCCCGACCCTCCCCCCTCCGCTGTGCCCCGAGTTTCCGGCCCCGCGCTCGGCCCCCGAGTTCTCCATTCCGGCCCCTCGCTCTGGGGACACCCCCCCCCCCACTGTGCCCCAATTCCCTCCATCCCGCCCGGCCCCTCGCTCCAGGGCCCGACCCTCCCCACTCCGCTGTGCCCCGAGTTTCCGGCCCTGCGCTCTGCCCCCAATCATCCCGTCCGGCCCCTCGCTCCAGGGCCCGACCCCCACACACACTCCGCTGTGCCCCGAGTTTCCGGCCCCGCGCTCTGCCCCCATCATCCCGTCCTGCCCCTCGCTCCAGGGCCCGACCCTCCCCACCCCGCTGTACCCCGAGTTCTCCATTCCGGCCCCTCGCTCTGGGAACCCCCCCCGCTGTGCCCCAATTGGGCACCCGCCGCATCAGCTCCTCCCCGCCTGGCTCGGCAGGTGAGTCCCGGGGGGGAGGGAAGTGGAGAACCAGCAGGCGGGGGGGGGGGTCACAAGACGGGATAGGTGGGGCAGGGGCGGGGCCTCAAATGACGAGATGGGGCGGGGCAGGGCTGGTGGGTGTTTGCTTGTCAGGGATTAAAGTTGGCAACGCTAGCCAGGGCGACCTGCCCTGCCAGCAGCCCTTGGGGCTTGCCTGCCGCGCTGCTTTGGAGGCTGGGGCTTGTGTTGTGGAGGAGGGGAGGCCGTGCCCCTGGCTGCCTGTAGGCAAAGCGCGCTGAGGCGTCCATTCAGCAGGTCCTAGCCCAAGTCAAATGCGGTGCCTTTTCTATTGCCCAGGACCCAAAGGCCGCTGATGGCACAGCTGTGCAGTAGCCTTTGCTCCGGCCAAGGTCAGCGGCCAGTAAAGGCATTCGGCTCCATGCAGCGATGAGCCCCACAGGTCAACACACCGTTTGTTACCAGGTCCAGGCAGCTCCCCGCCCTGGGCACGAGCAAAGGCCACTCGCTGACTCTTTTGCACTGACACCTGCTGTAAGGGGTTCACGGGCCAGCCAAGGCGCGACCGTGCCTGACAGCGTCCTAGTCACAGCATCACGCAGGGCTGGGGCCAGATTTCAGTGGGCAGCTACGGCCGCTTAATGACTTACTCCAGCCCATGCCAAGTTCCCTGTTGGAAACCTGACAGTGAGCCAGGGCTGCTGAGAGGCACCCGAGGTGCAGAACTAAACATTTGGTGGCTGAGAGGTGGCAAAACCTTAGCTACTTATTACCATTTTAAAATAACGTTGCCCTTGGAGCTGCTCCAGGCCAGGAGAGAGGTGAACCCACCCCGGAGCTACAGCTGAGGCCATGCAGTGTTATTTTTAGTCCTCCTCTGGCTCTCCCTAGGAGCATGGCTTTGGCAGGGACTTTGCCACATTGACTCAGAAGGCTTGGGGGGAAATGTTGGGAGCTGGGACGACACCGGAGATTGGTCTCCCACTCTAAGTGGAAATGGTGACGGGTGTCTCTTGGCCTTCCTGTTACTCAGACAGGCTTGTTACCAACCCCTGCAAACGGATCACCTAGTAACAGCTCCCATGCCGTAGGTGATGAACACAAGGTGTAATTAAACAATGTTATTAATGATTGCTGCGGCGCAGCTGTGGTGGACGAGGGAGCAGTTGGCCACATAGTGACTGGAGTAGCTACTGAACTGACCACCAGTGACTGATACTAGTGTCAGCAGAGCAGCAGAGTGAGCGGAGACAACCTGGCTGCCTTGTCAGGGTGCTGTACGGGTCTTGTGAGTGAAGCTCTCTGGAAAAGGTTCAGAAAAGGGCAACTAAAATGATTAGGGGTAAATGAGGGTCCAATACGAGGAAAGATTAAAGAGGCTAGGACTCTTCAGCTTGGAAAAGAGAAGACTAAGGGGGGATATGATAGAGGTATATAAAATCATAAGTGATGTTGAGAAAGTGGATAAGGAAAAGTTATTTACTTATTCCCATAATACAAGAACTAGGGGGTCACCAAATGAAATTAATAGGCAGCAGGTTTAAAACAAATAAAAGGAAGTTCTTCTTCACGCAGCGCACAGTCAACTTGTGGAACTCCTTACCTGAGGAGGTTGTGAAGGCTAGGACTATAACAATGTTTAAAAGGGGACTGGATAAATTCATGGTGGCTAAGTCCATAAATGGCTATTAGCCAGGATGGGTAAGAATGGTGTCCCTAGCCTCTGTTCGTCAGAGGATGGAGATGGATGGCAGGAGAGAGATCACTTGATCATTGCCTGTTAGGTTCACTCCCTCTGGCGCACCTGGCATTGGCCACTGTCGGTAGACAGATACTGGGCTAGATGGACCTTTGGTCTGACCCGGTACGGCCTTTCTTATGTTCTTATGTTCTTATGATCTTTCGTGAGCAATGTGGGCTATTGAAATAGAGGCCAGACCTTCCCAAGGTGACAGACAATTTTGGATGCAAATTAGAGGCATCTTAAACAACCTGGGGCTTCCTGAAAATTTCAGACTTCTTAAGGTGTCTCAAGTTGAGCACCAAAAACCACGAGTGACTCTGGCAAATCTTGATCAGCCCCTCTCATTACAGCAGCAGTGAAATCCAGATCCAGAGCAGCACTAGTGCTCAGGGTGTGCTGAGCCAGCTCCAAGAGTCACACCCAATCCAAGGGGCCTGCTCGTGAGCTAATGTTACGTCCTTGACTTGCTTTAGCTTGAACTCCGGGACAGTGGTGCCCTGAAGGGAACTCAGGCTCTGGGCTCAGGCCGTTTGTCCTGAGGTGCTTTCTTGCATAGCTCCAGCAAGATAAAATTCAATGCACAAGAGGCATTTGAATAATAAAAAAGGTGGAGTCTGGATGAGGGTACTGGAAAGCTGCACAAGACACGCCAGCCCCTAATGCACCGGGGGGGCGGGGGAATGGAGATGCTGCATGGGCCCACTCCAACCCCTGACACACCATGGTGGGGATGGGAACCCTGCATGAGCCCTTCCAGCCCCACACAGAGCCAGGACAGATGCTGCAGTGTCCCCAGCTCGTTCCTAACACACACAAGGCCTGAGCCAAAGGCCAGTGACATCTGTGTTAAAAATGCATTTTCCAAAGATCTTCATTCTCTGTGACAGCTGCCATCTTCCACGCCACCAATGTACCCATATAGTGCCTGTCATTCAAGGATCTCAGCATGCTTTTAATGCTATTTTACACAGAGTCAGTGGCAAATCTGGGAACAGATCCAAGGTCCCACTCCCAGGATCCTGCTCTAACACTGCCTTTGATACTGTTACTGATTACATCATGGGACCACTTCTTCACCCGCGCTACGTCTCGTTAGGGTGACCAGACAGCAAGTGTGAAAAATCGGGACAGGGAGTGGGGGGGTAATAGGAGCCTCTATAAGACAAAGCCCCAGATAGCGAGACTGTCCCTATAAAATCAGGACAGGACCCTACATCTCATTCCTCTTGAAGAAAGAGTTTGAGACCTGATCTCTCAGCCAAGCCCACGAACCTGGCTAGTTTGGAGGCACCTGCCAAGAGTCTCATGTGGCTCAGTCATTCCATTGATGGGACTGTCTCAGCCCTGTTACATATTATCGTATAGATCAGGGGTCCCCAACCCCCGGTCCGCGGCCCGGTACCGGTCCGCAGCCTCTTAGAAAGTGGGCCGCGAACCGACCCAGTGGAGCTTCCGCAGGCGTGCCTGCGGGAGGTCTACCCGAGCCGCGGGACGAGCGCTTCCTCCGCAGTCGTGCCTGCGGGAGGTCCGCTGCTCCCGGGGCTCCTGTGGAGCTCCCGCAGGCATGACTGCGGGCGGTTCGCTGGTTGCACGGCTCAGCTGGACCGCCTGCAGGCATGACTGCGGAGGGTCAGGACGAAACCGGTCCCTGGTCCTAAAAAGGTTGGGGACCCCTGGTATAGATACATCTTGACTGTAAACTCTTTGGGGGAGGAATGTGAGCTACAGAGCTGTCTGGGAGGTGCCCAGCCTCTCTTAGCGCTGTATCCCAGTGAGCTGGGTCTGTAATTGGCTTCGTTTCAGGAACTCTTTCGCTCCCAAGAGCGGGGCCAAGGCGCACGGAAAGTTCATCCCACTGCCCGGATGCACTGTGCGCACATACACACACAAGCTGCTTGGGTTTTTTTTTATTAGCAAAAAAATAAAAATTTATTGTCCTCTAGAAAATCCATCCTGCCCTTGAAAACTCTGACACAGATTGCATTCCTTCCAGCCCCACATGCAAATTCACTCTGCCGAGAAAAAGAGTCTAAACCAGGTTTCCGACAGCCAAAACACGTATTTACAGAATACGAGAAAGAACGACAGCTGCAATCACAGTCTATACATGGAATCAACAACACATTGTACACACCACGGATTACCATTCTGCCACCGTCTACACAGACTGAGGGATGCTCCTTCCCAATGCTCCTTCTCCGGGAAGGCCAAGAGAGAGATTGGTCAAGAACTGCCACCAGATCTACTGTAGTGTGTATTGTTTAACGCATTTATTTTAACATCGGAAGCTACAGAGTGGGGAAGCCCCATAGATATCTTTGATCCACAGTCACTAATTTGCAGGAATACTTCACTTTTGCAATACTTTTCTTGACACCAGTAATATCTATTTTCGGTTTGCAGTGCTCCAGGGATTATTATAATCCTGGAGGAAAACACTGGTAAGAATATTCTGCCTTCTAGGCGGAGGAAGAGGGAACAAGAGGATGAACTGTGGCTAGTGGAACACCAATGAATTACTGAATCCATTCAGCGTTAAACTCTTCCTCACACGGTGAGGAATTCTCTTCATTGTCTGAACTGTGCAAGCCCTTGCTAGTGGCTCAGATTAAGCTTTGGAAATGTATGGAAAGTATAAACCCCTTCTGTATGAGAACAGCTGCAGAAATCCCTTTGGGGGAAGATAAAATGTGCTCCCTAGTTGGGCCATTTCCCCGTATCACCTGACTACTATGCCACATACCCCTCTCTGCCACAGTTTGGGTTTGGCTGGGTGTCCATCTGGTCAGGAGATGAGCTAAGCATGGTATGTAAATGCACTGTAGCCTCCCAAACACGGAGAAATGCTCAGGCTCATAGCTATTCTCTACGGAGATTTTCTAGCATTTATATATATATATATATATATATAAGTATGTATGCAGAATATTGTTGCTCTAATTCATCTGTTTCAAGTGGACAGACTTGAATATTTTTCATAATAAAGTACAAGTTTATTGACCTTTAAGAATACTGTGGTTTCACAACACAATTAATACTCCCTTCCCTCAAGTCATGGCTAGGAAACTGCCAAGCAGGCAGAATTAGTCATTGAGGGAACCCTTCCAATGCTACTTATCCAATAAGGACTCTGTGTGGAGGGGTGGAAGCTATGGGGGGGTGTTCCCAGACATGCCCTAGCTATTTAGCATCAGCCAACTGTGCTGCTAATTCAGAAGGGCTGGAAACTGTCCACTTTGACTAAGACTTTTTTTCTTTTTCTTTTAATGTGACTCAGTCCATAGAAGGACCTCCTTGGTCTGATTTAATTATTCCATTCATTACACTATGGACTTTTCTGCTCCAAAATACACAGCATGTGACAATACATTAGAGGGGCTGGATGCATTAGCACCAATATTTCAGCAGGCCCCCTTTTTATAACACACAAAAGCTGATCACAGAATTCTGTTGCTTTAAGAGCAGCACAGTGGCTCCATGCAGGTACCACCTGGCTCAGATGATGTAAAGTCAACAGCTGATAGAGAGAGTCAGAGCCTTTGCCCTTTTTTTTTGCCCCCACCCCCCCAACTCACTCTTATTTTATTTCTAATTTCTAGCAAGAAAAGGGCCCTGACATTATTTATCAAATGCACAAAGATCAATTTCTCTGTTCCATCTGGAGCAAAAGAAATCATTCACATTTCAGATATTTCATGTTTTGAAAGAGCAGCAATTAAAAATTCATAGAAACCTAGATTTTAAAAGCCTTTGTTAAAGGACCAGAGGAAGGAGAGAAAAAGTCACTGTGTTTGTACAAAGAGAGAGTCAAAATACACTGTATTGGGGAGGAGCGTCACACTTCACACCTGGTGCTAATCAACCTGTTCTACTATGATTGGTGTGGGGCAGGGGAGAATCAGGATGTGAGGGCAGGGAGGGGGAGGATTTCGATTCTTTCCAATTTGGATTCTTTGGTCCTTCAGGATACAGAGAAACTGTGTTTTGCTCAGAAGGCAAACTATATAGTTCTCCAGGTTGGAATTTCTCTTGGACCCCACTTGGCTAAGCAATCTGCCAATGGGGAAAAGTCTGATTCCCCTCAGCATGACCAACTAGTTCTGCATTACTGAGGAATTACCAAATCCTAATGGGACAGACATGAGTATGCTGATCATGGGTCAATGTTACTTTGGGAGGAGAGGGGAACACATCCACAGAACTTCCCCTGTGGGAATCAGTTGCAATTATGCAGCCAGTTCTCTGGACAAACCGATTTGTCTAAAGAGCATGGGGTCACAATGGACAATCCTACAGGAAGGAAGGAAGGAGAGTAATAAACCACAATGTTAACAAAAACAAACATTACAAACTAATTTCCATCCAGTAGCCACGTGGGCTGATCAGCTTCAGAGCTTATAAATATTACAGACCTGATTCAAGAGTTTATTTCCTATTATTTTTCCATTAGTTACCAAAACAGTTCAGTAAATTTCATTTTCACTGGGTTTTTCCTTCCCCTTTTTTGTGGTTTTTCATTTGTTTTTAAAAAAGAATTTTCATACATTTTAACAAATGATCTTTCTTTAAGATCAAACTGAGGCAGGTTTGCAGGCCGTTGAGACCAGCCCCACCTCATGGCACAGACATTCAAAGGCTATAACCAAACAACATAGCCACAATAGTCACCCAGCAATATCGCTCCATACAAAAAAAATTAAAAAATTGATGCTAGTTGCAATAAAATACACATGGAAAAAAGCATTTTTACCAAAAACAAGTTAATGGGGGGTGGGAGGGGAGGAGAAACAACTACACAGAGCTGCACTTAGAGATCATCTGGGAATGCATATTAATCCTTTCCCTGCAGAGGAAGGATGGAATCATGGAAGCAAATCTAATTATTTCCTTGCATTAAATACGAAATACTTTGAAAGTCTCTGGTAACAGTTTAATTGTTCCTATTAACAACCATGGGCTGCTGGGGTTTCCGGTGCACTTCCAGGGTGGGGAAGGTGGGTAAACTAGCCCCAAACACCCAGAACCAGGAGTCACTGATGGGATTAGAGACCCAATCCTGCAGCTTTTAATGCAGGTAAAACTCCCAGACATGGAGGTTACTGTCCTTTCAGACAGAAAAGATACTTTTCAATATGTGTTATAGTGTCTAGAGGCTGCCTACATTAAAAATGCTCAAGAGAGAGAGAGAGACGCTGATGGGAGTTTTGCCGCTGCAGATACTGCAGGATTGAGCCACAAATGGGTAATAATAAAACATTGTCTATCTCAGGCCTCAGATACACACACACACTGTGAGCCATGAATTTGTACCTGAGAGCGGAGTTTGCCCCATTAATGTCAGCCTGTTTGCAGTGCCTGTTCAGAGCTGTGAAACCCAGTGCCTCACAACCTGCCTGCCCCATACGGTGAAAGAGAATACACACGAATTAATGACCTGGCTGGCTAGTTGGTTGGGAACCCAGCAGGTTATTGCCTCCCCTGAAATCAGAAGTCAATTTACACTTAGGAAATGGTTGTAGAAAAGCTCAGCTACTAGACAGGGTCCTGGCCAGTGGCATTTTGTTTTTCCTGGAGGGAAACAATGAACTTGAACATTTGTTGCTGGTGTAGGGCTAATCTGGAGGTTCCCCCCTCTCTCCTTCCCCACCATTCTAACCTAGGAGTAAATTGCAACGCCAGCCCAAGTGAACAAGTAGAAGGTAGCATGAGCTCCCCTGCTGATGGTGCTTGGAGGTAAAGATCCATGGTGCTCACAGCAGGTCAGATCCCCTAGAAGGATCCAGCCAGTCTTTGCAGAAAGCTGAATGTCCAAGAGATGAACCTGCACAGCAGGAGGTGGGAGAGTGAGAGAGAGCCCAAGGACACCGGAAGATTTTCCTTGCAACAAGGAAAAGGAATGTCTTGGAAAAGGAAGTGTCTTCATGGGACCCGAGTACCTCCTTTCCCTTCTGTCCCCATTACCAGAAGGAGATCAAGTTTGGTGGCACCATATCTTTCCTGTTACACTCCCCAGGTCCGGCTGCTGTCTGCTAGACACCTGGAGGTTAGACTCTATTGCTAACTCCACCAAGTCACCAGGAATGTTTGTACACAATGGTTGGTGGTTTGAGGATTTTCAATGTCCAGTTGAAATTAAAGTTCTTTTCCTTTCTCAGCTGACATTGTATCTTGTCCCAGTAACTGTATAATCACCCTGTGGAATCCTCTGCCACTGGACATTACTGAGCAAACTAGCTTTAGTAAAGTTTCAAATCAGTGTTATGTATGTGAATAAGAATAGTATCTGCAGTTACACTAGCTAAGTTTAAAAGTCACAAGTGTTATCAAATATCATGCTTCAGGGCATAAAGCGGTCAGCTGTGATCAGGAAGAAATAACTTACACCTGTCTCTGCAGCCTCTGGCATTGGCCACTGTTTAAGGCTGGAATACATGGACAGTGATTTGCTCTATGATGGAAATTATTTTGTTGCCACTGGCATAATGCTGTGTCAACAGCAAGAGTACTAGTGGCACCTGTAGCAAGAGTGCAGCTGGGGAACAGCAGACGGAGCATTTATCATTGTCCTGCAAACTGCCTGCCTGTTTGGGCTGAACAACCCAAGAGTGACGCAGAAATAAGTGGGTTGGTGTGGATACCTCTGTTTACCATGGCACAGCAATGGCTCTGCCCATGGAAGGAGAACCCCTCACAGAGATCTTCTGAGAATTGATTACTGAAAGTACTAAATATTAACCAGATGCACTGCCAGAGAAAAATTACAAACTTCCTGGGTTCTGATCCCTGCCTCAGAACCCAGGAGGAGCTCAGGCTTCACCTTCACCCACCAGAAAATCATGGAGAGCACAGAGCTGTGCAAACCCTGTTATCCTTGAGGCAGTGACACAGGAAATATCTGGCCAGTTCAAGTAGGATCATCACCTCACAGCTCATCTCCCAACCTGACATTCTCACTCACCAACTGGAATCTCTTCCACATGCAATTATGAAGCAAGTCTCCAGACTACCATCCGACCTGAAGCTGAAATACATCTCGACAAGACGCCACCAGGAGGAAAGACAGAACCTGTGGTTCCACCTCCCTTCTATGGATTAGCCTTAGCTTGCGGTTTGGGCAGTATTTCTAAGGACTCTCAACCCCAGGACCCCCAAACATACCTATAATGTACACTAGCCACTGGCCTGGCCTGGCCTGAGTTGCTTTAAATTCAGTATTTTTTCCCTTTTCTTACAAATATACAAATTGTGTAAAAAAACCTTCTAAAAAGTGAACTTTGTTGTTTAAATGGACAGGCAAAGTTCTTGTGTATTCAAAGATCAGCAAGCATCTGAGTGAGCAAAGCTCTAACCCAGCAGACACCCAACAGGGCTTCTGTCAGTGGGGATGGCTTTAACAAGCTGGGTCAGTAAAAGAGTGAAGGTTTGAAGACATGATTGAGCAATGGGGATTCATCTCCTTCCTCTGCCATGAGTCCAACCCTCACTCTGGAAAGCACCTGGAGGCCCCTCTCCCCAACTCCAAAACCCCCAAAATAGTCAAAAATTTGTTATATCCTAAATAGAAAAGAGGAAAAACACAGACTCTTCGCAAATGGCCCTTTGCACTGTATTAAAAACAGCTCTCAAAGTTCCTAAATGGTTAGAATTAGTGGGGAGTGGGAGAGGGGCAGTTTAGATGGGGGATGTAAAATATTAAAAAGTGCTCTGCAACTAATTTTTGTTTTTTTTATATATATATCTATATATATCTATATATCTATATCTATATCGATATAGATATAGATATATATAAAGTTAAAAAGTTCTATCTGATATGAGAAACCAAGTGTCCTTGAATGGTCACGATTGGAGAGTGTGTGGCCTGTTGGGATGGCAGATGGGGCATTCGCCCTCCTCGGCACACATTTCACACAGCACGGCATGTTGGCACTGTAACACCACCCGGTTCTCCTCCTGACACTTAAGACATTTCACTGATTGCATCTGAAATACTGCCTGCAAGAGAGGACAAACCAAAACATAATCATCACAAACCTGCACACGGTGGAGTATATTCCCATCAGTTTTGTGAAGTGAAAGTGAGGCAGCACAGGCTGGTGTATTGAGAGCTGGGTTCCTGGGTACTTTTAGGTTCTATTCCCTGACCTACTTAGATTTAAAATTGTACTCTAGCTATAGCCCTGGTCTCTGTAGCTGTAGAGACCACGGCTACAGCATTTGTTTAATCTGGTTATAACTCAGTTTGACTATATTCACTCAGGTTGAGCAAAAAAGTTGCTAACTTCTGTTTTGGCTGGATAGACGAGGCCTTAGATCTCTATAGACCAGTTGGAAAGTAAGAGGTAAGCGAAATGCTCCCACCCCAAGGTCCCTCATGCTCACCTTGTCGACTCTCTCCAGGTTGGCGCGCAGCTGTTTCTGTAGGGTGTACAGTGTGGAGAGTGAGAGGGTCTCTAGATCAGAGAATGAGCGCAGGAGCTGGGGGTCCTGGCCAGCATGGATCCTCTCCAGCTCCTCCTGGAGTTTCTTCACTTGCAGCTCCAGGGCTTCCCTCTGCTCCCGGGCCAGCTCGCATTCCATGTTGGCTGTGCTGGCACGATCATTCGCTTCCTCTGCTTCCTTCTTCCAAGCATCACATGCCTGCAAGTCCAAGCAAAAAGAGAGAGTCAGTATAAACCCTCTGTCAGCATCCGAGACCAGCTGAGACTCCCTTTTACTTATCTACCTATTTAGATTCACACCAATTTGCCAACATGAAATTTACACCCCCTTAAAATCAGTGGGCCAGATTCCCAGGTGGTGTGTGCACTGGCATAACTTGAATGCCGAGACACCAAAGGAGAGGTGTAGCAAAAAAAAGTGGCTAACTGAAGGATGGAAGAAAGTGCAAGTTAAATCATTGCTACTCTCTGCAGTAACTAAGGCCTTGGCTACATGGGAAAGTTACACTGGTTTAATTAAGGTGTGATTTTACACCAATTTAATTAAACTGCTGTGAGCCTCTGTATGGAGATTCTTATTTCGGTTTTAAAATGGCTGCTTTCAGTTTAGCTTAAACGGATTCCTACTTGACTATGCTAAAATGAAATAAACTTGCTTTAAACTGAAATACGAAGTGTCCACACAGTCTTTTGTGCCACTTTAACTAAATCGAGTATCAGAGGGGTAGCCGTGTTAGTCTGGATCTGTAAAAGCAACAAAGAATCCTGTGGCACCTTATAGACTAACAGACGTTCTGCAGCATGAGCTTTCGTGGGTGAATACCCACTTCTTCAGATGCAAGTGAAGAAGTGGGTATTCACCCACGAAAGCTCATGCTGCAGAACGTCTGTTAGTCTATAAGGTGCCACAGGATTCTTTTTAACTAAATCGGTGTAAGATGGCCCTTTTTGTTAAACTGGTGCAACTTTTAGTGTGTAGACAAGGCCTTAAACCATTCCAGCTCCTAAGCACATGAAGTACACCAGCTCTCAGGGATTCTGGCTCTAAGAGGGATTGAATTACATCACCTTACATCATCTCTATGTTTGAAAACCCTCTTTGGCTATGCCTTGACAACCCGTTGCCACATCCCCCGCAAATTGCACTGTACCTGTTTGGCTTGTTTCCAGGATTCCTCCCACTGCTTAATTGTGCTGTTGGCTTCATCCAGTTCTTGTCGCAGTCTCGTCAGCTCAGCCGCACCTGGACCTGACAGAAACGCAGGTGAGGTACTGGGCGAAAAACTCCCAGAAGCAAAGTGCTCCCATATGCTGCTGTTCATCCCATTTAAACCTGTTTCACGAGGAGACAGAGAGGGTTATGTCACAGGTGTCGGCGGTTTCCCCACTTGTTCCCTGCCCCTGTGAAATCCGGGGCTCACAGTGAATGTTTAGAAGGCAGAGGATTGTTTTAGGAACCAGTTCACTCCTTCAGGAGATAGTCATCCATTTGGAGACAGCAATGCTCACATACTGAAGGTCTCACACTTTTAGGTAGCTGAGTGTGTAGTTTGGGAACTGACGTCTCCTGCCGCCAGAAAGAAGCTCCTCTTGAATGTGGCTCTGTCTACACAGGCTCTAAAGGGGAGTTTTTCAATCAAGTTAGCTTACCCCAACTGAAATCCCCCCGTTTGCTCCTGTGACAGACAGTTTAACTTCCCCAAGATCATTTCAGCTTGTCATGCAGTAGCCTAGTTAGCCTTACGCTAGCTCAGCAGTTCTCAAAAGTCATTGCACCATGACCCTCAAACTAATTTGAAGACCAAATTTAAGTTAAACCAGTGCATACAGACCAGATGCAGGGAGCATCTCAGTCAGAAGCAGCACTCAAGAACCAAGAAGCTGGTTACCCTTGCTGGGCATCTCAAACCCAGTGGCAGAAACTGGTTAGTTTGGGGTCTCTACTGCTTCTTTCAGGGCTTGTCTACACTAGAATGTTGCACCACTTTTAACTAAATTATAAGAGTAACACAACGCCCTAGTGCACATGCAACTCTAATGGTGGAAAGGTGCCTTAAACTGGTATAGCTTATTCCTGTATGGGAAGGGGAATAAACTACACCGGTGTCAGGCACTTCTATAGCAGTATAACTACATCCACACTAGAGGTGGTATAATTATTTTGTCAAAAAAAAAAAATCCCACAACCGACATAAGCAGCAAAGAGTCCTGTGGCACCTTATAGACTAACAGACGTATTGGAGCATGAGCTTTCGTGGGTGAATACCCACTTCGTCGGATGCATGTACAACCAACATAGTTATGCTGGTTCAAAAACTGTCCCTGGCTTCCCTGGCTTAGAGGCAGGAGAGAATGTCTGTCCATTTGCCCTCCTGCTGGTAAAGCAAAAGGATTGGCAGTGGGGGAAAGGGAGCCCTACAGAAGTTTAATGTTTTATTTTTATTGCTGTTCTAGATTTCTTGAAAGGGAGTTTGGCAATGATTAGGTTGCTGGTATGCTGATACCACAGCCTATCATGCTGACCATGAAGTCTCATTGTCTCCTTGTACTCCCCTGCCTGTCTGGCTCCATCTGTTGTCTCTTGTCTTAGACTGTAAGCTCCCTGTATTTGTACAGCAGCTAGCACTCTGGGCCCATGACTAGGGCTCCTAGGCACTACAGTAATACAAATAATAAAAACATACAAACAATAACTATTCACACTAGGCATTCGAGCTCGGCTGCATTCAGTGAGCTGTATGGACAAGTCCTACATTCTAAACCGGTAAGTTACTATGTCAGAAAACCTTATCAAAAGCTGAAAAGACTCAAATTATCCCCACTCCTCTATTGTGTATTTTGCTTTAAAAAAAAATTCAGATCACTAAATGCATTTTGCAATTTTATTCCATTTATTGGATTCTGCACTCTGTGTGGTGCACTCTGTGTGGTTATATGCATACAAGCTATTTAACATTTTTCTGCTGAAATAAAAAGCATAGCTTTATTAAAATAATGTTTTCTGTGACATTTCCCTTTTCTTACTGAAATTGTGACTTTTCCCATGATAAAAACCAGCTGTAATTAAACACCATTGTCTTCTGATAGGTCTTTTCTCATTATTGTCATTGTATAAGCCATTCAAGCAAGACCAAAAAGGCTTGTTCTGAACAAGCAAAGAATGTGATTGCAAGACATGAGACATGGCGTTGTTAGATGCATGAAGCAATAGATTAGCGAAGCATTTAGCTACTTTACTGAGATTTAGCATTGAAAATTAAAAAAATCTCCCAAGTTTGATAAGTGCTCTCTCACTATTGTCTAAAGGAAGCCCTGTTGTCTGTTGTTGTTGATAACAAAAGAGTCACTGTAACATTCAGCCAATCAAATGATTTGATTTCTTGAAATATCTGTGGGTTCTTAACAGATCCTGCTCCCCCAATTCTGCCTGTGTTGTGCCGCTCACAGTCCTCAGTGTAGGGGGCCCACCTTGGGGAGTGGAGGTGGGGATGGAAGGGAATGTGGCTGGAGCACTGCTGCACTCTGCTGAGCCCAGGTTATAGAATGGCAATATGAAGGGAACTGCATCTGGGCATATTAATGGGCAGCAGGTTTAAAACAAATAAAAGGAAGTTGTTCTTCACACAGCGCACAGTCAACTTGTGGAACTCCTTGCCTGAGGAGGTGGTGAAGACTAGGACTATAACGGCGTTTAAAAGAGAACTGGATAAATTCATGGAGGTTAAGTCCATTAATGGCTATTAGCCAGGATGGGTAAGGAATGGTGTCCCTAGTTTCTGTTTGTCAGAGGGTGGTGACGGACAGCAGGAGAGAGATCACTTGATCATTGCCTGTTAGGTTCACTCCATTTGGGGTACCTGGCATTGGCCACTGTCGGTAGACAGGATACTGGGCTAGATGGAGCTTTGGTCTGACCCAGTACAGCCATTCTTATGTTCTTATATTCTACAGTATGCTTGAAGATGCTCTTAATTATTCCAAGGGCCAGTCCAGCCCTCGTTTGTTCCCAAGAACTGAAGGTGGCCTAAAACCGTCTTCCCTTCTCCACCTCAGCTCTGTTGCGCTGAGGATTTAAGCTATAATCACTCGCCCTAAGCTCTGAGCAGAAAGAGATGCAGTCTATTTGTTTGAGCACAAGATGGGGGAGCCAGGAACTCCCAAGTTCTCACCTCAGCAAGTCATCATTAGTGCTGTGTGAACTTGGGCAAGTCACTTAACCTTTCTTCTTCAATTTCTCTATCTGTAGAATAGGGATATTTGCTCCCTCTAGCACAGAAGTACTGTGAAGATTCATTAATTACATGTTGGTAAAGCAGCTTGCAGTATTGTTGTTATTATGGGAAGGAGAGGTATAAATGGCAACACTGAAATAAGACATTCAAATTAAAGTTAACTTAAAAGAAAATACTTACATGGTATAGACACGTATGTACATGTAACACACACACTGTGCATTTACCTAATGATCCATGAGAAGCTGATGTCCCCAAGAATGTGTTTTCTGATTGGCTTAAGTGTCCCTGGGGCTGATGGAGGAAATGCGATGATAGGCTGACCGGTGGAGAAGGAGAGGCAGAGTGAAAAGAGGCAGAACTTCCAAGGGACCCAGGGATATTTACAGGAGCAGAACTTTGCAGCAAACTCCCACCTGGACAAAGAACACACAAAGAGGATGGGAATGTATGATCATGAAGTATGGGCCAGAGCACAGCACAGGAGTTTAGAACAGCAGATGTTAGCTTCCCTCTCCTTATCAAAAAGGGGAGCCCTAGGAATTCCCACCATTTCCCTTCTACATTACACAGCTCTCAACCTTCAGAAGGGGCACTGCGGCCAGCATCCTTCTGGCCAAGCAGGACCAGATGTGACTCCCTTCAGAGTACACCAAGACTGCTGGTCAACTGGCCAAAGCAGAGAGAGGCACTCCCTCCAGACCCTGAATGCGCTCCCCGCTGCAGAGTTCACAGTCCCTGCCAGCCTACGGAAGACCGTTTGTTTTAGATATCAAGTGAGCAGCTTTGCAATGAAGATTCACTTGCAAAATTTGCTCTTCCTTTTTTTAATACTAATACACTTCCAGCAGCCACCAGGAAGAGGATCACATCACCACTTGGTCAATCTAAAATGAGCAACTGGCTTCAGCTATACTTGAAAGCTTGCATCTAGTGGTAACAGAGTTGAGCTCCACTACACCAGAGAGCAGTCTCCTCCTGCTGCACAGATAGCTCCAAAGAGTTTTCTCCCCACTCCCTTCCATTTTGTACTGATATATCCCAGCTTAAAAGGCAATGGTTAACACCCAGACCTAAAGGAAGCGACAGAAAGATCACACTTCCTCTATTCCATGCTTCTTGTCTCTCTAGGCCAACAAGGCTGAGCTGTGGCAGGAATGGGGCCCTCAGAGCACACAGAATCTGGATGTTGAATCAGTATGTTGATCCTTTGAGGGGGATCGGATCTAAAATCATCCACAGAATGGAGTTTGGTTTCTCAGGTAAGGTTCTGAGCAGTAGCTGCATAGGCAAATAATAGCCATTATGGAGCGAGCATTAGGTCATTCATAAGAACCTGTTTCACTGAGTATGGCAATGGTGGCAGATAGTCACCAATGCTCTCTGCAAAGAGTCCTGAGATCTATAACTTTCAAGCCACTAGAGACAGGCAAAATGGACCTCGATTCAAATGTCACATACAGAAGATGAGACATACATTGTATGCTTTGATATAAGGCCATACACTACAAATGATCCTGTGACAGTAGAACAGTATTGCCAGGTCACTGGGTTCCCTGTGACTTTTCCTGGAATTTTCCTCAGGAGATGTGGGTTGCTATATTTTCAGCTGTTTTTATAGCTACCAGACACATTTTAGATGGTCGGTGTTTACAGACCAAGACAAACAAAACATGCTCATCTCAGAAACATTTCTAGGCCACTGGCAAGAACTCATCTCTGCTAGCCATGGAGAGTGATCTTTTGCTCTCAGGACTCTCACTGGTTGCCTGAGTTAGTTACAACTGTTGCTTCCAACCAATAAATCTTTTTTGAGGCTGGTTTTAGAACTTTGTGGGCTGGTTCAGCCTAGCTGATCTGGCAACACTGCTTGGCAGACGATCACAGAAAGCTCTGTTGCTTTCATGTACCTATCATGATGCCACTCGTGTGGGGCACCGTGCTGCTGTCAAATGTCTTCTCCAGGGCAGCCACTCCGAATTCATTCAGGTCCAGGTCATCCAAGGCAGATTCTGCCGGACACAGAGGTACCAATTATGTTACAAAGGACCAACAACTTCAAGAGATAGTGTGGCCCAAAGAGCCTACATACTGCAACAGCCACGGCTGTCTACCGGACAGTGTACTCAGCCCTTCTCTCGATCCTGTGCAGTCGCTAGTAAATGATTCGTGGTGAGTGTAACAGGCAGCTTTTCATATTGGTTTCCGTTGCCTGACCCAATTCCCCAAGATTTTATATCGGCTCGTTCCCAACAGTTACATGAAAACAGACATACAAATTTGGAATAATAGCAATCCTCACAGCTCTCCCCCCTAGTGATATTCTGGTTCAGTCCATACTATGTGACAACACCTACCCATGTTCTGTTTGGTTATGGCTAGTGCTGTATCACCAACGTACTGAGGAGAGGCCT
This sequence comes from Mauremys reevesii, assembly GCF_016161935.1. Taxonomy (NCBI): domain Eukaryota; kingdom Metazoa; phylum Chordata; order Testudines; family Geoemydidae; genus Mauremys; species Mauremys reevesii. The sequence goes on from NC_052637.1 coordinate 30,086,373, forward strand.
AGAAATGGACTAGCAGCAGCAGGCAGATTGCAAATCAGGTCTGAGGTTCAAAGACAGTATAAGGTGAAGAAAACTTACATAGTGCCTGCCCAATGCTATATCTAACCATTTCATTACAATATACCTCATCACAGACCTACAGCTATACATATACTTATATACATGCATATATATATGTGTCCCCGCCCCCCGGGCCTGTTCATTTGTATTGACTACTTTTATTGTTGTAATTAATTTACATCAGAAATGCTGGCTCATGAAAGAGGATTCAAAGAATCTGACTGACAGAACAGCAGTGACTCCCCTATGGGAGCCCCTTGCTCTACTCTTCTAGGGACTTTGTCCTACACTTGGACCTCTGGATGGGGAGAGATCAGCATACAGCTGACCAGCCCCTCCTGTTAAAATCCGCAAAGGGAAAATAAAGAATTTGCAGCTGTGGAGACTGTCACTGATTTTCTGCTCTACACAGTGTCTACCCCAAGTCTGACAAACCCATGCACTCTCTCAGGAACAGATGTTATTCATATAGAGTGAAAATCACCCCCGGTGTAGAGGGCGAGCTTACGATCTATGCACCATCAAACCTCACTTAAGCACTATTTTGAAGGCCCAAGTTGCACTTAAGGAGTGCATAGCCCTGGTGCTGATCCTCTGTGCAGGGGTGAATGTCATCCATAATGATCTGCAGAAAAGATCTGTTGAGCCATAGTCATAGAAACCCTAGAATCGCTGGGAGGTGCCAACACTACCAGGGAAGTGTGGGATAAGAAACTAGAGCACACTGTAACATCCCTCAGCCTCATGGCTGCAACATGTTATTCCAATTCTCATGCCTGAAGAGCCCCTCCTGAGAGCCTCACTCCGTGTAAATAAACAAGCAGTGTTACCTATAACAGACTCCACTGTGTCACTGGTAGGGTAGAAAGGAAGGGCATTGGCGTTCATGCCTGGGATGCTGCTGGTGCCAGCGGGGCTTGGTGGTGTAGCTGCCAGACTGGAGGTGATACTGGAAGAGATGCTGGAAGTCAAAGGGCTGCCCACTGGAAGAATCCCCAGTATGTCCTGAAACAAGAAGAGGGAGGTAAGAAATTAAACATATCCACAAAAGAATCACTTCAATAACATGCAGAGATACGGCATCAGCCAAGGCACATTAGTGAACGTGTTCTTTGCTGCTCCCATTCAAACAGATGGTTACTGCCACCAATGTGGGGGCGGGGAAAGAGGGGGAGATTAACTGTTTGTGTTTCATGTCTACAGGTTTGTTTCCTTTCAGCCTTACAAAGATCCTTCAGGCCTCACTGAAACGAACTCACATGACCCACAGGTAGTATACAATCAGGGGTCTGGGTCACTCACTCAGCAAACACATTTCCTGGAAACTGACAGGAAACCCTCTTTACAGGGACCCTTTCTCTGCCACAGTCCAGAACTGTGAAGCTACCCTGAACTCACGCAGGCCTTGGCCTTCACACACACGTCTCCAGAAACCCCTGGAGGGCCCTCCCTTCTCAAAAGATCATTTCTGAACTAGAGTGCCCCGACTCTGTCTGGCCTGTCATTGGCTTCCTCCGATTTGTTTGGCTCCGCAGATCTGGCTAGCATTCTCATTTGAGGTGGGGTGAGCTCCAAGCAAGGTCTCAGAGCTCTGTTGGCATTACCGTACCTGTTTGGGCTGTAACAGAGGCTGCTCCTGGCTCCTGTATTCCAGTGAATGGGATTTTATTTTCGCCTGCTGCAGTAAATAAACAGAACAAAAGATAAGCAGGGGGATTAACAGCTAAATTGGAAATGGCTGACTGATGGCTTTTGGAGAGGCCATGAGGAACATGCACAGCCCCCACCCCTTCTATTAGGTTGTCCTGGATGCTTTAGAATCCAAAAAGCGGAGCTGGATGTTTAACAAATGGAGAATCCCCCTGAATCACTCGCCCTCTCGATACACGGACATTCTGCTCAATTATTTATGGATCTATTGCAATTATGTTTGCATTTAACTGAACTACCCCTTCATTAACATTAATAACTTCTTAAGAATACAAGACCAAGTATGGATTCCTTTCCATTGCCCATAGTCTCTGCCATTCTCCAATAAAATTGGTAGGAAGCACATTACATTTTTATATACTTTCAGATTTATTTATTTTTGACAAGATGCTTTACTGTTTATTTTGCTACTTCTCCAGACAAGGTCCCAACCAGGGTTACTTAGTTTAAAAAGGAGAGGGAAAAAAAGTGACATCAATTTCCCCATCTGCAAAATGGGGATAATGATACTGAGTTCCTTTGTGAAACGCTTTGAGATCTACTGATGAAAAGAGCTAGGGATTATTATTACTACTACAAAGGGATGTAAAAAAAGATAGGGTAGAGATGAGCCAGACTCTCCTACTTTCATTTCCCATTAACAAAAACAATAAAGACACATGTAATGAAATTAAAAAGCAACCAAAAAAACAGACTCAAGGAAATCATTTTTTTAACCTGTGGAACTCAATGCCATTATAGATGCCACTGAGCCAAGAGCTTAGTGGGATTCCAAAACAGAGTGGATATCTATATGGAAAAAAATATATCCACAGTTCCACTACCTCAGATAAAAAAATTACAAGTGATTTCAAGCCTCTTGCTTCAGGACATTATTAGCCAACCGCCAACTACAATAACGAGGGTCAGGAAGAAACTTCCCTCGTGAGCATGTCATTGCATAATGGTTTATTATGGAGGTATGGCTGCTGTTATCCTGCTGTATCTGTGACAGAAGACAACATGGGATCAATTACACACCCTGAGGCTGTGAAAAGGTGCCCAGGATCTGCTCTGCTTGTTTCATTTACTGGGCAGGATCCTTGTGATTCAGAGAAACACATTCCAGACATAAAAAGGGCTGTTCATCATTTTATTGAGAGTACAGAGAATAAATAGATCTAAGAGAGTAGGGAGAAGGGGAGGTTCAGGCATGAGGCACAACAGTATCAGAGAAAATGAAGCACTTGCCTGCCATGATCTGCCTCAGCTTTTTGGTTCACCCTTTTGGGGTGAGGGAAAGATGGGATGGAGAGTTAGACAAAAAAAAGTTGCTGTGAAAATGATGAATGATTGACTGCTGAAGATGGACCCTGTCACCTGAATGAATTAAGAGGAGAAAGAGCAGCAGAAGAGCATAGAATTCCTCTCTTGTTTTACTTAATTGATTCATTTTATCGCTTTAATCTTATGCCCACAGGGGGCCACGGTCTGGTGAACAGGCAGGTGAGATATGGACACAAAGATCTTTCTGTACTGCTTTCCCTAAATAGTGCACTGTGTGTATGTGGCAGTCACAACTGAACTGATCTCAGGCTTGTCTTTCTTTGTGTGCAATTGATGCTGTGTTATGTTAGCACATCTGTGTGTGTTTGATAACACGCCTGCTAGATCACCCAGTGCATCTCTTCCTTGCTGACACTCATCTAAATGCAAAATGTGACATAAGCAGGAGTCAGCAGTTAGAGTGGAGAGAGATACGCATGCATACAAACAGAATCACTGCCCATTGTTTTTCCCACCCCTGCTGAGAGGATTCTTGCCAACACACTTGGCAATGTTGCAGCTAAGCCTCACTGAAGCTTTTTAATACATTTCAGGGCCAGCCCCAATGTCTGCAACCCTGAATTTGGTGCAACACCAGTTAAAAACTCCACATTTTTCTCCTTCATGCCCAGGTACAGTAGTAAAGAAACACCTGTATTTCTGAATAACATTAGAGAGTACAAAACTAACCAAAACAGGCAGAAAAATTAAAAGCGGAGATAGAATTTCAATCTATAATTTGCTCCGTTGAGTCGCGGGGGAGGAAAGAGTGATGTAAATTATGGATGAAACACAGAACATGCCACATCCAGCACAGAATAAATCTGCTGTGCAGCATGTTTGCAGGTTACTGGCACCTTTCATCCAAAGTGCTTAAAAGCCTTTACAAACACTAATAAAATAAGCTGTACAACCCCACTGTGCAATAAGTGTTATCATGCCCATCTTACACCTAGGTAAACTAGAGCATGAAGAGGTTAAGCAACTTGCCAAAAGGTCCCAGAGAAACTCAGCAGCAGAGTCATGCACAGAACCCAGGAGTTGTGACTCTGAGACCGTGCTGTACATCACACTCCGTCCCCACTGCACATGAAGGGGTGGAAGAGGATCAATACTAAAAGGGGTTTTATTGGCGCAGCTTTTCCAGTCTTCTGTCACAACCTGATAGGATCTAAAGCTAATTCTTTTGTGCACAGCATGAAAACTCCTTAATGAAAAGTTATTTGTGTTACTTGCTTAGGAAGCCAGGCCAGATATTCAGGTCTCTTGGCTAAATCTGCTTGCTTTCTTTTTTTAAAACCTAGTATCATTTATCCAGCTACATTCAGATTCTTATACTTGTACTGTGGTCGCTTTAGCATGCATGCTAAGCAACCACCCTGTTTTACTGGGCATGTGTTTTGGATGACATATTACTTATGCATTCAACTGAACCACTATGGAGCATCACAGAAAGCCTGGTTCACTAATGTGAACTTTAATATGGACGGCCCAGATCCCTTCAGAGTAGCACAATGAGAGCAGAAAATGGCAGAAGATAGAGCCTCCAATTTTGGGTCTTTGCCTAGTTTTCTGCCAACTGTAAATTTTCATTTTTGGGGAAATGTAAGAGTCCATCTTTCATTTCTTTGAGAAGAGCATTCTCAATCTTTTGCTGTTAGCTAAACATTAGCTGATGTTTGAAAATCACTTTAAAGATGAAGAGTTATGTAGGTGCTAAGTGTTAATATTATATTATTGCTGCTCTGTTAGCTCAGCGTTGCCAAAAACTATCTTCAACCAAACAACAATAACAGCAAAGGTGCAACTTCCCCTCCATTCATCTCAAGGAGAGAGGAATGAGATGGCTCATTTAAATACTATCACTATGAAATCTACATCATACCCAGGTTACAGAACTAGGCAAAAGCTTCTGACCAAAATGTTCAAATATGAGCGCCTAAAGTTGGGTGTCTAATTCCTGGCCTGATTTTCAAAAGTGCTGAGACCCTGCAGGACCCACTGAAGTCAATGCAAACTGTGGCCTCTCAGCACCTCTTAAAAATCAGACTGCTTTTATTTATTAGATGCCTAATTTTGGGCACCTCCATTTGAATATTGTAGATTTTTCTTTACAGGGCTTTAGCACAGTTCAGTAGCATAGTTACGATACAACTTGGCTGCATGCACACACGCAACACCACACTATGTCAGAGCACAGTGCCAGAACACAATGTGTTTGTGGTGCAGACTGGGCCTCACTCACACACACTCATCTGGAGACAGGGCCCTTCTAAGTGTCATATTTATATTCCCTCCCCCTTCCTCCTCAGGTTGGGCTCTTTGCCCATGTTTTCTCCAGAGCAGGGTCTCCCTTGGGCCTGGCCTCTGTTAGCAGGAGACTGGGGTTCTCTTGGTCCTTCAGCCTTGGAGCTGCCCAGTGACTCCTTTCCTACAGCACTTGCAATGGAAAACGAGCATGTGGCTTTTCTTTTGTTTTTAAACAAAGGCTACAAGCTGCTGTACTTAGCAGGGAGATGTGATGGAGACACAGCCAGCCCTGCACTTTGAGCCCAAAGACACATTACATAGATTTGCAATTCCTGGTTTCTTAAGCCATGCCCATGTTAAGCAAACACCAGAACTGGTTTTGAAAACGGTTTAAATTAATAGGGCTTAAACGCTGTTCATTCCACAACTAAATCATTTTAACTAAACCAAACAGTGGTCAAGACTAGCTTCCTGGCAGGCTTGAAACGTGACTCTTCCACCCAGCTGTAAAAAAATCATGTGGGCACACATGATATTAATGACTTCTAAATCATGTCATTTTTTCAAGACCTTGTCTAAGCTGGGGATTTCAATTGTTTGTATTGTAACAGAAGTGCAACGTGGACAGTGCCTTTTAGGCTTTATGCTAATTTTCTCAACGTAATGTAGACAGGGCCTAAATGTGGCCAGATTAAAGGCAGATTTTCTGGGCACCTCTGCTTTCAGTAATATACAACCATATCTCAGTTTGGTAGAGACCAGCCCTCATGAAAAGATGTCTGTGAAAATGTCTTTTTCAATCCCTAACAAAAATCTACTTATCACACTAGCAATATCATCAGCAACAGCAATTTACAGAACATCACTTTACAGAATAAAGATGAAGCCACCATCCCTGTCCAGGACACAGGTGAGTCATCAATTTCAGAAGGGAAAATGCAGAGAAATTACTGGTAACACCAAGGAAGGAAATCAATGGAAGAATTGGACCTGAAGGTGGAAAAGGTGGCACATGTCAGACAAGAAACAGGAGATTGTTCTAAGCTTAGGGAGCAGTATTATTAAGGCTTTAAACTGAGAATGGAAAGAGACAAAGGGAGCAATTATGCAAGAGGACTGGGAGGCACATCAAGAATAAGAGGAATGACAGTTGAGTTATAGGTCAGGATGAGATTATGTGGGGCAAGTGAGAAGGAGAAGTTACTTACCTCAGGCAGTAACTGGTATTCTTCGAGATACGTGCCCCTATGGATGCTCCACATCAGGATGTGTGCATGCCTCCACAACTCTTGATGGGAAATTTTTGTCAGCAGTATCTGTGGGTCTATGCCTGCACCCTAGATACCCTTGTGCTCCAGTATGAGGATATAAAGGGGATGGACCGGCCATCACTCCAGTTCCTTCTCAGCCATGAATGCTCAGCAAAAGGACTCTGAGGCAGAAGGGAAGGATGGCAGATACTGGGGCATCCATAGGGATACACTTCTTGAAGAACTCCAGTTACTGTACAAGGCAAATAACCTCTCCTCCTTCTTTAAGTAGTGTCCCTATGGGGACTTCATGGCAGGAAATTCCCGAGCAGTACTTCAGTCACAGAGGAGGGTGCTGAGGAGGTGGATTCAGTTTGTAGGAAGCATTACTGAAAGTCACATCGGCTCTGGAAGCAGGCACAAGAGTGTAATGCGGGAAAACATGTGCACTGAAGACCAGGTGGCTGAGACAGGTATGTTTTTCAGTAGGGCTACAGAAGTAGATTGACCCCACATACACCTTTTGTGGCTCTGTCCACCAATTTAGAGAATTGAGGACCCACCAAGGTACAGACCCACGCTTGGATAGATTGTGCTTGTTGGGGTGGTAGATGGTTCTCATCCAGGCTTGAAGACACTAAAAGCGTGGTCTTGCTAAAATGTATAGGCTTTCATATAGCCCAGAAGTTGCAGGAAATCCCTTGCTGTGGTTTATAGGCTCTGTTGTATTGTTGAAACGAGGCTGAACATTGTGGCAAATCTGTCCTTGGGCAAGTATGCTGTGGCAGTGGATGAATCCAGAGTGTCCCCAATGAAGTCCATTGAGTGAGTGTGAGGATAGACTTTTCCACATTGAGGCGGAGGTCCAGTGAATGGAACAGAGATTGCTGTCTGTATCTCAAGAAATGAGAGACCTTTCAGGAACCATCATCCATGTAGGGAAATATGATTATTCCCATCTGGCGAAGATGGGCTGTGATGGCTGAGAGGACTTTGGTAAAGACTACTGGGGCAGTGGAGAGGCCAAAGGGTAGAATGCAATACTGGTAGTGGTCCCTGCCCACCAGAAAATGTAGAAAAAATCTGTGTGAGGGGTGCACGGCTATACGAGCATAAGTGTTCTGAAGGAAGAGGGAATTATCACTGCTTGGGTTACCATTCTGAAACACTGAGAGTGAACGAAGATGTTCAAAGTCCTGAGGCCAAGAATTAGTCTCCATCCCCTGTTTTTCCTCAGGACCAGGAAGTTCCAGAAATAAAACCCTTTCCAGATAAAGTGTGGTAGAACAGGTTTGATTTTATATTAGGAGGCCTCATGAAACCCTCATGAGAAGGGTTCCTGAAGATGGGTGGGACAGGGGAGTTGGGGGTCTGGAAGGAACTGAAATGGGTGGAACTGGCAGTAGAAATCACCTCCAGGATCCAACTGTGTGAGATGATGAGCTCCCAGAAAGGTAGAACATGGGAGAGACAATCCCCATAAGAGTGGAGAGAGGGAAAGGGTCAAAACTGTCGTTTTGAGGATGTTGCCGACTAGGACATCACTGTAGGGGACAGTCCTTTCTTAGTGAACCTGGGCTTCTTTCTGTGGGGGGTTCAGCCAATCTTGGGGGGCAGGTAGTGGATGGGATGATAGTGTTGACCCATTTATGATCTATTGTATTTTCTTTTTGCTGCAGGCATTTAGATGCCCAGAGATCAGTGTCACCAGGGGGTCTTTAAGAGAATGGCGCGACGTGTCCATGGCATTGCTGAACAACTTGGGTCCCTCAATGGGAAGGTTCTTGACAGTATTTTTTCCTCGTGGGGGAAGCTGTAGGAATTCAGCCAAGAAGCTCAGTGCAAGACTACTACCATAGCCATGGAACATGCAGCTTTATTGGTGGCATCGAGCAAGGCCTGGAGAGACACCTTAGCAACTGTCTGGCCTGTTATGAGGGCTTGAAATTGTTCCCTCTGATCCTGAAGCAGGTGTTCAATAAAAGATAAAAACTGAGTAGTTTGTAAAATCATAATTTGCCATCGGGGCTTGGTTACTGGCTACTCTGAGCTGCAAAGAGGCTGAGTAGCAGCATTTATGGTCCAGAAGGTTCAGCTATTTCACCTCCTTGTCAGATGGCATTGAGTGGGACTGATGTTGCCTGTTTCATTGGTTAACAGCCATGCTAACCAGAGAATTGGCTGTAGGTTGGGAGAAAAAAAATACTCTGAGCCTCTGGGTGGGATCTCTTATTTTTTGTGAGCCCATTTACATATAGGTAATATGGTAGCCACACCGTACAGCCAGGGGCCAGCAAAGCATTGTTGATGGGAAAGGTGATTTTGCCCTGAGGAGACGTATGAAGGATGTCCAACAGGGAATGTTGGTGTTCCTGTATCTCCTCCTGATATTCATTCTATAAAGTCTTGAAATGCCTATAAATCATTGGTATAAGATGGTGGGGGAGGCATGACAGCCTCATGTTGTGAGGAGGAGGCTTTGTGGGAAGGTGGTGTTTCTTCTTCCTCAGCTGGTTCTTGCCCCTCTCTAAGAGCCTCCTGTAGAGCAGGATCCAAGGGAGACGGTTATTGCTCCTGGTGTGTCCTTTTATGAGATATGACCAAGTAGAACTGGTTGCCAAAAGGGGCCTCTGGGTTCCAATAAGCCCACTGTGGTGGAAGGGAAAGGGGCAAGGCCCCGTGGCTTTCTTTGCCAGGGCTGCTGGGTGTATATCCTGCCAGAAGTTTCTTCCTTAGAGTGTACCCCAAGGGAGAGAGGTTGGCATGAGAAGGTGGAGGAACCTTGTATAGACACGTCAGAATAGGATGAGGTGCAGGGGTGAAAGTAACTTAAAGGACTTACCAGTACCACGGAGTCCTGAGCGGGGGCGTGGCCTCAACTGGAAGAGGCGGGGCCTCAAACGGGAGAGGTGGGGCCTTTCAATATTTAAAGGCCCCGGGGCTCTGGCTGTGGCCGGGAGCCCCAGGGCCTTTAAATCACCCCGGAGCTACCAGCTGCAGAGGCGGCTGGAAGCATCGGGGCTCAGGAGCGAATTAAAGGGCCCGGGCTTTGGCCGCTGCAGAGCTCTGGGCCCTTTAAATCACCGTGAGAGCCCTGCCGCCGCTACCCCAGGGCAACAGGGCTCTGGTGGTGATTTAAAGGGCCCAGGGCTCCGGCCGCTGAGTGGAGCCCCAGGCCCTTTAAAGCGCCGCCAGAGCCGCCAGAGCCCTGCTGGCTTACTTTCACCTCTGATGAGGTGTCATCCTCAGTGACCATCAGAGGAGCAAGTGGTGCTGCTACCAGTGACTAAGTTGGTACTGGGATCTGGAAAGGGTCCTGTAACTGCACTGGTACCAGAGGCTGATACTTGATTGGCTGGTGAGATGGTACCAGAGGATGTGGCAGTACCAGCAGGAAATTACTCTCAGTACACTCAAAAAGTTTGTGGGAAACTGGTGACTATGTCAGTACTAGAGGACAAGTCACTGTTGAAGATGGTAGGGTCAGAGGGTAAGTAGTGTGATGACAAATGGGCCTACAAATTTACCCAAATTGAGAGCTCAACTCTAAAAAGTAGGTAAAAATTCATAAGATGTTAAAATAACCTTTAATAACAAATGTTGATGGAAAAAGGTATGAAAGGGAGACAGAATAATTGAATTAATCTAAACAAAAAGGCTGAGTTGAGATGATTCAATGACTGTGTTGAAATTATGCTTGTAAAAAACAGGAGATGTGGAGCCGGAAGTTAACAAGCCAAAACTGGTACGTCTGAAATTAAACCTAATTGGTGGACAAAATAATGAGGAGTGGGCTATTCCACCCATCACTCCCTTTTTGGGTCCTTAAAAGAAAAAGATTTTGTGGGGAAAGTATCAAAGAACAAAAAGAACAGACGGAAAAAACCAGACAAAGGCTACTGGCACGAACTTCACCACCATGGCTGCTGCTGCTACCTCCACCGTTTCCTAGTGGGCCTTCATCATCCTGACGATAATTTTACATGAGTAATTATAAAAATAAAATACCAAAAAATTAAGCGAAGAGAGGCAGCAAGCTGTGTGTCTAACGAACGGAAAACACGACGCTCCATCTCAAGTCACAGACAGTTCAGTAAGAAGTGGAATGGTGGCGGGTCAACCCTGCCTTATATTCTTGACCCAGAGCACATGGATATCTAGAGAGCAGGTGCAGACCCATGAACACTGCTCACAAAATTCTCCAATCAAGAGTGTACAGGCTCATGCACATCCTGATGTGTAGCACTCCTAGGGACACTACTTGAAGAACAAGGAGTCTCAATTTAATGTGGAAGCCAGGGAAAAGATTCCAGAAGAAGGATGATATGGTTGGAGCAGTGGGAGAGGAAGAGGACTAGCAGTGGTGTTTTAGACAGACTAGAGAAGTGAAAGGTGACAACAGCAGAGATCAAGGTGCAGTGATCAAGGTGACCAAGATGTGAACAAGGATTTTAGCAGTCAAGAGAGAGAGGAAAAGATTAATTCTGGGATATTCTACATCCGAAGAGAACCTGGATAGGGAAGGAGGATATATAAATGACATCAAGTTGCTATCCAATGGTAATAGAGAAGGAAAGAGGTGGACAGGGACTTGAAGTAAAGAGGAGAAGCTAAATTTTTGACAGACTGAGTTTGCAATGGCAGTAGGACACCCACGAGTTGATGTGAGATTGAATGGATTGACGGAGGTTGGGAGTGGAAGAGTAGATTTGGGAATCAAACGTTGTGGCAATAGCGTGTTACTTTTGTTCCACAGACGGAGGAATCAATAAAACTAAGTCAGGCAATTGCTCTCCACCACCCAACACTCCCTTCTTACCTGGCATTTGAAGCTCTTCAGATACTCAGCTCCCACCTGATCCTCCCGCTCAAACCCTGGTGCCTTCTTGTAGCTGCTCGCTGCTGTTACTGAGTCTGTGGGAAAACCAATGCTCTCCAAGCTGTGTTGTTTCCCAATGGCACCAGGAGGGGACCCACATATATTAGATGGACTTCCGAGACTGCTGTTCCTACAAAGAATCTAATGGGAGAAGAAAACACAAGGGTCATAAAATGGAGAGTTCAAACAGTCAGTAGCACTGAATCAAATGATTCCTAAGGACACTGATTCTCTTACTTCCTTGTTTGTGCATTAGCTTTATTGATGGTCAGCACAAAGAGACAAATATAGACAGCCAGTAGGGGGAGCACAAAATACTGTTTGTGTGCAAATCTCACAAATATAATGGCTCTTTGTTGTAATTTCTCAGCAACACAGTGGTGGAGTTAGCCCAGTGATTTGTAACCTGAGGCTCTAGAGACACTTCAACCCCTCTGCAGCCTCACATGCAACTCATGGAGTTCACAGGCCTGATCAAAGCTCTTCTCATTTTCCTTAAGCTACCGGGTGATTCAGGTTAGGATCCTGTCTGCACTTTGAGGAGGAACAGTGTTTTAACCCTGTTAGACAGTAGTAAAAACACCTGAGCCTGCAGGAGCAGTGTATATGCTACAGCATCTACCTGTGGAACTGCACCCTGCTAGTCTGAAAATCCTAGCGTAGACAAGGCCAAAGTATCGACAACCAGTGTTAAAACAAGGCTCCCCAACAGGTTCTCTCCTTTGGGACACAACCATGCATCATGCATTTAAACGGGATTATTTCTGCAACTTAGAACTATGTTTGCACATGCTTGTTGATCCCAAAGTTTGAAATGCTGCATAGAGAGGGCTGGAGATCTAAAGAGGGAGTGCTGGGAGCGTCCTACAATGTTTTGATTCTTTACACAGGCTGTCTGCTATTTTCCCTCCCCTGCAGTCACTACTTACTGTGGTGGAGGTGGGGCTAGTTGGCAGAGTTCCTGGTTTACTCCACACCTAAAGTACAAATACAAAACAGAACAGGCCATGCGAGGTTGGTTACTTCACTGAGTATTTTCCTTTGATTAATTACTCATGTAAAATTATCATCAGCAAAGCTATATTTGTTTGCAGACTACATGCAGCTGCCCTGATGACTGAGGAAATGACAAAAAGGCATGTGTTTCCTTTTTTGGTATGTGTTCATGGATGAGGTAGCGTTCAATTTTAAAGACTGAAGCACTCCAGAAAGAGAATAGACCTCAGCGATCATCAGATGGAACAGACGTTCAGTTTCCCTGTGGCTTGCCCAGCGTTCAGATGGCACTTTCACAGAAAATAAAAGAATGTTTGTACTTTATTCCACAGTGTTATTTACTAAGAGAAAATAAATGAGTTCAACTCATCTAAACCAGTTTAGAATTTGCAATCATGATTTAAGACCATGCCATTGTAGCTCTTCAATATCTTCATCAACAGTTTGGGAATGCTGCAAGCTCCAAAGTGGCTTAATGCAAATAGGCAAAGATAAAAAAACGGGGGGAAAAATCAGAAAGAAAAGAAGATGCCTTGTACCCCACTCACTCCTGTGTCTGTATGTTTGTCTACTTTGATTGTAAGCTTTTCTTGTCAGGGACCTCTTGTCTTGTATGTACAGCTAATGTACACAGCACACCTCGGGGCACTGTATAAACTAGTAAATGTAGCAGGGCTTGGCCACCCCTCAGTAAATCACAAATATTCTATAATGCCAGACACACTGTGCACAGGCTAAACCGCTTTGAGATTTCATGTGTGAGCAAACTAAACTACAGTTTCGTACTCTGGATTATACTGGTTCATGCCTTGTACATGGAAACAGAAGCCCTACATTCTTCTCCAAGCAGAAAGGAGTTAGGCTGGATGCACTGCTGCAATCCACTCTTCACTTTCCTGAAAAATACCTTAACCCAGAGCTAAAAAGGAAACTTTCGAGAGAATGAAAAGCAGAGAAGTGCTATAGGCATGGAGTGGGTTTTTATGAGTAAGATTGAAACCTATGTCCCTCCCCAAGTAAGCTCTCTGAGGGAAGTACTGAGCTGAGAGCCAACAAAATTCAAATCCTTTGGGAAATGTTCCTCCTCTGGAAGACAGTGGTACAACAGGTCAGGGAAATGCAGGTTCACAACATGTGGACAAATGCTTCCCAGCAGGGTCACATACATTGCTAAGGTCCGGGGCATGTGGACTGGAAGGGCTCACTGGAACAGAATCACCAGCAGCTGATGGCATATACATCACAGGGCCTGTTTGCGTTGGGCTGGATACAGCTGAGGATGGCTGTAAATCTTCATTGAGTGGAGGCTCTGCGAGAAATAGAAGGGCATGCAATATCACTCAAAGCTACATGAATGGCCAGGGACCACAAAATGCTTGGGAAGAACAGCAGCTACGCACATCTCCTGCTGCTAGCTCTCCACAGGGAATGTTTCAGGGATGCTTATTTTTAATCAGTATAGAAGCAACAAGAAATCCTATCAGGCAAAATGGGCATTTCTCATCTTATATTATTACTCTTTCTCCAGTTCTGCAATCTGCTGGTCTCTAGCTCCGTAATACCTCTTCCTCCAATAGTATTTTTACTAAGTGAATTACATGCTACACATTCAGGATATCCTGAACTAACTAGGGGTTTTATCCATGCTATGCACACAGGTGATTGATTTGTTATGATTAGGTAAGGGAGATAGATACATTTCCGTAAGTTCTCAACACCAACCATTACAGAAAATGGTAATGTGTGTACAAGGGTATGGAACTGCACCCTTCCCTTTAAACATCATAAATACCCCGGAAAATAGTGCAGGTTTTCGCTGCACTGATTTAAAACATTATTCAGCCCTCAGCAACAAATGGCTATCACTCGTGAAATTCATCAGGATGATTTCCAAGAGATTTAGATGTTCTTGGATATGATCTTATTTTCCTTTTTATAGGGGCTTCCATCTGTGGATCTCAAAGCACTTCACATATAGTAATGAATTAAACCTCATTACACTTCTGTCAAGACAGAAATTATTATTTTCATTTTTTAGATGGGCAAATCAAGGCACAAAGAGATTTGCTCAAGGTCATGCTGTGAATCAGTCTCAGAGCAAGGATTAGAGCCCATTTCTACTTGCTCACAACCACTCTGCTCCGATTACCTAAATTCAGCATTACAACTTGAGTGCAGAATCCAATGGGAACAATGGGATGTGAAAGAGCTAGCCCTCATTTATAAATGCAAGTGTCAACAGTAATAACCAAATTTATCAACCAGAATTATGACAAAGAAACTAAAAGGGACCGGAATTCAAGTTTTCTGTTATGCATGAAAGTGGCTTCCAGTATGGAAGTCCCAAATTCAAACAGACATTTGTAACTAGCTCTATTACATCCAGAGAAATATGAAGAACAAGCCAACAGACTCTCTGCTCTTGTTTAAAGGGGCACTGTCAGGAGCTATAGAGGTTTTCTGGAAAACGGTTAAAAATGTTTACTAGTGCCGTTTAAAAAAATATTAATAAAAACAGCTCTTATCTGGATTTAAATAATCTTGTGCACTATTTGTGACTCAAATGTTAGAGCATCATTTAGTACTGTATAAGAGAATTAGCAAGAGAACCCGCCTAATAACATTCCTTAGTGTTTATATAGCACTTTTCATCTTCAAAGCACATTACCAACCATTAATTAAATCCTCACACTAAAATACTATTATTACTTAATACGTGGAGAAACATGCACAGAAAGTTGAAGTGTGCAGAAGGTCACTCTAAATGATCATGATGGTCCCTTTTGGCTTTAAAGTCTATGACTTGTCCAAAACTGCAGAGGGAGTGAGTGTTGGCGTTGGGATTAGAACTCAGGTGATCCTGGCTGCCACTTATAGGAGGCACAACTAGACTAGAAACAAATCTATTTTTGTTGTCTAATCTCAGTTAAGATACAAGATGTAAATTAAAAACACAAATGGTAAAAATAAATTTGATTTTTAAATGTTGTTAATCTCATGTTAGAAATTACATTCTAAGATTTTTAAGAACTCATATGCTTTGAACTTGACTGTGTCCCAGTTTAACCATATGAAGAAGAAAGGCAGTGCTCTCTCTATAGTATAGTCCTTATAATTCTGAGGCTATGGAGAGCTGAGCTAGTGAGATATAAGAGAGGGAAAGATGTTTCAAAAGTGAAGGTAATGAGTAACCATGATTGTAGCCCTACAAAACATCTATTGCCTTCAGCTGTGCTCACACCTCCTGTTGGCATCATGACTTTAAATGAACTACCAAAGAAAGCTCTCCTCTTTGTGGTCCTATCTACTCTGGCCTGGAGCACCAAACTAAAGACATTTATGGCTAAAGCATCACTGAAAGATGAGAGAAGAAGCCAACATACGTTCTACATGTGCAAAGGCACAGAAGGGTCCCCGAGGACAGCTGCCAGACTGCTGCATGTCGTTGCACTTGGTGGATTTGTAGATCTGAGACGAAAAAACAAAACAAAACACACAGAGACATAGTAAGAAAAGACTGAGCGTCGTGACTCAGGCAGAGAAATACCTAAAATAGATTCAACAGTGAGATAGAAACACAGACTAGAGTCACAGACACAAACAAAGATGTCAGAGTATCCACTTAAATGCTTTGCTATAAAGAAAGAAAAGCCACTGGAGTTCTGGTAACGTCAACAATTGTCCCATCACAGCTAAGGTCACCTAAGGGTTAGCAGTTGCCATCAGTCCCCAATGACTTCAATTGGAGCTCTGGGTATGGAAGAACAGTAAAGTATAGTGTATGGGGAACAACCGATAAATGACAGGCTAGAAAACTGATCCCTGTTTAGTAAGAAAATGATCAATAACTGACAGATGGGTTCTTCCTTCCTCTGATGGGGAAAATGACATTGCTAGTGTCGGCCAGACAAAACCACTTTCAACACCATAATGTGAAGTGTGACTGTGACATGCTTTCTGTAATTCTTCTGGAAAAGCTTTGGGCCAGTCTGCACTAGCAGTTAAGCCATTTTCAGAACTGGTTCATGGGGACCTGTTATTGACAACTGTCAATTACAAATCACTTTCATAGTAGATAAACCCTATTAGTCCACCTGTGTACCCATTCAGCACATCTACAAGACACACACACCCACTACGCGTTTACCCTCTCTTTCTCCCTCACACATACTCTTTTCCCCTCCTTCTCTACTTCCCCCCCAAAGGGACCCTTGTCAAGTAGCTGTGGTCCAAGCTCACTTCAAATGTGCTGCTTCTGCACTCAAGGACCATGTTGCAAGCAGCTCATCATTCCCTGCCTGTTTGCTGGGCCCTTGCTGCCTATCAACACCTGTAATCCTGGAATTCTCCCTCTCAGATAGCAAGCTGTCAAATGGGAAGGTCGGGTTACCATACCTCTGGGTGAAACTGCTGCTCTGTGCGAGTGTGGCAGTACTGGCATGTGTCCCCATTCTCACACTTACTGGGGTCTCCCCACTCGTCTCCGTGTTTCACACTGGGGCATGGCGAAGATCTGTATAAAGAAGGGGTAGTGGAATGCATCAAACACAAACATGTATTGGCCACTCTCAGCCCTACCTCCTGGCACCCCAACATCCCAAACCGGGAGCCAGGCTCTACCGCTCCTCTCCATTGTACACACTCTGCTCTCCCAGCTTCTTCTCCTGCACTCACTCCTTGGTGCCTATGCAGCTTCCTCCCTGCTACCTCGGCAGCTTCTATCGCCTGTAAAGATTGCCCAATTAAAGAGATTTTTTCCCCCCATCTGAGACTTAATGCTGACTTGACCCAAAATAGTTTAACTGTATTAGTAGGTGATATGATAGTGTCAAAGATACTGGATCTGTTTGGGTCTTCATATAATGTTAATAAGTTAATTAACTAATCCCAAAACACACAGCACTGTAGGCTAGTCAGTTTCCAGGGTTACATTGTGGGCCTGTAGAAGACTGGCTGTGTGGGGTCACCAGTGAAAATGCAGGCCTGTTCCCTTTCTCTCTGCTGGGAACCTTTTCTGTTTCCCCGGTCTGCACTCTTGGTGTGCCCCACTCCCCCTGTTCTCTATGGTCTTATCCATTCCCTCAATAAACTGCAGGGGAGGCACATAGCAGCAGCAGCAGAGACTGAGCAGACAGCCGCATCAGTTGTTGGGGGAGGATGGCGGGCAGCACAGAAGTAGGAGAGATACTGATGCTCCCCATGCACTGGTAGGGGGCCCTCAACTCTTCCAATACGTGTTAATAAGACACAAAGATGGGACAGAAAGATGGGAGGAGCCTCCTGTTGGAGATAGGAGGAAGAGTCTCTGGATGTCACCAGAGGACTCTCATGGTGTGTATGCTTGTCCTGGAGGTGATGGGTTAATGCTCCTTTGATTTTACGGGGTTTTAGAACTGATTGGAAAAATTTTGTGACCAAAACGTTGGGAGGAAAATTAGACTGTTCATGATTTGCCCACCATGTTTTTCAGCCAGTTTTGATGTTTTTAAGAGGGACTGAAGAAAAGCCCCCCTGAGGCCATAATAAAAGTTCTTTTGTGCTCTTGGAAATCAGAGCCACTAAGCTGGACAAACTGTGTTCACGAAGACACCTCAATGGTGACGAGTCAGGAGACAGGAAAATGATGTGATCACCTCTAAATTAAGTTGCAGGACCCTTTAACAGTCAAATGAGGAGTGCAAAGCAGGCAGCACTGGTGATCTCCCCAAACCCCTTTCAATCTCAATCATCAGACACATGAGATGGCCTGATAATTCTGAAAAGATTTACCTGCTCTCAGTTAAGCCCATAAAAACATGACCTACACGCCGCGTGTGGTTTTGTTTACAAATGGAACTAAATTCCCCTTTTAGGTTTTTTTCACCCTGCATCATTTTTTAAATGAGTTTTTTGTTTAACTCATTATGGTTGTTATGGAGAAGCCACATGCAGGTTCTGTCCACAATGAGTAGACCAGAGCTGTAACATGATTTGGTAACACAGTTACTTGTTTATTATAGGCATTCATTACTGACCCTAGTTATACGGCAAATTCCCAGGCCTGGGACTAGCATGTTAACCCAGTCCTTCAGCACAGCAGAAACTGTCAGAACAGGCCTTAAGGAAGGGCTAACAATATTAAATGAAGCAAATCCAAGGTCCTTGGTTGGGGACCTCTGCCAACCCTGAACTCCTAAGCTGGAAAATGAAAGGCCCAGGATGAAGGTACCTGTATTTGTGTTTTCTTGGGCTCCTTCTTCTATCTTTGCTGTTGTGGTAGTAGGGACAGGCGTAACCCTGGCGACAGAGACGGGGGGGTTTCTTGCATTGTTCTGTCTTGTAGTTTCCCAACACATACGTTGTGTCTGTGAAGGAAGGTCCCACTGGTTACTTGGAGATGACAGGTGTTTTGCTTACTATGCAAAAGCCCTTGATGGGAGCGGGCACTCCAAGCACACTGGATTGCCCCCCATGCAAGACCCTAAGGGACTCACCTTGCCACCTTGGCTCCTCACTGAGTATTTTCTCTATCATAGCATGGCTAGCAGCGACTGCAGATTGACCCTCTATGCCACCCTCTGATGTGGTCTGACCATTCTGCAAAGCCTCCATAGCCTGAAGCTCCCTTCGGGAATAGAGTTAAATGAACAATAGGCAGACAGAGCAGATGAAGAGACAGATACGTGTGTCTAACAATTCTGTCAGACAATTGCTACAGCACTTTGAAGTAGTTGTATGTTCATGATGTCCACTGGCTTTTGCCATAACATACAAAGAAACAAGTGATCAAACACCAACAGTTCATTCCCTGGGAATTTCAGCCTCAGAAGTTTGAACCCCCTGCAGGGTTCTCAGGCAGGGTGCCACTAGCCTCGTGCAAACCCCTTTTTTGGGGAACCCCTCTGAAGAGGTTTTTGTGTTTTGCCTTGCTAGGGGGGGAAATATTGCCATCACTCTGATATTTAGCAGTATTTTGTTACATTTGTGTATACTCTTTGATCAGCTGACCTTCCATTCAGGTCCAGTGATCACCCCTCCATGCACTGCCCCAATGTGAAACTCCATCCTCCGCTACCTGATGTCGTAAACAGGAGAACGTAGGTCATGAGGCCCATGAGCAAAGGCGCAGTGGAGGCCGTTCTTTGTGCAATTTCCTTTGGAGTCAGTCTCATGGATGCAGATTCCAGTTTTGTAGTAGCGCAGATGATATCTCCTCTCTGTGTCACCAGTAGTTCTATGCAAGAATGGACACCTGAGGCATAGGGGAAAAGAGCCAAATTCTGGTCACGCTCTTGTTGCCAGGGTGGACTGACCGGTATGAAAGGACATGCTGATGATGAAGACTGCTGGTGTTTTCAATTTTACTAACCCTGCCCCTCTCTTTTATCATGCCTTACAGCATTCTTTAAATCCTAAATCTGCCACTGCATACTAGATAACAGCTTCTCTCACAGACAAACAACTGGATCCTTAAGCCTTCAGAGGCTCATTATTCTATAGAGCAGTGGTTCCCAAACTTTAATAACCTGCGAACCCCTTTCATTAAAATGTCAAGTCTCGCGAACCCCCTCCTAAAAATGAATATTTCCAGGGATTTCTCCTTTACCTGAGTATAAATGATAAAAGCAGTGATCTTGGAAATATAAAATTTGTTTTTATGACATGTTTATTACACACTATTTATTATTATTATTTAGCATTACAGTATTTTTATTACATTATGAAAACGGCAAGATCTCACTTTTGTAGCTTGTATCACTTTGAATAAGTCTGTTATAAGACAAGCCTCCTATGTTTCATCAAGGAGTATCAGATGCGAAAGAATGAAGGTATTTAAGAAGCCAACTCAAAGAGTTCCCCTTACACAAGCATTCAGGTCTTGAGCCGTCCAGGCAAACAACACACATTACAACAAAGCTTAAACTTGTTCTTCATAATAATTTTAAAACAATACTAGCTGCCTATTAATTTAAAAAACAGCAAAAAATATCCACCTCCCTTTCTATTTCTTATAAGGACTCTTGAAGTTTAAATCTCCTCAGTGTGACTGATATGCTTGCTTTGATCTACTTAGCTCTTGGAAGTCCAGAGGCTTTGGGCTGCTGGCCCTGGGCTGCCCGGGGTCCCTAGGGACAGCTCTGTCTGCCATTAGGGAATTTTTCCCGAGAACCCCTGTAATATTTTGCAAACCCCCAGAGTTCACAAACCCCAGTTTGGGAACCACTGCTATAGACCAATGAGTGTCAGGGATCCGGAAAAGAGCAAGAACACTCTCAAGGCTTTACTGGTGTATTAGCGATGAATGAGGGACATCACATGGCACACACATTTCCTTTGCAGCTCTCCTTTCATTTAGGTTCCTAGCTGTCACGATTTCCTGCCAATGTACTGCTTTAGGGCCCATGGGCTGTGCCAGTCCGTCTATAGCTAGACAGACCGCTCACAGGAGAGCATGGGGCAAGGGAGGAAATACAGAACACTATCATTTTAGCTGACACTTTATTTTTTTCTTTCTACTACATCTTAGTCATACTCTGAGCGGGGAAAAAAAATCTACAAACCTGTCACTGAGAAATGTAAAAGAACCAGAAAAATAGGTGAAGTTGATGTACTTGTGAGACCTATCCAAAGATACGGACCAAACAACAGCAGTAAGATGGTTTCATTCACTACTAACCTGGGCCAAATATGAACAAGTAATCTGGAGGTCAAAGGCTCCATATCCTATTACCTGCCCATCCAGCACCCCACTAATGAGAGACTCTGAATAGAAACTGACACCACAGGTCTGGTGGATTGTTTCACTCTCGACTTTATCCTTTATTCAGTTAGCAGAATTTCCCACTTTCCAGATATGTTTCACCTTTTTTGTTTATATTGGCACCATGAAACATAACTGAAATTGCATCAGTCTATATTTTGACCCCCGTCAGGATATGCTACTATTCCTCTATAGTTTATCTTGTCTCTGATTCTACATTCTCCATGTTCACTCCTGCATGGCTGATGCCTGCCGTAGCACACTGCAGTAATAATCTTCTAAAATATCTCTCTATTCCAACAGAACCTACCAAACAATTGATGGGGAAAAACATGGCATTCTAGAGCGTTTCTCCACCTTGTGTACCTCCCATGGCTCTAGTGACATATTAATGGTCACTAGGCATCAGTAAAGGGTAATTAAGTTATATAATTTTAAAAGTTGAGGCTGGATGGTTCAGGGCACAGGTAAGAGGACACAGAGCTTTTCACCAGTTGGCCATCAGCTCAAGCTGATAGTGACATGAGCTAGTTTGATGTTTGCATGGTGGCCAATCTCAGTCCAGTTGTCCTCAAAACTCTGCTGAAGATGCAAGGATTGAAGAGGTAATGGAGCCTGAACTTCTCTCTCAGTCCTAGAAGTAGTACCTCTGCTTTAGGGTTGAAATACAGAGGTTGCTACTGTAGCTTTTACGTCTGTTCTTAGGTGACTCTGTATGATCTTAAGTTTAAAAAGCTGTTTTGCTGAAGCGTCTTGTCTCTATAAACACTGGTTGGAATCAACACCTGGACTGATCCCAAGAGCTGACTGGCAGAAAGCAGGAATGAGCAGACTTTACTTACTCATCTCCTTCTGGGCAGATTCCTGTGGTCTCATCGTATTTGGTACAGTAAATGTCAGGGCTGTAGTTAAAGGTGCCATCCCGACGGCGGATAGATCTGCGACGACGCTGGTTGACAAAGTGCCAATGGAAGCAAGTATAGGGCCGGTGCTGAGTGCATTTGTGCTGCACAAAAAGGGGGCACTGCTCAGTGCGGAACTCCTTCAGGTAGCTGCAAGCAGAAATCAAGGAGAAAGAGGTTAGAACAAGGAGACGGGTCAGAGCCCATGACAACTCACTCTGCAGAGCCCATTCCAAACCACACAGCATCCATCACAGGGATGCATGCTGTGTTTCCCACACCCTCCCCCTGTTTTAATTCTCAATAACAGATTAGGAAGCTGCTGGTTTTCTGGAGCAGGGAGACATTAGTTTCCAGGCTGCTCAACTCAAACTTGGAATTCAAACATCAGGGCTAAAAGCAGCCGCAATCAACAAAGAATTTCCTATTATATTTTTAAGTACCATTTAAAAGAGGGTTGTTTGAATGCTCAGTGAACTAGTTAAATATTTAGTAAGCAAGCAGTATTTTTAGATACAGATCTACCTAATTCCATCCCTAACTCTGAAAGGTGTGAGTGGGAAGAGATTTTTCTTCCCTTAAAGAGATACAGTCAGGTTAAAAATCACATTAAATAAAAACACCGTAAAGACAGGTTTAATGCTTCAGATTATTACAGCTGAAAGAGTTTTTAAAAACAGATATATTTTTCTCCATTTGTCCTGACTGGTTACTTCTTGCTTTTCCTGAAGCTTGGACAGTGAAAATAAAACTAGTCAGTTTCACTATCTGGGTCTTTTGACTCAATCCTGGCAGCTGCTGAGCACTAGGGTTGCCAAGCCTCCAGGATTGTCCTGCAATCTCCAGGAATTAAAGATTAATCGTTAATTAAAGATTATGTCATGTGATGAAACCTCCAGGAATACGTCCAACCAAAATTGGTAACTCTACCGAGCAGCCTCACTTTGAAGTCTAATGGAGTTGAAGGCACACAGCATTACACATGACTGCTCCGCACTTAGCAGGATCAAACCCTAGCTAGAAAAATGTTGCAGTATTTGAACTATAAAAAACCCAGATGATATTTAAATTATTTTTTTTAAACAGTATAAACATTATTTTTACAGGAGTTTTAAGGGCTATTTTGTTGGATTTTTCTTCCTTTTAAGACCTACATATTTTTAAGGCCAAAACAACCTAATAGTGTCCCTTTAAAATCTGAATGTCTTCTCTATCTTCAGAACTAAAGAGGTCCTGAGCCTCTGTTAGTGACATAGCAACAACTGAATCTCAAAAATAGCCAGCAGAGGATTAAAAAATGGTTTACTTTGACAGAGTGATCTGACTGGGATCTGGATACAGGTTATTTCAAAATACCACATTAGTCGAAACTCAGTAGCTGTGCTAAATTTATTAGGAACATAAGAATTACCCTATTGGGTCAGGCTCAAGGGACGTCTATCCCAATATCCTGTCTCTGGCAGTGGCCAGCACCACATGCTTCACAGGAAAGTGTCTACATTAGGTCTCATTCTGGTATCTAACAATTATTGATTGTGAAGTTTATTCACATATACACTATAAGGCAGGAGAATAAAAAAGTATTGAACGTTGCCAAGGGCTCACTCCCCTCTTAAATTATTATTGTCTTTTTAATGTTGATTTTAAATAAACATAAATGCACCACATGCTTGAAGATGAAGATGAAGAAAATCATCTCAGGCTGTATCTGTACAAGAAGAAAAATATGGTGGCTGACACATTTCAAAAATAGCCTTTTCCGCAACAAGGACGAGGCCTCAGAAATGTATAACATATTCCAAGCCTTTTCATTCTCAGAGGCCAGAATCTTGCTGGCAAGAAGTTTTCTACAGGATGATTTTGCAACTGAGAAAGGTGAAAGACTTTCCCAACCATTCACTTACAAATCTTTTGGACCTATACACATTTAAGACCTGATTTTCAGAAGTGCCGAGCACCCACATATTCCATTGCCTTCTATTAGAGTTGTGGGTGCTCAATATGTCTGAAAATTGGGCTCTAGGGCTTTCTATCATGTCCAAAACCATTTTTATACACCCTTGCAAGCTAGTGTGGCTGTAACACCGAACAGAGTTATACGTATAGACCTCATATAGTTATAAAGCAAGTCAAAAGCATTTTCAGAAACTGTGCTATGGACTACGACTGTTTTGTTTTTAAAAAGGCCTGCTCCTCTGAGAAGAGATCCCAGCCTCAACCAGGTTCGTGACAACTGTGTTGAAAAACAATTGCCTAGAAAGGCTGCGCCATGCTTGAAAGGTTTTCTAACACAGCTATTCCCAGCACAATTTCATGCCATCATAAGAACAAGCACTCTTTGTAAAGGGCTGACCCTTATCAAACATGTAAGTTTTAGCTTATCAGGCCCAGTTGCTGTACCATGCTAATGAGCTTTAGGGAAAAATGACTGTCCACTGATGCCTGCTCATCTGGGTTGGGAAAACCAATTATGCTAGTTATGAGAATTTGAGAAGTAACATGATCACTTAAATGCCAATACCTAGAATGCTTTTCATAGTAATACATAGCAGCATATAACCCTTTTCATCCACAGATCTCCAAGTGCTTCACAATGGTGAAATAATATTATCCTCAATTTAAAGATTAGGACACTGAAGCAGAGAGGCTAGGTAATATGTCCAATATCAAACTACAAGCCTGTGACAGTCAGCAATAGGGTTGTCAAGTTTCTAATAGCAGAAAATCGAACACCCTTGCCCTGTCCCCAAGGCCCTGCCCCCGCTCACTCCATTCCCCCTCCGTCACTTTCTCTCCCCCACCCTCACTCATTTGCTCATTTTCACTGGTTTGGGGCAGAGGGTTGGGGTACAGGAGGGGATGAGGGCTCCGGCTCGGGGTGCGGGCTCTGGGGTGGGGCCAAGGATTAGGGGTTTAGGGTGCAGGAGAGAGCTCCAGGCTGGGGCTGAGGGGTTTGGAGTGCAGGAGGGGGCTCAGGGCTGGGGCAGAGAGTTAGGGCTCGGGAGGAAGTTTGCATGTGGGAAGGGGCTCAGGGCTGAGGCAAGGGGTTGGGGTGCAGGATCCGGGAGGGAGTTCAGGGTACAGGCTCCAAGGGGCTCCTGGGAAGCGGTGTCACATCCCTCTGGCTCCTGGCCAATGGGAGCTGTAGAGCCAGCACTTGGGACAGGGGCAGCATGCTGAGCCCCTGTGGCCGTTCCTATACCTAGGAGCTGGAGGGACATGCCAGCCGCTTCCGGGAGCCCATGGAGTCCGGTAAGGAGCCTGCCAGCCCCGCGACAACTGGACTTTTAACGGCCCAGTCAGCAGTGCTGACCGGAGTCACCAGGGTCCCTTTTTGATCAGGTGTTCCTGAGGTGACCTTCCTGAAAAGTGCTGAACCCTCTCAACTTCCACTGAAATTAATGAGAATTGAGGGAGCTGAGCACTTCGCAGTACTGGGCCCCAGGTCCCCTGCCTTCTAGATGTAAGCTTGCTTGTGTATGAGCACTGATATTATTTTAAAATAAAGAATGGAACAGATGGAGAGGAGAGGAATTTAAACAGCTTTAGCTTAGCAGGGAAGTTTAAAAATGCATATGCTGACTAGGGAGTTCAGTCTCTGGAGTGTAGGTTGTTTCTGAACCACAGTTCAAAATTAATTGCATTTTATGATTGGCTAAGTTCCCTGGAGATGCATTTATTATAATGTAAATTAGAGATAATTACATAAGTAAATGGTTCACAAGAAAAGTGTTTAACACCTAACTGACTTAATCGGAAACGCATTCTTTAATGCTGTCTATTAAATAAATGATCTCTCACTTTCAAAGCAAGCCTTGAAAACATGTACCACTGAGCTCCATACCAAATGCATCAAATTCATATAAACACTTCCACAATACAGCTCAACAGAGCTTAATAAGGGCTGTCAGAATAACTCGGAAATTCCAAGACTTTCAATCACTGTTTTTGGTGCAAATTCAAAGGCTAGGGGTTTTTTTTCAGACCAGTGGAACATTAAAAATCACTTTCTCCATAATGAAAGGTAAATTCTTCCTACAGCGATGCACTGTCTTGATCCAGGAAGCAAGATCTGGTTCCACTGGGAATATATGAAAAACAGGCCATTCAACCAGACTGGATGGAAACATCCACTTTGTGGTGCTTGGAAAGACATTCTGAATTGCAGGTATTCTAATGTGTTCATGGGCTGCAGAAGAGATGCACATGACCACACTAGCCATGATGGACTAGCTCACAAAGCAGTCATTACAGCACTCTTTGTTGCGAATCTTTGCAGAGCGAATACGGTGTCAAAACAAGCCCTCATGTTATCAGAATGGTCTCTAGACAATTTCTCAGCAGAGCTGAGATAAGGAATCTCTGGAATGACCCCTAAATTTAAGAACAGTTGGTCAAACTAATGGTTATTTAGTACAGGGTCAGCCAAATGATGCTCCCAGGCAGGAAGAGGAACTATAGTAATCATAGAATATCAGGGATCTAGTCCAACCCCCTGCTCAAAGCAGGATCAATCCCCAGACAGATTTTTGCCCCAAATCCCTGATACTTCGCATTTCTCATCTCCGATCCAATGATCTCAAGACACTTTACAAAACCACTTTGTTGTAGGGAAGCATTATTATCCCCATTTTACCTATAAACTATCCCTATATTTATGAAACAAACAAACAATCATGGAACAAATAAGACATGTGTCTATCCACTTTGCTTGCATTATCTGTGGTGTCCCTTTCTGACACCTTTTGTATGTCTTTTTAGATTGTAAGCTCTTCAGGAAACAGACTGTGTTATTCTCTGTGTTTGGAAAGCATGCAGTATGCTTTTTAGGGTTTACACAATCAAAATAAATAAAACAGTAACAATGCTAGCTGAGTCAAAAGGACTGATGATTGGGGTGTTACTGTTTACCATTCCTACCAAACACATAAAGCCACTCTTCATTTTAAACAAGAAGAAGGACAAGTAAGAGACCATCAGAACAAATGTAGATCAAGACACGGGGTCAAACTGAACCCGTTGCTGAACCAGTTGAAAGCAATATTTCAGGCTAATATAATTAGGGATGGTCTAGATCAGTGGTTCCCAAACTATAACAACCCACAAACCCCTTTCACTAAAATGTCAAATCTCGTGAACCCCTTCCTAAAAATGAATATTTCCAAGGATTTTCTCCTTTACCTGAGGATAAAGTATAAAAGCAATGATCTTGGAAGTATAACATTTGTTTTTATGACATGCTTATTACATGCTATTATTTATCATTACAGTATTTTATTACATTATGAAAATGGCAACCCTCTTCCAAGATCTCACTTTTGCAGCTTGTATCACTTTGAATAAATCTGTTATAAGACAAGGCTCCTAGGTTTCATCAAGGAGTATCAGATGCGATAGAATGAAGGTATTTAAGAAGCCAACGCAAAGAGTTCCTCCTACACAAGCATTCAGGTCTTGAGCCGTCCAGGCAAACAACGCACATTACACAAAGCTTAAACTTGTTCTTCATAATAATTTAAAAAATACTAGCAGCTTATTTAATTTTAAAAACAGCAAAAAAAAATCCACCTCCCTTTCAATTTCTTATAAGGCATCTTGAAGTTTAAATCTCCTCAGTGTGATAGATATGCTTGCTTTGATCTGCTTAGCTCTTGGAAGTCCCCGGGGCTCTGGGTTGCTGGCCCTGTGGTACCTGGGATCCCTAGGGACAGCTCTGTCTGCCATTAGAGAATTTTTTCCCGAGAACCCCCTGTAACATTTCGTGAACCCCTGTTTGGGAACCACTGGTCTAGATAATACTAAATCCTGCCATGAGTGCAGGGGACTGGATTAGATGATCTCTTGAGGTCCCTTCCAGTCCTATGAGTCTATGAATTTGGCCAGACAGTGTAAATTAAGTCAGATTATGTTTTAAATGAACTTGGAAACCATGTTCTAGCTTAGTTTTCTGTGGAGGCTAGAACATGCTTTCTAAACTCAGTTTAAATACAGTTTTGTTCAGTTTCCAGAGAGAAATCAAATCACGTTTATACTGAGCTAGTGTAACACCGACAGACCCCGGTCGTCGGGGGACGGGATCAAACCTGGGGCCTCTGGAACTTAGTGCATGAGCCTCTACCACATGAGCTAAAAACCAACTGGCTGTTAGCTAAGGTTGTAGAGCAGACATTTTCTCTCTCTTTTTCTCTAAGTGGTCTCCGTGCCACTAGATGGGTCACAACACCACACCCCAGGAGATGTGTGGGTTACACTAGCACTGACCAGTTTTGTCTACAAGATCAATCACATCAGGGGATGCAGATACTGCCCATTTCATTATAAAATAAACAAAAAGCAAGATTTTTTTAGTCACCCAGAATTTAAAGAGATAAAGTATTTGCATAGAAAGAAAATGTAACCATGTTTAAATGAATTTTTGAATTGTGCTAAACCTGCTTCGAGGCACAATTCAGACATAAATCAGTGCTACCCACGTTGCCAGGCTGATGTGTTTTAACCGTGTCAGGGGCTACTGGTCTCTTAACACAAATTGTTTTGTAGAACTTTAAGAACAGTTGAGCAATCATGGTTCATGGTCTAATATAGAGGAGGGGTTAGATACTTCCCCAGTTTTGTAGTCCAATCTCACAGACAGTTTGGGTTAATAGATTTAGTAGAAGCACTCAGATCTATCACTTTACTCCAGGCCTGTCTCCTTCTGTCCCAACTAAAATCTCAGCCTCTCTCTCTCTAGCATCCCCTAGTGGATGTCTAGTCATTAGCTCAAACTTAACATGACTAAAACAGAACTCTTAATCTTCCCCTCAAGCTCTTTCCCCTGCCTCTTTTCTTCTATCACTGTGGACAACACCATAGGCGGTGAGTTATATGGCCTATGGTGCTTGTGCTCCACCAATATTCAGGACTATGGGCCCGGCTCCACCAATGTTTGGGCTTATATTTTCGAGCCATCCCATCCATAGGATGGACCAGGGCAACTGCCCTGTGCTTTCGGTGGCCCCACGCTTGAGTGGGACGTGGGGTCCAGGGCGGCCTGAGAGGTTAGCAGGGGGCCTGGCACTGGCAGCAGCGAGTGACCCAACCCCAGACTGCCCCACCTTTTCCTGCCCCGCTCTGCTCCCGCCCCCACTCCACCCCTTCCCCCAAACCACGCCTCTTTCCGGCTTCTGCCTCCTCCCCTGAGCAACACCAAGAGTCAACAGTATGGAGTGGAGCGGAGTGGGCTGGGGCCGGGTCGCTTGCTGCTGCTGGTGCCAGGGCCCCTGCTAACCTCCCAGGCCGCCCTGGACCCCACATTGCCCTGAAGCGTGGGGCTTTCCAAAACAGAGGGCCTGGGGTGGTTACTCTGGTCTGTCCTATGGATGGGACAGCTCTGCTTGGACCCATTCTGGGCACCATCAAAAATTATACAAACCTGGCGCCCATGGACGACAACACCATCCTGCTCATCACTCAGGCCTTTAACTGTGCCTCATCTGCTGCTTGAGTTCCTTACATCTAGGATAGGCCTAAATCTTGCCAGCTCAAAGAAATAGTCTTTCCTATACATCCCCACAGCTAAAACCCTCATCTAGGCTCTCATCATATCATGTCTCGATTACTACACCACCTTTTTCTCTGGCCTTGGCAAATACAATCTAGCCCTGCTCATATCCATTCAGAATGCTACTAACTAACATAACATTACACCTTCAATCTCAGTCAACGATATGGCCTGAAAGGAATGAATCAATCGGGCAGTAGCATATCTGTTTACCCTGTACCTGCACAACTCAAAAAGATATAAATTTTCTGCATTTACAAAAATGAATGCTAACCTTAAACATAAAAAACTGCAGGCTTCATGGCTTTTCCCCACACATGCAAGTTTTTCCTCTCCACTTAGACAATATATTTTTTGAGAGAATTTTGACATGTGTATTTCAAGGACATAATTAAGTTTATGGGACTACACATGTAAGAAAAGTTATGCATGTGCTTAAGCATTTGCAGGACTGGGCCAAAAGCATTTGAGTGGGCAGAGCGTGGAAGGAGGGGACCCAGAAGAATCTTGAGTTGTAGAGATAGGAAAAGGCCCTTAAAAGGCTAGAATTCCACATCTGAAACATCAGGCCAAAGCAGCCTTAATCTGGACACCAACAAATTCAGGCATCAAAGATTAATGGACATTTTTTTAAATTTAGGCCTTAGCCTTTGTTTCTCAGTTTCCCCATCTGTGAATGGAGTTACTTTCCTAGCTCATAAGATTGTTGTGAGGCTTGATGTTTGTAAAGCATGCTGAGTTCCTCAGATGAAAACCATTACAGAAATGTGAAGTATTCTCAGAGTGAACAAACAGACCCTACTGATAGGCCAAAGCTACATGGTGACATTATGAAATAGGGCTGATGGTGGCGGTAATTCAGGTACCTAGATCATCCAACAGCAAAGGGATCTTCCAGGGGAGGGGATAACAAGGCTTACATCCACTCAAAGCCTTTGCTTTTAGAAAGGTGGCCATCACCGCTCCTCCATTGACCTTTGAAGGAAGTTTAAATAGAAATTTAACATCAGGGTCAGAAAAGTGATGATGTTCCAGTCCCCCAAGTGGTTTGGTGGGTGGCATTATGGTAAAGGCAATCCGACAGGAATGGGTTGAATCTTTTATTTTATTGTGCTGAATTTCTGAATATTTGCAAGAGTTAAGGGTTTCTTACCTTTTTTTTTGTTTTTATATCCCCAATGTTTTCTGTACAATATAAGCTTTCATTTGAAACAAGATTACATTTCTAGTCTTTTTGGTTGTAATGTTGGCTTCAAAATGTAACCAGACAGTGTTATTGTGTCAGAGAACAGTGAGATGTTCCCCCATTCCTCTCAACATAGTATTAAGTCTAAAGTCCAATTATGACAAATTTAAATATCAGTGTTCACTATTTCATTGCTGATGTTCTCAGAAACATCCAGTGGGGCTGGGTGCTCCATTCATTTGAAAATACTTTCCACAGGAAGAAGGCTAAAAGACAAACTGACTTTGGCTATGTCTACACTTAAACTGCTACTGCAGCTTCACCACTGTAGCACTTCAGTGTAGACACACATTACAGCAATGGGAGGGGGTTCTCCTGTCGCTGTAGTTAATCCACCTCCTGAAAGACGGTAGCTAGGTTGATGGAAGAATTTTTTCATTGACCTAGAGCTGTCTACACCAAAGGATAGGTTGGCTTAACTACATTGCTCAGGGGTGTGGATTTTACACTCCTCTGAGTGACACAGCTGGGTTGACCTACCTTTTTAGCTTACACCTGGCCTTTGTTTTGTTTAGCACAAACTGGCCTTTGCTCCTTCCTAATGTGGGACTTTCACCTGCCACTGCAGGGTAACTGTGTGTCCCAGTTTATAGGAAAAGGACTTGATTATGTTTACGGTGCCCTGATTGATTATACTGAAACCTGGGCTTTGTCCCACTTTCATTATAATCTGCTGACTGGCCAAGCTCTTTCTGCCCTTTGGCTGTGTGCCTCTGCACTATACAATACCCCTCTCTCTACCTTACAGTATTACAGGATCCAGCTGTCTTAGTGCCATGCACTGCCTGCTAAATGCTACAGTATATCATGTATGCACTGGGTGTAACAAATGAGGCATGCCAAAGCCTGGTGGAGTGATCTCAAAGCAGGGAAGTGGGCTGGTAGCGCATCAAGGCAGGTGATCTCTAAATTCCTCGTTAAAGCCCTGATCCAAAGCCCTTTGACATCAACAGAAAGACTCCCACTAACTTCAGTGGGCTTTGGAGCAGCCCTGAAGAAGGGAGGGTGTGCCAAATGTCTCTGTGTTGGGACAAGGGAATCAGGAAGACTGACGTGAGAAGAGGTGGAGGAATCTGGAAGTCAAAGGAGACAAGCAAACAATCTTTCCAAACTCTTCTCCTTCCCACACCATAAAAAACCCAAGCCCTATCTTCCTTTCATGCACCCCCACCCCTCACCTTCCAAATCCTTTCAGTAAGCCCCCCACCCCCAAAAGCTCTTCTCTAGTCTCAGTCCTTCTATACGCCTCCTAATCAAAATTCTTTCAGCACCTGCAGACACTAGGGAACAGAACACTAGAGAACAGAGGCTGGGTCGTCTGCAATATTGTGATACCAGAGAGAAAGCCTGGCCATTAGATAATTATTTGACTAATCCTTGCTAAGACACTGTCTACAAAAATCAGGGCAAGAATGAGATATACAGTGTTGTAGTTACAGAGCACCAGTATGGTTATACTGGGGGAAACCTCTAGTGTAGACTAGCATGAGAAATGCAGCATAAAAAGTGACTTGCACTGATGCAACTTACCTTAGTTTGAAACCAAGTGTTTTTATAGTGCAAACTGGTATTAAAATAGAGGCTACAAGGCCAACAGAGCTGAAAGCCAAATGACAATAAGTTTTTGGCAAAAATCTTGCTAGCTTTCATCATGATTTGAAGGAAAGTCCTGTGCAGATTTTGCCAGTATTCTTCCTCAATTTCTACTGCTCACAGACACAGCATCACTGTTTTCTTTCTCATATTCCTCTGTGGTCTCAGTGCAACAGGCATGTTAGTTCTTAACTGGTGCAAAAGTGTTGGCAGGGAGACATTACACACAACAATCTTGCTGAAACAGTTACAGTCTTGCAAGAAAATCTATTTTTGGACTCCCCCTAAATCTGAATATAGTGGTACTTTCCCATACAACCAACCAGAGCTAGCCAGCCAGACCTTTCCATTTTGCACCAGACCAGGAACTGCCTTTGAATTCTCCCTCTTCCATGCATCTGCCTTACACAAAATACAAATGCCTCCTTTCTCACTGAAGTAGATAAGCATTATCCAATTTTCTTCCCCATAGGGGAAGATGGGGCAGTTTTGAAACCCTTGAAAAGATTATACAGCATTTAAACTAAAAGAAAATGAAATGGATCATGTTATGAAAACAAGAGGCAAACTGTGACTGCAGGATGGGAGGGGGAAGAAATATGAGAAAAGAGAGTCTATTGAGCTTGCATCTGTCAAGATGACAGCCTTCACATGCCTCAGTATCTTCTTTATCACCTAAATAAATTGAACCACCAGCTGAAAAGAGGTCACACTGCAAACAGTGCTATGTGATGTCAGAGCTGTTATATTTCCCCTCCTCCACCAGCTCTTGACAATACTGCCAGTCTAAGAGCAAACAAAAAAGGGTGAAAGTTGAGGAGATTTATTAGAGGCTCGTGGATTTTTTGTAAAGTGTTCACATACTTCCATACACTTCTTATGCCAATTGCCACAGTATATTGAGAATATGCTGTATGTCTTAATGATTTAAAAAATAACCTTCATAAATCTTTTTTTTTTTAAATGTAGCATATTGTATGTCAGTGCAGAAAATGCTTAACAGTCTCCCCACTAAATCCAACCATAGTTCGTCACTGGAGGCATGGGATAGGAAAGTTTGAGAACCACTGGTCTATACGGAAAAAGAAAAAAAACCCCAAACCCTAAAAAAATGTGCCAAAACCCTCACAGGAAGACAGCCACGTGCCAACAAAAGCCATTGGCAAGGACAAAACACTGTTAGCTTCCATTGTTACTAGCCAAGTTCTGACCATATTTTGTGGGGGCACAAATCATGTTCACAGCCAAGCATCCTACCAAGCTTTATATTGATTGGCCAAAAAGATGTGGTTTTCAATCATGCTATGCTAACTCAGTTGAAAACCGCACACTTTTCCCATAAACACAGGCCTGGCTAGCTAAACATGGGTTAAAGTTGCACTGAAGCCAGGGCCTATAGGGTACCAACGGAAGAAGATTTGTGTTCACAGTGTACACTTTCTATAGGCCTGGCCTTCATACAAAGTTGCACTGGTTTAACTGCACAATTTTAAACCAACTTAGTTAAAATTGGTGCAACTTGGTGTGTGGGCATTCTAAAATTTATTTAAATCTGACATATTGGTTAAGCTTGAAAGTTACATGGCCAAGCATCAATATAATCATTTTTATACAGATATAAGAGTGTTTTCGCAAGGGTTTTCCCTGTTTTAACTATACCAGTTTAACCAAACCAGTGCAAGTATGTGCATAGATTAGCCAATAGCTGCAATGTTATATTTCGGAACAGAAGTGTCTTTAAAAGCAGTTGTGCACAAGCCAAAACCCCACATGTAGTCTGCCTTTAGGTTTCTTTGGGTTTGACTTATTTTGCACAATCTAGACATGTCTGAATACATATTAATTAATATGATTTTAAGTACAACTTGGCACCTAATTTAGGCAGGGCACATAATGTTTTAAAATTAGTTAGTTGGTTGTGGCCAATCCTAGCTAACATGTTTTTAAACATGACTTGACCTATCTACAACAAAACCAAAGTTATGCTTAAAATAACATTAGTTATCATGTTTTCAAATATGACTTATTTTCCCAATCTAGAGGAACCTGTTGTTGACTTGCTGGTTTGCCCTCACTTTAGACTGCAGAATGTTTAGCTGAAAAAGCTTTCCAAATGTCACCTAATGCTTTGGGTCCCTTTTGAGCTTATGAACTGGACAGTAAGGCCTGGTCTACGCTTGAAAATTAGGTCAGCTTAGTTATGTCTGTTGGGATCTGAAAAATCCATGCTCCTGCCCAGTACAGTTAAACCAACCTAAGTCCCCACATACACAGCACCAGGTGGATGGAAAAATTCTTACATTGACCTAGCTACTGCCTCTTGGCGAAGTGGATTACCTACACTGACAGGAGAATGCCTCCCATCAGTGTAGGTAGTGGCTACACTGAAGTGCTACAGCAGTCCAGTTGCAGTGGCACAGCTGTGTTGCTGTAGCGTTTTAAGTGTTGACAACCC
Organism: Mauremys reevesii; assembly: GCF_016161935.1. Taxonomy (NCBI): domain Eukaryota; kingdom Metazoa; phylum Chordata; order Testudines; family Geoemydidae; genus Mauremys; species Mauremys reevesii. Next base: position 30,121,302 of record NC_052637.1, read on the forward strand.
CTCGCTATAGCAACAGGAAAGGTTCCGGCCTGCAAAGGTAATCCACCTTGCTGAGGGGGGTAGTTAGGTTGATGGAAGAATTCTTCTGTCAACCTAGCACTGTCTATATGGGGACTTAAATTGGTTTAACTACATCTCTCAGAGGTGTAAGAGATGTAGCTATGCCAATGTAAATTTTCAGTGTAGACCAGCTCTTGGTGAAAACCAGGCCAATACTGAAGACATCACCTCTAGTTGAGGTCTGAATGGAACCTGTTCATTTCAATGATGGGTAAACTCTGAAACCTAATTATGAACATTTTATCTATCTAGAGATTATCCCTTGCTTATCATCATGATATCTGAACACCAGTTTATATGTCAACATCATTAACTATTTTACTACTGACTGTTTAGCAGAAATATCCAGCTAACATGCTTCTCTAGTGTGGTTATTAAAGGTATGTTTACGCTGGACTATTTTTTACACTGAGTTAATTGGATGCAGACTACAGATGTTTGATCTTTCCCTAAATATTTGTAGCCTGGATCAAACATGTGGGGAGTGCCTACAGGCTTTTATAAACATATTACCAGTTAACTTCAGGTGCTTAATTAATTTGCTCAAGGCAAAAAGGTCTAGTAAAGACCAGATGAAAAAGACCATATAGGTCTGTGTTGTGCAAATCACGATCTCTGGTTCCAATATATCTTTATACACAGCTCTTCTCCCACTGTTGGTCTAGCACCAGCATAGCTGGTATAGGCTAGGCACAAGTGTGTTAACCACTATGTCACTTCTTCTACTTTCCAGAAGTTCCAAAGCTCAGCATCCTATATGTGGGAATTTGCAGAGGCCACCTCAAATAAATATTGTTTTCAGATACTTATAACTGAGTTGTGGCAAAGCACAGACTGGTATTCAGCTACAAACTATTTTACAGGCATTTACAGTAAGTAGACCAACCTTTCTCATGCTCTAATTTACCAACAAATTCTTAAGAAATACAAGACCAATAATCATCCCTATGATGAACAGACAAAGAATCTTCAAGATTATTTTGGCCAGTGATTCAGAGATTCCCTCCCGAGATAGAGAGAGAGAGAGAGAGAGAGATAGATAGACTTGTAAATTGTTTGCAGACCTATACTCAACTGAACCAGAAAAGGAGGACAAACTCCACAAGAAATGATTGATTTACAATCCTCCAATTCTGTCTAATCCAAGTTTTGTGAATGAAATATATTAATTTGTTTCTTTGCCTGCTGAATGTCAGTTTTGTGGTAGCTTCTTTGGATGGGTATATAGTTGTGAACAGATCTTTTCTACTGTGAATTTCAATCAAAACACTGTGATTACCTATCAGATATGAACCTGCATTTTGTATCACACACAGCCAACACAAAGGTAAAGCCAGACATCAATAAGCTGGTTTTAGAGAAGCAGTGCCAGTCTTTCAATTGATATTCCTTTCCCTGCAACCCACAAATCATACTTTGTGTTTTTATAAAGCACAGTGGACACTTTCAGCACTCCATAACAAAAGTGTGCCTTTATTTCAGATTAAAATTGTATATAAATGTATATGCAAATTAGGTGTGGCCCTCATGATCATTGAAAGTTGCCAGGGTGGTATCTTATGCTGCAAAGATTGCGTACCACTGCTCTAGAGTGTTCACCCATGGTTTATTTCACTGTTGTGATGGTAATCCAAGTGTTCTTACCGATATCTCACAGTCCTTTGAATGTTGCAAGAAAAGCCAGCTCTCTTAGTGTATGGATATGGATTGATGGACAGCCTTCTTTAGTATGTAATATTGCTGGATCAAAAAGAAAAAGACCCAACCAGTAAAATAATCTTGACTTCATAATTAATTCTCTTGTAATTAATCATCAGGTGCTATCGTGGGAATCTATTCTCCCCTCTGTATGTGTGTAATACCTATTAACCTTAATAGGAGTTATGGGCACAAACGGACTGAAAAATAAACCCATTAATTATAATCTTAATAAACCAGTGAGCTGTACAAAATGTTGTTAGTAGTTTTGCTCATCACGATTCCAAAGGCTGGCCCTAGATTTTTGCAGGAATCTAGGAAGCTCCTTCCTGACACTTGTGTAGCTTCCCATCCTACAGGTACTGGTAAAAAGCGCATTCTATTCAATGTTTTTTGGTGGTCTGTGACTTTTTTCAAAAACGTTAAAACTAGGCCACTTTGCTATTGCTCAGCAAACCAATACTTTTACCTGCACCATTGTGGTCCAGATTTTAAGATTTCTTCTTTTTAAAAAACAAATTAAGACTAGAGCTCTTACTGTTGCAAAAATTAGAAATGTGAACCAAGTACAAGTGAGGCAGTGATGTCTGCAAAAGCCAGAAGACAGCTTGAAACCACAGCTCTACGAAAAGTGTAAATTGCTCCTTTTCATTTCAAGGGGATGTGAACTCTGACTGTGATACTTTAAATATCAACAGTGTTAACTATTTTAGTACTGTTCAAAGTACACACAGAACGTTTGGGAAAGTACCAGCCTGTAGCAACCTCCCCACCTCTCCTGATACCTGAAAACAAAAACAAGTTCCTAAGAAGGGAACAGGGCAAGGCAGTTAGGAAATTCCGTATCTTCCATAGCCTGCTAGCACAGGATAGGAATCAGACATTAATTCAGATTGGGACTAGAGGATGGAGTTCTAGTTGATGGGATCTGTGCATGTGAAGCAGGAGCAGGACTGCAAGGAGCATTTTCTAAATACATGCACCTAAAGCACTACAGATTGGGGTGCCAATGGTTTCAATGTGACTTGGATGACCATATGTCCTTTTTATATACAACTGTGCATTAGAAAATTAATTTAAAGAAATTATTTGAACATTATTACTCCAATTGGCAAGAACTCCTTTAAAAATCTGCCCTGTGGCTTTCTATGACTTTTGCATACATATTCCAGCTAATTTCTTTGAAAATCGTAATTTATGAACCTACTATTACATGCCCACATAAAATTGCTTTTGGGAAGCTATTCTTGAAAAGATTTTGTATTGCCTAGGATTAAAAACTGGTCAGGTTAAGTCATAGTTCTATACAGAGAAACATTCTGACTGAGAAGTAAGTTGATGCCATACTTAGAACGAAGAGCAGATTGAAGATTTATCAAGTTTTCTAAAATGCTGGGGGGAAACGTTTGCTGGAGACATACACACACAATTCAGAATGAGCAAAACTTTATAATAAACGTTGGCCTTCACTCTACAAGGGGTATATAAGGAGAGTAAATACTAGAGCTGGTCAGAAAAACATTGATAGAACCATTTTCATCTCAACACACAGTTCTGTTGAAACTGAAAAGCTTCTTGAAATCAAGCCAATTTTGCTGGAATTTAATTTTGGAAGAAAACCGAAACCAAAAGTCCTGGCAATGTCAAAGCGTACTGTTTTGACATTTTTAAAATTAAACTTTTTTTTGGAGTTTCAAAACAACTGTTTGTTTCTAATTTTTACTTTTGCATCATGTAATAGAAAAGTAAAAAAAAATGAAATAGAAATGAAACACAATATTTTAATTTTGTCAAAACAAAATGTTTTGATCAACCCAAAACAATTATTATTTCCCCCAGAATTTTCCTTCATAGAGAATTTCAAAAATTTCAGTTTTCATTCCTTTTCGGGATGAAGCCAAATGTAAAAATCTTGAAATCCTTCCTGAAATGGAACTTCCATTATCTGCACGGCACTAGTTCATATCCTACACAACAGTCACCATTATGTGAACTCTCTGACAATTTTGAGATGTTGACATAACTTCCAAAAGGACAAAATTGATCAGTCAATCTTCTGAAAACTATAGTCTTCCAAACAAAGGTCCCAATCACATACTGTGATTAAAGACAATGGAGCTGCATACAAGTACAACATAAATCAACGGAGCTCAGCAAGACACAGAAGTTCCCCTGCATCAGGGGTTCCCAAACTTGGTTCACGGCTTGTTCAGGGTAAGCCCCTGGAGGGCCGCGAGACGCTTTGTTTACCTGACCGTCTGCAGGTACAGCCACTCGTAGCTCCCAGTGGCTGCGGTTCGCCGTTCCCGGCCAAAGCGGTGGCGCCGCTTCCCACAGCTCCCATTGGCTGGGAATGGCGAACTGCAGACATTGGGAGCTGCAAGTGGCCGTATCTGCAGACGCTCAGGTAAACAAAGCACCTCATGGCCAGCCAGGGGCTTACCCTAATCAAGCCGTGAACCAAGTTTGGGAATCCCTGTCCTAGATGGAGCCCTACTGACTTCAATCCCAATGTAGGAT